>NC_067250.2:28750000-29375000 GCF_019359855.2 Lolium perenne
AATCCCTGGTGTTGCGCCGCACTACATCTCGCCGCCATCAACCTTCAACGTGCTTCTTGGCTCCTCCTGGTTCGATAAACCTTGGTTTCTTTCTGAGGGAAAACTTGCTGCTGTGCGCATCATACCTTCCTCTTGGGGTTGCCCAACGAACGTGTGAAATACACGCCATCAAGATGCACCAAGAAAATATGAAGGTTGCCGTTGAGAACACTGTCGCGTTGGTTGCTGACAGTCAACAGACTATTGACTGGATGAAAGTTGGCGACACCGAGCAGATAGAACAATCAAGGTGGAAGTCGCTGATTAAGGCAGCCAAACCTAACACAAAGAAGATCTTGGCCTATCTCGGGATTAAACCAGCGTCGACTCCTAGCTCGTCAAGGCCGGAGGTCTAGTTGCATGTCTCTGTTTTTCTTTCTGTTTCTTTTGCTCTTGTCGCCAAAGTAGTCATTTGGCGACACGTACTTCCTTAGCTCCACTGTAATGCCCTTGTAATTATTCCAAGAGATTAATGAAACCTCTGTCTTTGCTTGTTGTTTGATGTTGTCTTGTTTAAATTTCAGTTGATATTTGATAACTATACTCCATCTTCCGCTCCTTCCAATGTTTCGCCTTCTTCTTCTCGCGCGAGGAGAGCTTTTGCTGATACTGCACCTGTCGACGATACCTTGTCGCAAGAACTGGATGAACTTCGACAGCAACTTCAGTATGCGAAGAAGCAAACACTTGTGATGATGGAGCAATCTCGTAAGTCATCTGAAGCCGAAAAAGTTGCTCTTCAGCAAGCTCGCGAGGCCGTGGCTGCTAAGGAAATTGCTGCTTCCGAGGCTGAAAAGGCGACTACTCGAGAAAATTTCATGCTCGAATTGATGAATGAAGCCAGCGCAGATATGTCGGGTATGCTTGCTTCATCCTCTGATATCTTTCATCTTCATGCTATGTCTCTTAAAGGTTTCTACTTCGTTGTTTTGATAGGTTCCTTTACTGATGCTGCTGCCGAGGAAGAGAGGATGAATGCTAGGACGAACCTCCTTGTTAACCTTTCCCTGGACCATGGTTCTTTGTTTTGGGCTACCCCAGAGAGGACCCGCCAAGTTGTCAGATTTCAGGATCGCACCTCTCAAACTCGTGATTTCCTTGACTTCTGTACCAAGACCTTGTCCATGGTTTATAACTCCATGTTTCCTCGGAACATTCAACCAAAAACTCTTCCTGAATTGATGGAAAGATTCAAGGATGTTCGCAGTATCCATGATTTTGTCAAAGCTCAATTGGTAGCTGGCGCCAGATTTGCTCTTATCATGCTCCAGATCTGCCACTCAAATCTTGACCTTACCCAAGTTGTCGCGAAGGTTCATCAGAAGGTAAAACGTCGAAGAGTTGGTATTGACCGAATTAACACGAAGGTTTCGCCTATAGCCGAAGAAATGATTGAAGACCTTCTTCGGATGGACGCCGACTTTTTTGCCGATGGTCACTATGCCGATTTTCTTGGCGCTGCTCCTGAAGAAAACAGAGTTACCCTTGATGACATACTGAATCGAGACTAGTTATTTTCCTCCTGTAGATAATTCTTCTTTGTGACCCATGACTGTGATTATATTGTGAAGCAATCATTATATTTGTATGTTTGTCTAGCCCCCGAGTATTTCGGTGACTCTTTACTGTATTTGCATATTGCGAGGTTTTGAACCAAGGCATTTATGTATTTATGTCGGATATGAGCCCCCGAGCTTCTTTATTGAGTACTATTTTGTATTTTTACTGACTCACGAGGTATTTTAATACCAAGGCAACGTTTTTTCTTTTTTGATGAACTATATTGAAATTTGTCGGAGCGAAGACTTTGAACATGTCGATAAAGAGAAAGGTATATTGACACTATCTTTATTATATTGCAGCACCGCGAGCCCGCCTCATTAAAAACCTTCTCCGGCCCCATTCGGTGCCCCGAAAAAGGAAAAGAGTGCGTCTGAAAACTCGCGGGCGTTTCAGTACATTGAAGTTTTACAAGGACTATATTTCGACTCTAGGCGTAGAACCGCCTGAGTTGCGCCACGTTCCAGGGGTTTGGCTCCTCCACCCCTGTCTTCTTGTCCTTTATCCTGTATGCTCCTCCTCCGATTACTTCCGTGACAATGTAAGGGCCAAGCCATGGTGACTCGAGTTTTTCATGACTTTTTTGCGTGAGCCGAAGAACTAGGTCTCCCACCTGGAAAGATCTTGGCCGTAAACGTCGACTGTGGTAATTCTTCAAGTCCTGTTGATATTTGGTTACCCGAGACAGTACTTCATCTCGAGCTTCATCAAGTGCGTCGACGTCATCTTCTAGCGCTTTTCTCGACGTCTCTTCGTCATATTCCACGACGCGTGGAGAGTTGTGCTCTATCTCGATTGGTAATCATCGTCGCTGCTCCATGAACCAGGAAAAACGGAGTTTCCTGTGTTGCTGTGTTTGGTGTTGTTCGGATGCTCCACAACACGCTTGGTAGTTCTTCTGGCCAGGTATGTCGAGCTTTTTCCAGTGGTCCTAACAAGCGTTTCTTGATGCCATTGCAGATGATGCCATTGGCTTTCTCGACTTGCCCATTGGTTTGAGGATGTGCAACTGACGCAAAGTGCAACTTGATACCCACCTCTTCGCAATAATCCTTGAATTCGTGGGATGTGAAGTTACTGCCGTTGTCTGTGACGATGCTGTGGGGCACTCCAAATCTGAAAACGAGGCCTTTTATGAATTTTACTGCGGATGCTCCGTCTGGTGAATTTATCGGCTTCGCTTCTATCCACTTTGTAAATTTGTCGACAGCTACTAGCATATACTCCTTTCCTCCTGGCCAGGATTTGTGTAACTTGCCCACCATATCAAGTCCACATTGAGCAAAGGGCCATGACAATGGTATTGGTGCTAGCTCTGCTGCTGGAGAATGAGGTTTTGCGGCGAACCTTTGACACGCGTCGCAAGTTCTTACTATGTCCTTGGCGTCCTCGATTGCTGTCAACCAGTAGAATCCTGCCCGAAAAACCTTGGCTGCAATAGCTCGACTACTTGCGTGGTGGCCACATATTCCTTCGTGTACATCCTTCAGAATTATTCTTCCTTCTTCGGGTGTGACACACCTTTGCAAGACGCCTGAAATACTTCGCTTATACAATTCTCCTTTGACCACCGTGAAAGCTTTGGAGCATCGAATTACTCGCCTTGCCTCAACTGGATCGTCGGGTATTTCTTTCCTGAGGATGTATGATATGTACGTCTGCATCCATGGTGTCTGTATCATCATGACCAGGTCCTGATCTTCTTCTTCTTCTTCTTCTTCTTGCTTTTCCTTGGTAGCCCCCGAGGGTTTCTTCTCCTTCTTTTTTGATTTTGTTGATTTGGTGGACCTCTCTGTTATTTCTTCCCAGAATACACCTGGCGGGACTGCAAGGCATTGCGACCCGATGTTTGCAAGAACGTCGGCTTCGTCGTTGCTCAATCTGCTAATATGATTTACTTCGCATCCATCGAACAACTTCTCGAGCTCGTTGTACACCTCCTTGTATGCCATCATGCTATCATTGACTGCGTCACATTGGTTCATAACTTGCTGAGCCACCAACTGTGAGTCGCCAAAGATTTTTAGTCGAGTTGCACCGCAGGCTTTCGCCATCTTCATCCCGTGTATGAGAGCCTCATATTCTGCTTCATTGTTAGATGCGTTAGGAAACGTCATCCGAAGGATGTACTTCAACTTGTCGCCTTCAGGTGATATGAGTACTACTCCTGCGCCAGCTCCTTCTAGTCTTTTGGACCCGTCAAAGTTCATGGTCTAGGTTCTCGACAAATCTGGAGGTCCTGTATTTTGCAACTCCATCCATTCTGCGATGAAGTCCGGCAGTATTTGCGACTTTATTGCTTTTCTTTTTTCATACGTGATGTCCCGCGGGGAAAGTTCTATTCCCCAAAGGGAGACACGACCCATAGCTTCTGGGTTGTTCAGTATATTTGACAAGGGAGCTTCATTGACCACTATGATCGGATGTGCCGAAAAATAATGGCGCAATTTTCGTGCTGTCGTGAACACTCCATATGCTATCTTTTGGTACTGAGGATACCTTTGTTTTGAGGGCGATAAAACTTCGCTAACGAAGTATACTGGCCTCTGCACGCCGTGGAGTTTTCCTTCTTCTTCCCTTTCGACAACTAGCACCGTGCTCACCACTTGGGGCGTGGCTGCGATATACAGCAGGAGAGGTTCCCTTTCTTTTGGCGCCACCAAAATTGGTGGTGTCGAGATTGTGCGCTTCAAATCCTCGAAAGCTCTGTCGGCTTCTTCGTTCCACTGGAATTTATCTCCTTGCTTTATCAAAGCGTAAAATGGTAACGCTTTTTCACCCAGCCTAGCGACGAATCTGCTCAAAGCTGCGACTACTTGATTAGCTGTTGTATTTCTTTCAACTTTGTTGGCTTCCTCATTGTTACGATAGCTTGTATTTTATCGGGATTTGCTTCGATCCCTCTTGCTGAAACTAGAAACCCCAGAAGTTCTCCTGCTGGGACGCCGAAAGAACACTTCGTCGGGTTCAGTTTGAGGCAGAACTTATCAAGGTTGTCGAAGGTTTCCTTGAGATCCTCGATCAGCGTTGCCCCCTTTTTTGATGTTATGACGACATCATCGATGTATACTTGCACGTTCTTCCCAATCTGTGTCGCCAAACACTTCTGCATCATCCTCTGATATGTTGCTCCCGCATTTTTTAGACCAAAGGGCATTGTTCTGTAGCAAAAGACGCCGTAAGGTGTAATAAACGCGGTCTTTACTTCATCTTCTTCTTTCAATCTGATCTGGTTATAACCAGAATATGCATCCAGGAAGGAAAGACGTTCACATCCAGCCGTGGAGTCGATAATTTGATCGATCCTCGGGAGGGGAAAGTGATCCTTTGGACAATGTTTATTGAGACACGTAAAGTCGACGCACATGCGAAGGACCTTAGTGTTTTTCTTCGGCACCAGCACAGGATTTGCTACCCATGTGGCTTCTGTGAATATCTCTTTGATAAAACCAGCTTCTTGCAGTCGATTGATTTCTGACAGCATGGCTTTGCGGTTTGGTTCCGAAAAACGCCGCAAAGGTTGTTTGATTGGTCTCGCTAATGGATCCAAGTTTAGGTGGTGCTCGGCAAGTTCCCTGGGTACTCCTGGCATGTCAGCTGGACACCATGCGAAGATTTTCCAGTGCTCACGGAGGAACTCGACGAGCGCGCTTTCCTATGCGATATCCATGTCGTTTGCGATAGATGTCGTCTTTTTCGGGTCTGTCGGGTGAATCTGCACCTCTTTTAAATTTTTCTCGGTACTGAAAGTTGATTCTTTGTTTGGCCTTCCAACGTCTGGCAGTACGTCGTAATCAGTCATGCTTTTTGACGCCAAGTACTCAGCTTGCATCCCGAAGGTTTCTGACAACCGGTGAAAATCCTTGTCGCACTTATCGGCTAAGGCAAAGCTTCCTTTGACTGTGATTGGTCCCTTTGGTCCAGGCATCCTCCACAACAGGTATGTATAGTGTGGCACCGCCATAAATCTAGCATATGCTGGTCGTCCCAACAGAGCGTGGTATTGCGACGGAAAATCCACGACTTCAAATTCGAGCTTCTCGATTCTATAATTTTCTCGGGTCCCAAACTGAACGTCGAGATTGATCTTTCCCAATGGATAACTTGGTTTCTCCGGTGTGATGCCGTGGAACCTTGTGTCTGTTGGTTTCAAGTTTGCTAAGGATATGTTCATCTTCCTCAATGTATCTGCATACATAAGGTTTAAGCTGCTACCGCCGTCTATGAACACTCGAGAGACATCAAATCCCGCGATAATCGCCTGGCAGAATAAGTGCTGACTGCCCTGGTCGAGGAACTTGCTGCGGATGATCTGCTATTGTGAAGCCGATATCTTGTCCTGACCAATTAAGGTACTCAACTGTTGGTGGAGGCATTTTCTCTGCCATAAACACCTGTCGTGAGATTACTTTCTGAGCTCTATTTGACGGCCTTCCCTTCTGAATCATCGACACTGCTCCATTGGAGTTAGGATCAACGTAAGGTGGTGGTGCAGGTGCTGCCGCTATTCTGAGCTGATGCCGATTGTCGTCTGTAATCGCGGGAGGAGGCGGCAAGTGAATCTCGCTTCTGGGTTCTCGAGGATTTCTCTGTGCTGCCCGCGCATTAGCGTTCTCTGCATACCGCAACATTGCTTGAAAATTTCGACAGTCTTTCTGCAAGTGCCCTGACTGTCTTTTACCGTTGCTGTCGAGGAAAAAGTGCATCTGGCACGGTCCATTCATCATCTCTTCAGGGGACACGAAAGGCCTTGGGAACCTAGGCCCGCTATTTTGCCTGTTGCGTGAATCATCCCTGTTATCACCTCGCTGTTCATTGCTTCTCTGGTAATCATCTCTATTGCTTCCTCCTGTATTTGTCCGAAATCCTGCCGAAATTTGTCCTGGAGCGTCGTAGTTCTGGTATTGCCGAGGAAATCTTCGCCTCGGTTGATAGTTTCGACCACGGTCCTCCTCTGGCGACCTGTGCCGTTTGTTGTGGACAGCGTCTTCTCCATCTGCCCATTTATTTGCTATCTCCATTAACGCGGATACTGTCTTTGGATTGGTCCTTCCCAAGTCCTCGACAAAATCTCCACGCCTGACTCCTGCGACAAACGCATCTATTGCTCTCTCGTCAGATATATTTTCTGCCGAGTTTTTGATGATATTCCACCTTTGGATGTACTTTCTCATTGGCTCATCTGGCTTTTGTCGACATGCTCTCAACTCCTCTAACGACGCGGGTTTTTTGCACGTGGATCTGAAGTTCTTGACGAACACATCCTCGAAACTTTCCCAGCTGTCGATGGATCCTGGAGCGAGTTTCTTTATCCAAGATCGTGCGGCTCCACTTAAATGTACCTGGATGCTTTGCATAGCTGTTGCCCTGGTTCCTCCTGTCAGCTTCACCGTCTCCAGATAGTCGACTAGCCAATCCTCTGGATCTTGGAGGCCGTCGAACTTTTTGAAATTATCGGGTAACTTGAATCCCGAGGGGACTCGAGTTTTCGGACTCTCCTCGTGAAGCATGGTAAGCCGCACATATCCTCGTCATTAAGTTCGGAGATTGCCGATGATCCCTTACGCTTTGCCGCGCTACGTCGACCCTTGCTTGTGCTGCTTTGTGTCTCTTGCTCCACTTGGTCCTTCAGTCTTTGCCGCCGTTGCTGCTGCAGGTCGTGGACTATTTTGCCTTGCCGCTCCTTCGGGAGGCGTTGATACAAACGCTGTCCCCATAGCTCCAACTCCTGCTACCGCCATATTGTACAGTGTTTCCCTTGGATCACCTGGAGGTGGTTTAGATGCAAGGATAAAAGCATGTGTTGCCATATACCCAGCCTCTGGTGTCTTAGGGATGATGTTTCCTCTTGTATCTATCGACATAAAGGACATGTCGAGGTTTTGGACCAAGTGCTCTCTTTCTGCTTCGGGTATGTGTTGCAGCCTTGATCTTGCTCTGTTCCGCGCCTCCCGGTGGCTATCACCCGTAGTTCTAGATTGTCGACTTAGATCTGCCCTTCTCCTGCTGGATGCAGAAGCTGCCTCCTTTCTCCTGTTCAACTCAGCTGTCTGTTTTTCCAATTCCCTGGCAGCTCGTGCGAGCCTATATTGATATGCTTGTAATTCCTCTGGTGTGGCCGTAGTGGCCATTGGTTCTGTACCGTTCATAGCTCTCGCGGCTCTGTCCCACGCTGCTTGCGGAAGTTGAACTCTATCTCGCGGCTCTGGCCCGACGTATTTGTTGCCCAGGCCTTGGCGCAGATTGGAGGGATCGACGTATGGATTTCCCAAACTGTCGAAAGCCTCAGATGTTTCCTCTTGATCTTCAATGGCATAAATCTGATGATACTTTGTATTCAGATCTATGTTGGGTTTGGTGACATCATCGTTGAGATCGATGAAGACCTTGCCCACTGTGAGAGATTTGTCGATGAAGTCGTAACTGTCGACATCGCTTGAGCCATCGCTTATATATGAGTCCACAGATGACTCAAACGACATATCGTTGAAGATCTTGGCGAGTTTCTCTCTTGCTCTGGTGCTGACGTAGCGTGTCGCCGAAGTTTCTTCTTCTCCTGACTCGGTTGACGATGCATAGCTTGAAAAATCAGAATCAACCGCCGACGATCCCGACGAAACCGGAATCTCGACACGATATGATCCTTCCTTCTCGACGCGAAAGTGAAACCTTCCGAACGTCATCTCCATGGGCTCCACCAGATACGCATATGCATCCAAACGGGAGGGTGGGTGAGGAACAAAATCGACAAGTCCAGCAGCGATCTGTTTACCTCGATCCATTGTGTTGCTTGCGGTTGACGATGTCGAAGATCTTGAGCGTGCCATCGAGATCAGATCCTTACGCCTCTAGTTCCCACAGACGGCGCCAATTGACAAGGTATCAACTTGTCAATGCCTATGGATTGTAGGCTAGGGTTTTAGTTGGAAGTAGAGGGCAAGTAGATCTCGAAGGTTTCAGCCGAAAAGTACTCGACGATTATGAAAACTAGGGTTTGCAGACAATGATTCGATTATTTTTTCGTCCCTCGCCTCCCCCTTTATATAGGAGGTGGAGCCGAGGGATTCGTGCTATACAAGTTACAGAGTCCGGGACGGTTTCTAACTCATCCCGCCAGATTACAAATAACACTTCCTATTACAACTCTTGACTTTCCTTGATATATCTTGGGCTCCCGAATCTTCTTATTCTTCGGGTAGTGGGCCTTCAGTAAACCCCGGGTACTATCTTCGGCAGGCCCATTTGGGATGCCTATGTCAACCGACGTAGCATAGAGTATGGCATAATGTTGACTGCCGCTCCGGTGTCCACCAGCATCTTGTTGACAGGCCTCCCATCGATATAACCTCGCAAGTACAGGGCCTTCAGATGTCTGTAGCTTCTTTCTCGTGGCTTCTCAAAGATAACCGGCCGTGGGCCGCAGTCAAGTTGTGCCACAGGTGCCTCGTCTAATCCTGGAGCACTGAACTCCGTAGGAAGGATGAACACCATGTTTGTGCCAGCCGATGTTTCATCATCGGCTTTCCTTTGCTTGGGGCGCCACTCCATTTTTTGTGGTCGACCCTCTTCATCCAGGGTTCGCTGGATCTTCGCGGCCAGATTAGGCCGCGCCTTCCTTAGCGTGTGCAGGTATAACCTTTCGGCTTCCTCCAAGCCGCGCAGTCGCTGAACCCTACGCTTTTGGGAACGGCTGAGTCCATCAGGGCACCACCTTGGCCGGTGGTACCTGTCTTCTTCTTCTTCATCATCGTCTTCCAAATCCTCGAGATCTTCCACCCGAGGGGACTCAGCGTGCTTGCTCCGAGGTGGGAGAGGCCCTAGACGTTTGAACACGGACACGTTAGCTGCATCCTTCCTCTTCTGTCTACATTCTGGGCAGTTGCCGATTGTAGGCAATCGGCTCATTCCTGAATCCCAGCAGTGTCTGAAGAAGGGGCAGTCCCAGTGCCTATCCTCGTCGTCTTGGTCCCTCGATTTTTCCTTGGCACGGCGCTCGTACTCCTCCTCATCGCGATCATGCCGACGATGTCTCCTGGCGTCCCTAGCCAGACGGTCTCTATCATCATCGTCGCTGGATCGTCGGCGTTGGCTATATTGACTCACATACTTGTTGAGGAGGTGATCAGAGAGAGGTCGTTGATATCTTACATTCCTTACTTCTCCCTCTGTGTTGTAGCGCTTGCCATCGTGACGGAGCCGATCGCGTGGAGCGGCCTCCTCTGTGTCCTTGCTACGAGAGCAGCTGCCCTCGTCTCCGTCCTTGCCAGAGTGGTGCCCAGGTCCTACCATGTTGATGTTGAACGAGAATCCTGGCTAGCAACTGATACGTCTCCAACGTATCTATAATTTCTGATGTTCCATGCTTGTTTTATGATAATACCTACATGTTTTGCTTGCACTTTATATCATATTATGGCATTTATTGGACTAACCTATTAACAAGATGCCACAGTGCTAGTTTCTGTTTATTATGTCTGTTTATTGCAGAAAAGGCCCAAAAACCAAAGTGCTCGGAAAAATCCAGAAAAATTACAGAAATTCTATTTCGCTGGAAGACTCACGGAGCCAGAAGGGCAAGCCAGGGGGAGGCCCAGGGCCTCCTCACCATAGGCCGGCGCGGCCTGGAGGGTGGTCACCCCACCCTATGGTGTCGTCGCCTCGGGACTCTTCCGACTCCGACTCTTCGCCTATTTAAGCCGTCGTGACCTAAAACTTCGACACCGCTTGACGAAACTCCAGAAAGACTCCAGGGGCGCCGCCACATCGCGAAACTCCAATTCGGGGGACAGAAGTCTCTGTTCTGGCACCCTGCTGGGATGGGGAATTGCCCCCGGAGCCATCTCCACCGCCATCTTCACCGCCATCTTCACCGCCATCGCTGCCTCCATGATGAGGAGGGAGTAATCCACCCCCGAGGCTGAGGGCTCCGCTGTAGCTATGTGGTTCATCTCTCTCCCATGTACCTCAATACAATAATCTCATGAGCTGCTTTACATGATTGAGATTCATATGAGTTTTGTATCACAATTTATCTATGTGCTACTCTAGTGATGTTATTAAAGTAGTTTTATTCCTCCTACACGGTGTAATGGTGACAGTATGTGCATCCGTGTTAGTACTTGGTTTATGCTATGATTATGATCTCTTGTAGATTATGAAGTTAACTATTGCTATGATATTATTGATATGATCTATTCCTCCTACATAGTGTGAAGGTGACAGTGTGCATACTATGTTAGTACTTGGTTTAGTCGAATTGATCTATCTTACACTCTAAGGTTATTTAAATATGAACATTGAATTGTGGAGCTTGTTAACTCCGGCATTGAGGGTTCGTGTAATCCTATGCAATGTGTTCATCATCCAACAAGAGAGTGTAGAGTATGCATTTATCTATTCTGTTATGTGATCAATGTTGAGAGTGTCCACTAGTGAAAGTATGATCCCTAGGCCTTGTTCCTAAATACTGCTATCGCTGCTTGTTTACTGTTTTACTGCGTTACTACTGCTGCGTTACTACTGCTTGTTTACTGTCCTGGGCAAAGCACTTTTCTGGTGCCGTTGCTACTGCTACTATTTATTCATACCACCTGTATTTCACTATCTCTTCGCCGAACTAGTGCACCTATTAGGTGTGTTGGGGACACAAGAGACTTCTTGCTTTGTGGTTGCAGGGTTGCATGAGAGGGATATCTTTGACCTCTTCCTCCCTGAGTTCGATAAACCTTGGGTGATCCACTTAAGGGAAAACTTGCTGCTGTTCTACAAACCTCTGCTCTTGGAGGCCCAACACTGTCTACAGGAAAAGGAGGAGGCGTAGACATCAAGCTATTTTCTGGCGCCGTTGCCGGGGAGGAAAGGTAAAAGGTACTCACACTCCGGATCTCGGCTACTAAGCTATTTTCCGGCGCCGTAAGTACTCGAAGCTATTTCCTTTAGATTCTACAATTGCATCTTTTTGTTTCTTGTTTTTATTTTCACTAGTTAGGCATAATGGAAAACAACAAAAAAATTGGTGAGTTTTTTAATCTTTTTCCTGATTTAGAATTGTTTGATGCGAAAATTAAAAAACCTATGGAACCTTATTTGCATGCTAGTAGCGATGTTATTAGTATGAATGCAATTACTGCTAATACTATGGATAAGTCTAAGCTTGGGGAAGCTAGTTTATATAAAAATAATCTTTTTTGCTCCTCAGCTTTGGAAGAAATATTTTGCTCTGATAATGCTTTATCTCCCATATGCGATAACTTTAATGATGCTTCTGATATTTTAAATCCACCTGCTGAAAGTATTCCGTATAAAATACCTATGAAAATTATTGAACGTGTGATGGACAACCACTATAAAGGGGATGGAACTGTCCATCCTAGAGATCATTTACTGTTTTTGCACGAATTATGCGGGTTATTCAAGTGTGCAGGTATCTCTATGGATGAAGTGAGGAAGAAGCTATTCTCTGTTTCGCTGTCTGGTAAAGCGGCGCATTGGTATAAATTGTTGGAGAATAGACATTTTCTTGGTTGGGAGGAAATTGCATCTCTCTTTTATTCTAAATTTTATCCTCCTCATGAAGTGCATATTGATAGGAATTATATTTATAACTTTTATCCTCGTGATGGAGAGAGTATTTCTCAAGCGTGGGGGAGACTGAAGTCACTAATGCTCAAATGTCCCATTCATGAGCTCCCCTGTAATGTTATTGTTAACAATTTTTATGCGAGGCTTTCAGGACAACACAAGGACTATCTGGACGCCTGTTCGAAGGGATCCTTCACAAGCAAGGAGGTTGAAGCTAGGTGGGATCTTCTTGATCGGATTGAGGAGAACGCTGAAGGATGGGAGAACGACAAAGGTAAAGAGTCAGGTATAAATTATGATTATGAATGCATTGAAGCTTTTATGGATACCGATAAATTTCGAAATATGAGTGCTACTTATGGAATCTCAAGTTGCTGTAAATCTTTATAAAGCCTTTGCTTCTCATTTTGAATTGCCTAAAAAGAATTTTGATAAGTATCATGAACCTTTTAAAGAGGCTTGCATGAAGAATGAAATTGTTGTTAATTATTGCAATAAGCATGCTCAAACTCCTAAGAATGCTATTTCCTATAAGCATGTTAATTTTTGAGGAATACATAGACCTTGTGGAATTAATCAAATCAAAGATGAATATTGTATCCATCATACTACTAAAAAAACTAGAAAGTGGCTCAGGGCTCTAGATGATCTTGGTAAAAAAGTTTGTGCCCTCTATCCTTTTATTTGTGAAGTTTGCCATGAAGTGGGTCATTTTAATTTTCAATGCTCCTCCAATGATAATTTGAACCCAATGAGTGCTGCAAATTTGTATTGTGATGATGAAATTACTCCTAATCAGCATGATGAACTTACTTTATTTTTGGGGTGTGAAGAACTGTCGAGAAAAATCTCTTTGTTACATATGAGTGATCTTGATATTGATGATGTCCTGCATGGGTGTTTTTCTTATTGCATTGATAATAGCCATACAAATACTTACATACAAAATATTTTAGAAGATGACACCTTGCCAAAATATGATAGGACCGCTGTGTGTTTTCAACTAATTAATGAAAAGGAGGGATCCTCCCAAGTTTCTTCTATTGTTTCTGAAAGTAAATCAGGTTATGCGGACAAGCTACCCTTCAAGCCTCTTCCTCCTAAAGAAGGGAACGAGGAGAAGGAAGAGAAGAAGAAGAAGAAGGGAACGAAGAAGAAGAAGAAGAAGAAGAAGAAGGAGAATAAAAAGAAAGAGGTAACGGCGTATCCCCGCGTGAATGAGATAACGCTAAGTAACCGTAAGTATGTTGCTCCTAATGATTATTGTGATAATGAATCTAAATATGATGATCTTCCTATGCCCTTTACATACATTAGAGATCATGATTTGAATGATCACACTACTTTTGATATTGCAAATCTCTGGGAAACTAATTCTGAAAATGATGATGATAATAATTGCCATAGTGTCAGTGCTATCCATGCTTCCTCCCATAATGATATAGAAAGCTCTAAGCTTGCGGAAGAGGTGTTTGAAAATCCTTTTGCTACTGATCATTATGTGTTTGATACATCTCCTTCTAATAACAACGATGGTATGGTCATAGATAAACCGACTGTGAAAGATAACTATTCTATTTCTTATGATGACACTGTGCCTCCGATCTTTGATGATTATTATAAAGAATGCTATGATATAGGTTATAACTATCCTTATGAAACTTGTCATAGTCATGATTGGATTACTAAAAACAATTCCCTTAATATGCAACTTGTTTACCATGTTCAAATTCTTGATAATAATCTTGCTCCAATTACTATTAATGAGAATAACTTTTCTTATGCCAAATTTAATGATACTTCTATGCATATGAACCATGATAAGAATGTTTTAAGTGATGGATATATTGTGGATTTCATCAATGATGCTACTGAAAGTTATTATGAGAGAGGGAAATATGGTTATATGCATCTTAATAATATTAATTTTCCCCTCTTTATGTTGAGAATCTTGAAGTTACTCGTGTTTTATCCGCTTATGCTTGTCACTTTGTTCTTCATGCATTCATTTGTATACAAGATTCCTCTTCATAGGAAGCATGTTAGACTTAAATTTGTTTTGAATTTGCCTCTTGAAGCTCTCTTTTTGCTTCAAATACTATTTCCTGCGAGTGGATCATTAAAACTGCTGAGCCCATCTTAATGGCTATAAAGAAAGAACTTCTTGGGAGATAACCATGTGTTATTTTGCTACAGTACTTTGTTTTATATTTGTGTCTTGGAAGTTGTTTACTACTGTAGCAACCTCTCCTTATCTTAGTTTTGTGTTTTGTTGTGCCAAGTGAAGCCTCTAATCGAAGGTTGATACTAGATTTGGATTTCTGCGCAGAAACAGATTTTTATCTGTCACGAATCTGGGCTGTTTTCTCTGTAGAAAAATCATAAAAATATGCCAATTTACGTGCATGTTCCTCAGATATGTACGCAACTTTCATTAGTTTTGAGTTTTCTGATCTGAGCAACGGAAGTATTTATTAAAAATTCTTCTTTACGGACTGTTCTGTTTTGACAGATTCTGCCTTTTATTTCGCATTGCTTCTTTCGCTGTGTTGGGTGGATTTCTTTGTTCCATTGCCTTCCAGTAGCTTTGAGCAATGTCCAGAAGTGTTAAGAATAATTGTGTCACCTCTGAACATGTGAGTTTTTGATTATGTACTAACCCCTCTAATGAAGTTTATGAGAAGTTTGGTGTGAAGGAAGTTTTCAAGGGTCAAGAGAGGAGGATGATATACTACGATCAAGAAGAGTGAAAAGTCTAAGCTTGGGGATGCCCCGGTGGTTCATCCCTGCATATTTCAAGAAGACTCAAGCATCTAAGCTTGGGGATGCCCAAGGCATCCCCTTCTTCATCGACAAATTATCAGGTTCCTTCTCTTGAAACTATATTTTTATTCAGTCACATTTTATGTACTTCACTTGGAGCGTCTGTGTACTTTTGTTTTTGTTTTTGTTTGAATAAATACTTTAGTGGGAGAGAGACACACTCCGCTGGTTCGTATGAACACATGTGTTCTTAGCTTTTAATGTTCATGGCGAAGGTTGAAATTGCTTCGTTAATTGTTATATGGTTGGAAACGGAAAATGCTACATGTAGTAATTGGTATGATGTCTTGAATAACTTGATATTTGGCAATTGTTGTGCTCTTGATTAAGCTCTTGCATCATATACTTTGCACCTATTAGTGAAGAAATACATAGAGCTTGTTAAAATTTGGATTGCATGAGTGGTTTCTCTAGAGTCTAGATATTTTCTAGTGAGGTATTTGAACAACAAGGAAGACGATGTATAGTCTTATAATACTTGTAATATGTCTTTTATGTAAGTTTTGATGTACTACTTTATGCTTGTGTTTGCTTCAAACAACCTTGCTAGCCTAAGCCTTGTATCGAGAAGGATTACTTCTCATGCATCCCAAATACTTGATCCAACCACTATGCCATTTGTGTCCACCATACCTACCTACTACATGGTATTTCTCCGCCATTCCAAAGTAAATTGCTTGAAGTGCTACCTTTAAATTTCTACCCTCTAACTTTGCAATATATAGCTCATGGGACAAATAGCTTAAAAACTATTGTGGTATTGAATATGTACTTATGCATTTTATTTCTTATAAGTTGCTTGTTGTGCGATAACCATGTTCACTGGGGACGCCATCAACTACTCCTTGTTGAATTTCATGTGAGTTGCTATGCATGTTCGTCTTGTCTGAAGTAAGAGAGATCTACCACCTTATGGTTAAGCATGCATATTGTTAGAGAAGAACATTGGGCCGCTAACTAAAGCCATGATCCATGGTGGAAGTTTCAGTTTTGGACAATATCCTCAATCTCATATGAGAAAATTATTAATTGTTGCCACATGCTTATGCATAAAATAGGAGTCCATTATCTGTTGTCTATGTTGTCCCGGTATGGATGTCTAAGTTGAGAATAATCAATAGCGAGAAATCCAATGCGAGCTTTCTCCTTAGACCTTTGTACAGGCGGCATAGAGGTACCCCTTTGTGACACTTGGTTAAAACATGTGCATTGTGATGATCCGGTAGTTCAAGCTAATTAGGACAAGGTGCGGACACTATTAGTATACTATGCATGAGGCTTGCAACTTGTAAGATATAATTTACATGATACATATGCTTTATTACTACCGTTGACAAAATTGTTTCATGTTTTCAAAATCAAAGCTCTAGCACAAATATAGCAATCGATGCTTTCCTCTTTGAAGGACCTTTCTTTTACTTTTTTGTTGACTCAGTTCACCTATCTCTCTCCACCTCAAGAAGCAAACACTTGTGTGAACTGTGCATTGATTCTTACATACTTGCTCATTGCACTTGTTATATCGCTTTGCATTGACAACTATCCATAAGATATACATGTTACATGTTGAAAGCAACCACTGAAACTTAATCTTTCATTGTGTTGCTTCAATGTCTTTACTAAGAATTTATTGCTTTATGAGTAACTCTTATGCAAGACTCATTGATGCTTGTCTTGAACTATTCATGAAAAGTCTTTGCTATATGATTAATTGTTTACTCATTGCATTAACATTGCTTCGAATCGCTGCATTCATCTCATATGATTTACAATAGTATGATCAAGATTATGTTGGTAGCATGTCACTTCAGAAATTATCTTTTTATCGTTTACCTACTCGAGGACGAGTAGGAACTAAGCTTGGGGATGCTGATACGTCTCCAACGTATCTATAATTTCTGATGTTCCATGCTTGTTTTATGACAATACCTACATGTTTTGCTTGCACTTTATATCATATTATGGCATTTATTGGACTAACCTATTAACAAGATGCCACAGTGCCAGTTTCTATTTATTATGTCTGTTTATTGCAGAAAAGGCCCAAAAACCAAAGTGCTCGGAAAAATCCAGAAAAATTACAGAAATTCTATTTCGCTGGAAGACTCACGGAGCCAGAAGGGCAAGCCAGGGGGAGGCCCAGGGCCTCCTCACCATAGGCCGGCGCGGCCTGGAGGGTGGTCACCCCACCCTATGGTGTCGTCGCCTCGGGACTCTTCCGACTCCGACTCTTCGCCTATTTAAGCCGTCGTGACCTAAAACTTCGACACCGCTTGACGAAACTCCAGAAAGACTCCAGGGGTGCCGCCACATCGCGAAACTCCAATTCGGGGGACAGAAGTCTCTGTTCTGGCACCCTGCCGGGACGGGGAATTGCCCCCGGAGCCATCTCCACCGCCGTCTTCACCGCCATCTTCACCGCCATCGCTGCCTCCATGATGAGGAGGGAGTAATCCACCCCCGAGGCTGAGGGCTCCGCTGTAGCTATGTGGTTCATCTCTCTCCCATGTACCTCAATACAATAATCTCATGAGCTGCTTTACATGATTGAGATTCATATGAGTTTTGTATCACAATTTATCTATGTGCTACTCTAGTGATGTTATTAAAGTAGTTTTATTCCTCCTACATGGTGTAATGGTGACAGTGTGTGCATCCGTGTTAGTACTTGGTTTATGCTATGATTATGATCTCTTGTAGATTATGAAGTTAACTATTGCTATGATAGTATTGATATGATCTATTCCTCCTACATAGTGTGAAGGTGACAGTGTGCATACTATGTTAGTACTTGGTTTAGTCGAATTGATCTATCTTACACTCTAAGGTTATTTAAATATGAACATTGAATTGTGGAGCTTGTTAACTCCGGCATTGAGGGTTCGTGTAATCCTACGCAATGTGTTCATCATCCAACAAGAGAGTGTAGAGTATGCATTTATCTATTCTGTTATGTGATCAATGTTGAGAGTGTCCACTAGTGAAAGTATGATCCCTAGGCCTTGTTCCTAAATACTGCTATCGCTGCTTGTTTACTGTTTTACTGCGTTACTACTGCTGCGTTACTACTGCTTGTTTACTGTCCTGGGCAAAGCACTTTTCTGGTGCCGTTGCTACTGCTACTATTTATTCATACCACCTGTATTTCACTATCTCTTCGCTGAACTAGTGCACCTATTAGGTGTGTTGGGGACACAAGAGACTTCTTGCTTTGTGGTTGCAGGGTTGCATGAGAGGGATATCTTTGACCTCTTCCTCCCTGAGTTCGATAAACCTTGGGTGATCCACTTAAGGGAAAACTTGCTGCTGTTCTACAAACCTCTGCTCTTGGAGGCCCAACACTGTCTACAGGAAAAGGAGGAGGCGTAGACATCAGCAACCTTCAGGGTAAGTGCACTCCACCATGTTAACGGCGGGGAAGGGGTGGGTGTCGACTTTCATGGCGTACTGGTTAAAAATCAGACGTCCTTGTTCTATCGCCATTTGGATCTGCTGACGCCACACCCTGCAGTCGTTGGTGGCATGGGAGAACGAGTTATGCCATTTGCAGTATGGCTTTCCGTTCAGCTCCTGTACCGTGGGGATTTTGAGGCCTTCGGGTAACTTCAACTGCTTCTCCTTGAGTAAGAGGTCGAAGATTTGCTCAGTTTTAGTCACGTCAAAATCGAACCCTCTGGGCGGACCTGGTGGCTTAACCCATTTGCAGGACACGGGGGTTGCCCCCCGAGTCCATTCAGCCACTGCTACTTCTTGATCTCCCGCAGAGCCTTCGTCTTCATCTGCCTCAACCAGGACTACCGCACGCTTGAATTTGTCCTGGTACAAGTCCGGGTGGCGCTGTTCATATAATGACAGTTTCTGAACCATGTGCGCCAGTGAAGGGTAGTCTGCTTGGGAGGCCATATCCTTGATTTGTGATGCAAGGCCCACCACTGCCAACTCGACTGCTTCTTTTTCAGTCACACGAGCCGAATAACATCGGTTCCTAAGATTTCTGAAGCATTGGACGTATTCTGCCACAGTTTCTCCACGCTTCTGACGTATTTGTGCGAGATCGGCAAGGCCAGACTCGGAAGCCTCTGAGTGATACTGCATGTGGAACTGTTCTTCCAACTGCTTCCAAGTCCGGATCGAGTCTGGTGGCAACGAAGTGTACCACCCGAAAGCCGATCCTGTGAGGGACTGTGCGAAGAACCTCACACGTAGCTCATCTGCTGCTGAGATCGTGCCAAGCTGTGCCAAATATCGGCTCACATGCTCGATGGAGCTGGAACCATCTGATCCATTGAACTTGGAGAAATCAGGGAGCCGATATTTGGGTGGTAGCGGGATCAACTCGTACTCGTTGGGGTACGGCTTGGAATAGCCGATTGTCCTCCTTTTCGGCACCATGCCGAACTGGTCTCTCAGTATAGTACTGATTTGATCCGCGGTGCTGGCTGCAGGAGTCGAACTCTGAAGATTCGCCGGAGTGGCATACTTAGCCAGCCATGCTTGCTTTTCCAGCTCTGAGCCAACTGCAGGAGCTGAGCTCTGGAGGTTTGTCGGAGTGGCATACTTAGCTAGCCACGTCTGCTTCTCAAGATCTGTTGCTGAAGTTCCTCCTGCTTTTCCAGAAGTCCCTGCTGTTGCGGCCTGGTTTGTGAGCGCCCAGTTACCGCAGTCTGGCATGTATGTGCACGTGTATCTGTGAGGGATCTCCTTAGGCGCCTCGTACAAGAACTGGTAGTCACTAGGGTCACCACCGATCTTGTAGACAACGAATGCTGGTGAATTCGGCACTTCTGGTGCTGCCAACGCGAATGGCAGCGGTGGACAGGACTGGAGTGGCTTCTCTCCTTGGTATGTCCCGAGAGCTGGTCCTGACGGAGAGTACTGGTGCATCATGATCTCCTGGATCACTCGAAGAGCAACACGCTCCAAAGTGTTCACCAGGTTCTCAGAATGGCGGTGCAGCGAGTGAGCCACCATGTAGTTAATCTCCCGACGCAGGGACCTGGTGCGTTCTTCTGACGGGGCGGATAGGTCTATTCCATCGAGCACACCTTCAGGCGAGAACCCTTTCCACCTGATGCCATGTGAGCGGGTTCTGTGAAAGGAGCCGATGAGGTCAGCTTCGAGGATCGCTTTGACCTCGTCATACTTCTTCTTGAGCTCCTCGGTCAGATCCTCGTACGTGACTGGGGTGCCGTCCGCCATCTCAGATGTAGATGGCCATGCGGTTGATGTCGAAGATTGTCCCACCGGGCGTGCCAGAATGTGTTGCGGTCAGAAACCCACCGGCGAGCAGCGACGGGCAACACAGGAGAGCCGGGAGCAACTTAGGGCTGCGGCTGGCCCTGGTCCCTCCGAGCGATGGCCCGCAAAGACTCCGGCACGCACGTCCGATGCTGGTGCAAGGGCGTGCCACCTGAGCTATACCTGGTCAGGAAGGTGATGGAGATGCCTCACTTAGTTTCCTGCATGGCATACACGTAAACATTAAATACGAGCCTCGATCGGCTCTCAGGTTGTCCTGTGAATCGGCTCAAAGAGCCGATCCACCCATGATTCGCACGAGGTGTATGAATATATGGTGGTCCTGCTTGATCAAGATAAAGCTAAAACGATCTACGACGATTTAGGGTTTTCACCGCATAATCGGAACGTCCTAGTCGTGATTGGGCCTCGCGGCCGCGCACGGTGATCGTAAGCCGATCCTAGACAGGGCCTAAAAACCAACACGAGGTTGATCCCCGGAACATCCTGTCTAGGGCTAGCAAACTACACCCTACGCGCCGCTGGATCCTCCAACCCTTTGTAAGGCCTAACTATGCAGATATTAAACTAATCCTTGAAGAACAAGGAGCAACCATAACGGATCGGATCTACTAAATAATGATCAAGCGGGGTGCCGCCCCTACGCCTAAGATAGGCGTAAGGGCGGCTAGATGTCTAAGGGTTGCACGACGATAGCATATGATACGAAGAACAATGCTAACCCTAACACATCTAAGATAACTACGTTGCTCGCCATCAAAAAGGCTTCAGTACGAGCAACGCTTGAACGACGAATAAACTGGTACTGCCTAGATCGCAAGATGCGATCTAGGCAGCATGATGCTTACCCGGAAGAAACCCTCGAGACAAGGGAGTTGGCGATGCGCCTAGATTGGTTTGTGGTGAACGTGATTGTTGTTTATTTCATAAACCCTAGATATATATTTATAGTCCGTAGACTTTCTAACGTGGGAATAATCCCAACCGTGCATGAGACAAACTCTAACTAATCGACACGTATCCTACTATATTACAGATACAAGGGCAAACTAGCCCAAACTTTGCATATAAGGCCGATTCACGTATATTCTTCCATGTATTATTCTTTAAGCCCATCTTGATCGCGGCCCACCTCTGACTCGGTCAAATTCTGGTGATAACAGATAACAAAGATAATTTCTGGAGTGACATGCCATCATAACCTTGATCATACTATTTGTAAACATATGTAATGAATGCAGCGATCAAAACAATGGTAATGACATGAGTAAACAAGTGAATCATAAAGCAAAGACTTTTCATGAATAGTACTTCAAGACAAGCATCAATAATCTTGCATAAGAGTTAACTCATAAAGCAATAAATCAAAGTAAAGGTATTGAAGCAACACAAAGGAAGATTAAGTTTCAGCGGTTGCTTTCAACTTATAACATGTATATCTCATGGATAATTGTCAACATAGAGTAATATAATAAGTGCAATATGCAAGTATGTAGGAATCAATGCACAGTTCACACAAGTGTTTGCTTCTTGAGGTGGAGAGAAATAGGTGAACTGACTCAACATAAAAGTAAAAAGAATGGTCCTTTAAAGAGGAAAGCATCGATTGCTATATTTGTGCTAGAGCTTTTATTTTGAAAACATGAAACAATTTTGTCAACGGTAGTAATAAAGCATATGAGTTATGTAAATTATATCTTACAAGTTGCAAGCCTCATGCATAGTATACTAATAGTGCCCGCACCTTGTCCTAATTAGCTTGGACTACCGGATCATCGCAATACACATGTTTTAACCAAGTGTCACAATGGGGTACCTCCATGCCGCCTGTACAAAGGTCTAAGGAGAAAGCTCGCATTTTGGATTTCTCGCTTTTGATTATTCTCAACTTAGACATCCATACCGGGACAACATGGACAACAGATAATGGACTCCTCTTTAATGCATAAGCATGTGGCAACAATTATTATTCTCATATGAGATTGAGGATATATGTCCAAAACTGAAACTTCCACCATGAATCATGGCTTTAGTTAGCGGCCCAATGTTCTTCTGTAACAATATGTATGCTCCAACCATTAAGGTGGTAGATCTCTCTTACTTCAGACAAGACGGACATGCATAGCAACTCACATGATATTCAACAAAGAATAGTTGATGGCGTCCCCAGTGAACATGGTTATCGCACAACAAGCAACTTAATAAGAGATAAAGTGCATAAGTACATATTCAATACCACAATAGTTTTTAAGCTATTTGTCCCATGAGCTATATATTGTAAAGGTGAAGAGTGGAATTTTAAAGGTAGCACTCAAGCAATTTACTTTGGAATGGCGGAGAAATACCATGTAGTAGGTAGGTATGGTGGACACAAATGGCATAGTGGTTGGCTCAAGGATTTTGGATGCATGAGAAGTATTCCCTCTCGATACAAGGTTTAGGCTAGCAAGGTTATTTGAAACAAACACAAGGATGAACGGCGCAGCAAAACTCACCTAAAAGACATATTGTAAACATTATAAGACTCTACACCGTCTTCCTTGTTGTTCAAACTCAATACTAGAAATTATCTAGACTTTAGAGAGACCAAATATGCAAACCAAATTTTAGCATGCTCTATGTATTTCTTCATTAATGGGTGCAAAGTATATGATGCAAGAGCTTAAACATGAGCACAACAATTGCCAAGTATGATATTATCCAAGACATTTTAGCAATTTACTACATGTATCATTTTCCAATTCCAACCATATAACAATTTAACGAAGAAGAAACTTCGCCATGAATACTATGAGTAGAAACTAAGGACATACTTGTCCATATGCTACAGTGGAGCGTGTCTCTCTCCCATACAATGAATGCTAGGATCCATTTTATTCAAACAAAACAAAAAACAAAAACAAACCGACGCTCCAAGAAAAGCACATAAGATGTGACGGAATAAAAATATAGTTTCTCGGGAGGAACCTGATAATGTTGTCGATGAAGAAGGGGATGCCTTGGGCATCCCCAAGCTTAGACGCTTGAGTCTTCTTGATATATGCAGGGGTGAACCACCGGGGCATCGCCAAGCTTAGAGCTTTCACTCTCCTTGATCATGTTGTATCATCTCCCTCTCTTGATCCTTGAAAACTTCCTCCACACCAAACTCGAAACAACTCATTAGAGGGTTAGTGGACAATAAAAATTAACATGTTCAGAGGTGAAACAATCATTCTTAACACTTCTGGACATTGTATAAAGCTACTGGACATTAATGGATCAAAGAAATTCATCCAACATAGCAAAAGAGGCAATGCGAAATAAAAGGCAGAATCTGTCAAAAACAGAACAGTTCGTATTGACGAATTTTATCGAGGCACCAGACTTGCTCAAATGAAAATGCTCAAATTGAATGAAAGTTGCGTACATATCTGAGGATCACTCACGTAAATTGGCATAATTTTCTGAGTTACCTACAGAGAAAACAGCCCAGATTCGTGACAGCAAAGAAATCTGTTTCTGCGCAGCAATCCAAATCTAGTATGAACTTTACTATCAACGACTTTACTTGGCACAACAAAACACTAAACTAAGATAAGGAGAGGTTGCTACAGTAGTAAACAACTTCCAAGATACAAAATAAAAACAAAGTACTGTAGTAAAAACCATGGGTTGTCTCCCATAAGCGCTTTTCTTTAACGCCTTTCAGTTAGGCGCAGAAAGTGTATATCAAGTATTATCGAGAGACGAAGCATCTTCAGAGGGGTTTGGAGTTTTCTCAACCATGCATAGTATATTGGATACATAAGTTTCAGCGACTCCCTTTTCATTAGTCTTGGGCTTGCTACTCTCATCAAACAAATTTTCAGGAACAAGCCAAGCATAGTTATTTTCTAGTGCATCATTCATCGCTAGGAGCTTACAAGGTATTGGTGCTTTGATCTCCCCACCATCATTAATATTATTAGTGTACTTTATTCTATCCATATCCATCTTTTCAAGGAGACTAACAAAATTGGTATAAGAACCAAGCATATTATATTTAGCAAAGACCTTTCTAGCCTCTCTTGCTATACCACCAAATTCTCTAAGAAGGGTTTCTAAAACAAAGTCTTTCTTTTCCCCTTCTTCCATATCACCGAGTGTAAGAAACATGTGTTGGATTATAGGATTGAGATTAACAAATTTAGTTTCCATCATACGAACTAAAGCAGCAGCGGCAATTTCATAAGTAGGAGCAAGTTCTACCAAGTGTCTATCTTCAAAATCTTCAACGGTACTGACATGATTGAAAAATTCTTCTATATTATTTCTCCCAATTATAGACCCACGTCCTACCGGTATGTCTTTCGTGGTAAAATTAAAAGGAAACATGATGAATCAAGTAAAGTAAATGCAAGTAACTAATTTTTTTGTGTTTTTGATATAGCAAACGAGATAGCAAATAAAGTAAAACTAGCAACTAATTTTTTTGTATTTTGATTTAGTGCAGCAAACAAAGTAGTAAATAAAACTAAGCAAGACAAAAACAAAGTAAAGAGATTGGGAAGTGGAGACTCCCCTTACAGCGTGTCTTGATCTCCCCGGCAACGGCGCCAGAGATTTGCTTGATGCGTGTAGTTGACACGTCCGTTGGGAACCCCAAGAGGAAGGTGTGATGCGCACAGCGGCAAGTTTCCCTCAGTAAGAAACCAAGGTTTAATCGAACCAGTAGGAGTCAAGAAGCACGTTGAAGGTTGATGGCGGCGGGATGTAGTGTGGCGCAACACCAGAGATTCCGGTGCCAACGTGGAACCTGCACAACACAACCAAAGTACTTTGCCCCAACGAAACAGTGAGGTTGTCAATCTCACCGGCTTGCTGTAACAAAGGATTAACCGTATTGTGTGGAAGATGATTGTTTGCATAAAACAGTAAAGCAGTATTGCAGTAGATTGTATGCGATGTAAAGAATAGGACCGGGGTCCACAGTTCACTAGAGGTGTCTCTCCCATAAGATAAACAGCATGTTGGGTGAACAAATTACAGTTGGGCAATTGACAAATAAAGAGGGCATGACCATGCACATACATATTATGATGAGTACTGTGAGATTTAATTGGGCATTACGACAAAGTACATAGACCGCTATCCAGCATGCATCTATGCCTAAAAAGTCCACCTTCAGGTTATCATCCGAACCCCCTCCAGTATTAAGTTGAAAACAATAGACAATTGCATTAAGTATTGCACGTAATGTAATCAGTAACTACATCCTCGAACATAGCACCAATGTTTTATCCCTAGTGGCAACAGCACATCCATAATCTTAGAGATTTCTGTCACTTCCCCAGATTCACGGAGACATAACCCACTATCGAGCATAAATACTCCCTCTTGGAGTTACAAGCATTTACTTGGCCAGAACATCTACTAGTAACGGAGAGCATGCAAGATCATAAACAACACATAGATATAAATTGATAATCAACATAACAAGTATTCTCTATTCATCGGATCCCAACAAACACAACATATAGAATTACAGATAGATGATCTTGATCATGTTCGGCAGCTCACAAGACCCGACAATTAAGCACAATGGGGAGAAGACAATGATGACGCGTAAAGCACACGCTCGTTGGGAACCCCAAGTGGAAGGTGTGATGCGTACAGCAGCAAGTTTCCCTCAGTAAGAAACCAAGGTTTATCGAACCAGTAGGAGTCAAGAAGCACGTTGAAGGTTGATGGCGGCGGGATGTAGTGCGGCGCAACACCAGGGATTCCGGCGCCAACGTGGAACCTGCACAACACAACCAAAGTACTTTGCCCCAACGAAACAGTGAGGTTGTCAATCTCACCGGCTTGCTGTAACAAAGGATTAACCGTATTGTGTGGAAGATGATTGTTTGTAGAAAACAGTAGAACAAGTATTGCAGTAGATTGTATTTCAGTAAAGAGAATTGGACCGGGGTCCACAGTTCACTAGAGGTGTCTCTCCCATAAGATAAACAGCATGTTGGGTGAACAAATTACAGTTGGGCAATTGACAAATAAAGAGAGCATGACCATGCACATACATATCATGATGAGTATAGTGAGATTTAATTGGGCATTACGACAAAGTACATAGACCGCCATCCAACTGCATCTATGCCTAAAAAGTCCACCTTCAAAGTTATCATCCGAACCCCTCCGGTATTAAGTTGCAAAGCAACAGACAATTGCATTAAGTATGGTGCGTAATGTAATCAACAACTACATCCTTAGACATAGCATCAATGTTTTATCCCTAGTGGCAACAGCACAACACAACCTTAGAACTTTCTCACATCGTCCTGTGTGTCAATGCAGGCATGAACCCACTATCGAGCATAAGTACTCCCTCTTGGAGTTACAAGCATCTACTTGGCCAGAGCATCTACTAGTAACGGAGAGCATGCAAGATCATAAACAACACATAGATATAACTTTGATAATCAACATAACAAGTATTCTCTATTCATCGGATCCCAACAAACGCAACATATAGAATTACAGATAGATGATCTTGATCATGTTAGGCAGCTCACAAGATCCGACAATGATAGCACAATGGGGAGAAGACAACCATCTAGCTACTGCTATGGACCCATAGTCCAGGGGTAGACTACTCACACATCACTCCGGAGGCGACCATGGCGGCGTAGAGTCCTCCGGGAGATGATTCCCCTCTCCGGCAGGGTGCCGGAGGCGATCTCCTGGATCCCCCGAGATGGGATCGGCGGCGGCGGCGTCTCTGGAAGGTTTTCCGTATCGTGGCTCTCGGTACTGGGGGTTTCGTCACGGAGGCTTTAAGTAGGCGGAAGGGCAAGTCAGGAGGGGGCACAGGGGCCCCAGATGACAGGGCGGCGCGGCCAAGGGGGGGGGCGCTCCGCCCTAGGGTTTGGGAACCCTGTGGCCCCACTTCGTTTCGTCTTCGGACTTCTGGAAGCTTCGTGGAAAAATAGGCCCCTGGGCGTTGATTTCGTCCAATTCCGAGAATATTTCCTTACTAGGATTTCTGAAACCAAAAACAGCAGAAACAAAGAATCGGCACTTTGGCATCTTGTTAATAGGTTAGTTTCAGAAAATGCACGAATATGACATAAAGTGTGCATAAAACATGTAGATAACATCAATAATGTGGCATGGAACATAAGAAATTATCGATACGTCGGAGACGTATCAGCATCCCCAAGCTTAGTTCTGCTCGTCCCGAGCAGGTAAAACGATAACACAGATAATTTCTGGAGTGACATGCCATCATAACCTTGATCATACTATTTGTAAAGCATATGTAGTGAATGCAGCGATCAAAACAATGTATATGACATGAGTAAACAAGTGAATCATAAAGCAAAGACTTTTCATAAATAGCACTTCAAGACAAGCATCAATTAAGTCTTGCATAAGAGTTAACTCATAAAGCAATAATTCAAAGTAAAGGCACTGAAGCAACACAAAAGAAGATTAAGTTTCAGCGGTTGCTTTCAACTTGTAACATGTATATCTCATGGATATTGTCAACATAGAGTAATATAATAAGTGCAATAAGCAAGTATGTAGGAATCAATGCACAGTTCACACAAGTGTTTGCTTCTTTGAGGTGGAGAGAAATAGGTGAACTGACTCAACATTGAAAGTAAAAGAATGGTCCTCCATAGAGGAAAAGCATCGATTGCTATATTTGTGCTAGAGCTTTGATTTTGAAAACATGAAACAATTTTGTCAACGGTAGTAATAAAGCATATGTATCATGTAAATTATATCTTATAAGTTGCAAGCCTCATGCATAGTATACTAATAGTGCCCGCACCTTGTCCTAATTAGCTTGGACTACCGGATCATCACAATGCACATGTTTTTACCAAGTGTCACAAAGGGGTACCTCTATGCCGCCTGTACAAAGGTCTAAGGAGAAAGCTCGCATTGGATTTCTCGCTATTGATTATTCTTCAACTTAGACATCCATACCGGGACAACATAGACAACAGATAATGGACTCCTCTTTTATGCATAAGCATGTAACAACAATTAATAATTTTCTCATTTGAGATTGAGGATATTTGTCCAAAACTGAAACTTCCACCATGGATCATGGCTTTAGTTAGCGGCCCAATGTTCTTCTCTAACATTATGCATGCTTAACCATAAGGTGGTAGATCTCTCTTACTTCAGACAAGACGGACATGCATAGCAATTCACATGAAATTCAACAATGAATAGTTGATGGCGTCCCCAGTGAACATGGTTATCGCACAACAAGCAACTTAATAAGAGATAAAGTGCATAATTACATATTCAATACCACAATAGTTTTTAAGCTATTTGTCCCATGAGCTATATATTGCAAAGGTGAATGATGGAATTTTAAAGGTAGCACTCAAGCAATTTACTTTGGAATGGCGGAAAATACCATGTAGTAGGTAGGTATGGTGGACACAAATGGCATAGTGGTTGGCTCAAGTATTTTGGATGCATGAGAAGTATTCCCTCTCGATACAAGGTTTAGGCTAGCAAGGCTTATTTGAAACAAACACAAGGATGAACCGGTGCAGCAAAACTCACATAAAAGACATATTGAAAACATTATAAGACTCTACACCGGCTTCCTTGTTGTTCAAACTCAATACTAGAAATTATCTAGACCTAAGAGAAACCAAATATGCAAACCAAATTTTAGCATGCTTGATGTCTACTTCCCCCTCCTTTTCCTGTAGACAGTGTTGGGCCTCCAAGAGCAGAGGTTTGTAGACCAGCAGCAAGTTTTCCCTTAAGTGGATCACCCAAGGTTTATCGAACTCAGGGAGGAAGAGGTCAAAGATATCCCTCTTATGCAACCCTGCAACCACAAAGCAAGAAGTCTCTTGTGTCCCCAACACACCTAATAGGTGCACTAGTTCGGCGAAGAGATAGTGAAATACAGGTGGTATGAATATATATGAGCAGTAGCAACGGTGCCAGAAAATAGCTTGCTGGCGTGTAGTTGATGGTGGTAGTATTGCAGCAGTAGTAACGCAGTAAAACAGTAAACAAGCAGTAGTAACTCAGCAGTATTTATGAACAAGGCCTAGGGATTACACTTTCACTAGTGGACACTCTCAACATTGATCACATAACAGAATAGATAAATGCATACTCTACACTTTTGTTGGATGATGAACACATTGCGTAGGATTACACGAACCCTCAATGCCGGAGTTAACAAGCTCCACAATAATGCTCATGTTTAAGTAACCTTATAGTGTAAGATAGATCAATATAACCAGATAGATCACATCAATACCATCATAATGATAATTAACTCCACAATCTACAAGAGATCATGATCATAGCCTACGACAAGAACCACACGGTGCACACACTAGTCACCTTTACACACGTGCAGGAGGAATAGAACTACTTTAATAACATCACTAGAGTAGCACATAGATGAATTGTGATACAAAACTCATATGAATCTCAATCATGTAAAGCAGCTCATGAGATCATTGTATTGAAGTACATGGAGAGAGATTAACCACATAGCTACCGGTACAGCCCCGAGCCTCGATGGAGAACTACTCCCTCCTCATCATGGAGGCAGCGGTGATGAAGATGGCGGTGGAGATGGCAGCGGTGTCGATGGAGAAGCCTTCCGGGGGCACTTCCCCGCTCCGGCAGGGTGCCGGAACAGAGTTCTGTCCCCCGAGTTGGAGTTTCGCGATGGTGGCGGCGCCCCTGGAGTCTTTCTGGAGTTTCGTCAATTGGTATCGAAGTTTTAGGTCACGACGGCTTAAATAGGTGAAGAATCGGAGTCGGAAGGTCTCTGGGGGGCCCACACTATAGGGGGGCGCGGCCCCCCCCTGGCCGCGTCGGGGTGTGTTGTGGGGCCCCCAGGGCTCCCCTCTGGTCCTTCCCGGGTGTTCTGGATGCTTCCGATGAAAATAGGAACTTGGGCGTTGATTTCGTCCGATTCCGAGAATATTTCGTTACTAGGATTTCTGAAACCAAAAACAGCAGAAAACAGCAACTGGCCTCTCGGCATCTCGTCAATAGGTTAGTTCCGGAAAACGCATAAAAATGATATAAAGTGTGAACAAAACATGTTGGTATTGTCATAAAACAAGCATGGAACATCGGAAATTATAGATACGTTGGAGACGTATCAGCATCCCCAAGCTTAGTTCCTACTCGTCCTCAAGTAGGTAAACGATAAAAGATAATTTCTGAGGTGACATGCTACCAACATAATCTTAATCATACCATTGTAAAGCATATGAGATGAATGCAGCGATTCGAAACAATGTAAATGCAATGAGTAAACAATTGAATCATATAGCAAAGACTTTTCATGAATAGTACTTTCAAGACAAGAATCAATAAGTCTTGCATAAGAGTTACTCATAAAGCAATAAATTCTTAGTAAAGGTATTGAAGCAACACAATGGAAGATTAAGTTTCAGCGGTTGCTTTCAACTTGTAACATGTATATCTCATGGATAGTTGTCAATGCAAAGCAATATAACAAGTGCAATAAGCAAGTATATAAGAATCAATGCACAGTTCACACAAATGTTTGCTTCTTGAGGTGGAGAGAAATAGGTGAACTGACTCAACAATAAAAGTAAAAGAATGGTCCTCCATAGAGGAAAGCATCGATTGCTATATTTGTGCTAGAGCTTTTATTTTGAAAACATGAAACAATTTTGTCAACGGTAGTAATAAAGCATATGTATCATGTAAATTATATCTTACAAGTTGCAAGCCTCATGCATAGTATACTAATAGTGCCCGCACCTTGTCCTAATTAGCTTGGACTACCGGATCATCACAATGCACATGTTTTAACCAAGTGTCACAAAGGGGTACCTCTATGCCGCTTTGTACAAAGGTCTAAGGAGAAAGCTCGCATTGGATTTCTCGCTATTGATTATTCTCAACTTAGACATCCATACCGGGACAACATAGACAACAGATAATGGACTCCTCTTTTATGCATAAGCATGTAACAACAATTAATAATTTTCTCATTTGAGATTGAGGATATATGTCCAAAACTGAAACTTCCACCATGGATCATGGCTTTAGTTAGCGGCCCAATGTTCTTCTCTAACAATATGCATGCTTAACCATAAGGTGGTAGATGGCTCTTACTTGTGACAAGACGAACATGCATAGCAACTCACATGAAATTCAACAAAGAGTAGTTGATGGCGTCCCCAGTGAACATGGTTATCGCACAACAAGCAACTTAATAAGAGATAAAGTGCATAAGTACATATTCAATACCACAATAGTTTTTAAGCTATTTGTCCCATGAGCTATATATTGCAAAGGTGAATGATGGAATTTTAAAGGTAGCACTCAAGCAATTTACTTTGGAATGGCGGAAAATACCATGTAGTAGGTAGGTATGGTGGACACAAATGGCATAGTGGTTGGCTCAAGGATTTTGGATGCATGAGAAGTATTCCCTCTCGATACAAGGTTTAGGCTAGCAAGGTTATTTGAAACAAACACAAGGATGAACGGTGCAGCAAAACTCACATAAAAGTCATATTGTAAACATTATAAGACTCTACACCGTCTTCCTTGTTGTTCAAACTCAATACTAGAAATTATCTAGACCTTAGAGAAACCAAATATGCAAACCAAATTTTAACATGCTCTATGTATTTCTTCATTAATAGGTGCAAAGCATATGATGCAAGAGCTTAAACATGAGCACAACAATTGCCAAGTATCACATTACCCAAGACATTTATAGCAATTACTACATGTATCATTTTCCAATTCCAACCATATAACAATTTAACGAAGAAGAAACTTCGCCATGAATATTATGAGCTAAGAACACATGTGTTCATACGAACCAGCGGAGCGTGTCTCTCTCCCACACAAGCATGATGTAATCCAATTTATTCAAACACAAACAAAAACAAAAACAAACCGACGCTCCAAGCAAAGCACATAAGATGTGACGGAATAAAAATATAGTTTCAGGGGAGGAACCTGATAAGTTGTCGATGAAGAAGGGGATGCCTTGGGCATCCCCAAGCTTAGACGCTTGAGTCTTCTTGATATATGCAGGAGTGAACCACCGGGGCATCCCCAAGCTTAGACTTTTCACTCTTCTTGATCATAGTATATCATCCTCCTCTCTTGACCCTTGAAAACTTCCTTCACACCAAACTCGAAACAACTCATTAGAGGGTTAGTGCACAATAAAAATTAACATATTCAGAGGTGACACAATCATTCTTAACACTTCTGGACATTGCATAATGCTACTGGACATTAGTGGATCAAAGAAATTCATCCAACATAGCAAAAGAGGCAATGCGAAATAAAAGGCAGAATCTGTCAAAACAGAACAGTTCGTATTGACGAATTTTAAAATGGCACCAGACTTGCTCAAATGAAAATTCTCAAATTGAATGAAAGTTGCGTATATATCTGAGGATCATGCACGTAAATTGGCTTAATTTTCTGAGCTACCTACAGGGAGGTGGACCCAGATTCGTTACAGCAAAGAAATCTGGAACTGCGCAGTAATCCAAATCTAGTACTTACTTTTCTATCAACGGCTTTACTTGGCACAACAAAACACAAAACTAAGATAAGGAGAGGTTGTTACAATAGTAAACAACTTCCAAGACACAAATATAAAACAAATTACTGTAGCAAAATAACACATGGGTTATCTCCCAAGAAGTTCTTTCTTTATAGCCATTAAGATGGGCTCAGCAGTTTTAATAAACCATTCGCGGGAAATAGTATTTGAGGCAAAAGAGAGCTTCAAGAGGCAAATTCAAAACAAATTTAAGTCTAACATGCTTCCTATGAAGAGGAATCTTGTACACAAATGAATTCATGAAGAACAAAGTGACAAGCATAAGAGGATAAAACACGAGTAACTTCAAGATTCTCAACATAAAGAGGGGAAACTTAATATTATTAAGATGCATACGACCATATTTCCCTCTCTCATAGTAACTTTCAGTAGCATCATTGATGAAATCCACAATATACCCATCACTTAAAACATTCTTATCATGGTTCATGTGCATAGAAGTATCATTAAATTTGGCATAAGAGGAGTTATTCTCATTAATAGTAATTGGAGCAAGATTATTATCAAGAATTTGAACATGGTAAACAAGTTGCATATTAAGAGAATTGTTTTTGGTAACCCAATCATGACTATGACAAGTTTCATAAGGATAGTTAGAACCTATATCATAGCATTCTTTATAATAATCATCAAAGATCGGAGGCACATTGTCATCATTTTCAGAATTAATTTCCCAGAGATTTGCAATATCAAAAGTAGTGTGCTCATTCAAATCATGATTGCTAATGTATGTAAAGGGCATAGGAAGATCATCATATTCAGATTCATTATCACAATAATCATTAGGAGCAACATACTTACGGTAACCTAGCGTTATCTCATTCACGCGGGGATACGCCGTTACCTCTTTCTTTTTATTCTCCTTCTTCTTCTTCTTCTTCTTTCCCTTCTTCTTCTTCTTCTCTTCCTTCTCCTCGTTCCCTTCTTCAGGAGGAAGAGGCTTGAAGGGTGGCTTGTCCGCATAACCTGATTTACTTTCAGAAACAATAGAAGAAACTTGGGAGGATCCCTCCTTTTGATTAATTAGTTGAAAACACACAGCGGTCCTATCATATTTTGGCAAGGTGTCATCTTCTAAAATATTTTGTATGTAAGTATTTGTATGGCTATTATCAATGCAATAAGAAAAACACCCATGCAGGACATCATCAATATCAAGATCACTCATATGTAACAAAGAGATTTTTCTCGATAGTTCTTCACACCCCAAAAATAAAGTAAGTTCATCATGCTGATTAGGAGAAATTTCATCATCACAATACAAATTTGCAGCACTCATTGGGTTCAAATTATCATTGGAGGAGCATTGAAAATTAAAATGACCCACTTCATGGCAAACTTCACAAATAAAAGGATAGAGGGCACAAACTTTTTTACCAAGATCATCTAGAGCCCTAAACCACTTTCTAGTTTTTTCATTAGCATGATGGATACAATATTCATCTTTGATTTGATTAATTCCACATGGTCTATGTATTCCACAAAAATTAACATGCTTATAGGAAATAGCACTCTTAGGAGTTTGAGCATGCTTATGGCAATAATTAACAACAATTTCATTCTTCATGCAAGCCTCTTTAAAAGGTTCATGATACTTATCAAAATTCTTCTTAGGCAGTTCAAAATGAGAAGCAAAGGATTTATAAAGATTTGCAACAACTTGAGAGTCAAGACCATAAGTAGCACTCATATTTCGAAATTTATCGGTATCCATAAAAGCTTCAATGCATTCATAATCATAATTTATACCTGACTCTTTACCTTTGTCGTTCTCCCATCCTTCAGCGTTGTCCTCAATCCGATCAAGAAGATCCCACCTAGCTTCAACCTCCTTGCTTGTGAAAGATCCCTCCGAACACGCGTCCAGATATTCCTTGTGTTGTCCTGAAAGTCTCGCATAAAAATTGTTAACAATAACATTACGGGGGAGCTCATGAATGGGACATTTGAGCATTAGAGATTTCAATCTCCCCCACGCTTGAGAAACACTCTCTCCATCACGAGGATAAAAGTTATAAATATAATTCCTATCAATATGCACTTCATGCGGAGGATAAAATTTAGAATAAAAGAGAGATGCAATTTCCTCCCAACCAAGAGAATGTCTATTCTCCAATAATTTATACCAATGCGCCGCTTTACCAGACAGTGAAACAGAGAATAGCTTCTTCCTCACTTCATCCATAGAGATACCTGCACACTTGAATAACCCACATAATTCGTGCAAAAACAGTAAATGATCTCTAGGATGGACAGTTCCATCCCCTTTATAGTGATTGTCCATAACACGTTCAATAATTTTCATAGGTATTTTATACGGAATACTTTCAGCAGGTGGATTCAAAATATCAGGAGCATCATTAGCGGTATCGCATATGGGAGATAAAGCATTATCAGAACAAATTTTCTCCCCTAAAGATGGGAAGCTAAAAAGACCACAAAAACTAGCTTCCCCAAGCTTAGACTTCTTCATAGCATTAGCAGTAATTGCATTCATACTAATAACATCGCTACTAGCATGCAAATAAGGTTCCATAGGTTTTTTAATTTTCGAATCAAACAATTCTAAATCAGGAAAAAGACTAAAAAGCTCATCAATTTTTTTGTTGTTTTCCATTATGCCTAACTAGTGTAAACAAGAAACAAAAAGTTGCAATTGCAGGATCTAAAGGAAATAGCTTCGAGTACTTACAATGGCGGAAAATAGCTTGGTAGCCGAGGTCCGGAGTGTGAGTACCTTTTACCTTTCCTCCCCGGCAACGACGCCAGAAAAGTGCTTGATGTCTACTTCCCCCTCCTTTTCCTGTAGACAGTGTTGGGCCTCCAAGAGCAGAGGTTTGTAGAACAGCAGCAAGTTTTCCCTTAAGTGGATCACCCAAGGTTTATCGAACTCAGGGAGGAAGAGGTCAAAGATATCCCTCTTATGCAACCCTGCAACCACAAAGCAAGAAGTCTCTTGTGTCCCCAACACACCTAATAGTTGCACTAGTTCGGCGAAGAGATAGTGAAATACAGGTGGTATGAATATATATGAGCAGTAGCAACGGTGCCAGAAAATAGCTTGCTGGCGTGTAGTTGATGGTGGTAGTATTGCAGCAGTAGTAACGCAGTAAAGAAACAAGAAACAAGCGATAGTAACTCAGCAGTATTTAGGAACAAGGCCTAGGGATTACACTTTCACTAGTGGACACTCTCAACAATGATCACATAACAGAATAGATAAATGCATACTCTACACTTTTGTTGGATGATGAACACATTGCGTAGGATTACACGAACCCTCAATGCCGGAGTTAACAAGCTCCACAATAATGCTCATGTTTAAGTAACCTTATAGTGTAAGATAGATCAATATAACCAGATAGATCACATCAATACCATCATAATGATAATTAACTCCACAATCTACAAGAGATCATGATCATAGCCTACGACAAGAACCACACGGTGCACACACTAGTCACCTTTACACACGTGCAGGAGGAATAGAACTACTTTAATAACATCACTAGAGTAGCACATAGATGAATTGTGATACAAAACTCATATGAATCTCAATCATGTAAAGCAGCTCATGAGATCATTGTATTGAAGTACATGGAGAGAGATTAACCACATAGCTACCGGTACAGCCCCGAGCCTCGATGGAGAACTACTCCCTCCTCATCATGGAGGCAGCGGTGATGAAGATGGCGGTGGAGATGGCAGCGGTGTCGATGGAGAAGCCTTCCGGGGGCACTTCCCCGCTCCGGCAGGGTGCCGGAACAGAGTTCTGTCCCCCGAATTGGAGTTTCGCGACGGTGGCGGCGCCCCTGGAGTCTTTCTGGAGTTTCGTCAATTGGTATCGAAGTTTTAGGTCACGGCGGCTTAAATAGGCGAAGAATCGGAGTCGGAAGGTCTCTGGGGGGCCCACACTATAGGGGGGAGCGGCCCCCCCTGGCCGCGCCGGGGTGTGGTGTGGGGCCCCCAGGGCTCCCCTCTGGTCCTTCCCGGGTGTTCTGGATGCTTCCGATGAAAATAGGAACTTGGGCGTTGATTTCGTCCGATTCCGAGAATATTTCGTTACTAGGATTTCTGAAACCAAAAACAGCAGAAAACAGCAACTGGCCTCTCGGCATCTCGTCAATAGGTTAGTTCCGGAAAACGCATAAAAATGATATAAAGTGTGAACAAAACATGTTGGTATTGTCATAAAACAAGCATGGAACATCGGAAATTATAGATACGTTGGAGACGTATCAATGCTCTATGTATTTCTTCATTAATAGGTGCAAAGCATATGATGCAAGAGCTTAATCATGAGCACAAAAATTGCCAAGTATCACATTACCCAAGACATTAATAGCAATTACTACATGTATCATTTTCCAATTCCAACCATATAACAATTTAACGAAGGAGAAACTTCGCCATGAATACTATGAGTAGAAACCAAGGACATACTTGTCCATATGCTACAGCGGAGCGTGTCTCTCTCCCATAAAGTGAATGCTAGGATCCATTTTATTCAAACAAAACAAAAAAACAAAAACAAAACCGACGCTCCAAGAAAAAGCACATAAGATGTGATGGAATAAAAATATAGTTTCAGGGGAGGAACCTGATAATGTTGTCGATGAAGATGGGGATGCCTTGGGCATCCCCAAGCTTAGACGCTTGAGTCTTCTTAATATATGCAGGGGTGAACCACCGGGGCATCCCCAAGCTTAGAGCTTTCACTCTCCTTGATCATGTTGCATCATACTCCTCTCTTGATCCTTGAAAACTTCCTCCACACCAAACTCGAAACAACTCATTAGAGGGTTAGTGCACAATAAAAATTAACATATTCAGAGGTGACACAATCATTCTTAACACTTCTGGACATTCCATAATGCTACTGGACATTAGTGGATCAAAGAAATTCATCCAACATAGCAAAAGAGGCAATGCGAAATAAAAGGCAGAATCTGTCAAAACAGAACAGCTCGTATTGACGAATTTTAAAATGGCACCAGACTTGCTCAAATGAAAATGCTCAAATTTAATGAAAGTTGCATACATATCTGAGGATCATGCACGTAAATTGGCTTAATTTTATGAGTTACCTACAGGGAGGTAGACCCAGATTCGTGACAGCAAAGAAATCTGAAACTGCGCAGTAATCCAAATCTAGTACTTACTTTTCTATCAATGGCTTAACTTGGCACAACAAAACAGTAAACTAAGATAAGGAGAGGTTGCTACAGTAGTAAACAACTTCCAAGACACAAAATAAAAACAAAGTACTGTAGGTAAAAACATGGGTTGTCTCCCATAAGCGCTTTTCTTTAACGCCTTTCAGCTAGGCGCAGAAAGTGTGTATCAAGTATTATCAAGAGATGGTGTGTCAACCTTACCTTGGGCTTTACCCTTACCTTTCTTATTGCTTTTCTTTCCCTTGGGTTTAGGAAATATATGATTTCCCCCTGGTATAGAGGTGAATTTCAGAGTGCCTTCTCCAACATCAATGACTGCTCCCAATAGTTTCAGCAGGGATCTTCCGAGTGTGAGTTTTCCTGTTTCAACAACAAGATAATCAATGGATATTGTTCTTCCAAGAATGGTTGTATGCACACCTGCGGCTATTCCTTTAGGAATTATAGTAGAGTTATCAATGAGAGTTATTTCTTCTCCTCCTTCATCAACTCCCTAAAGTTTCAAAGATTTATAAATACTTTCAGGCATAAGGCAAAATTCATACATAATATCACAGTAGGCATGGAGAGTTCGATCACCGATAACAATTTTAACAGCAGGATCCCACAATGAGAGTTTAGAGTTCACTAAAACTTGTTCAAGACGATTACGAACGTGGCAATAGTTATCATCCAAGCGAGATGTACTTATCTCGAGATTGTTTAATCTACTATATATGCTAGTGAGGGCTGAATCAAAGTTATTAGCTGAATCATGTGATGCAACCAACTTCTTTATGGCATTAAAAGCTTGGTCCCCATTGCAATGAAGGAAATCTCCTCCCACTAAAGTATCCAAAGCATATCTATAACGAACCATAAGACCAAAATAAAAATTACTAAGGAGCAAACTTAGAGTCATTTGAGGTTCAGTTTTACGATAAGAAGTAAAAATTCTAGACCAAGCATCCTTAAAACTCTCCTCATCCCCTTGTTTAAAAGTGAAGACTAATTCTTCAGGCGAAGAAGTAACAGGTTCAGAGCTAGACATGGTAACAAGAGTAACTAAATTTTTTTGTATTTTAATATAGAGTGCAAGACAGTAAATAAAGCAAACTAGATAAAGTAAATGCAAGTAAACTAATTTTTTGTGTTTTTGATATAGCAAACAAGATAGTAAAGTAAAACTAGCAACTAATTTTTTTTGTATTTTGATTTAGTGCAGCAAACAAAGTAGTAAATAAAACTAAGCAAGACAAAAACAAAGTAAAGAGATTGAGAAGTGGAGACTCCCCTTGCAGCGTGTCTTGATCTCCCCGGCAACGGCGCCAGAAATTTAGCTTGATGACGCGTAAAGCACACGCTCGTTGGGAACCCCAAGTGGAAGGTGTGATGCGTACAGCAGCAAGTTTCCCTCAGTAAGAAACCAAGGTTTATCGAACCAGTAGGAGTCAAGAAGCACGTTGAAGGTTGATGGCGGCGGGATGTAGTGCGGCGCAACACCAGGGATTCCGGCGCCAACGTGGAACCTGCACAACACAACCAAAGTACTTTGCCCCAACGAAACAGTGAGGTTGTCAATCTCACCGGCTTGCTGTAACAAAGGATTAACCGTATTGTGTGGAAGATGATTGTTTGCAGAAAATAGTAGAACAAGTATTGCAGTAGATTGTATTTCAGTAAAGAGAATTGGACCGGGGTCCACAGTTCACTAGAGGTGTCTCTCCCATAAGATAAACAGCATGTTGGGTGAACAAATTACAGTTGGGCAATTGACAAATAAAGAGAGCATGACCATGCACATACATATCATGATGAGTATAGTGAGATTTAATTGGGCATTACGACAAAGTACATAGACCGCCATCCAACTGCATCTATGCCTAAAAAGTCCACCTTCAGGTTATCATCCGAACCCCCTCCAGTATTAAGTTGCAAAGCAACAGACAATTGCATTAAGTATGGTGCGTAATGTAATCAACAACTACATCCTTAGACATAGCATCAATGTTTTATCCCTAGTGGCAACAACACAACACAACCTTAGAACTTTCTATCACTGTCCCAGGTGTCAATGCAGGCATGAACCCACTATCGAGCATAAGTACTCCCTCTTGGAGTTACAAGCATCTACTTGGCCAGAGCATCTACTAGTAACGGAGAGCATGCAAGATCATAAACAACACATAGATATAACTTTGATAATCAACATAACAAGTATTCTCTATTCATCGGATCCCAACAAACGCAACATATAGAATTACAGATAGATGATCTTGATCATGTTAGGCAGCTCACAAGATCCGACAATGATAGCACAATGGGGAGAAGACAACCATCTAGCTACTGCTATGGACCCATAGTCCAGGGGTAGACTACTCACACATCACTCCGGAGGCGACCATGGCGGCGTAGAGTCCTCCGGGAGATGATTCCCCTCTCCGGCAGGGTGCCGGAGGCGATCTCCTGGATCCCCCGAGATGGGATCGGCGGCGGCGGCGTCTCAGTAAGGTTTTCCGTATCGTGGCTCTCGGTACTGGGGGTTTCGTCACGGAGGCTTTAAGTAGGCGGAAGGGCAAGTCGGGGAGGGGCACGGGGCCCCGGATGACGAGGCGGCGCGGCCAAGGGGGGGCCGCGCCGCCCTAGGGTTTGGGCACCCTGTGGCCCCACTTCGTTTCGTCTTCGGACTTCTGGAAGCTTCGTGGAAAAATAGGCCCCTGGGCGTTGATTTCGTCCAATTCCGAGAATATTTCCTTACTAGGATTTCTGAAACCAAAGCAGAAAACAGCAACTGGCACTTCGGCATCTTGTTAATAGGTTAGTTCCAGAAAATGCACGAATATGACATAAAGTGTGCATAAAACATGTAGATAACATCAATAATGTGGCATGGAACATAAGAAATTATCGATACGTCGGAGACGTATCAGACAACCATCTAGCTACTGCTATGGACCCATAGTCCAGGGGTGAACTACTCACTCATCACTCCGGAGGCGACCATGGCGGCGTAGAGTCCTCCGGGAGATGATTCCCCTCTCCGGCAGGGTGCCGGAGGCGATCTCCTGAATCCCCCGAGATGGGATTGGCGGCGGCGGCGTCTCTGGAAGGTTTTCCGTATCGTGGCTCTCGGTACTGGGGGTTTCACGACGGAGGCTTTAAGTAGGCGGAAGGGCAGGTCAGGGGGCCACACGAGGGCCCCACACCACAGGTCGGCGCGGCCAAGGGCCAGGCCGCGCCGCCCTAGGGTTTGGCCGCCTCGTGGCCCCACTTCGTCTCCTCTTCGGTCTTCTGGAAGCTTCGTGGCAAAATAGGACCCTGGGCGTTGATTTCGTCCAATTCCGAGAATATTTCTTTACTAGGATTTCTGAAACCAAAAACAGCAGAAAACAAAGAATCGGCACTTCGGCATCTTGTTAATAGGTTAGTTCCAGAAAATGCACGAATATGACATAAAGTGTGCATAAAACATGTAGATATCATCAATAATGTGGCATGGAACACAAGAAATTATCGATACGTCGGAGACGTATCAACTCGCCATCTGCGCATTGGACTGATTCTTAATTTCAATCTCATGCGTAGACAACGGTCTTACCTTAGCAAAAGCCTCAAGCTCATCAATCAAAGTTGATAAGCGAGCCTTTTCTTTCTTAAGAATGCCCGTCATATGGGTAGCCCAACCAGAGAGATGTCTACGCATTGCACGCATCTTATTATTCCATCTCAAGATTGGCGTACTACCACCAACTGGCCTTTCCCAAACCGTCTTAACCATCTCGTGGAACCCTTCTTTCTGTAACCAGCCAAGTTCAAATTTGAACGGCCGCTTACAAACAGGACGGGGGTTCCCAGTAGTTAAGAGAATAGGAGCATGGCCAGACAATTTTTCAATATGTTCTAGTGCATGAACGGACACCATAAGGTATTTATCTTCCCATTCATTATCCATCAACACGCGATCTAGTTTTTCGTATGTGGGTTCAGGCAAGCTGTTGGCCCAAGTAATCTGTCGACCGGACATAAACACCTCTCTTAAATCAAGACTATCAATGACAGCGTTGAACAAGAAAGGCCAATGTCCATCAAAAAGACCTTTACTTTTTTCATGAGGAAATCTTAGTAAATTAAAATCACCACCGATCAAAATCGGATATGGATTATCTTTAGTAAGATTTACCAACTCACGTAAAAAGTCAGCCTTAAAAGTGTCTTGGGCGGCACCATACACAGCAAGCAGACTCCATATGAATCCGTCAGCCTTATTCTGAATGTCGAGCTTAATGTGATACTCGCCATCAGAACTAGCTAGAACAGTCATGGTGTCTATGCGGACGCCAAGTAAAATGCCATCAGACCTACCACGAGGTGGGCGAGAAAACCACTGAAAGTTAATCCCGCCCGATAAACGGTCGAGAAAACTCTGAAGTTTCGCCTTCCCGTCTCCGAAATTGCAATAAAATCTAAATCATAATCTCTACAACCATCGGCAATGTTGAAAGGACACGGATGTCGCCTAGAGGGGGGTGAATAGGCGGTTTAAAACTTTTACGAGATGGGCTTAACAAATGCGGAATAAAACTAGCGTTTACTTTGTCAAGCCCAAAGCCTATATACTATGGTTCACCTATGTGCACCAACAACTTATTCTAAGCAAAGGTTCACCTATGTGCACCAACAACTTATGCTAAGCAATACAAGCAACTAATGTGATAGCAAGATATATATGTAACTTCAAGCACGATGGCTATCACAAGGTAAAGTGCATAAGTAAAGAGCTCGGGTATAGAGATAACCGAGGCACGCGGGAGACGAAGATTTATCCCGAAGTTCACACTCTTGCGAGTGCTAATCTCCGTTGGAGAGGTGCGGTGGCTTAGTGCTCCCGAACGCCACAAGAGGCTCACCTTGAGGTGTGGTTGATCGATGCACACCAACGCCACAAAGGCCTCACCCCAAGATGCGGTACCCACACCACACACCGAACGCCACGAAGGCGCCTCACCTAAATCTCCGGTGACCCTCGCCACAAAGGCCTAGGTCACGGTTCCACTAAGGGATTTCCTTCGAGGCGGAAACCGGGCCTTACACAAAGATTGGGGCACACATCCACAACTTAATTGGAGGCTCCCAATAAACCGTCACAAAGGCCTAGAATCCGTCTAGGGTTCCAAGAACCCAAGAGTAACAACCTTCTTGCTTTCACCACCACGAATCACCGTGGAGAACTCAAACCGATGCACCAAATGCAATGGCAAGAACACCACAAAGATGCTCAAGTCCTTCTCTCTCAAATTCCAACAAAGCTACAAAAGCTATTGGGGGAATAAGAGAGGAAGAACAAAGGAATTCACAAAGAACACCAAGATCAAGATCTAGAGAGTTCCACTCACAAAGAGATGGATTTGATTGGTAGAAATGTAGATCTAGATCTCCTCTCTCTTTTCCCTCAAATGGGGGCAAGAATCATGGAGGGATTGAGAGATGGAGCAAGCTTCTCTAGTTCAACAATGGAGGAGAGAGAGAGTGAGAGAAGCCACAGCCCAAGGAGGAAGAAGGGGGGTATTTATACCCCCCCAAGAAAATCGAGCCGTTGGGCAAAACAGGGCCGGATAATCCGGCCTAAGTAAGGGCCGGATTATCCGGGGGGCGGATTATCCGGCCTCAGGGACAAAACCTGGTCAAAATCCGGCCCCTATCCAGAGCTGCTTTTCTTCAGGTCCTTAGCCGATTTCGGGGGGGAGGGGGGGGGTGGGGGCGGATATTTCCGAAATATCCGGCCCAGATAATCCGGCCCGGATATTTCTGAAAAATCCGGCCTGGCAAAACTGCAGAAACACCAAAACTAAAACGGGCATAACTTTAGCATCCGGACTCCGATTTTGATGATCTTGGGCTTGTTTTGAAGCTAGGAACAAGCTCTACAAGATCATGCAGGAAACCATCATAGTCCAACAAGGGAGGATAGAAACAAATGATGAAAGGTTTGACCTATCTAAAAAAGACATACCGGTAAAACCTCCAATCTCGAAAATGCAACAAGTTGCCCGTGCAAAAACCATTATTGATGAACTAGAGCTTGTCATGAGAATAAGCACAAGCTCTAAATCATCAAATGGATAAGATCCAAATAACAACCAAGAAAGATGATGAATCAAACTCGAAAACGCAACAAGTGATCTATGCGAAATCCGTTTTCGATGAACTAGAGCTTGTCATGAGAATAAGCACAAGCTCTAAAACATCACATGGATAAGGTCCAAATAACAAACAAGAAAGATGATGGAAGGATGCAAAGGTTTGAGCTCTCTCCGAACGATACGATCGAGTTACTCACTCGAGAGCCCTCTTGATAGTACGGCAACTAAACTATAAACCGGTCTCCAACTACACTATGAGACCGGTGAGAAAGAAACCCTATCAAGAGCAAACCTTATACTTGCGCATTCCACTTGAGCTTGATGACGACGATCTTGACCTCAACAAGATGGAACGCCTTTCTTGCCTGTGCTTGCTTGACGAAGTCTTGTAGATTGCTCCCCCATAAACCACCATGGGAGAGCTTCTTCTTCGGCGCATCTTCACTTAACCATGACCACCATGTGGATTGCTCCCCCATAATCCACCATGGGAGAGCTTCTTCTTCGACGCATCTTCACATATCCATGATCATCATATGGATGGCAAGACTCAAGCAAAGGATCTCTTCGAGATGGCTCATCTTCAACTTGCACTTCATTCTTCATCATGTTGATGTCTTGAAGTAACTTGAGGGCTCACTTCATCTTCATCTTCAAGACATACTTGACACTTGATATCCTTCATCAAATTCTTCTTCTTGCAACCTTGAAGCCAACATATGGTTCAAGAATTGCCTATGGACAACTCCTACAAATATAACTCAATGCAAACATTAGTCCATAGGGATTGTCATTAATTACCAAAACCACACATGGGGGCTCCATGCACTTTCAATCTCCCCCATTTTGGTAATTGATGACAATCTGTTTGAGAGGGTTTATATAAGGAATTGAAGTAACAAATAAGTTGAATATATAGAGCAAACTCCCCCATAATATATGCATGTGTGAATGATCTTGACTTTCATTGCATATATTGGCATTCAAAGCCTAGTGGAGTTTCCTCTAAATATTCAACTATGCAAAGCAACAAGATGCAATGCAATAAAGGCACATGCTTAAGCACAAAGCAAAGACATAACCAAATTCCCTTAAACCCTCCAAACTTCTCCCCCATTGGCACCAATTGCCGAAATGGGTGAAAAATTTAGAAGGCCAATATAGTGAGAGTTCCTCCATAGCGTGTGCATTTCTCATAATTTGAGTGGAATCAAATGCACATATCCAATGACGAATATTCGGAAGGAATCACACTATAGGTAGGGTCAAAGATTGCAAAAAGATAACAAAGTCAAGAAGCTTCAACAAATGAAGCAAGCAACCAAATGAACCACAAAGAAGATACCAAAAGAAAGATAGATATTATGATAAGATCAAGAAGATTGCTCTAAGTAATATGAGGAAGCTCCCCAAGGTTTGTGCACAAAACTAGACAATTTGCATTGGAGTATAAAGTGCACAAACATGGAATCATCACTCCCATAATATCATTCAAAAACAAAAGATACCAAGTGAATCAAACTCTAATGATCACCAAAAGATAGTGCTCTAAATCAAGTGAGGAAGCTCCCCAAGGTACATGCATAAATTAAAATGTTGTAGTTGAATACAATATGCATAACATGGAATCCTCACTCCCTCATTACCATTTAAAACACAAACATTTGCAATAGATCATAGATAGAAAAATAAGCTTAACACTTGCAACAAACAAATAGTTGAGCAACAAGTAAGAGGCACCATAATAAAAAGGCTCAACCAAGAGGATATGTGAAAGGCATGATAAAGCATATTATAAGATTATTACAAGGATGAGCAAAAAGCATCATCATAGTCTTCAATGAATTATATTGCTTAGCATGACCAATCAACATGCAATAAATAAATAAGATATCAAAAAGAGATGTATCATCTCTTATGTGTATAGGTTTCTCTAAGTGGGCAATATCACAAAGATATTTATCCACAAAGAAACATGTACACACAAAATAGATACGCAAGAAATATAGTATGATATCCAAGATGAAGTCATGCAATATACCAATAAGAATTTTTGCTTAATAGCATGGCCAAAGGCTCAATTTTATCTTATTGTACATTCATGAACTTCAACCACAAACAACTAAAATACATCACAAATATCAACAAGGGATAGAAGATAGTTGGGATGCATTTGGGAAAGGCAACAAGTATCACAAACGAGGATACCAAAAGAAATAACTAAAATTGCACTATCATCTATATTGCACACGTGAGAGCCTTGAGGAATTGATATGCAATAAAATTGCTAGATAGGCATAGTTGGGATGGATGAATCATGAGCATGATTTAATATACTTCCCAACAAATGCACTCATCTCAAATTACTCACATTCACAATAAAGAGGTTTCATTAAGACTTTTGCAAGAAGCACACTTTTTGCAAATCAAGAGATTCATGCCAAGATGCAACCATAAGGTTGGATACAAGAAAAGTATGCATGGGAAGATACTTGTTACCAAGATAGCATTGATGTGGATGTAGTAGATATGTGTTCGTTGACCATCCTAGCTTGCCTCAAGTTACCATTGAGTCACCACTTCTTTCCAAGAGTGAGACAAGCATCCAATGCATATCTATTGTACCTAACACAAAGGTAAGTACAAAAAGGTCCCCAAACTAATTGGGTCCGAAGTAGTTAGACACACTACAACATATAGGACAAACTCCACAATTCTATGTGCATATAGATATGAAATTGAATTTCATGCACATCTTAGCCAAATTAGGATTTGATGGAGTTTACCCTATATATTGGATCAAAGAAAGTAACACATGCCATAAGATATACATATATTAAATATGCATTCACAATACTTTCAAGAACCAAAGAAAGATACAATTTGGACAAAACACCAAATAAATCAAGAGACAATGGTTGGCCAAATTATATCAAAGAATCAATTCAACACAAGATTGACTCCAAAGAATTATCTCATTATAAGAAGCTAATTAAACCGAAACACAAAGGAATGAGATAACCAACTCCCAAGAGAGCAAGGTTCCAACAAATAAACCAAACCCTCGAAACTTTTTATGATGGCACAAAGTACCAAAAAGAAAATTTATGTCTCCCAAAACCAAATTTTTGATAATGATCAAGAGAAGTTTAAGCATTATAACAAATATAGGAGAGCTCCCCCAAGATTAGTGCATTATCTAGGATTTAGAATATGGATACAAAATGCACAAAACTAGGATCATCACGCTACCTATATCTACTAAAAATGCTAAGAAAGTTTGAACAGACAAATTAGATCCATAAGATGCAAGGAAGACACATGGGAGTCAAAGCACAACAAATTCATGGCAATAAATGAGGCAATTTAAACACAAGAGCCAATGTAGATATGATCAATAAATATCTACCTCATAATTTATTACCAATTGTCCTAGGACAAGAGGTATTAGGAAATATTTCCCGGTGGTAGTTTGTAAGTATACATAAGATCATATTTACAACGAACAAAGCATATGGTAAAAGATAAGAGTTAACCATCATGCAAAGAAAGTTTCTTGATAGCTTCATTTAGTCATACCAACATGCAAGGCAATTAATAGTATTCATACCAACATGCAAAGCAATTAATAGTATGACTTGAAGCACATGGTTTTCCAAAAATGTATTGAGGGACACGTTGTGAAAAACCATGCCAAGAAAAACTTTCACAAATAAGATCCACAAAGATATTAGCAATGAAGCTATTTAAGCAAATTGGAGCTTGTTTGAGCAAACATGCCACATAGGGGAGAGATAATTTACGGTATCAATTCTATGTGACACAACCTCAAATGTTCACATTGTCTAGGCTTGTAATATGCACAAAGCTTATTACTCCCCCATAATGTGATAAGGAAATTATTTTCACAAGAGGCAAATAAGATCCAAGTAGAGATATTAATGGACATTAGAATTTGAATTTCTCATGAAGATGACATACCACATAGCGACTAGATAATCTCGCAATATCAATTCTAAATGATATTCCTCATGTACACACATTGTTTAGGATTATGAAATTCCCAAAGGAATATCACTCCCCCAAAATGGGATTGTCCATTAATTGCTCATAAGAGCCATATAAGATACAACAAGATGCAAAGAGGCTCCAACACAAACACAAATACATGGTGTGCAACCCAACATGCATAGACTTGATTTCTCAAGCAAAACTATTAGGAAGCACAACATATACAAACACATGTTAGGAACAAAACTAACACATGCAAAGGGGCGAGTAACCTTCAATATAAACGAGTTGAGAACATGTTACCGCAAGGAGGAACATTGGATATATGATAGTAGCAAGATAATCAAAAGACTTGGCTTGATATAATATAAATGATGAAGATCCCTTAATTCTTCATGATGTAGCCAAGTCTCCAATGCCCTCCAACAAGCACCTATTGATCAAGTTTTGGATTGTTGGTCCCCAACTAAGTTGGGTCCAAAGAGGTTAGTCACAATAGGCTTGGCAACCCAAATGGTTCTTTTCTTGACACCACTTTGAGCACCAACATATTTGGCAAACACATTGCCACCCTCATCCTTACGAAGAGAATAAACATCATCAATGGAGATAGAGTTGGATGAGGTACCAATAGTGCAAGAAGAGGAGATGTGACCCTTCTCACGGCATATGTAGCAAGTTCGTTTCTTCTCCTTCTTCTCACTAGATTTCTCCACAATGTGAGCATTGGCTTGATTCTTCTTGGGAAGTGGCATTTCTTCAACTTGAGGTTGAATATGAGTTTGAGCTTGAGGCCGCTTCCCTTTGTGCTTCTTCTTCAAAGGGCAAGATCTAACATGATGCCCTTCAATTTTGCACTTGAAGCAAACAATCTTGGCCGAGTCTTTGACTTGTAATTGGCCCTTCTTAATCTTGTTGTTCTTGGACTTGTTCTTGTTGTTGGAGTTGAATCCAAGTCCACTCTTGTCATTGGGGGATTGTTGCACACTTAACATCTTGTCAAGTTTGCATTTCCCTTCATGACCCTTTACCAAGTCGTTCTTCAAAGAAGAGACTTGGGCCTTGAGCTCTTTGATTTCCTCTACATGGTTAGTAACAACACAAGTACTAGAGGAAGTAGAACCTTCATTCTTAGAGCAACAAGGCAAGGAAGATAATTCATCACAAGATTTAGCAATATTATGAGTGGATGAATTACTAGGACTAGCACATGGCAATATAACATTTTGAGTAGTAGTGCTAGTACCCATATGAGGCTCACAAGGTGTTGCCTTAGACATGATAGCCTCATGAGCTAACTTTAGCCTATCATGAGAGGCTAGAAGATCCTCATGGGAGCTAGCAAGCTTTCCATGATTTTCTTCCAATTTCCCATAATTGCTAGTTAGCAAATCAAGTTGAGCCCTTAGCTCAACATTCTCCTTCAAGATAGATGCTTCACAAGAAGTAGAGTTAGTAGCACAAGCATCATTATTAATGGCAATGGGAGAAGGCAAGTTGATATGCTCTTTTAGATAAGAAGCTTTAAGTTGCTCATGCGACTCGGTGAGTTTGGTGAGCGCACTCTCAATGACCCTTGAGCCCTTTTTGAGTTGCTCAAAATCCTCAAGGAGTTTAGCATTAACAAACACAAGCTTATCATTTTTTAGCTTTAGTTCATTTGCCACCTCAAGAGCTCTATCATGGTTTTCCTTTTCTCTAGACAATTCTAGAGCAAAGGTTTCCTCAAGAGCTTCCTTGGTGGTTTGTTCTTCTTCAAGATCATCCTTTAGGGATGCCACATCATTGGCGTACTCTCGTTCAAGAGCACCCATTTTATCAATGGTGTTCTCATGCAACCAAATACATTTTTGGCTCTCAATAGCGGTAGTCAAAATTTCGAAGAAGTGAGAGCTAGCAATTTTATCTTTGCAAAGAACCTTGAATACACTCTTACCCTTATCGCGTAGAGAGACAACCCAATCCTCTTCTTCATATTCATCCTCATCCTTATCACCATGAGAAGTATGAGGTTCCATGGTTGGAGATACCGTGGAACCCTTGGCCATAAGGCACATATGAGAACCGTGAGATAAATATGAGGAGTTACTTGAGGCTCCTTTCAAGATCTTGTCTTGACCAATAGAATCTTTGGTTTCCTCTACAATGTTAGTCACACAACAACTAGAGGAAATAGAAGCATTTTTATCATGGCCACAATACAAAGAAAGCATATCATCATTAGATTTATTCAAGCAACTTGCACATGATATGCAAGGACTATCAACACAAGCATGTAAATCATTTCTAGTGCTAGATGTGTTTAAGTCCAAAGATGAAGCATTGCAATGAGATAGAGATGAAGAATCATCAATAGAAAGCTCAATATCAACATTGCAATTTTCATCCCCACTCACCATATCATTACCTTGTGTCTTGACACACTTTGGTGAAGTGGAAGAAGATGAGAACTCATCACGGCCGGAAGTGGAAGCAATACAATCATCCTCAATAATATTGGACACATCATATTTATCTTGAAGCTTTGTCCATAATTCATGAGAGCTCCCAAAAGGCATGATTGACGAAGTAACTACATTGCTCACAACAATGGAAAACACATGAGAAGCAAGAGCATCGAGGCAAGAGTTTTTCTCCTCCTCAAGAGATAAATTTTGAGGATCCTTAGGAGAAGAAAAACCCATGCCAAGATATCGCTCCATGTCAGGGGACATTCCCCGTAAGATTTTAAGCACATAAATTTTCCAAAGATCATAATTTGTGCCATCAAATATAAACAAGTTATTGTGCGCTAATCCCCTAACCGACATCTTTACTCTCAAGGCGGTGAAGCCTAAGAATGAGAGACCATGCTCTGATACCAATTGAAAGGACACGGATGTCGCCTAGAGGGGGGGGGGTGAATAGGCGGTTTAAAACTTTTACGAGATGGGCTTAACAAATGTGGAATAAAACTAGCGTTTACTTTGTCAAGTCCAAAGCCTATATACTATGGTTCACCTATGTGCACCAACAACTTATTCTAAGCAAAGGTTCACCTATGTGCACCAACAACTTATGCTAAGCAATACAAGCAACTAATGTGATAGCAAGATATATATGTAACTTCAAGCACGATGGCTATCACAAGGTAAAGTGCATAAGTAAAGAGCTCGGGTATAGAGATAACCGAGGCACGCGGGAGACGAAGATTTATCCCGAAGTTCACACTCTTGCGAGTGCTAATCTCCGTTGGAGAGGTGCGGTGGCTTAGTGCTCCCGAACGCCACAAGAGGCTCACCTTGAGGTGTGGTTGCTCGATGCACACCAACGCCACAAAGGCCTCACCCCAAGATGCGGTACTCACACCACACACCGAATGCCACGAAGGCGCCTCACCTAAATCTCCGGTGACCCTCGCCACAAAGGCCTAGGTCACGGTTCCACTAAGGGATTTCCTTCGAGGCGGAAACCGGGCCTTACACAAAGATTGGGGCACACATCCACAACTTAATTGGAGGCTCCCAATAAACCGTCACAAAGGCCTAGAATCCGTCTAGGGTTCCAAGAACCCAAGAGTAACAACCTTCTTGCTTTCACCACCACGAATCACCGTGGAGAACTCAAACCGATGCACCAAATGCAATGGCAAGAACACCACAAAGATGCTCAAGTCCTTCTCTCTCAAATTCCAACAAAGCTACAAAAGCTATTGGGGGAATAAGAGAGGAAGAACAAAGGAATTCACAAAGAACACCAAGATCAAGATCTAGAGAGTTCCACTCACAAAGAGATGGATTTGATTGGTAGAAATGTAGATCTAGATCTCCTCTCTCTTTTCCCTCAAATGGGGGCAAGAATCATGGAGGGATTGAGAGATGGAGCAAGCTTCTCTAGTTCAACAATGGAGGAGAGAGAGAGTGAGAGAAGCCACAGCCCAAGGAGGAAGAAGGGGGTATTTATACCCCCCAAGAAAATCGAGCCGTTGGGCAAAACCAGGGCCGGATAATCCGGCCTAAGTAAGGGCCGGATTATCCGGGGGGCGGATTTTGATGATCTTGGGCTTGTTTTGAAGCTAGGAACAAGCTCTACAAGATCATGCAGGAAACCATCATAGTCCAACAAGGGAGGATAGAAACAAATGATGGAAGGTTTGACCTATCTAAAAAAGACATACCGGTAAAACCTCCAATCTCGAAAATGCAACAAGTTGCCCGTGCAAAAAACCATTATTGATGAACTAGAGCTTGTAATGAGAATAAGCACAAGCTCTAAATCATCACATGGATAAGATCCAAATAACAACCAAGAAAGATGATGAATCAAACTCGAAAACGCAACAAGTGATCTATGCGAAATCCGTTTTCGATGAACTAGAGCTTGTCATGAGAATAAGCACAAGCTCTAAAACATCACATGGATAAGGTCCAAATAACAACCAAGAAAGATGATGCAAGGATGCAAAGGTTTGAGCTCTCTCCGAACGATACGATCGAGTTACTCACTCGAGAGCCCTCTTGATAGTACGGCAACTAAACTATAAACCGGTCTCCAACTACACTATGAGACCGGTGAGAAAGAAACCCTATCAAGAGCAAACCTTATACTTGCGCATTCCACTTGAGCTTGATGATGACGATCTTGACCTCAACAAGATGGAACGCCTTTCTTGCTTGTGCTTGCTTGACGAAGTCTTGTAGATTGCTCCCCCATAAACCACCATGGGAGAGCTTCTTCTTCGGCGCATCTTCACTTAACCATGACCACCATGTGGATTGCTCCCCCATAATCCACCATGGGAGAGCTTCTTCTTCGGCGCATCTTCACATATCCATGATCATCATATGGATGGCAAGACTCAAGCAAAGGATCTCTTCGAGATGGCTCATCTTGAACTTGCAGTTCATTCTTCATCATGTTGATGTCTTGAAGTAACTTGAGGGCTCACTTCATCTTCATCTTCAAGACATACTTGACACTTGATATCCTTCATCAAATTCTTCTTCTTGCAACCTTGAAGCCAACATATGGTTCAAGAATTGCCTATGGACAACTCCTACAAATATAAATCAATGCAAACATTAGTCCATAGGGATTGTCATTAATTACCAAAACCACACATGGGGGCTCCATGCACTTTCAAATGTGAGAATGCTTAGCCAAGTCACCAAGACCTCTGCTATTCCGAAACATGCCATTCATTGAGAAACTATTTTGGATTTAGACCTCTTGCAATATCTACGAGACTTCTTACCAGGTGAAGACCGAGAACCTCGTGCTGAAGCTTTTAGATCATATACTGAACTAAGCTCCGAGTGTTCTAAGTCGACCTCTGAGATATTACCGATAATAGCCGAGAGAAGCTGACCATCTAGGATGTCATCCTCTTCATCATCGGCTATCACGGAAGTTTCAAGTCCAGTGGAGACGTTCGAAACAACCGTTAAACGGTCAAGTTCCGTCTGTCTCAACACATTAGCCGAAACCGAGATCTCATGAGATGTAGTACCCAATGAGACCCCAAGACTACTCAAATTAGAAGAAATACGTCAATCTGAAAAAGAAATAAAAGACTTGGGAGGTTTTTTCGTACCAGTCGTGTCGAGGTTCATCTCCGCCTTGCGTCGCATGGCTCGCTGCATGACGTCCTCGTCCGTCACCCCTGATCCATCCTCCGCAAGCGCGTACCTCCCACTCCGTCTCACCATCGGCTGAACGACAGGAGGAGGGACCGCGGGAGGAGGAGGAGGCTGCTGCAAGGTAGGTACCGGCGCAGATGAAGCCGACCTCGCCGAAGAGGTCATCGAAGCGGGCGAAGAGTTCGGCGCTACAGGGGGAGATGTCGGTGAAGCCCCCTAAACCGAAACCAACCGCGGCGAGCCCCTCTCCCGAGGCGAAGACGGTGTAGACGAAAGATCCTCCCCCGCCCGTGGGGGCGGCACCAACGACCCGAGTGGACCGTCCGCCCGAGAGGACAGAGCCTCTGGCGCAAACAGCGCCCCCTCGAGGTCCTCGCCCGGCCATCGCTGCCGTGAGCTAGACCCCGCCGCGACCGACTGCTGCATAGACGACGAAGTCGGGCACGGCGATGAGGACGACGCATGGGCCTGCTTCAGCGTGACTGCCTGGGCGTGCCGCGGCGTGGCCACCGAGGCGTGCTGCACCGTTGCCGCATGGTGCGGCGAGTCCGTCGTGACCTCCTGGGCGTGCTGCGACTTGGCCGCCTGGACGTGCAGCGGCATGGTAGCCTGGGCGCCCTGCAGCAAAGTCGAAGCCGGCTGCTGCCCCTGCTGGAGACCCGTGCCCGGCGCCGTGGCCGACTGCGACGGAACCATCGAAGGCGTCAGCTGCAGCGATGCCACCGTGGCCGTCTGAAGCGCGACCGACATGGCCACATGCTGCGGCTGTATGGACGGCAGCGACCCAGCCGGCGACACCTCAAGACGTGTCGGAGACACGATAAGAGGCAGCGCTAACGGCTATGACGCACCCTGTCCACGCGCCGGTTCCGTCTGAGTCGGAGAAGAAGACGAAACCGGCACTCCCTGCGGCGAGCGTGGCGAAGCAGGCGTAGTAGCAGAAGATGAAACTGGACGAGTGCGACCCTGCATGAATGTCCGTACCCTTGAGGGAGAAGAAGAACGAGAGAACACAGGCGGCGAGGCAACTAGGTGAGGAGACACCACCCTCGCACGCTCCACAATCTGTCGCCCCCTATCCGTCACCGGCGAGTGGTTAAATGGAGTCGAAGCCACCTGCGCCACCGGCACCGCTGAAGCACCCTGTGACCGTGTCGGTGGATGTCCATCTACCTCCATATTCGCTGCATCCGGCGTAGCGTCAGCTGTAGCATCATCAAATCTCTCCTCCTCTGAACCATGAGAGTCGTCCTCATCACCTCCGCCCTTCTAGAAATAAGGACGAAACTGAGGGTCTGGCATAAACCCTACTGCTTCCCGACGAAAGCAAAACTTGTAACCATTAAGCTGTAGAGGGATCACGCATAGCCACTAGAATACGAACAATCCCCAGGCTCCGAAGGGAAACTAAATCAACATCAAGAGTGGTACCAATGAGAGACCCCACAGCCCAGAGACCTAAGAAGTGTCGAACAGAACTAGGTACACCCTCGACATGCACCCACACAGGCTCCATAACAAACGCCGGAGTAATATCCTGATGCACCCAAGAAGAAACAAGAGCCTGTGCACTAATCTTGAGCACACTCATCTGCATACCATCAATCCTCGACAGATCTTCAGCTGTAGGTATACCAACAAGAAAAGCATTAACACCATGAGGCACCGCCTCCCATTTCCAAGAAGGATTCCCGGGACACATACGGGCCAAGAGACTCTGGATATCTGAAGCTGAAACCACACCCTCCCCTGACACCTGCACCAAAGCTGTAGGTGCTCCAGACGAAATCAACTGAGGCGTAAACACAGAGTCCGGGAGCTTAAGATCAAGCGTAGCGTCATTACCACAACCGACAAAAAAGCTCGTAGGTCTCGGCAGCTTCAAAATTGGACACCGAATGGTCGGGTGCGCCCCAGAATCACACACCAAACAATAATGCACAGCCTTACATTCCTTCGTTGCATGCGTATTAACGGCGCACTTCCAACAGCGCCCTCCCTTCTTTTGTTTCACAGTGGGAGCAGCCAGAACGGGAACATCCTGAGGTGTCTGTGAAGGCTCAGGCTCAACATGTTGCACCACAGCCGGCGGCGCAAGCGGAACAGGCGCCGGGTGCACCATAGCCGGCGCTGGCTGACCCATGGCAAGTGGTGGCGCTGCTCCCATGACCCCAGCATTTTTCTTCTTCCTCCTCTTCTTCTGCTGTCCCGGCTGTGGTGGCGGCAGTTGTTGCAACGGTTGCTGCATAGGCTGCCCTAAGGGTTGCTGACTAGGCTGGGGGTAGTTGAACATTTGGCCCTGGTATTGCTGAAACTGTGGTTGCGGCGGCACAAACTGGGCCTGAGGCATCGGCATCCGCGGCGGTGGTCGGAAACCCTGCTGGGGTTGCATCAGTGGGGCTGCGGGCGGCATGGGAGTGCCCGCCGGCCACCCTTGAAACCCCGGAGGTCCGAGGTACGGGGCGCCTCCGACCCCCGACGCAGCAGCTGGCCGCGCCGCCCCCCATCGCTGAAGATCCCGGCGCTTGCACCGTCGTGCCCGGCGGCACCGGCGGCCGCGGCGGCCCGACCATCGCGGACACAGGAAGGTTCCCGGCGACAACTTGAGCGAAAGATCGTGGCAGCGCCTGTCTCCGAGAAGACGCAGACGACGGCGCGGTGATGATACGACCGAGCGGCGGAGTGATATCGTGGCGGCTTGACGGAACGAGAGTGGAAGGATTCGAAGTCACAATCAACTAAAAGACATAAAAATTTACCTAAGCACTTGCTTACTTGAGATACTTGCTCCTACTTAATTTGTTGTAATTTACCTTTTCCTAGATAGAAGTAAATTGTACCTTACGCACTCTAGTCCATTGCTTTGCATGAAAGACCATATAAGTGGGGTATATGGCCTTGGAGAATAGACATTTTACCTTCAGCTCCTTATGAGTTCGACACTCAAATACTTATAAAATTATACTATGGTGATTTCCTGCACTTGGGGATTATCACAAGAATGCGAAGAGTTCAAGAACAACGGTTTGGAATGGATACTGCAAGCCCTATCTTTGGCATTTGAGCAGGTGTGCGTGTCGTGTGATGACGATGATGATGTCGTGGTGGCGAATCTGGCATGTCTGCAATAAGATTGTTGACCACACATCGGAACCACCCATAGAAGCATACGAGTTCAATGGAGTCAAGCCAGAGAAGAAGAAAGCTATGGATCGAAAGCAAGCTATCCAAATTAAATGGTCCAAGCCAGCCCCTGGTTGGTCGAAACTGAATGTTGATGGCTCTTCGGTGGCTAATGGCGCCACGTGAGGAGTTGGCATGATCCTCCGAGCTGACTAGGGAGCTGTCATTTTCACTACTTGTCGGCACCTGGTTTCTTGTGATAGTCCGCTCGAAGTTGAGCTGAGGGCATGTGCCGAGAGTTTATCCTTGGCCATGCAGTTGCCAAACTGTCCCATTGTTCTGAAAAGCGACTGTCTTGATCGCTGTCCATATGATCAACAAGGATACAGTGTATAATATTCGTATGTTGGGTTGATCAATGAAGTGAAATACATTTGCAGTAGTGCTAGAGAGTGTAGTGTTGCGCACGTAAGTAGAGAACTAAATGGTGTAAGTGATAGTCTAGGTCAGTTTGGGTGTGTCCAAACCTCTGGATCGGTTCTAGACCAGATGAGATTCGTTTAGTTTGTATAATCAGGATGACACTCCTATTAACTTGATCAGATGAGATTCGTTTAGTTTGTATAATCAAGATGACACTCCTATTAACCAACCTTCTAGAGGCGACGACGATGGTTTCCCATAGCGAAAAACCTAGGGTTTCTCTGTCCTCCGACGACGTCGCTCTAGAGAGTATCCTCAGGCCAAATTACTCTCCCTTGAGAGCATGGCGGACAAAGGTGTATCAAGTGGAAGATCTGCTGAATCGTCTCAACCTCGGTGATGAGGAAGAAGATGGTTTAGTCTGGAGGAGGAGGTGGAGGATCCAGCAGTGAAGGCCCAATGGTTCGCGGTCGCGAAGGTACACATATCGAGGGGCTTTAGCCCCAACACGTTGTACTATGATATGAGGTCGGCGTGAAATCCGGCTAAGGAGGTTTCATGGAGAAGGATTGAAGAAAATTTATTTACAATTTAGTTTTCATGCCTGGAGACTGGAACAAGGTGATGATGTAAGGACCCTGGATTTTTCGAAACCAAACTCTATTGATGGAGGAATACGATGGTCTCCAAAATCCTAGATCGGTTGTGCTGGATAAGATCATGGTTTGGGCGCAAGTCCTGAAATTGCCGGATCTCTATTTGAAGGCTCCGATCATCAAGGGGATGCGTAGGTCGATGGGAGAAATAGAGGAAGTTTAGGTTAAACTGCCAGCAGGATATGTGGGAGAGTTCGTGTGTGTTCGTGCGAAGATTAATATCAATAAAAGGATCGTCGTTTTGTGTTAATGACAAGGGAAAAGAAGAAAAAATGGTACCAGGTCAAATATGAGAAATTACCCACGTTCTGTCATAAATGTAGATTCATTGGACACTGGCATGACGAATGTGGGGATGGGGTACACGATGAAACAAAGTTCGAATGGGGCGAGTTTATCTAAGCCCCAAATGGCTGTGGTGGTGGTAGAGGGAGAGGTGTTGGTCATGCACCAGATTTTAACAATACTAATAATTTATGTTGTATCTCGGATGATGATCCCCTAGTTTTTTTCTTGATAGGCTTTTGAACGATTTAAGGATTATTTGATTATTGGGCGGCAAGTTTTTTACTCACTATTTTTCTCATCAGGGTACCTAAGGGGACTGTAAGGTTTTCAATGAGACGGCTCGCTTGCTTAATATATTGTGTTTCAAAAAAAAACTTGATCATTAATACATTATTTTCCCGCAAAAAAAATGTGCCTTAGGCTGCGGGAATTCAGCTTTTTTTAGAGACACCACGTATTTCAGTTACATGAGTAAACATACGTGGAAGAAAGACCAAGAGGAAATAATTATCCTGAGCAGAAAAAAATCCTAAAGGATGGAGAAATACAAAACTATCCCTAGAGGTTTCTGCACTCGTCGCCACCAAACTTCAATGTCGCCTAGACACGCCTTGAAAGATACGCCGAGCCTTCACCATTGCCAGATCCAAAAGAGCACCATCGCCAACGAGGCTTTGTGAGTCGATGAACAAACATGCTGCAAGCAAACAAGCACATGTCGTTGTGGCACATCGACCGAGGATGTTCCCATGCTATCTTGGAACAAAATCCGCTGCATCCCATTGACGAAGTCGGAGAATAACAACAGAACCACCACCTCCGGACCAACCTCCTTGCTCTAGAGCATCCTTGCCCCAGCCCCTAACACCGCCGTGGATAGCGACAAACGCAAGTGACACGTCGAGAAACAGATCTCGCTAGATCTGAAGAAATGGCGAGAAGACCACACTGCCCGATCCGAAGGATCCATAACCACACGCAGGAACTCAGTTAAGTTAAACGTTGACGCAGTTTTCTCTAGAGTTGTCGTGTTCAACGGTATTGTTCTCTTTCACAAAAAAAAAAGGTATTGTTCTCGTGCACCAAATCATTTTTTTTTTCGAGATCTAGTCCTCTCCTTCCGCGGCGCACCCTAGGGTGCCGCCGGGGGATCATGATTATTAGAGTGTTATGTCTAGGACATCACCGCCCCTGGCGCCGGCTCCCAATGCCGCCACCACGGCCAACCAATCCGACAACCTGGTAAAATAGGCACGTCCAGACCTCGAATACGGCGGCCTCGCCAGTAGAGGCCTGCTCGATGGAATTAATTTTTGTCAGCGCATACACACCATCGCGAAGAAAATCAAGGCATGCCTGAAATCAGTGGGGGTGTTAATGGATCGGAGGGATGGCGGCAGAGATTTGAGACCGGAGATAGCGGATCTGAGGAAGGAGGCAATCTCCATTATGCGTGAGGAATGGAGAAGACAAGATCAGGCCCCAAAGGTAAATCAAAATCCTTACATTCCCGATCCGGGATTTACAAGAAATCAGAAAATTGGTAGCAAACAGAGTACGGAATGGAGGGAGGTTGATACCCAGACTAGTGGGCTCCCATCAGATCTCGCCTCTTGCGGGATTCAAAATGGATTGAGAGAGGCTCAAGTAGAGGAAGAGATAATTGATACGTCTCCGACGTATCAATAATTTCTTATGTTTCATGCTTGTTTTATGACAATACCTACATGTTTTGTTCACACTTTATGATGATTTTATGCATTTTCCGGAACTAACCTATTGACAAGATGCCGCAGTGCCAGTTTCTGTTTTCTGCTGTTTTTGGTTTCAGAAATCCTAGTAAGGAAATATTCTCGGAATTGGACGAAATCAACGCCCAGCATCTTAGAATTTCACGAAGCTTCCTGAACACCCGAGAGTCACCAGAGGGGGGCCACAGGGGCCCCACACATGTAGGCGGCGCGGCCAAGGGGTGGGCCGCGCCCCCTATTGTGTCGTCGCCTCGTCAGCCTTCCGACTCCGCCTCTTCGCCTATTTAAAGGTCCCTGACCTAAATCTTCGATACGAAAAAGCCACGGTACGAGAAACCTTCCAGAGCCGCCGCCATCGCGAAGCCAAGATCTGGGGGACAGGAGTCTCTGTTCCGGCACGCCGCCGGGACTGGTAAGTGCCCCCGGAAGGCATCTCCATCGACACCACCGCCATCTTCATCAACGCTGCTGTCTCCCATGAGGAGGGAGTAGTTCTCCATCGAGGCTAAGGGTTGTACCGGTAGCTATGTGGTTAGTCTCTCTCTCCATGTACTTCAATACAATGATCTCATGAGCTGCCTTACATGATTGAGATCCATATGATGAGCTTTGTAATCTAGATGTCGTTATGCTATTCAAGTGGATTTTACTTATGTGATCTCCGGAGACTCCTTGTCCCACGTGTGTAAAGGTGACAGTGTGTGCACCGTGTGGGTCTCTTAGGCTATATTTCACAGAATACTTATTCACTGAGTTATGATTTGAGTTGGATGTTATCTTGCCAGAGAGTAATTCAGAATAGCATAGTGAAGTGCTTATTTATATGCCTTTATGATTGCAATGAGCTTTGTATCACTATTACTCTATGTGCTACTCTAGTGATGTTATTAAAGTACTCTATTCCTCCTCCATGATGTAATGGTGACAGTGTGTGCATCATGTAGTACTTGGCGTAGTTTATGATTGTGATCTCTTGTAGATTATGAAGTTAACTATTACTATGATGGTATTAATGTGATCTATTCCTCCTTTCATAGTATGAAGGTGACAGTGTGCATGCTATGTTAGTACTTGGTATAGTTGTGTTGATCTATCATGCACTCTAAGGTTATTTAAATATGAATATCGAATGTTGTGGAGCTTGTTAACTCCGGCATTGAGGTGCTCTTATAGCCCTACACAGCTAGTGGTGTTCATCATCCAACAAGAGAGTGTAGAGTGGTTTTATTATGTGATCAATGTTGAGAGTTTCCACTAGTGAAATTACGATCCCTAGGCCTTGTTTCCAAATATGCAATCATCGCTCATTTACTGTTTTACTGCATCTTTACTTCCTGCAATATCTCCCACATCAACTACACGTCGGCAAGCACTTTTCTGGCGCCGTTACTACTGCTCATATTCATTCATACCACCTGTATTTCACTATCTCTTCGCCGAACTAGTGCACCTATACATCTGACAAGTGTATTGGGTGTGTTGGGGACACAAGAGACTTCTTGTATTGTGGTTGCAGGGTTGCTTGAGAGGGATATCTTTGACATCTTCCTCCCTAAGTTCGATAAACCTTGGGTGATCCACTTAAGGGAAACTTGCTGCTGTCCTACAAACCTTTGCTCTTGGAGGCCCAACACTGTCTACAAGAATAGAAGCGAGCGTAGACATCATTAATCAATAATCACGAGTATCATATAGAGTTTGACAAGTCTGTAATCATAGTAGGGAAGGAATCATCAGGATATTGCGGTTCATTTTTTTACCCCCCTGATGTCTACGGGAGCTTCTATTCTTGTAGACAGTGTTGGGCCTCCAAGAGCAGAGGTTTGTAGAACAGCAGCAAGTTTCCCTTAAGTGGATCACCCAAGGTTTATCGATCTCAGGGAGGAAGAGGTCAAAGATATCCCTCTCATGCAACCCTGCAACCACAAAGCAAGAAGTCTCTTGTGTCCCCAACACACCTAATAGGTGCACTAGTTCGGCGAAGAGATAGTGAAATACAGGTGGTATGAATAAATGCGAGCAGTAGCAACGGCACCAGAAAAGTGCTTTGCTGTCCAGGACTGGTGTGTGGTTGATGGTGGTAATATTGCAGGAAGTATAGATGCAGTAAAACAGTAAACAAACAGCGATAGCAGTATTTAGGAACAAGGCCTAGGGATCATACTTTCACTAGTGGACACTCTCAACATTGATCACATAACAGAATAAATAGATAGATGCTAGACTCTACACCCTCTTGTTGGATGATGAACACCACTAACTGTGTAGGATTACATGAACCCTCAATGCCGGAGTTAACAAGCTCCACAATATTCAATGTTCATATTTAAATAACCTTAGAGTGCATAACAGATCAACATAACCAAACCAAGTACTAACATAGCATGCACACTGTCACCTTCACACTACGAAAGGAGGCATAGATCACATCAATACCATCATAGCAATAGTTAACTTCATAATGTACAAGAGATCACAATCATAGCCTACGCCAAGTACTACACGATGCACACACTGTCACCATTACACCGTGCAGGAAGAATAAACTACTTTAATAACATCACTAGAGTAGCACACAGATAAATTGTGATACAAAACACATTGCAATCATAAAGAGATATAAATAAGCACTTCACTATGCCATTCATAACAGTGAATAAGTATTCTGTGAAATATAGCCTAAGAGACCCACACGGTGCACACACTGTCACCTTTACACACGTGGGACAAGGAGTCTCCGGAGATCACATAAGTAAAATCCACTTGACTAGCACAATGACATCTAGAATACAAGCATCATCATATGAATCTCAATCATGTAAGGCAGCTCATGAGATTATTGTATTGAAGTACATAGGAGAGAGATTAACCACATAGCTACCGGTACAGCCCCGAGCCTCGATGGAGAACTACTCCCTCCTCATGGGAGACAGCAGCGTTGATGAAGATGGCGGTGGTGATGATGGAGAAGCCTTCCGGGGGCACTTCTCCGCCCCGGCGGCGTGCCGAAACAGAGACTCCTGTCCCCCAGATCTTGGCTTCGCGATGGCGGCGGCTCTGGAAGGTTTCTCGTACCGTGGCTTTTCCGTCTCGAAGTTTTAGGTCGAAGGGCTTCTTATAGGCGAAGAGGCGGCGTCAGAAGGGGTCTGGGGCCACCAGACACTAGGGCGGCGCGGCCAGGGCCTGGGCCGTGCCGCCACCATGTGTGGGCCCCCTGTGGGTCCTCTCTGGCGGCTCTCGGGTGTTCTGGAAGCTCCCGGGGATTCTAAGATGCTGGGCGTTGATTTCGTCCGATTCCAAGAATATTTCCTTACTAGGATTTCTGAAACCAAAAACAGAAGAAAACAGCAACTGGCCCTTCGGCATCTCGTCAATAGGTTAGTTCTGGAAAACGCATAAAAATGACATAAAGTATGCATAAAACATGTAGGTATCATCAATAATGTGGCATGGAACATAAGAAATTATCGATACGTCGGAGACGTATCAGCATCCCCAAGCTTAGTTCCTGCTCGTCCCGAGCAGGTAAACGATAACAAAGATAATTTCTGGAGTGACATGCCATCATAACCTTGATCATACTATTGTAAGCATATGTAATGAATGCAACGATCAAAACAATGTAAATGACATGAGTAAACAAATGAATCATAAAGCAAAGACTTTTCATGAATAGTACTTAAAGACAAGCATCAATAAGTCTTGAATAAGAGTTAACTCATAAAGCAATAATTCAAAGTAAAGGTATTGAAGCAACACAAAGGAAGATTAAGTTTCAGCGGTTGCTTTCAACTTGTAACATGTATATCTCATGGATAGTTGTCAATGTAAAGTAATATAACAAGTGCAATATGCAAGTATGTAGGAATCAATGCACAGTTCACACAAGTGTTTGCTTCTTGAGATGGAGAGAAATAGGTGAACTGACTCAACATGAAAGTAAAAGAAAGGTCCTTCAAAGAGGAAAGCATTGATTGCTATATTTGTGCTAGAGCTTTTATTTTGAAAACATAAAGAGAGCATAAAAATAAAGTTTTGAGAGGTGTATGTTGTTGTCAACGAATGGTAGTGGGTACTCTAACCCCCTTGCCAGGCAAACCTTCAAAGAGCGGCTCCCATGAATTATTTTTATTTTTGGGTGGCACTCCTTCCAACCTTTCTTTCACAAACCATGGCTAACCGAATTCTCGGGTGCCTGCCAACAATCTCATACCATGAAGGAGTGCCTTTTTATTTTAGTTTTATTATGATGACACTCCTCCCCACCTTTGCTTTCTCAAGCCATGGCTAACCGAATCCTTCGGGTGCCGTCCAACAATCACATACCGTGGAGGAGTGTCTATTTAAGTTAATTAATTTGGGACTGGGAATCCCATTGCCAGCTCTTTTTGCAAAATTATTGGATAAGCGGATGAAGCCACTAGTCCATTGGTGAAAGTTGCCCAACAAGATTGAAAGATAAACACCACATACTTCCTCATGAGCTATAAAACATGGACACAAATAAGAGGTAATAAATTTTGAAGTGTTTAAAGGTAGCACTCAAGCAATTTACTTTGGAATGGCGGAGAAATACCATGTAGTAGGTAGGTATGGTGGACACAAATGGCATAGTGGTTGGCTCAAGGATTTTGGATGCATGAGAAGTATTCCCTCTCGATACAAGGTTTAGGCTAGCAAGGTTATTTGAAACAAACACAAGGATGAAGCGGTGCAGCAAAACTCACATAAAAGACATATTGTAAACATTATAAGACTCTACACCGTCTTCCTTGTTGTTCAAACTCAATACTAGAAATTATCTAGACCTTAGAGAGACCAATTATGCAAACCAAATTTTAGCAAGCTCTATGTATTTCTTCATTAATAGGTGCAAAGTATATGATGCAAGAGCATAAACATGAGCACAACAATTGCCAAGTATCACATTATCCAAGATATTTTAGCAATTACTACATGTATCATTTTCCGTTTCCAAACATATAACAATTAACGAAGCAGTTTCAACCTTCGCCATGAAAATTAAAAGCTAAGAACACATGTGTTCATATGAACCAGCGGAGCGTGTCTCTCTCCCACACAAGCATGCATTTATTCAAACAAAAACAAAAATAAAAACAAACAGACGCTCCAAGTAAAATACATAAGATGTGACCGAATAAAAATATAGTTTCAAGAGAAAGAACCTGATAATTTGTCGATGAAGAAGGGGATGCCTTGGGCATCCCCAAGCTTAGATGCTTGAGTCTTCTTGAAATATGAAGGGATGAACCACCGGGGCATCCCCAAGCTTAGACTTTTCACTCTTCTTGATCGTAGTATATCATCCTCCTCTCTTGACCCTTGAAAACTTCATTCACACCAAACTCAAAACAACTCATTAGAGGGTTAGTGCACAATCAAAAATTCACATGTTCAGAGGTGAAACAATCATTCTTAACACTTCTGGACATTGATCAAAGCTACTGGAAGTCAATGGAACAAAGAAATCCATCCCACATAGCAAAATAAGCAATGCGAAATAAAATGCAGAATCTGTCAAAACAGAACAGTCCGTAAAGACAAATTTTAAAGAGGCACCAGACTTGCTCAAATGAAAATGCTCAAATTTAATGAAAGTTGAGTACATATCTGAGGATCACTCACGTAAATTGGCATAATTTTCTGAGTTACCTACAGAGAATTAGGCCCAGATTCGTGACAGCAAAGAAATCTGTTTCTGCGCAGTAATCCAAATCTAGTATGAACCTTACTATCAAAGACTTTACTTGGCACAACAATGCAACAAAACTAAGATAAGGAGAGGTTGCTACAGTAGTAACAACTTCCAAGACTCAAATATAAAACAAAGTTACTGTAGCAAAATAAACACATGGGTTATCTCCCAAGAAGTTCTTTATTTATAGCCATTAAGATGGGCTCAGCAGTTTTAATGATGCACTCGCAAGAAATAGTATTTGAAGCAAAAGAGAGCATCAAGAGGCAAATTCAAAACACATTTAAGTCTAACATGCTTCCTATGCATAGGAATCTTGTAAATAAACAAGTTCATGAATAGCAAAGTAACAAGCATAGGAAGATAGAACAAGTGTAGCTTCAAAAATTTCAGCACATAGAGAGGTGTTTTAGTAACATGAAAATTTCTACAACCATATTTTCCTCTCTCATAATAACTTTCAGTAGCAACATGAGCAAACTCAACAATATAACTATCAAATGAAACATTCTTATCATGAGTCTCATGCATAAAATTATTACTACTCCCAACATAAGCATAGTCAATTTTATTAGTTGTAGTGGGAGCAAATTCAACAAAGTAGCTATCATTATTATTCTCATCATCAAATATAGGAGGCATATTGTAATCATAATCAAATTTACTCTCCATAGTAGGCAGCACCAAAAGACTACTATCATTATAATCATCATAAATAGGAGGTAAAGTATCATCAAATTAAATTTTCTCCTCAATGCTTGGGGGACTAAAAAGATCATGCTCATCAAAACCAGCTTCCCCAAGCTTAGAATTTTCCATAGCATTAGCAACAATAGTGTTCAATGTGTTCATGCTAATATGTTCCATGGGTTTTTTAATTTTCGGATCAAACCATCCATGTCTTAAATCAGGAAATAGAATAAGAAGCTCATTGTTGTCCATTATGCCTTACTAGTGTAAACAAGAAACAAAAAGATGCAATTGCAGGATCTAAAGGAAATAGCTTCGAGCACAAACACAATGGTGCCAGAAAAGTACTGTTACCTGGAACCGGAGTATGAGTGCCTTTTACCTTTCCTCCCTGGCAACGGCGCCAGAAAAGTGCTTGATGTCTACGGGAGCTTCTATTCTTGTAGACAGTGTTGGGCCTCCAAGAGCAGAGGTTTGTAGAACAGCATCAAGTTTCCCTTAAGTGGATCACCCAAGGTTTATCGATCTTAGGGAGGAAGAGGTCAAAGATATCCCTCTCATGCAACCCTGCAACCACAAAGCAAGAAGTCTCTTGTGTCCCCAACACACCTAATAGGTGCACTAGTTCGGCGAAGAGATAGTGAAATACAGGTGGTATGAATAAATGCGAGCAGTAGCAACGGCACCAGAAAAGTGCTTTCTTTGTCCAGGACTGGTGTGTGGTTGATGGTGGTAATATTGCAGGAAGTATAGATGCAGTAAAACAGTAAACAAACAGCGATAGCAGTATTTAGGAACAAGGCCTAGGGATCATACTTTCACTAGTGGACACTCTCAACATTGATCACATAACAGAATAAATAGATAGATGCTAGACTCTACACCCTCTTGTTGGATGATGAACACCACTAACTGTGTAGGATTACATGAACCCTCAATGCCGGAGTTAACAAGCTCCACAATATTCAATGTTCATATTTAAATAACCTTAGAGTGCATAACAGATCAACATAACCAAACCAAGTACTAACATAGCATGCACACTGTCACCTTCACACTACGAAAGGAGGCATAGATCACATCAATACCATCATAGCAATAGTTAACTTCATAATGTACAAGAGATCACAATCATAGCCTACGCCAAGTACTACACGATGCACACACTGTCACCATTACACCGTGCAGGAGGAATAAACTACTTTAATAACATCACTAGAGTAGCACACAGATAAATTGTGATACAAAACACATTGCAATCATAAAGAGATATAAATAAGCACTTCACTATGCCATTCATAATAGTGAATAAGTATTCTGTGAAATATAGCCTAAGAGACCCACACGGTGCACACACTGTCACCTTTACACACGTGGGACAAGGAGTCTCCGGAGATCACATAAGTAAAATCCACTTGACTAGCACAATGACATCTAGATTACAAGCATCATCATATGAATCTCAATCATGTAAGGCAGCTCATGAGATTATTGTATTGAAGTACATAGGAGAGAGATTAACCACATAGCTACCGGTACAGCCCCGAGCCTTGATGGAGAACTACTCCCTCCTCATGGGAGACAGCAGCGTTGATGAAGATGGTGGTGGTGATGATGGAGAAGCCTTCCGGGGGCACTTCCCCGCCCCGGCGGCGTGCCGGAACAGAGACTCCTGTCCCCCAGATCTTGGCTTCGCGATGGCGGCGGCTCTGGAAGGTTTCTCGTACCGTGGCTTTTCCGTCTCGAAGTTTTAGGTCGAAGGGCTTCTTATAGGCGAAGAGGCGGCGTCAGAAGGGGTCTGGGGCCACCAGACACTAGGGCGGCGCGGCCAGGGCCTGGGCCGCGCCGCCACCATGTGTGGGCCCCCTGTGGGTCCTCTCTGGCGGCTCTCGGGTGTTCTGGAAGCTCCCGGGGATTCTAAGATGCTGGGCGTTGATTTCGTCCGATTCCGAGAATATTTCCTTACTAGGATTTCTGAAACCAAAAGCAGAAGAAAACAGCAACTGGCCCTTCGGCATCTCGTCAATAGGTTAGCTCCGGAAAACGCATAAAAATGACATAAAGTATGCATAAAACATGTAGGTATCATCAATAATGTGGCATGGAACATAAGAAATTATCGATACGTCGGAGACGTATCAGCATCCCCAAGCTTAGTTCCTGCTCGTCCCGAGCAGGTAAACGATAACAAAGATAATTTCTGGAGTGACATGCCATCATAACCTTGATCATACTATTGTAAGCATATGTAATGAATGCAGCGATCAAAACAATGTAAATGACATGAGTAAACAAATGAATCATAAAGCAGAGACTTTTCATGAATAGTACTTAAAGATAAGCATCAATAAGTCTTGAATAAGAGTTAACTCATAAAGCAATAATTCAAAGTAAAGGTATTGAAGCAACACAAAGGAAGATTAAGTTTCAGCGGTTGCTTTCAACTTGTAACATGTATATCTCATGGATAGTTGTCAATGTAAAGTAATATAACAAGTGCAATATGCAAGTATGTAGGAATCAATGCACAGTTCACACAAGTGTTTGCTTCTTGAGATGGAGAGAAATAGGTGAACTGACTCAACATGAAAGTAAAAGAAAGGTCCTTCAAAGAGGAAAGCATTGATTGCTATATTTGTGCTAGAGCTTTTATTTTGAAAACATAAAGAGAGCATAAAAATAAAGTTTTGAGAGGTGTATGTTGTTGTCAACGAATGGTAGTGGGTACTCTAACCCCCTTGCCAGGCAAACCTTCAAAGAGCGGCTCCCATGAATTATTTTTATTTTTGGGTGGCACTCCTTCCAACCTTTCTTTCACAAACCATGGCTAACCGAATTCTCGGGTGCCTGCCAACAATCTCATACCATGAAGGAGTGCCTTTTTATTTTAGTTTTATTATGATGACACTCCTCCCCACCTTTGCTTTCTCAAGCCATGGCTAACCGAATCCTTCGGGTGCCGTCCAACAATCACATACCGTGGAGGAGTGTCTATTTAAGTTAATTAATTTGGGACTGGGAATCCCATTGCCAGCTCTTTTTGAAAAATTATTGGATAAGCGGATGAAGCCACTAGTCCATTGGTGAAAGTTGCCCAACAAGATTGAAAGATAAACACCACATACTTCCTCATGAGCTATAAAACATGGACACAAATAAGAGGTAATAAATTTTGAAGTGTTTAAAGGTAGCACTCAAGCAATTTACTTTGGAATGGCGGAGAAATACCATGTAGTAGGTAGGTATGGTGGACACAAATGGCATAGTGGTTGGCTCAAGGATTTTGGATGCATGAGAAGTATTCCCTCTCAATACAAGGTTTAGGCTAGCAAGGTTATTTGAAACAAACACAAGGATGAAGCGGTGCAGCAAAACTCACATAAAAGACATATTGTAAACATTATAAGACTCTACACCGTCTTCCTTGTTGTTCAAACTCAATACTAGAAATTATCTAGACCTTAGAGAGACCAATTATGCAAACCAAATTTTAGCAAGCTCTATGTATTTCTTCATTAATAGGTGCAAAGTATATGATGCAAGAGCTTAAACATGAGCACAACAATTGCCAAGTATCACATTATCCAAGACATTTTAGCAATTACTACATGTATCATTTTCCGTTTCCAACCATATAACAATTAACGAAGCAGTTTCAACCTTCGCCATGAAAATTAAAAGCTAAGAACACATGTGTTCATATGAACCAACGGAGCGTGTCTCTCTCCCACACAAGCATGCATTTATTCAAAAAAAAACAAAAAAAAAACAAACAGATGCTCCAAGTAAAATACATAAGATGTGACCGAATAAAAATATAGTTTGAAGAGAAGGAACCTGATAATTTGTCGATGAAGAAGGGGATGCCTTGGGCATCCCCAAGCTTAGATGCTTGAGTCTTCTTGAAATATGCAGGATGAACCACCGGGGCATCCCCAAGCTTAGACTTTTCAATCTTCTTGATCGTAGTATATCATCCTCCTCTCTTGACCCTTGAAAACTTCCTTCACACCAAACTCGAAACAACTCATTAGAGGATTAGTGCACAATCAAAAATTCACATGTTCAGAGGTGACACAATCATTCTTAACACTTCTGGACATTTCTCAAAGCTACTGGAAGTCGATGGAACAAAGAAATCCATCCCACATAGCAAAATAAGCAATGCGAAATAAAATGCAGAATCTGTCAAAACAGAACAGTCCGTAAAGACAAATTTTAAAGAGGCACCAGACTTGCTCAAATGAAAATGCTCAAATTGAATTAATGTTGCGTACATATCTGAGGATCACTCACGTAAATTGGCATAATTTTCTGAGTTGCCTACAGAGAATTAGGCCCAGATTCGTGACAGCAAAGAAATCTGTTTCTGCGCAGTAATCTAAATCTAGTATGAACCTTACTATCAAAGACTTTACTTGGCACAAAAATGCAACAAACCTAAGATAAGGAGAGGTTGCTACAGTAGTAACAACTTCCAAGACTCAAATATAAAACAAAGTTACTGTAGCAAAATAAACACATGGGTTATCTCCCAAGAAGTTCTTTATTTATAGCCATTAAGATGGGCTCAGCAGTTTTAATGATGCACTCGCAAGAAATAGTATTTGAAGTAAAAGAGAGCATCAAGAGGCAAATTCAACACACATTTAAGTCTAACATGCTTCCTATGCATAGGAATCTTGTAAATAAACAAGTTCATGAATAGCAAAGTAACAAGCATAGGAAGATAGAACAAGTGTAGCTTCAAAAATTTCAGCACATAGAGAGGTGTTTTAGTAACATGAAAATTTCTACAACCATATTTTCCTCTCTCATAATAACTTTCAGTAGCAACATGAGCAAACTCAACAATATAACTATCAAAAGAAACATTCTTATCATGAGTCTCATGCATAAAATTATTACTACTCCCAACATAAGCATAGTCAATTTTATTAGTTGTAGTGGGAGCAAATTCAACAAAGTAGCTATCATTATTATTCTCATCATCAAATATAGGAGGCATATTGTAATCATAATCAAATTTACTCTCCATAGTAGGCGGCACCAAAAGACTACTATCATTATAATCATCATAAATAGGAGGTAAAGTATCATCAAAGTAAATTTTCTCCTCAATGCTTGGGGGACTAAAAAGACCATGCTCATCAAAACCAGCTTCCCCAAGCTTAGAATTTTCCATAGCATTAGCAACAATAGTGTTCAATGTGTTCATGCTAATATGTTCCATGGGTTTTTTAATTTTCGGATCAAACCATCCATGTCTTAAATCAGGAAATAGAATAAGAAGCTCATTGTTGTCCATTATGCCTTACTAGTGTAAACAAGAAACAAAAAGATGCAATTGCAGGATCTAAAGGAAATAGCTTCGAGCACAAACACAATGGCGCCAGAAAAGTACTGTTACCTGGAACCGGAGTATGAGTGCCTTTTACCTTTCCTCCCCGGCAACGGCGCCAGAAAAGTGCTTGATGTCTACGGGAGCTTCTATTCTTGTAGACAGTGTTGGGCCTCCAAGAGCAGAGGTTTGTAGAACAGCAGCAAGTTTCCCTTAAGTGGATCACCCAAGGTTTATTTATCTCAGGGAGGAAGAGGTCAAAGATATCCCTCTCATGCAACCCTGCAACCACAAAGCAAGAACTCTCTTGTGTCCCCAACACACCTAATAGGTGCACTAGTTCGGCGAAGAGATAGTGAAATACAGGTGGTATGAATAAATGCGAGCAGTAGCAACGGCACCAGAAAAGTGCTTTGCTGTCCAGGACTGGTGTGTGGTTGATGGTGGTAATATTGCAGGAAGTATAGATGCAGTAAAACAGTAAACAAACAGCGATAGCAGTATTTAGGAACAAGGCCTAGGGATCATACTTTCACTAGTGGACACTCTCAACATTGATCACATAACAGAATAAATAGATAGATGCTAGACTCTACACCCTCTTGTTGGATGATGAACACCACTAACTGTGTAGGATTACACGAACCCTCAATGCCGGAGTTAACAAGCTCCACAATATTCAATGTTCATATTTAAATAACCTTAGAGTGCATAACAGATCAACATAACCAAACCAAGTACTAACATAGCATGCACACTGTCACCTTCACACTACGAAAGGAGGCATAGATCACATCAATACCATCATAGCAATAGTTAACTTCATAATGTACAAGAGATCACAATCATAGCCTACGCCAAGTACTACACGATGCACACACTGTCACCATTACACCGTGCAGGAGGAATAAACTACTTTAATAACATCACTAGAGTAGCACACAGATAAATTGTGATACAAAACACATTGCAATCATAAAGAGATATAAATAAGCACTTCACTATGCCATTCATAATAGTGAATAAGTATTCTGTGAAATATAGCCTAAGATACCCACACGGTGCACACACTGTCACCTTTACACACGTGGGACAAGGAGTCTCCGGAGATCACATAAGTAAAATCCACTTGACTAGCACAATGACATCTAGATTACAAGCATCATCATATGAATCTCAATCATGTAAGGCAGCTCATGAGATTATTGTATTGAAGTACATAGGAGAGAGATTAACCACATAGCTACCGGTACAGCCCCGAGCCTCGATGGAGAACTACTCCCTCCTCATGGGAGACAGCAGCGTTGATGAAGATGGCGGTGGTGATGATGGAGAAGCCTTCCGGGGGCACTTCCCCGTCCCGGCGGCGTGCCGGAACAGAGACTCTTGTCCCCCAGATTTTGGCTTCGCGATGGCGGTGGCTCTGGAAGGTTTCTCGTACCGTGGCTTTTCCGTCTCGAAGTTTTAGGTCGAAGGGCTTCTTATAGGCGAAGAGGCGGCGTCAGAAGGGGTCTGGGGCCACCAGACACTAGGGCGGTGCGGCCAGGGCCTGGGCCGCGCCGCCACCATGTGTGGCCCCCCTGTGGGTCCTCTCTGGCGGCTCTCGGGTGTTCTGGAAGCTCCCGGGGATTCTAAGATGCTGGGCGTTGATTTCGTCCGATTCCGAGAATATTTCCTTACTTGGATTTCTGAAACCAAAAACAGCAGAAAACAGCAACTGGCCCTTCGGCATCTCGTCAATAGGTTAGTTCCGGAAAACGCATAAAAATGACATAAAGTATGCATAAAACATGTAGGTATCATCAATAATGTGGCATGGAACATAAGAAATTATCGATACGTCGGAGACGTATCACCCCCATACTTTGAGATGCATGATCTTTTTTCGTGGACATGTTGCCCTTGTTGTTGTACTATCAAAGAGGAAACAAATCATGGCAAATGAATGGTCTTCTCTAAAAGATAACTGCATTACGGGATATATACCAAACGAGGGTGGAGGTTCTGTTTCTCAACCTCATCCTATCTACCTGACACCTTCCACCAAAGCCATGGACAAGCAACAAGAGATCGCAGCTAGGAAGAAGAAGCTAGGAGAGGGAGAATGTAGCGGGGCTGGGGAAAACATCACCCCTCAGGCACACCTTGCTGCTCCACGTTTCGCTGCTATCTGTGTTGGAACGATGCAGCCGGGTGCCGCCGGTACTGCAGTGTCTGAGAAGAAGTTCATGGATGTTGCAATTGCAACTCATGGCGATAAGAAGAAGCTGGTACCATCAAGAGAGGAGAAAGCTCCAGAGGATGATGAAGTTCTGGTTGTTGATTTTGCTGAGCTGAAGAAGGAGATGAAGACACCGTGGATCATCGTGGGCATGTATAACTCTAAAATAATTTTCAACACGGCATGGATGTTTGTTCGCATGCATCACCTTTGGCAGTTGCATGGTGGCATGGAGGAGAAGGGAATAGGGGAGAAAAGGTTCCTGATTGTGCTAGAACGTGAAGGGGACTACAACCACATCCTGAAGGGAGGGCCATGGACATACATGAATGATGCTTTCCTCGTGGCGAAGTATGATGGTATCTCCTCTTCAATGGAGGTACCGATCAATGTGATGCCGATCTGGGTAAGGATCCTTGACTTACCCAAACCAATGATGACACAAAAATGGGTAGAGAACATAGGGAAGAGGTTTTTTGGACCTGTTCGTGAGGTTGGCAATGACAACCGGGGCCATGCATGTGCTTCATTCCTTAGGATTCGTGTGGAACACAATGTGGAGATGCCCATCAGGCACTGGATACCCATAGTTGGGAAGGAAGGAAGTAAGCCTAAACGTTTTGATGTGAAGTATGAGGGAGCGCCACATTTCTGTTTCTTCTGTGGCATATTTGGGCACAATAAACACTCATGTCTGTTACCTGAGGAGGAGAAGATGGTGAGGTACTGTGAAGAGCAACGTGCTTCACCTTATAGGCACACAGAGAACCGCAGTTGCTATGTTCCAACAGAGGAGAAGGAAACTAAGATAAGCCTTCACTTCTCGCCAATGAGCTTGGGATGGAAGCTGAATCCAGAATCTGAAACCTTAGGCGCCATGAGTGCCTGTAACCAGCTGGAGGGGAACCAAGTTGGCGAGGAGCACGTGGAAGAGAAAGGACAGGCAGTACCAGAGCCACTCCAGGATGTGCTAGCTGCCACAGTGACTAACCTGGAGGTTAATGATGGTTTGGCTCTTGTTGATGTAACTAATGAACATGTGAACATGGCAGCAAAGGCAATCAAAGCAAAGCTGTGTGGGGCTGGAAAGTACAAGCTGAAAGAAAAGAAGAAGATGGCTTCCACAAGCCGGGCTGGTGGTCATCTAGCATAGGAGGCGCTGGGGACTACCAGCGGAACAATAGGTTTTGCTGTTCCGAGCATCCTGGACTGCCTCCGTGAAGATGGCAGCCTCTACGCTGAGCTGCAGGGAGGTGCTGCCCAAACTGCATCAGCCTTCCTGAGGAAGTACAATCGTGTGATGGGTCGCGCGATATCAGAAGATACTACAATGGAGGATACAAGTCAGAGCTTTGTGATCAGGTTCAAAGGCAACAAAGAGAAGAGAAGCAAGGGAGCTTATGCTTCGAGCCAGGAGGTGTCGCAGAATGCAGATGGCGAAGTGGCGGATGAGGAGGCAACCAGCCATGGGGCCGCTGGTCAACTGACAGGCGAGGAGGAGCGCGCCTGTCAGGAGCAATGACGACATTGGGATGGAACATCCGGGGAGTAGGCGACCACCGGAATGTTCAAGAGCTTGATTGCCTCATGCACACTAATCGGCCTCAACTCGTTTTCTTATCTAAAACTCGCCAGAAAAAAGATGTCGTGGACAAACTGAGATGGAGATTGGGTCTTAAGCATGTAGTCTCCTTCCAGGAGGAAAGAAAGGGGGAGGTCTAGCCCTCTTTTGGCATGAGATTTTAGATGTTGAGTTGTTTAAAATAAATACTAGAATTATTGATGTAATCGTTCATGATATAAAAAAGGGAATAAAATGGAGGTGCACGTTTATTTATGGAGAGCCTCGTACACACCTCCATCACCATATGTGGGACTTGTTAAAAAATAAAAAAATATGAAAAAACTTCCATCGGGAGACTTTAACGAAGCTATGTGGTAATCTGAACATTTCTCTCTAAGAAAAAGAGGGGAAAAGCAAATGATGGACTTCAGAGAAGTGTTATCTTATTGTGATTTGCATGACCTAGGTTTCTCTGGTGCCCCGTGGACGTTTGACAACAAACAAAAAGTACCAGAAATGTGAGAGTTCGGCTGGACAGAGTAGTGGCTAGCCTAGCCTGGTCTAAAATTTACCCAAACAACATGGTTCGTCATCTAGCTTCATCTCGGTCTGATCATTGCCCTATTCTTCTAACGGTTGAGCACAACAGTGGTAGAAAAATGCAAAGGCCCATAAGCAAGCATGTTGGGAGAATGTTGCTTCATTAGGCGATGAAGTGAAGACGGCTTGGGAAGGCCATCACAAGCCAAAAGATCTGGGTAATGTTGCCTCAAATCTGTCTGGTGTTATGGACTGGAGTAAGGATACTGTAGGTATTGTCCCTAAACGAATCAATAATCTCAGGAAAGAACTCAATAGCATCAACATTTAGAACTCTGTACAGATTGAAAAGAGGGTTTAGGGTTTGTGCGTGGTTAAACAACCCCGCACCTGTCTCCACTTTATATTGACATGATCATACAATTACAACGTATACAACACGTATACTTGATACACATGACAGGATAGAGTCCGGGTCTAATTACAATTCTAACACTCCCCCTCAATCTAAACCGTGACAAGGTTGAGATTGGACTTAAATCTATCTATCATCTGTCGGGTGGCTGGTTTAGTAAGTACATCAGCCAGTTGATCACGAGTGGAGATGAACCTGACATCCAAGTCACCGGCGGCTACTCGTTCTCGCACAAAATGAAAGTCTATCTCAATGTGCTTCGTCCGAGCATGAAAGACTGGATTCGCCGTCAGGTAAGTTGCCCCAAGATTATCACACCACAATATGGGGGTACGCTGCCGAACCACACCAAGCTCTTTGAGAAGAGAATCGACCCATATGGCTTCAGCAGCGCCATTAGCCAATGCTTTATATTCTGCCTCTGTACTTGACCTCGAGATTGTTGGTTACTTCTTAGAGCTCCAAGAAATAAGATTTGCTCCAACATACACTGCAAAACCGTTGGTGAAGATACTGATGACTGTTGACGATGACTTGTGAATCTGCAAACCAGTCATCAACGTCCCTTTGACATGACGCAAAATACGTTTCACAGACTCCCAGTGAACATCAGTCGGTTGTGATAGAAACTGGCAAACCTTGTTCACCGCGAAAGAGATATCAGGCCAAGTGAGCGTGAGATACTGTAGTCCTCCGACAACACTGCGGTATCTATGAGAGTCATCAGAATTGAGCAAAGTACCTGAACTTCTGGACAAAGTCTCTGACGCTGCAAGTGGAGTAATAGCAGGATTACAATTCTCCATGTTGACTTGATGCAGAAGGTCAAAAGCATACTTCTTCTGAGTCAAGATCATTCCCCCTGAATTGTAAGTGGCCTCCAATCCAAGAAAGTACTCCAACTTGCCCAAGTCCTTGATAGGAAACGTAGCAGCGAGAGAACGAACCAGAACATCGACTGCATCCGGTGTAGACCCAGCAATAACAATATCATCCACATACACCAACATGAAAATCTGCACACCATGATGCGAGTAGATGAAGAGCGACGTGTCAGCTTTGGAAGAAACAAACCCGAGTCGATATAAACGCTGACTCAATCGTGCATACCATGCACGCGGAGACTGCTTTAGACCATAGATCGACCGCTGTAGTTTGCAAACATGAGAGGGATATTGGGCGTCCTCAAAACCAGGAGGTTGTTGCATATATACCGTTTCAGCCAAGAATCCATGCAAAAAGGCATTGCTGACATCAATCTGTCAAAGCGTCCACCCACGAGAAACTGCGAGAGACAGGACGAGACGGACTGTAGCTGGCTTCACAACCGGACTAAACGTGTCTCCATAATCAATCCCGTCCTGCTGAGTGAAACCACGAGTGACCAACCTCACCTTATGCTTGTCAATAGACCCATCTGGATGATGCTTTGTCTTGAAAATCCACTTGCTGCCGACGATATTAACGCCAGGTGGTCGCGGAACCAGCGTCCACGTACATGTCTTCTTCAGCGCAGAGAACTCATCAGCCATAGCTGAATGCCATGCCGGCTCGAGAAACGCCTCTCGATGCGAAGATGGGGCAGAAAAGAAGGCACGTCGACGAGGATCATATCGTACCATACCATCAGTATACACCTTCTCCCGTCGAGTCTGATCGCGATGCCTGGTCATCATCACATGTTGCGACACAGCAGCATCGGATGGGTCAACCGAGGGCGTCGCGGCCGACGGTGCGGCGGAAGGCAACGCGGGCTGACCAGTCACAGGAGGCTCCGGCGGCCCATGGGCCGTTGCAGAGGGAGGCGAGCTGGTGCCAGGGGACGGCGCGTGCATGGCATCTCCATGCACGTAGATCGGAACCACGTCGATCATCGCCTGATCCGGGAGAGCACCGACCACCTGCGGGGAAACACCACCACCTGGCACAGACGGATCAGTAGACATGTACGATAGGTCGTAATTTCACACAGGTTCACTAGTAACTGGTTCATCAGAGGGAAAGCAAATAGCATGCTCAAGAGAAGTAATATCCACTGATGCACCGGGGGTAGCGAAAGGAAAAACAGACTCATCAAAGACAACATCACGAGAAATATAAATTCGCCCCGTGGATCGATCTAAACACTTGTAGCCTTTATGCATAGGACTATACCCCAGAAACACACACATCTTAGACCGAAATTCTAACTTATGAGAGTTATATTTGCGGAGACTAGGCCAACAAGCGCACCCAAAAATGCGGAGAAAGGAGTAGTTAGGCTGAATGTTCATGAGTCGGAATAAAGGTGGCTCCTTATTGATGACGGGGGTAGGCATACGATTAATGAGATAACATGCCGTAAGGAAGGCCTCATCCCAAAAACGCAAGGGTAATTGCGAGTGAGCAAGAAGTGTAAGACTAGTCTCGACCAGATGTCGATGTTTACTCTCAGTTATCCCGTTCTGCTGGGAAGTATGAGGACACGAGACACGATGAACTATGCCGGTGCGCTCAAAATACCGATGTAGACGGTGGTATTCACCACCCTAGTCAGACTGAAAGGCCTTGATCCGAGCGTTCAGAAGATGCTCGACATGAGTTTGAAAGGAATAGAAAACTTGTTCTACATCAGATTTGTGTTTAAGGAGATAAATCCAGCAAAAACGAGAATAATCATCAACAAAGCTAACATAGTACTTGTACCCCCCGAGGAGACGCTGGCCGGCCCCCAAACATCAGAGTGAATCAGTTCAAGAGGTACACAGTAGAAACACGAGAGGATAACGAGTATGGTAATTGATGACTTTTAGCACGTTGACAAGCATCACACACTAAAAAGGAATTATCTGACGAGGAACTAGAAAGCTCATTTGACCTAACAATGTTTTGAACTACATTATTGGATGGATGGCCAAGACGTTGATGCCACCGTGAAGAGATAGCTCCGGCCGACACTCGAGATGATGACGAAGCTCTTCCGAAAGGGACGAGATACAGGCCCCCATGACTGTTGGAGATATGCCCAAGAGGCAATAATAAAATGGTTATTATAATATATCTTTGAGTTTATGACAATGTTTACATACCATGCTATAATTGTATTAACCGAAACATTGATACATGTGTGTTATGTGAACAACAAGGAGTCCCTAGTAAGCCTCTTGTATAACTAGCTTGTTGATTAATAGATGATCATCGTTTCATGATCATAAACATTGGATGTTATTAATAACAAGGTTATGTCATTATGTGAATGATATAATGGACACACCCAATTAAGCGTAGCATAAGATCACGTCATTAAGTTATTTGCTATAAGCTTTCGATACATAGTTACCTAGTCCTTATGACCATGAGATCATGTAAATCACTTATACCGGAAAGGTACTTTGATTACATCAAACGCCACTGCGTAAATGGGTGGTTATAAAGGTGGGATTAAGTATCCGGAAAGTATGAGTTGAGGCATATGGATCAACAGTGGGATTTGTCCATCCCGATGACGGATAGATATACTCTAGGCCCTCTCGGTGGAATGTCGTCTAATGTCTTGCAAGCATATGAATAAGTTCATAAGAGACCACATACCACGGTACGAGTAAAGAGTACTTGTCAGGAGACGAGGTTGAACAAGGTATAGAGTGATACCGATGATCAAACCTCGGACAAGTAAAATATCGCGAGACAAAGGGAATTGGTATCATATGTGAATGGCTCATTCGATCACTAAGTCATCGTTGAATATGTGGGAGCCATTATGGATCTCCAGATCCCGCTGTTGGTTATTGGTCGGAGAGAAGTCTCAACCATGTCTACATAGTTCGCGAACCGTAGGGTGACACACTTAAGGTTTGATGTCGTTTAAGTAGATATGGAATATGGAATGGAGTTCGAAGTTTTGTTCGGAGTCTCGGATGGGATCCAGGACATCACGAGGAGTTCCGGAATGGTCCGGAGAATAAGATTCATATATAGGAAGTCATATTCCAAGTTTGGAAATGATCCGGTGCATTTATGGCAGGTTCTAGAAGGTTCTAGAAAAGTCCGGAAGAATGGCACTATGGAAGGTGGAGTCCCGGAGGGACTCCACTAGCATGGCCGGCCAAACCCTAAGGGGGAGGAGTCCCAGGTGGGCTCCACCTTGGTGGCCGGCCAGCCCCACCTCAAGGAAAGGTGGGAGTCCCACCTTGAGTAGGACTCCCCCCTTGAGTAGGTTTCCCACCTTTGGGAAGTTTTGGTGTTGGGGTCTTATTCGAAGACTTGGACTACAACTCTTGGGGCTTCCACCTATATAATGAGGGACAAGGGGAGGGTGGCCGGCCACTCTTGCCTCCAACCTTGGCTGCCCCCCTTTGTGGCCGGCGCCGAAGGCACCCCCTCTCCCCAAACCCTAGCGCCCCTCCTCCACTACTTCTCCCGCATATGCTTAGCGAAGCTCCGCCGGAGATCTCCATCGACACCGCCACCACGCCGTCGTGCTGCCGGGATTCCGAGGAGGATCTACTACTTCCGCTGCCCGCTGGAACGGGGAGAAGGACGTCGTCATCAACACCGAACGTGTGACCGAGTACGGAGGTGCTGCCCGATTGTGGCACCGTCAAGATCTTCTACGCACTTTTGAAAGCGGCAAGTGATCGTCTACCGCAGCAACGAGAGCCTCCTCTTGTAGGATTTGGAAATCTTCAAGGGTTAGTCTCGTTCATCCCCTCGTTGCTCCCATCTTCTAGATTGCATCTTGGCATGGATTGCGTTCTCGCGGTAGGAAATTTTTTGTTTTCTATGCTACGAATCCCTACAGTGGTATCAGAGCCGTGTCTATGCATAGATGGTTGCACGAGTAGAACACAATGGTTTGTGGGCGTTGATGCTTTGTTGTCTTTAGTTCGAGTACTTTGCATCTTTGTGGCATGGTGGGATGAAGCGGCTCGGGCTAACTTTACATGACCGCGTTCATGACACTTGCTCCACATTCGACATGCATTTTGTATTGCATAAGTGGCTTTGCGGGTGTCTATCTCTCCCACCATAGTGAAGATTCAATTTATTCTTTCTATTGACAACACTAGTATCACCGTTGTGGTTCATGTTCGTAGGTAGATTGGATCTTACTCGAAAACCCTAAACCACGTAAAATATGCAAACAAAATTAGAGACGTCTAACTTGTTTTTGCAGGGTTTGGTGATGTGATATGGCCATAATGTGATGCTGAATATGTATGAGATGATCATTATTGTATTGTGGCAACCGGCAGGAGCCTTATGGTTGTCTTTAAATTTCAAGTTGAGTAGTATTTCAAAGTAGTTGTAATAGTTGCTACATGAGGTGAACAACCATGAAGACGGCGCCATGGACCTTGACGCTACGCCAACGATGATGGAGATCATGCCCGTTGATGATGGAGATCATGTCCGTGCTTTGGAGATGAAGATCGAAGGCGCAAAGACTAAAGGGCTATATCATATCACATATGAATTGCGTGTGATGTTAATCCTTTATGCATCTTATTTTGCTTAGATCCCGACGGTAGCATTATAAGATGATTCCTCACATTAATATCAAGATAATAAAGTGTTCTCCCCTCATATGCACCGTTGATATAGTTCATCGTTTTGAAGCATCTCGTGATGATCGGATGTGATAGACTCAACGTTCACATACAACGGGTGTAAGCCATGTTGCACACGCGGAATACTTGGGTTTGCTTGACGAGCCTAGCATGTACAGACATGGCCTCGGGACAACGGAAACCGAAAGGTTGAACACGAGTCATATGGATGATATGATCAACATGTTGATGTTCACCATTGAAGCTACATCATCTCACGTGATGATCGGTTTTGGTGTAGTGGATTTGGATCGTGTACCACTTAACAACTATGAGGGATGTTGTATTAAGTGGGAGTTCATTAGTAATTAGATTAAAACATGAACTAATTATCATGAACATAGTCTGAGTAGTATTTTGAATTAATTTTGTAGTATTGGCATCCGTTTTTCTACCATGCGCTAGTCTTGTAATTGAGATAGAAATATTGTTAAAATCTGACAAGAAACTTTACGGATTGGTACCGTATTGTTAAAGAATCAAGAATTGATTAAGTCCTATTGCAAACTTTTAGTAAACCTCACATTGTTGATTCAAAGAGCTATGGTTTCAATTAGTACCTAAAGTTATCTTGTCTCCGTGAAACTTGAAGTTCAAATCTATTTGAAAAGTAAGGAGCTGAAAATTTAGTTTTCAGAAATAATCAAGGTATGAGATATATGTGATATCTAAAACCTTATTGCAAGATGATAGAATATAATTTGGTGAGACTACATAAACTCATAAGTTTTATGGGAATGTACGAAGGTTGAAGACGCAAGGCGTCCCAATCCTCCAACTATTGGGGCACTAACGATATTCGCATATCCATGAAGTGATCGTCCTTAGTATGCACCGTTGCTAAGACTCGTAGTTTCGAAGCATCACGTGATGATCGGGTGTTATAGATTCTACGTGTGCATACAATGGGTGCAAGCCAGATTTGCACATGCGAATACTGAGGTTAAACTTTACGAGCCTAGCATGTACAGACATGGTCTCGAAAAGTCATCATGATATGATGGATAAAATTATGAGTGAAATTTGTTCATCATATTAAAAGGTTACTAATAGTGAAATCCGGAACACTTGTCATATGATGATCAACTTCAAAGTAAGAACCTCAAAGTTATTGGTATTTGACCAACAAATCTAGAAGTTATTGATGTTGAAGTGTTTTTCTGAATAATGAGGAAAGCTAAAAGAGAAACTACAAAAGATTATTGGCAGAAAGAAAGAAAAGACTAGAAAGTCTAGCTCAGGTGTATATAAATGATATACATGTTATGGATGTATTCCTCGTTTGATCACACAATGAAATTCTTGGGTATTTGTACCATATTGGTTGGTATGAAGTGTCATACAAAACAACGCAATACAAGAATACAATGGCCTAAGTGACTGACAAGGAATATGATAGGAATGCACGTCCGGAACAAAAATAAAGTGTTATTATGTTCATCGTTGGCATTCTATCTAGCCCTTAGAATTTATAATAAAGAACTTAATAAATGTTATTTTGATCTGGTCAAATGAAAACAATGAGTTGTTCAAATTATGACATTACTCCATGTACGATGGATAAGTTATTATAAATCTTAATGGTGAAACACACACACATAATACTGACGCTAAAATGCCATAAGGCAAATGATTTGAATTCCACTTATTTGTTGAACCGCCATTTAGGTCATATTGGAAAGGAACGCATGAAGAAACTCCACGCAAGTGGATTATTGGAGTCATTTGATTTTTGAATCATTTGGCGCTTGCAAATCTTTTCTAAAAAGAGATGACTAAAATACCGTTCATAGGCCAAAAGTTGAACGGGCAACTAACTTAGTGAAAACATACATGATGATGTATGTGGTTCACTGGACATAGTTGTGTGCGGGAGATTCTCCTACTTCATGAAAACTTCAAACAATGAATTGAGTATATATATATATATATGGATATATTCAATAAGGAAGAAGTTTGAAACATTTGAATAGATTCAAATAAATTTCAGCATGAAGTGGAAATCATCGTAATAGAAAAGTCAAATATCTATGATTGGATCATAGTGGAAATATTTGAATTACTAGTTTTAGCGAACATCTAAGAGAGTTATGAAATTGTTCTACAACTCACATTTCTTGGAGTATCATAGTGATGATGAAGTATCCGAGATATGTATCCAAACCTTGTTGGGTTAATGATGAGATAAAATATTAATGCCATTATAATTTTTGTGGATTATGCTTTAGAGACTACCGCTTTTACACTAAATAGAACATCATCATGATCCGTTGAAATGACACCATACAAGTTATGGCATGGGTATAAACCCTAATAGTCCTTTCTTTAAATTTTGGTCTAAGAGTTTACAACCAAAAACGGATGAATGTCTTTGTTGGTTATCCCAAAGAATTGATTGGGAATTCTTTCCACTATGAAGTAAAAGACAAAAGTGTTTGTTAATGTTACTTGCTTATTTCCAAGAAATTGTTTTCTAGCGAAGTTTTTGAGTGGGAGGACAATAGAACTTAATAAAGGTTTATGAACCTGAACATAATGATCAAGAGTAGCGCAGCATCGGAAATGGTTCCGGAAGCGGCCACGATGATCATGGCTTCCATGACTACAAAAGTGTTTTAGCCATGGAGATCGAAGTACTTATTGAACCTTGTAGGTGTGGTTTACTTTGTGATCAAATAAATGATTTGTGGACAAAGGATTGATTTTGAACAATGATAAACCAACTACAAACAAAGAAGTTATGATGGGCCCTGACTCCGTTAAAATGGCTATACGCCATGAAATCCAAGATAGATGAATACTTTTTGAAAGTAATGGATCTATAAATTTTGATGGACTTGGATGAAATATCCTTGAAGAAGCTCGACTTGTCGAAAAGTAGTTTACGACAAAGTTCAAAGAGTTGACTACGATAAGATTAGATCTTCCGTAGCAATGCTTATAGTCTATGTGGATTATTCTAGTAATCGCTACATATTTCTTTTATGAGATATGCTAGTAGGATGGCAAAATACATTACTTAACAGAAGTGTGTATTAAAGGTGTATACAAGATACAACCAAGAGTTTTTGCTAGTCCGTAGAATACTAGATAGGTATACGAACTTCAATTGGATGAAGTGAGTATCGCGGAGTTGGAATCTTCACCGGATGAAATAGTCAAAAGAGTTTTTGATTAGAGACGATGAAGAGACTTGCATTTGCAAGAAATTAAGTGGGAGCGCTAAGACATATTTATAATACTTATGTAGATGACATATAGTTGGTTATAAATGATGTAATTATATACTTGATTAAAAAGGTTTCATTAAGAATTAACTTAGTGAAAGGATAAGGACTGAAACATATTTAGTGTTAAGATCTATGAAGATAGATTGAAACACATAATAAGTTTAAGTCAAAGTACATAGAATGGATATTGAAGTAGTTCAATATAGAAATATTAAGAAGGTGTTCTTTTCATGCAAAGGTTTAACAAGACTTAAGTGTAATTGACACTCAATGAGTAAAAACACATGAGTGATTATAGATCACGAATAATATGTACACAATCAGATGTCCTGTGCTCTTAAAAATGTTATGAGCATGTACCAGAATGATTCATGTGATGATCATTGAAAAACAGTAAGAATATTCTTGAGTACTTAAGAAGAACTAAGGATATATATATAGTTTTGTATGGAGAAATGACAAACAAATCGTTGTAAGGTGTTGCACCGATATTTGTTTTGTCACATATGAAAATAAAATTTCAATCTCAAATTAGACTAAGTGTTGTTTAAAAGGTAGCACAATGAGCTAGAAGTTGTCTATGCTAGATTTAAAAGAATTCTAAATATTGTGATGGATTCTACAAACAAAGGCAGAGTATGTCATTGTTTTGACAATGACTGAGGATGTTAAGTTAAGAAGTTCTTTGAGAACTTGGTGTAGTTCCGATAGTGTCAGAACTTTGAAGCTATATTGTGTGTGACAATATGAGTGACTTATTTCAGACCAAGGAATTAAGGTTCCACCAGAAGACCAAACATATTTAAATGCCGACTCATTTGGAAAATGAGTGATGCGTGAAGACGCAAATGAATTGCAAAATACATACGGTTCTGAGCATGTCAGTTCCGTTGACTAAAACCTCTCTCGTGAGCAAAACATGATAAAGCACCGGAAGGCCAAGGTGTTATATCTTTACAAATGTAAACTAGATTATTGACTCTAGTGCAAGTGGGAGACTGTTGGAGATATGCCCAAGAGGCAATAATAAAATGGTTATTATAATATATCTTTGAGTTTATGACGTTTACATACCATGCAATAATTGTATTAACCGAAACATTGATACATGTGTGTTATGTGAACAACAAGGAGTCCCTAGTAAGCCTCTTGTATAACTAGCTTGTTGATTAATAGATGATCATCGTTTCATGATCATAAACATTGGATGTTATTAATAACAAGGTTATGTCATTATGTGAATGATATAATGGACACACCCAATTAAGCGTAGCATAAGATCACGTCATTAAGTTATTTGCTATAAGCTTTCGATACATAGTTACCTAGTCCTTATGACCATGAGATCATGCAAATCACTTATACCGGAAAGGTACTTTGATTACATCAAACGCCACTGCGTAAATGGGTGGTTATAAAGGTGGGATTAAGTATCCGGAAAGTATGAGTTGAGGCATATGGATCAACAGTGGGATTTGTCCATCCCGATGACGGATAGATATACTCTGGGCCCTCTCGGTGGAATGTCGTCTAATGTCTTGCAAGCATATGAATAAGTTCATAAGAGACCACATACCACGGTACGAGTAAAGAGTACTTGTCAGGAGACGAGTTTGAACATGGTATAGAGTGATACCGATGATCAAACCTCGGACAAGTAAAATATCGCGAGACAAAGGGAATTGGTATCATATGTGAATGGTTCATTCGATCACTAAGTCATCGTTGAATATGTGGGAGCCATTATGGATCTCCAGATCCCGCTATTGGTTATTGGTCGGAGAGAAGTCTCAACCATGTCTACATAGTTCGCGAACCGTAGGGTGACACACTTAAGGTTTGATGTCGTTTAAGTAGATATGGAATATGGAATGGAGTTCGAAGTTTTGTTCGGAGTCTCGGATGGGATCCAGGACATCACGAGGAGTTTCGGAATGGTCCGGAGAATAAGATTCATATATAGGAAGTCATATTCCAAGTTTGGAAATGATCCGGTGCATTTATGGCAGGTTCTAGAAGGTTCTAGAAAAGTCCGGAAGAATGGCACTATGGAAGGTGGAGTCCCGGAGGGACTCCACTAGCATGGCCGGCCAAACCCTAAGGGGGAGGAGTCCCAGGTGGGCTCCACCTTGGTGGCCGGCCAGCCCCACCTCAAGGAAAGGTGGGAGTCCCACCTTGAGTAGGACTCCCCCCTTGAGTAGGTTTCCCACCTTTGGGAAGTTTTGGTGTTGGGGTCTTATTCGAAGACTTGGACTACAACTCTTGGGGCTTCCACCTATATAATGAGGGACAAGGGGAGGGTGGCCGGCCACTCTTGCCTCCAACCTTGGCTGCCCCCCTTTGTGGCCGGCGCCCAAGGCACCCCCTCTCCCCAAACCCTAGCGCCCCTCCTCCACTACTTCTCCCGCATATGCTTAGCGAAGCTCCGCCGGAGATCTCCATCGACACCGCCACCACGCCGTCGTGCTGCCGGGATTCCGAGGAGGATCTACTACTTCCGCTGCCCGCTGGAACGGGGAGAAGGACGTCGTCATCAACACCGAACGTGTGACCGAGTACGGAAGTGCTGCCCGATTGTGGCACCGTCAAGATCTTCTACGCGCTTTTGAAAGCGGCAAGTGATCGTCTACCGCAGCAATGAGAGCCTCCTCTTGTAGGCTTTGGAAATCTTCAAGGGTTAGTCTCGTTCATCCCCTCGTTGCTCCCATCTTCTAGATTACATCTTGGCATGGATTGCGTTCTCGCAGTAGGAAAATTTTTGTTTTCTATGCTACGAATCCCTACAATGACTCCTACCGAGAAGAAGAACCTTCCTCGTGGTTTTGTCCTTTACACAGAAAAAGTCACGGTGAAACTCGACAAACACATGGTTGTCACAGACAATACGATAAACGGAAAGGAGACTCAGACGAGCATCAGGTACATGAAGGATGTTCTTAAGATGAATAGATGAACCAGCTAAAAGTGAATGACCAATATGCGAAATTGACAAACCTGCACCATTGGCCACTTGCACCTGATCTTTGCCACCGTAGCGCTCGTAAGCTTGAAGGCGGGCGAGCTCGCTGGTCAGGTGATCCGTAGCCCCTGAATCCATGATCCAGGGGTTGTTGTTGTAGTTTGTCGTGGCAGCATTGCCTCCGCGTTGCTGCGGAGGCTGATAGGTGGCGTCAAAGCGGTTGCGGCAGTCCTTGGCGATATGCCCCCAATTGCCACAGATCTGGCAGCGTGGCCGCCAGCGGCGCTGCTGACCGTTCCCACGCCATTGCGATTGTTGTTGTTGGGGCCATCGTTCCAGCCGCCACCATTGCCGCCACCAGTGCGGCCGTCATTGCGACCACCAAAGCCTCCACCATCGTTGCGGCCGTAGCCGCCACCATCATTGCGACCGCCGAAGCCGCCGTTTCCGCCACCGCCGCTGCGGGGCTGCCCCTGCTGGCCATCATTGCCGTAGGGACGGGTGGAGGATCCACCGCCTTGAAGGGCAGGGTTAGGGCGCATGGCCGTATTGACCGAAGAGGTCCAGCCTTCGGCGTGGGCCTGCTGCGCTTGGAGGGACTCGAAGGAGAGCACGTTCGAGTAGAAGGTCGCATAGGAGATCGCCTCGGTGCTCTTGCCGAGGGTGAGCGGTGCGGTGACGGCATTGTAGGCAGAACCGAGCCCAATGACAATGTAATCGACGAGCTCGTCATCGGTGATGGGAACACCGGCTGCAGCCATGGCATCGGCTAATGCCTTCATCTTCTGCATGTAGGCGGCGGCGGAGAGGTCTTCCTTGCGCGTCGACACAAGTTGGCGACGGATGTGGCGCACATTGGCGCGACTCTGCGCGCCGTACAGGTCATGGACGCTTTTCCAGACCGAGGCAGCGGTCGCGCGACCAATGAGCTGGTTGGCGATGTCGGGCTCCATGGATCCGAGAAGAAGCCCGATGACGCGCTGGTCCTGGATCCACCAGCGTTCGTACTCGGGGTTAGCCATCGTAGTGGCCTTGTCACCCTCCCCCGTCGTGATGGTCTTCGCTGGTGCCGCGATGGTTGCGTCAAGGTGGCGATGAAGGCCAGCACCAGCGAGATTGGGAAGGAGGATGCCCTTCCAGAGGTTGAAGTTCCCAGCCTCCAGCCGAACAACGGTCGTGGGGGCGATCCCCGCGGAAGCGGAGACGGACGACGACGATGCCAAGGACCCGACGGAAGTGGAGAGCTGGAGGGAGGACGTCATCGCAGCGGCGGCGGAGGGAACTCGCGGCGGCGGCGACGATCGGATCTTGCAGCGGCGGCGGAGGGGACTCGCGGCTGCTGCGGCTCTGATACCAAGATTGAAAAGAGGGTTTAGGGTTTGTGCGTGGGTAAACAACCCCGCACCTATCTCCACTTTATATTGACATGATCATACAATTACAACGTATACAACACGTATACTTGATACACACGACAGGATAGAGTCCGGGTCTAATTACAATTCTAACATGTACAAGGTCAGCAAAGGAAACGTCAAATTGAAAGATAATTGGATATTTTGCTTGAACAAGAAGAGGTTTATTGGCCGCAGCGCTCTAGAATAAACTGATTGAAAGAGGGAGATAGGAATACAAAATTTTCCATCAAAAAGCTAGTTGGTGTAAGAAGAAAAATAAAATTGATCGTCTTCAGAGAGCAAACTGTTCAATGGCAGTAAAGAAGAAATGGAAGAGATGGCTACCAGTTTTTTCAAAGAGCTGTACACTGCCGATCAGCATGTCTAGCCGGCAGAAATCTTAAATATTGTGCAACCACAGATCACACAAGAAATGAACGAGAAGTTATGCACAGATTTCTCAGATGAAGAAATAGGCAATGCGTTGTTCCAGATCAGCCTCCTTAAAGCTCCAGGGTTTTCCACCGAGATTTTATCAACGTCATTGGGGGGTCTTTAAAGAGGATATCATTGCAGCCATCAAAGAATTTTTTAGGAGTGGGAAGACGCCTGAAGGTATAAATGACATTGTGATTGTTCTAATACCAAAAAAGAAAAATCCGATTTGCTTAAGAGACTTTAGACCAATAAGTCTTTGTAATGCTATTTACAAGGTGGTTTCAAACTGTTTGGTAAACAGATTAAGACCTCTCCCGCAAGAAATAATCGCCCTGAATCAAAGTGCGTTTATACCAGATCGATTGATTACGGATAATGCACTGATCGCTTTTGAGTGCATTCACTCCTTGCAAAAGACAAGAAAGGAAAGTTTGTATAAGAAAACGATCTGATCAGGTAGCAGGCTACTCGGATGATTACCGAGTACCTGGTTTCATCTATTTATGGAAGGAACTTTGCGGTGCTAGCAAGATTACAATTGGAATAGGACTACAGGACTCTATCGATAAGTGTTGTTACAGAATACGAACCTATCTCTCTAACACCCTCCCTTAATCACAACTTAGATAAGTTGAGATTATGTTTAAATTCTTCAAAAGTTCGGTGTGGAAGTGGCTTTGTGAAATCATCAGCAACTTGATCTTTCGAAGGAATGAATCGAATTTCCAGTTGTCTCTTCAACACTCGTTCTCTCACAAAGTGAAAATCAATCTCAATGTGTTTGGCTCTTGCATGAAAGACAGGATTTGCTGACAAATATATTGCTCCCAAATTATCACACCATAGACAAGGAGTTTGTGTCAACTTTACTCCTAACTCAGCAAGCAAAGACTGTACCCATATCACTTCAGTTGTTGCATTGGCTATAGACTTATATTCTGCTTCAGTACTAGACCTGGAAACCGTGTCCTGTTTCTTAGCACTCCAAGAAATTAAGTTCGGTCCAAAGAATACAGCAAACCCTCCTGTGGACCGACGATCATCTACACAACCTGTCCAGTCTGCGTCTGAAAAGACACTAACCAGTGTAGAAGCAGACTTCATAAATGTCAGGCCAACTGTCATAGTATGCTTAACATACCTCAGAATACGTTTAGCAGCAGTCCAATGCATAGTAGTGGGAGCATGCAGGTACTGACAAACTTTATTTACTGCATAGGATATATCTGGCCTGGTAAGAGTGAGATACTGTAGAGCACCTACCATACTCATGTACTTGGTGCTTTCTTCAGGCCCTAATAGATCTCCCTGATATGCAGTAATTTTCTCTGAGGATGACAATGGTGTAGGCATGCCCGTGCAATTGACCATGCCGACTCGTGTCAATATATCTTGAGCATATTTTGCCTGACTCAGAGCTATCCCATCACCAACCTTCTGTACCTCAATACCCAAGAAGAAATTGAGATCACCAAGATCCTTCAATGCAAATTCTTGACTTAAATCCTTTAGCAAAGCATTAGTTGCAGCTTGAGAAGAACTTGCAACAATAATATCATCCACGTAGATAAGCATAAAGATGGTAATATGGGCCTTTCGATAGATGAATAGTGATGTATCAGACTTGGAAGCAACAAAGCCAATAGAAACTAGCTTAGAGCTCAAACGAGAATACCATGCTCGAGGTGCTTGTTTTAGTCCATATAACGCCTTGTCAAGTTTGCAAACATGAGTTGGTTTTCCTTTATCTTCATACCCAGGTGGTTGTCGCATATAAACCTCCTCTTCCAGAACACCATGAAGAAACGCGTTCTTGACATCTAGCTGTCGCAAACTCCATCCCCTAGACACAGAAATTGCCAAGACAAGACGAACAGTTGCAATTTTAACAACAGGACTGAAAGGAATCGTCTTGAGTCGCAGAAGATCCGGTGGTCCGTTGTGTGGCCGAACGAGAGAACCGGGACGCGGCCGCACGGGAGCTGGCCGCAGGGGATCCCAGCGGTTGGGCGGGAGAGTGCGCGTCCACTCGCACGCGCGTGGGGGACTGATGAGCGGGAGACATCGCGCGTCCACTCGCACGCGCGTCTGCGTCAGGCGTGGGTCCCGCGGGCGATGATGGCGCACCAGTTGGAAATGTCGGCGCGTGATCCGACGAGATTTGCGCCGATCCCAAGGGAGATCCGTCCAGAAAATCGTCCTGGGATCGCGAGCTGCTGCTGTTTTCACCTGAAAACTGGAAAGAGCCGTTTTCACTGCTGGAAGCTCCATTTTGCCTGAGATTTTCGCCTGTTGCTGTATGTCCTCGAGTAATACCCTGCGGAACAGTAAAAACAGGGCTGGCAGGAGGATTAGTAGCATGAGTATGATCCATATGTAAGTCATCAATAATGTCGTCCCCTTCCTCAAAATTTCGAAGTGAAGGGTCAAGGAGTAGAATTTGCTCTCGAAGCAGTGTGCCGGCATTAGGATGTAGATTTTTGAATGGAAAAACAGTTTCATCGAAAACAACATCACGAGAGATGTAAACACGGCCGGTAGATACTTCGAGGCACTTAACTCCTTTGTGACGGGGGCTATAGCCAAGGAACACACATTGTTTGGAACGAAACGCTAATTTGCGCTTATTGTATGGGCGGAGGTTGGGCCAGCATGCACAGCCAAAAACACGAAGAGATGAATAATTAGGTCGTGTACCAAGAAGACGATGCACAGGAGTGTCATTGTTGATTACTTTGGTGGGGAGCATATTTATGAGGTATGTGGCAGTGAGGAAGGCTTCATCCCAAAATTTGAGAGGCATACCCGCGTGGGCAAGAAGAGCAAGTCCAACCTCAACAATGTGGCGATGCTTTCTCTCAGCAGATCCATTCTGCTGGTGAGCATGAGGACATGAAACATGGTGAGAAATCCCTTGTGTTTGAAAGAGAGAATTGAGTTTCACATATTCACCTCCCAGTCGGATTGAACAGTGAGGATTTTCCTATCAAACTTCCGTTCAACAAGTTTTTGAAAATTCACAAAGGCAGCTAAGGCATCTGACTTGCGTTTAAGCAAATAAATCCATGTGAACTTACTATAATCATCGATAAAGCTTACATAGTAATCATGACGGCCAACAGACGTAGGTGCAGGACCCCATACATCTGAAAAGACTAATTGAAGAGGGACTGTAGATACACTGGTGGATATAGGATACGGTAACTGATGACTCTTAGCCTGCTGACACGGGTCACAGACAAACACACTAGAACTATCTCTAATACATGGAAGTTTATTTTTGCTAATAATTTGCCTAACAATGACAAGCGAGGGATGACCAAGACGACTATGCCACTGAGATTGGGATGGCTTGGCGGCAACAAAGGCATGCTTCCGGGAACTTGATGAATCCAAGGACTCAATAAGAGGATAAAGGCCGCCAACACACCTCCCTCTATGAATTATTCTCCGGGTGGCCTGATCCTTAATCAAAAAGAAGAAGGGATGAAACTCGATGAACACGTGATTATCATATGTGAATCGATGAATGGAGAGTAAATTTTTGGAGGCATTAGGGACATGCAAAACATTGCGAAGATGAAAGTTTTGAGTAGGGTTACAAACTATTGAATGACCAACATGGGAAATACTCATACGTTGTCCATTGGCGGTGTTAACCTTGTCGTAGCCCTTGTACGTGTCCCGGAACGTCAGGTTGTTGAGCTCACTAGTAATGTGATGTGTAGCACCGGAATCCTGGTACCAATTTGTGTCCACACCATAGGCGGCATGAATCTCCTTATCACCATAGTCATCATCCTCAGAGTAGCGAGACCAACAGTCCTTAGCATAATGCCCCTCCTTGTTGCAGATTTGACACGTGACATCAACCCAAGGTGTAGTACGGCGGCGTCCACGGCCACGACCATGACCCCCTCCTGGAGGTCCACGACCACCACCACGACCTTGATAGGACTGGCGGTCATCACGTCGACTGTCACGATGGTCATCTCGGCGATCATCCCGACGGTCACCACGATCACCACGTGGCCGGCCGGTGTTGTAGTTCCCATTGTAGTTGGAATTGCTGGAGGAGCGAGGACGGTATTGTCGAGAGGCAGCGTTGGCGGAGGACTCAAACTCAACAGAGGAGGACCCGTTCAACATCTCTTGGCGCTGGTCGTATGCATGTAGCTGAGAGTAGAGCATACTGAGCGAGACCGGTGTTGTGGACACACCGAGAGCTGCAACCAGGGCATTGTAGCCCGCCCCAAGGCCAGCTAGGATGTAGGATACGAGCTGCCTATCCTGCAGGGGGTGCCCAGCCGCGATGAGTTCATCAGCAAACCCCTGCATCTTGGCAAGAAATTCCGAGGTTGACATCTGGAGCTTCTTGGTGTTGGCTAAGGAAATGAGCAGATTGGTGACTTTGGCCTCGCTTTGCGCCGCAAACATCTCGTCAAGGGCACTCCAGACTCCAGCAGTATGAGGAATCCGATGAACATGAGGGAGGATCTCCCGTGAGAGGGATTGAAGAAGGTATAAAAGGACCATCTGATCACGGGAGACCCAGGCTGCATATGCTGGATTGGGCGCCGTCTTGGCCGGATTGTCGTTGTCTGCTGGGGTAAGGACCAGCTGTTTTGGTGGAGCGGCGTCCGTTCCGTCAAGGAGGCCGTCGGCCATGGCGCCGCGGATGGCGGGCAGTACCTGGGAACACCATAAGGGGTAGTTGTCTCGCGTCAATTTGTCGGAGGGCGGCGCCCCCAGATTGATTTGCGGGCTGCTGCTGGAGCTAGCCATGAGAGCGACGAACAGATCGAGCGTCGTCGGGGATGTTTCGTCGAGCGATGCGATCAGAAGAAGTTTCGGCGGAAGAGCCGACCTGATACCATATAAGAAAACGATCTGATCAGGTAGCAGGCTACTCGGATGATTACCGAGTCCCTGGTTTCATCTATTTATGGAAGGCACTTTGCGGTGCTAGCAAGATTACAATTGGAATATGACTACAAGACTCTATCGATAGGTGTTGTTACAGAATACGAACCTATCTCTCTAACAGTTTGGAGCTTATAAATTAGATCTTGCGAAATGTTATGACAGGGTAGATTGGAATTATCTTGAAGCTATTCTAGAAAAATTAGGATTCGCAAGGCAGTGGATAAACTAGATCATGACTTGTGTTAAAACAGTGACATGTGTTGTCCGCCTTAATGGATAAGTTCTAGATAAATTCACTCCATCAAGAGGACTTAGGCAGGGGATCCACTATCCCCCTACCTTTTTATTTTGTCGCTGATGGGCTTTCAAAGCTTCTTCAAAAAGAAATCAATGAAGGACAAATAAGAAATCTCAAGATTTGTAAATGCATTCCAGGTATCTCACATTTGCTGTTCACGGATGACAATCTCCTTTTCTTTGAAGCAAATGTGGATCAAGCAAATAAAGTTAAGGTGATTCTCAATAAATATGAAAAGGCTACACGGCAACCCCTTAGCCTAGGAAAATGTTCGCTTCTACTGGGAAATAAATGCACAGAAGAGAAAGGACATGAAGTTGCAGCAATTTTGAATACCCAAATTGTGGGATTCGAGGAGAAATATTTAGGACTCCCTGTGTGCCAGAGGGACACATGAAAGGTGGGAAATTCCAGCCAATCAAAGGGAAAATCAAGAAACGTTGCACTGACTACATAGAAAAATACTCTTCGAGCGGAGCCAAGGAAGTACTGATTAAATCAGTGATACAAGCCATTCCTACCTATTCTATGAGTGTCTTCAAGTTTTCAGAAGGCTTTTGTGAAGAGCTCATGAAACTAACGAGGGATTTTTGGTGGGGAGATGAAAACGATCGAAAGAAAATACATTGGATGAGTTGGGACAAACTAACAAGGAGGAAAGGTCAAGGTGGTATGGGCTTTAGAGATCTAAAACTTTTCAACCAGGATCTCTTGGCAAAGCAAGCCTGGCGTCTAATAGCCTACCCTGATAGTCTATGTGCAAGGCTACTAAAAGCAAGATATTACCCCTATGGCGAGCTCACATACACTGCCTTTGTAAAAAACCCATTCCCTGGATGGCAAGGCATTATGCACGGTTTGGAGCTTCTCAAAAGGGGTGCTATTTGGCAGATTGGCAATGGTAAAAAAAATAAGAATCTGGCGAGATAATTGGGTCCCAAGGGGTCATATGAAAGTTACTGTCAATATACCAGTAAATCCAGAATTAGACGAGTTGAGAAGCTGATTAACCATGAGGAGCACACCTGGAAAGAGGATGTGGTCAGGAGGATTTTTACAAACTATGATGCCGAGGAAATTCTAAAAATTCGGTTGCCAAACTATGAGGGTGAAGACTTCATTTCTTGGACTTTGGAAAGACATGGTTTATTCACTGTTCGCATCGCCTATAACTTGGCGTTGGACTTGAGGAATAATATCACACAAAATACTAGCACTAATGGTAATGGTGATAGAGGTTTATGGAAAATAATCTGGAGCTCCAAGGTTCCTCAAAAGGTAAAAATTTCAACTTGGAAACTTGCTACTAATAGCCTTGTAGTTCAAGTGAACAGGAGCAGGAGGCTACCAAATGTGCTACCAACCTGTACTATTTGCGGGATGGACGCAGAAACGGGGTATCATGCCACGATGAGCTGCACAAAACCCCGAGCGCTAAGGCAAGGTCTCGCAGATGTTTGGAACCTACCACATGAAAGAGAGCTAAGCTATACTGGGAATGATTGTTGGAGATATGCCCAAGAGGCAATAATAAAATGGTTATTATAATATATCTTTGTGTTTATGATAATGTTTGCATACCATGCTATAATTGTATTAACCGAAACATTGATACATGTGTGTTATGTGAATAACAAAGAGTCCCTAGTAAGCCTCTTGTATAACTAGCTTGTTGATTAATAGATGATCATGGTTTCGTGATCATGAACATTGGATGTTATTAATAACAAGGTTATGTCATTATATGAATGATGTAATGGACACACCCAATTAAGCGTAGCATAAGATCACGTCATTAAGTTATTTGCTATAAGCTTTCGATACATAGTTACCTAGTCCTTATGACCATGAGATCAGGTAAATCACTTATACCGGAAAGGTACTTTGATTACATCAAACGCCACTGCGTAAATGGGTGGTTATAAATATGGGATTAAGTATCCGGAAAGTATGAGTTGAGGCATATGGATCAACAGTGGGATTTGTCCATCCCGATGACGGATAGATATACTCTGGGCCCTCTCGGTGGAATGTCGTCTAATGTCTTGCAAGCATATGAATAAGTTCATAAGAGACCACATACCATGGTACGAGTAAAGAGTACTTGTCAGGAGACGAGGTTGAACAAGGTATAGAGTGATACCGATGATCAAACCTCGGATAAGTAAAATATCGCGTGACAAAGGGAATTGGTATCGTATGTGAATGGTTCATTCGATCACTAAAGTCGTCGGTGAATATGTCGGAGCCATTATGGATCTCCAGATCCCGCTATTGGTTATTGGTCGGAAAGAGTTCTCAACCATGTCCACATAGTTCGCGAACCGTAGGGTGACACACTTAAGGTTTGATGTTGAAATGGTGGAACTTGAATATGGAATGGAGTTCGAAGTATTGTTCGAAGTCTCAGATGAGATCCCGGACATCACGAGGAGTTCCGGAATGGTCCGGAGAATAAGATTCATATATAGGAAGTCATTTTATGAGTTTGAAAATGATCCGGTGCATTTATGGAAGGTGCTAGAAGGTTCTAGAATATTCCGGAAGAAAGTCACTTTGGAAGGCGGAGTCCCGAAGGGACTCCACCACCATGGCCGGCCAACCCTAGGGGGTGGAGTCCCAGGTGGACTCCACCTATGGTGGCCGGCCACCCCCTCCCAAGGGAAGGTGGAAATCCCACCTCTAGTGGGAGTCCTAGCTTCGGTAGGTTTCATGTGATATGGAAGGTTTTGGTTTGGGGTCTTATTCGAAGACTTGTAGACCAACTCTTGGGTGTTCCACCTATATAATGAGGGCCAAGGGGAGGGGGCCGGTGATGTCTACGCCCCCCTCCTTTTCCTGTAGACAGTGTTGGGCCTCCAAGAGCAGAGGTTTGTAGAACAGCATCAAGTTTTCCCTTAAGTGGATCACCCAAGGTTTATCGAACTCAGGGAGGAAGAGGTCAAAGATATCCCTCTCATGCAACCCTGCAACCACAAAGCAAGAAGTCTCTTGTGTCCCCAACACACCTAATAGGTGCACTAGTTCGGCGAAGAGATAGTGAAATACAGGTGGTATGAATATATATGAGCAGTAGCAACGGTGCCAGAAAATAGCTTGCTGGCGTGTAGTTGATGGTGGTAGTATTGCAGCAGTAGTAACACAGTGAAACAGTAAACAAGCAGTAGTAACGCAGCAGTATTTAGGAACAAGGCCTAGGGATTAGACTTTCACTAGTGGACACTCTCAACATTGATCACATAACAGAATAGATAAATGCATACTCTACACTCTTGTTGGATGATGAACACATTGCGTAGGATTACACGAACCCTCAATGCCGGAGTTAACAAGCTCCACAATTCAATGTTCATATTTAAGTAACCTTAGAGTGTAAGATAGATCAATACGACTAAACCAAGTACTAACGTAGCATGCACACTGTCACCTTCATGCTAAGAAAGGAGGAATAGATCACATCAATACTATCATAGAAATAGTTAACTTCGCAATCTACAAGAGATCATGATCATAGCATAAACCAAGTACTAACACGGATGCACACACTGTCACCATTACACCATGCAGGAGGAATAAAACTACTTTAATAACATTGCTAGAGTAGCACATAGATAAATTGTGATACAAAATACATTGCAATCATAAAGAGATATAAATAAGCACCTCACTATGCCATTCATAACAGTGAATAAGTATTCTGTGAAATATAGCCTAAGAGACCCACACGGTGCACACACTGTCACCTTTACACACGTGGGACAAGGAGTCTCCGGAGATCACATAAGTAAAATTCACTTGACTAGCATAACGACATCTAGATTACAAGCATCATCATATGAATCTCAATCATGTAAGGCAGCTCATGAGATTATTGTATTGAAGTACATAGGAGAGAGATGAACCACATAGCTACCGGTACAGCCCCGAGCCTCGATGGAGAACTACTCCCTCCTCATGGGAGCAGCAGCGGTGATGAAGATGGTGGCGGAGATGGCAGCGGTGTCGATGGAGAAGCCTTCCGGGGGCACTTCCCCGTTCCGGCAGCGTGCCGGAACAGAGACTCCTGTCCCCCAGATCTTGGCTTCACGATGGCGGCGGCTCTGGAAGGTTTCTGTGGGTTTCGTCGAACGTATCAGGGTTTTCGTGACGGAGGCTTTAAATAGGCGAAGAGGCGGCGCCAGAGGGTCGAAGGGGTGCCCACACCATAGGGTGGCGCGGCCCCCCCCTGGCCGCGCCGGTCTAGGGTTTGGTGGGCCTGTGCCCCCTCCCTGGTGGCTCTCGGGTGTTCTGGATGCTTCCGGGCAAAATAGGAACCTGGGCGTTGATTTCGTCCAATTCCGAGAATATTTCGTTACTAGGATTTCTGAAACCAAAAACAGCAGAAAACAGGAACTGGCACTTCGGCATCTTGTTAATAGGTTAGTTCCAGAAAATGCACGAATATGACATAAAGTGTGCATAAAACATGTAGATAACATCAATAATGTGGCATGGAACACAAGAAATTATCGATACGTCGGAGACGTATCAGCATCCCCAAGCTTAGTTCTGCTCGTCCCGAGCAGGTAAAACGATAACAAAGATAATTTCTGGAGTGACATGCCATCATAACCTTGATCATACTATTTGTAAAGCATATGTAGTGAATGCAGCGATCAAAACAATGTATATGACATGAGTAAACAAGTGAATCATATAGCAAAGACTTTTCATGAATAGCACTTCAAGACAAGCATCAATAAGTCTTGCATAAGAGTTAACTCATAAAGCAATAATTCAAAGTAAAGGCATTGAAGCAACACAAAGGAAGATTAAGTTTCAGCGGTTGCTTTCAACTTGTAACATGTATATCTCATGGATATTGTCAACATAGAGTAATATAATAAGTGCAATAAGCAAATATGTAGGAATCAATGCATAGTTCACACAAGTGTTTGCTTCTTGAGGTGGAGAGAAATAGGTGAACTGACTCAACATTGAAAGTAAAAGAATGGTCCTCCATAGAGGAAAGCATCGATTGCTATATTTGTGCTAGAGCTTTTATTTTGAAAACATAAAGAGAGCATAAAAATAAAGTTTTGAGAGGTGTATGTTGTTGTCAACGAATGGTAGCGGGTACTCTAACCCCCTTGCCAGACAAACCTTCAAAGAGCGGCTCCCATTTTATTTTATTTTGGGTGGCACTCCTTCCAACCTTTCTTTCACAAACCATGGCTAACCGAATCCTCGGGTGCCTGCCAACAATCTCATACCATGAAGGAGTGCCTTTTTATTTTAGTTTTATTATGATGACACTCCTCCCAACCTTTGCTTACACAAGCCATGGCTAACCGAATCCTTCGGGTGCCGTCCAACAATCACATACCATGGAGGAGTGTCTATTTTTATTAATTAATTTGGGACTGGGAATCCCATTGCCAGCTCTTTTTGCAAAATTATTGGATAAGCGGATGAAGCCACTAGTCCATTGGTGAAAGTTGCCCAACAAGATTGAAAGATAAACACCACATACTTCCTCATGAGCTATAAAACATTGACACAAATCAGAGGTAATAAATTTTGAATTGTTTAAAGGTAGCACTCAAGCAATTTACTTTGGAATGGCGGAGAAATACCATGTAGTAGGTAGGTATGGTGGACACAAATGGCATAGTGGTTGGCTCAAGTATTTGGATGCATGAGAAGTATTCCCTCTCGATACAAGGTTTAGGCTAGCAAGGCTATTTGAAACAAACACAAGGATGAAGTGGTGCAGCAAAACTCACATAAAAGACATATTGTAAACATTATAAGACTCTACACCGTCTTCCTTGTTGTTCAAACTCAATACTAGAAATTATCTAGACTTTAGAGAGACCAAATATGCAAACCAAATTTTAGCATGATCTATGTATTTCTTCATTAATAAGTGTAAAGCATATGATGCAAGAGCTTAAACATGAGCACAACAATTGCCAAGTATCACATTATCCAAGACATTATAGCAATTACTACATATATCATTTTCCAATTCCAACCATATAACAATTTAACGAAGAAGAAACTTTGCCATGAATATTAAAAGCTAAGAACACATGTGTTCATATGCAACAGCGGAGCGTGTCTCTCTCCCACACAAGCATGATGTAATCCAATTTATTCAAACAAAACAAAAAAAACAAAAACAAACAGACGCTCCAAGTAAAGCACATAAGATGTGATGGAATAAAAATATAGTTTCAGGGGAGGAACCTGATAATGTTGTCGATGAAGAAGGGGATGCCTTGGGCATCCCCAAGCTTAGACGCTTGAGTCTTCTTGATATATGCAGGGATGAACCACCGGGGTATCCCCAAGCTTAGAGCTTTCACTCTTCTTGATCATAGTATATCATCCTCCTCTCTTGACCCTTGAAAACTTCCTTCACACCAAACTTCTCATAAACTTCATTAGAGGGGTTAGTACATAATCAAAAATTCACATGTTCAGAGGTGACACAATCATTCTTAACACTTCTGGACATTGCTCAAAGCTACTAGAAGGTAATGGAACAAAGAAATCCACCCAACACAGCGAAAGAAGCAATGCGAAATAAAAGGCAGAATCTGTCAAAACAGAACAGTCCGTAAAGACGATTTTTTAATAAATACTTCCGTTGCTCAGATCAGAAAACTCAAAACTAATGAAAGTTGCGTATATATCTGAGGAACACGCACGTAAATTGGCATATATTTCTGATTTTTCTACAGAGAAAACAGCCCAGATTCGTGACAGATAGAAATCTGTTTCTGCGCAGAAATCCAAATCTAGTATCAACCTTCGATTAGAGGCTTCACTTGGCACAACAAAACACTAAACTAAGATAAGGAGAGGTTGCTACAGTAGTAAACAACTTCCAAGACACAAATATAAAACAAAGTACTGTAGCAAAATAACACATGGGTTATCTCCCAAGAAGTTCTTTCTTTATAGCCATTAAGATGGGCTCAGCAGTTTTAATGATGCACTCGCAAGAAATAATATTTGAAGCAAAAGAGAGCATCAAGAGGCAAATTCAAAACACATTTAAGTCTAACATGCTTCCTATGCATAGGAATCTTGTAAATAAACAAGTTCATGAAGAGCAAAGTAACAAGCATAGGAAGATAAAACAAGTGTAGTTTCAAAAATTTCAGCACATAGAGAGGTGTTTTAGTAACATGAAAATTTCTACAACCATATTTTCCTCTCTCATAATAACTTTCAGTAGCATCATAAGCAAACTCAACAATATAACTATCACATAAAGCATTCTTATCATGAGTCTCATGCATAAAATTATTACTCTCCACATAAGCATAATCAATTTTATTAGTTGTAGTGGGAGCAAATTCAACAAAGTAGCTATCATTATTATTCTCATCAAGTGTTGGAGGCATAGTATAATCACAACAAAATTTACTCTCCATAGTAGGTGGCACCAAAAGACCACTATCATTATAATCATCATATATGGGAGGCAAAGTATCATCAAAGAAAATTTTCTCCTCAATGCTTGGGGGACTAAAAAGATCATGAAAACCAGCTTCCCCAAGCTTAGAACTTTCTATATCATTATCAACAATGGTGTTCAAAGCGTTCATACTAATATTACTACCAGCATGCAAATAAGATTCCATAGGTTTTTTAATTTTCGCATCAAACAATCCATGTTTTAAATCAGGAAATAGAAATAGAAGCTCATTCTTGTCCATTATGCCAAACTAGTGTAAACAAGAAACAAAAAGATGCAATTGCAGGATCTAAAGGAAATAGCTTTGAGTACTTAAAACGGCGGAAAATAGCTTGGTAGCCGAGGTCCGGAGTGTGAGTACCTTTTACCTTTCCTCCCCGGCAACGGCGCCAGAAATTTAGCTTGATGTCTACGCCCCCCTCCTTTTCCTGTAGACAGTGTTGGGCCTCCAAGAGCAGAGGTTTGTAGAACAGCAGCAAGTTTTCCCTTAAGTGGATCACCCAAGGTTTATCGAACTCAGGGAGGAAGAGGTCAAAGATATCCCTCTCATGCAACCCTGCAACCACAAAGCAAGAAGTCTCTTGTGTCCCCAACACACCTAATAGGTGCACTAGTTCGGCGAAGAGATAGTGAAATACAGGTGGTATGAATATATATGAGCAGTAGCAACGGTGCCAGAAAATAGCTTGCTGGCGTGTAGTTGATGGTGGTAGTATTGCAGCAGTAGTAACACAGTGAAACGATGAAACAAGCAGTAGTAACGCAGCAGTATTTAGGAACAAGGCCTAGGGATTAGACTTTCACTAGTGGACACTCTCAACATTGATCACATAACAGAATAGATAAATGCATACTCTACACTCTTGTTGGATGATGAACACATTGCGTAGGATTACACGAACCCTCAATGCCGGAGTTAACAAGCTCCACAATTCAATGTTCATATTTAAGTAACCTTAGAGTGTAAGATAGATCAATACGACTAAACCAAGTACTAACGTAGCATGCACACTGTCACCTTCATGCTAAGAAAGGAGGAATAGATCACATCAATACTATCATAGAAATAGTTAACTTCGCAATCTACAAGAGATCATGATCATAACATAAACCAAGTACTAACACGGATGCACACACTGTCACCATTACACCGTGCAGGAGGAATAAAACTACTTTAATAACATTGCTAGAGTAGCACATAGATAAATTGTGATACAAAATACATTGCAATCATAAAGAGATATAAATAAGCACCTCACTATGCCATTCATAACAGTGAATAAGTATTCTGTGAAATATAGCCTAAGAGACCCACACGGTGCACACACTGTCACCTTTACACACGTGGGACAAGGAGTCTCCGGAGATCACATAAGTAAAATTCACTTGACTAGCATAACGACATCTAGATTACAAGCATCATCATATGAATCTCAATCATGTAAGGCAGCTCATGAGATTATTGTATTGAAGTACATAGGAGAGAGATGAACCACATAGCTACAGGTACAGCCCCGAGCCTGGATGGAGAACTACTCCCTCCTCATGGGAGCAGCAGCGGTGATGAAGATGGTGGTGGAGATGGCAGCGGTGTCGATGGAGAAGCCTTCCGGGGGCACTTCCCCGTTCCGGTGGCGTGCCGGAACAGAGACTCCTGTCCCCCAGATCTTGGCTTCGCGATGGCGGCAGCTCTGGAAGGTTTCTGTGGGTTTCGTCGAACGTATCAGGGTTTTCGCGACGGAGGCTTTAAATAGGCGAAGAGGCGGCGCCAGAGGGTCGAAGGGGTGCCCACACCATAGGGTGGCGCGGCCCCCCCACCTGGCCGCGCCGGCCTAGGGTTTGGTGGGCCTGTGCCCCCTCCCTGGTGGCTCTCGGGTGTTCTGGATGCTTCCGGGCAAAATAGGAACCTGGGCGTTGATTTCGTCCAATTCCGAGAATATTTCGTTACTAGGATTTCTGAAACCAAAAACAGCAGAAAACAGGAACTGGCACTTCGGCATCTTGTTAATAGGTTAGTTCCAGAAAATGCACGAATATGACATAAAGTGTGCATAAAACATGTAGATAACATCAATAATGTGGCATGGAACACAAGAAATTATCGATACGTCGGAGACGTATCAGCCGGCCACCCAAACACCACAAGGTGGCCGCACCCCATAGTGGCCGGCGCCCCCCTCTCCCCAAACCCTAGCCGCCCCACTCCTCCTTCTTCCCCGCACGCTTAGCGAAGCTCCGTCGGGATTCTCCACCACCACCGACACCACGCCGTCGTGCTGCCGGATTCAAGAGGAGCTACTACTTCCACTGCCCGCTGGAACGGGGAGGTGGACGTCGTCTTCATCAACAACCGAACGTGTGACCGAGTACGGAGGTGCTGCCCGTTCGTGGCGCCGTGATCAAGATCTTCTACGCGCTTTTGCAAGCGGCAAGTGAACGTCTACCGCAGCAACAAGAGCCTCATCTTGTAGGCTTTGGAACTCTTCAAGGGTGAGACTCGATCATCCCCTCGTTGCTCCCATCTTCTAGATTGCATCTTGGCTTGGATTGCATTCTCACGGAAGGAATTTTTTGCAAGCGGCAAGTGAACGTCTACCGCCGCAACAAGAGCCTCATCTTGTAGGCTTTGGAACTCTTCAAGGGTGAGACTCGATCATCCCCTCGTTGCTCCCATCTTCTAGATTGCATCTTGGCTTGGATTGCATTCTCACGGAAGGAAATTTTTTGTTTTCTATGCAACGTTATCCTACAGTGGTATCAGAGCCGTGTCTATGCATAGATGGTTGAACGAGTAGAACACAATGGTTTGTGGGCGTTGATGCTTATGTTGTCTTTAGTTTGAGTACTTTGCATCTTTGTGGCATAGTGGGATGAAGCGGCTCGGGCTAACTTTACATGACCGCGTTCATGAGATTTGCTCCACGCTCGACATGCAACTTGTATTGCATAAGTGGCTTTGCGGGTGTCTGTCTCTCCCACTATAGTGAAGATTCAATTTACTCTTCTATTGACAACACTAGTATCACCGTTGTGGTTCATGTTCGTAGGTAGATTGGATCTCTCTCGAAAACCCTAAACCACGTAAAATATGCAAACCAAATTAGAGACGTCTAACTTGTTTTTGCAGGGTTTGGTGATGTGATATGGCCATGATGTGATGATGAATATGTATGAGATGATCATTATTGTATTGTGGCAACCGGCAGGAGCCTTATGGTTGTCTTTAAATTTCATGTTGAGTAGTATTTCAAAGAAGTTGTAATAGTTGCTACATGGGAGAACAATCATGAAGACGGCGCCACTGACCTTGACGCTACGCCGACGATGATGGAGATCATGCCCGTTGATGATGGAGATCATGTCCGTGCTTTGGAGATGAAGATCGAAGGCGCAAAGAATAAAGGGCCATATCATATCACATATGAATTGCATGTGATTTTAATCCTTTATGCATCTTATTTTGCTTAGATCTCGACGGTAGCATTATAAGATGATCCCTCACATTAATATCAAGATAATAAAGTGTTCTCCCCTCGTATGCACCGTTGCCAAGGTTCGTCGTTTCGAAGCATCTCGTGATGATCGGATGTGATAGACTCAATGATACGTCTCCGACGTATCGATAATTTCTTATGTTCCATGCCACATTATTGATGTTATCTACATGTTTTATGCACACTTTATGTCATATTCGTGCATTTTCTGGAACTAACCTATTAACAAGATGCCGAAGTGCCGATTCTGTTTTCTGCTGTTTTTGGTTCCAGAAATCCTAGTAAGGAAATATTCTCGGAATTGGACGAAATCAAAGCCCAGGGGCCTATTTTCTCACGAAGCTTCCAGAAGTCCGAAGGAGAGACGAAGAGGGGCCACGGAGGGGCCACACTATAGGGCGGCGCGCCCCCCCCCTTGGCCGCGCGGCCCTGTGGTGTGGGGCCCCCGTGCCGCCTCTTGACCTGCCCTTTCGCCTATAAAAAGTCTCCGTGACGAAAACCCCAGTACCGAGAACCACGATACGGAAAACCTTCCAGAGACGCCGCCGCCGCCGATCCCATCTCGGGGGATCCAGGAGATCGCCTCCGGCACCCTGCCGGAGAGGGGAATCATCTCCCGGAGGACTCTACGCCGCCATGGTCGCCTCCGGTGTGATGTGTGAGTAGTCTACCCCTGGACTATGGGTCCATAGCAGTAGCTAGATGGTTGTCTTCTCCCCATTGTGCTATCATTGTCGGATCTTGTGAGCTGCCTAACATGATCAAGATCATCTATCTGTAATTCTATATGTTGCGTTTGTTGGGATCCGATGAATAGAGAATACTTGTTATGTTGATTATCAAAGCTATGCTTATGTGTTGTTTATGATCTTGCATGCTCTCCGTTATTAGTAGATGCTCTGGCCAAGTTGATGCTAGTAACTCCAAGAGGGAGTATTTATGCTCGATAGTGGGTTCATGCCTCTGTGAATGCGGAGGAGTGACAAGAACCACTAAGGTTATGGATGTGCTGTTGCCACTAGGGATAAAACATTAGTGCTATGTTCAAGGATGTAGTCACTAGTTACATTACGCGCAATACTTAATGCAATTGTCTGTTGTTAGCAACTTAATACTGGAGGGGTTCGGATGATAACTTTGAAGGTGGACTTTTTAGGCATAGATGCAGTTGGATGACGGTCTATGTACTTTGTCGTAATGCCCAATTAAATCTCACTATACTCATCATGATATGTATGTGCATGGTCATGCTCTCTTTATTTGTCAATTGCCTAACTGTAATTTGTTCACCCAACATGCTGTTCGTCTTATGGGAGAGACACCTCTAGTGAACTGTGGACCCCGGTCCAATTCTCTTTACTGAAATACAATCTACTGCAATCTTGTTCTACTTGTTTTCTGCAAACAATCATCTTCCACACAATACGGTTAATCCTTTGTTACAGCAAGCCGGTGAGATTGACAACCTCACTGTTTCGTTGGGGCAAAGTACTTTGGTTGTGTTGTGCAGGTTCCACGTTGGCGCCGGAATCTCTGGTGTTGCGCCGCACTACATCCCGCCGCCATCAACCTTCAACGTGCTTCTTGGCTCCTCCTGGTTCGATAAACCTTGGTTTCTTTCTGAGGGAAAACTTGCTGCTGTGCGCATCATACCTTCCTCTTGGGGTTGCCCAACGAACGTGTGAAATACACGCCATCAAGCATATTTTCTCAGCGCCGTTGCCGAGGAGATCAAGACACGCTGCAAGGGGAGTCTCCACTTCTCAATCTCTTTACTTTGTTTTTGTCTTGCTTAGTTTTATTTACTACTTTGTTTGCTGCACTAAATCAAAATACAAAAAAAATTAGTTGCTAGTTTTACTTTACTTGTTATCTTGTTTGCTATATCAAAAACACAAAAAAAATTAGTTTACTTGCATTTACTTTATCTAGTTTGCTTTATTTACTGTTGCTAAAATGGCCAACGCTGAAAACACTAAGTTGTGTGACTTCACAACCACAAATAATAATGATTTCTTATGCACACCTATTGCTCCACCCGCTACTACAGCAGAATTCTTTGAAATTAAACCTGCTTTACTGAATCTTGTTATGCGAGAGCAATTTTCTCGGTGTTAGTTCGATGATGTCTGCTGCCCATCTTAATAATTTTGTTGAACTATGTGAAATGCAAAAATATAAAGATGTAGATGGTGATATTATTAAACTAAAATTGTTCCCTTTCTCATTAAGAGGAAGAGCTAAAGATTGGTTGCTATCTCTGCCTAAGAATAGTATCGATTCATGGACTAAATGCAAGGATGCTTTTATTGGTAGATATTATCCCCCTGCTAAAATTATATCTTTGAGGAGTAGCATAATGAATTTTAAACAATTAGATACTGAACATGTTGCTCAAGCTTGGGAAAGAATGAAATCTCTGGTTAAAAATTGCCCAACCCATGGATCGACTACTTGGATGATCATCCAAACCTTCTATGCAGGACTAAATTTTTCTTCACGGAATTTATTGGATTCAGCTGCTGGAGGTACCTTTATGTCCATCACTCTTGGTGAAGCAACAAAGCTTCTTGATAATATGATGATCAACTACTCTGAATGGCACACGGAAAGAGCTCCACAAGGTAAGAAGGTAAATTCTGTCGAAGAAACATCTTCCTTGAGTGATAAGATTGATGCTATTATGTCTATGCTTGTGAATGGTAGGCCTAATGTTAATTCTAATAATGTTCCGTTAGCGTCATTAGTTGATCAAAAAGAATATGTTGATGTGAATTTCATTAAAAATAACAATCACAATGATTCCAGGCCATACCCTGCTAATGGTAATTCTTATGGTAGATATGCTTCATCTAATGAAGAAAAGATGCTAGAAATTGAAAGATCCACTAAGAGCTTTATGCAATCACAACATGAGCAAAATAAACTATTTACTAAAACTATGAATGAGCAATCTACCTTGTTGAAGAATATAGGGAATCAACTTGAAAATTTGAATAGGGAGATCTCGGGGTTGCAAACTAAACTTGCTAATGCTGAAACCCGAATCTCATATATGTCTGCATCACAATCTTCTTTAATTAATAAAATGGCTGCTAAACCTGAGGATTTAGATGATAAAATTACTACTACAGCAAATGCCATTCAAGTTAGAATTAATGAGAATATAAGATTAATGGCTGAACTGCGTGCTAGGTGGGATAGAGAAGAAAATGAAAAACTAGCTAAAGAGAAGAATATAGCTAAAGTTTGGACTATTACCACCACTAGTAATGCTAATGCTACACATGTTGCTGCACCTCCTACTCATACTAATAAAAGAATTGGTGTTAGCAATGTTTCCACTTCGAATGCAAAGCGCGAAAAACTGCTCAAAGCTGCTAAAAGCTGCACAAAACTGCCTGTGATAAAGCTGCTGAAATTTTTTCCAACATTGGGGATGATGATCCCATTGCTTTAGATTATAATGGTTTGAATTTTGATGATTGCCACATCTCTGAAGTTATAAAGTTCTTGCAAAAACTTGCTAAAAGTCCTAATGCTAGTGCTATAAATTTGGCTTTCACGCATCATATTACAAATGCTCTCATAAAAGCTAGAGAAGAGAAACTAGAGCGTGAAGCCTCTATTCCTAAAAAGTTAGAGGATGGTTGGGAGCCCATCATTAAGATGAAGATTAAAAATTTTGATTGTAATGCTTTATGTGATCTTGGTGCAAGTATCTCTGTTATGCCTAAGAAAATTTATAATATGCTTGACTTGCCACCGCTGAAAAATTGTTATTTGGATGTTAATCTTGCTGATCATTCTACAAAGAAACCTTTGGGTAAAGTTGATAATGTTCGCATTACCATTAACAATAACCTGGTTCCCGTTGATTTTGTTGTCTTGGATATTGAATACAATGCATCTTGCCCCATTATATTGGGAAGACCTTTTCTTCGAACTGTTGGTGCTATCATTGATATGAAGGAAGGTAATATAAAATATCAATTTCCTCTCAAGAAAGGTATGGAACACTTCCCTAGAAAGAGAATGAAGGTACCTTTTGATTCTATTATGAGAACAAATTATGATGTTGACACTTCATCTCTTGATAATACTTGATACACACTTTCTGCGCCTAGCTGAAAGGCGTTAAAGAAAGCGCTTATGGGAGACAACCCATGTTTTTACCTACAGTACTTTGTTTTTATTTTGTGTCTTGGAAGTTGTTTACTACTGTAGCAACCTCTCCTTATCTTAGTTTTGTGTTTTGTTGTGCCAAGTTAAGCCGTTGATAGAAAAGTAAGTACTAGATTTGGATTACTGCACAGTTCCAGATTTCTTTGCTGTCACGAATCTGGGTCCACCTCCCTGTAGGTAACTCAGAAAATTAAGCCAATTTACGTGCATGATCCTCAGATATGTACGCAACTTTCATTCAATTTGAGCATTTTCATTTGAGCAAGTATGGTGCCATTTTAAAATTCGTCAATACGAACTGTTCTGTTTTGACAGATTCTGCCTTTTATTTCGCATTGCCTCTTTCGCTATGTTGGATGAATTTCTTTGATCCACTAATGTCCAGTAGCATTATGCAATGTCCAGAAGTGTTAAGAATGATTGTGTCACCTCTGAATATGTCAATTTATAATGTGCACTAACCCTCTAATGAGTTGTTTCGAGTTTGGTGTGGAGGAAGTTTTCAAGGATCAAGAGAGGAGTATGATGCAACATGATCAAGGAGAGTGAAAGCTCTAAGCTTGGGGATGCACCCGGTGGTTCACCCCTGCATATATCAAGAATACTCAAGCGTCTAAGCTTGGGGATGCCCAAGGCATCCCCTTCTTCATCGACAACATTATCAGGTTCCTCCCCTGAAACTATATTTTTATTCCATCACATCTTATGTGCTTTTTCTTGGAGCGTCGGTTTGTTTTTTGTTTTGTTTGAATAAAATGGATCCTAGCATTCACTTTATGGGAGAGATACACGCTCCGCTGTAGCATATGGACAAGTATGTCCTTGGTTTCTACTCATAGTATTCATGGCGAAGTTTCTCCTTCGTTAAATTGTTATATGGTTGGAATTGGAAAATGATACATGTAGTAATTGCTATAAATGTCTTGGGTAATGTGATACTTGGCAATTGTTGTGCTCATGATTAAGCTCTTGCATCATATGCTTTGCACCCATTAATGAAGAAATACATAGAGCATGCTAAAATTTGGTTTGCATATTTGGTTTCTCTAAGGTCTAGATAATTTCTAGTATTGAGTTTGAACAACAAGGAAGACGGTGTAGAGTCTTATAATGTTTTCAATATGTCTTTTATGTGAGTTTTGCTGCACCGGTTCATCCTTGTGTTTGTTTCAAATAAGCCTTGCTAGCCTAAACCTTGTATCGAGAGGGAATACTTCTCATGCATCCAAAATACTTGAGCCAACCACTATGCCATTTGTGTCCACCATACCTACCTACTACATGGTATTTTCCGCCATTCCAAAGTAAATTGCTTGAGTGCTACCTTTAAAATTCCATCATTCACCTTTGCAATATATAGCTCATGGGACAAATAGCTTAAAAACTATTGTGGTATTGAATATGTACTTATGCACTTTATCTCTTATTAAGTTGCTTGTTGTGCGATAACCATGTTCACTGGGGACGCCATCAACTACTCTTTGTTGAATTTCATGTGAGTTGCTATGCATGTTCGTCTTGTCTGAAGTAAGAGAGATCTACCACCATAGGGTTAAGCATGCATATGTTAGAGAAGAACATTGGGCCGCTAACTAAAGCCATGTTCCATGGTGGAAGTTTCAGTTTTGGACAACAATCCTCAAATCTCAAATGAGAAAATTATTAATTGTTGTTATATGCTTATGCATAAAAGAGGAGTCCATTATCTGATGTCTATGTTGTCCCGGTATGGATGTCTAAGTTGAAGAATAATCAATAGCGAGAAATCCAATGCGAGCTTTCTCCTTAGACCTTTGTACAGGCGGCATAGAGGTACCCCTTTGTGACACTTGGTAAAAACAATGCATTGTGATGATCCGGTAGTCCAAGCTAATTAGGACAAGGTGCGGGCACTATTAGTATACTATGCATGAGGCTTGCAACTTGTAAGATATAATTTACATGATACATATGCTTTATTACTACCGTTGACAAAATTGTTTCATGTTTTCAAAATCAAAGCTCTAGCACAAATATAGCAATCGATGCTTTTCCTCTATGAGGACCATTCTTTTACTTTCAATGTTGAGTCAGTTCACCTATTTCTCTCCACCTCAAGAAGCAAACACTTGTGTGAACTATGCATTGATTCCTACATACTTGCTTATTGCACTTATTATATTACTCTATGTTGACAATATCCATCAGATATACATGTTACAAGTTGAAAGCAACCGCTGAAACTTAATCTTCTTTTGTGTTGCTTCAATACCTTTACTTTGAATTATTGCTTTATGAGTTAACTCTTATGCAAGACTTATTGATGCTTGTCTTGAAGTGCTATTCATGAAAAGTCTTTGCTATATGATTCACTTGTTTACTCATGTCATATACATTGTTTTGATCGCTGCATTCACTACATATGCTTTACAAATAGTATGATCAAGATTATGATGGCATGTCACTCCGTAAATTATCTCGTGTTATCGTTTTACCTGCGGGACGAGCAGAACTAAGCTTGGGGATGCTGATACGTCTCCGACGTATCGATAATTTCTTATGTTCCATGCCACATTATTGATGTTATCTACATGTTTTATGCACACTTTATGTCATATTCGTGCATTTTCTGGAACTAACCTATTAACAAGATGCCGAAGTGCCGATTGTCTTTTCTGCTATTTTTGGTTCCAGAAATCCTAGTAAGGAAATATTCTCGGAATTGGACGAAATCAAAGCCCAGGGGCCTATTTTCTCACGAAGCTTCCAGAAGTCCGAAGGAGAGACGAAGAGGGGCCACGGAGGGGCCACACTATAGGGCGGCGCGGCCCCCCCCTTGGCCACGCGGCCCTGTGGTGTGGGGCCCCGTGCCGCCTCTTGACCTGCCCTTTCGCCTATAAAAAGTCTCCGTGACGAAAACCCCGATGCACCGAGAACCACGATACGGAAAACCTTCCCGAGAGACGCCGCCGCCGCCGATCCCATCTCGGGGATCCAGGAGATCGCCTCCGGCACCCTGCCGGAGAGGGGAATCATCTCCGGAGGACTCTACGCCGCCATGGTCGCCTCCGGTGTGATGTGTGAGTAGTCTACCCCTGGACTATGGGTCCATAGCGGTAGCCTAGATGGTTGTCTTCTCCCCATTGTGCTATCATTGTCGGCTCTGGTGAGCTGCCTAACATGAGCAAGCTCATCTAACGGTAACTCTATTTCTTGCGATTGTTGCGATGCGATGAATAGAGAATACTTGTTATGTTGATTATCAAAGCTATGCTTATGTGTTGTTTATGATCTTGCATGCTCTCCGTTATTAGTAGATGCTCTGGCCAAGTTGATGCTAGTAACTCCAAGAGGGAGTATTTATGCTCGATAGTGGGTTCATGCCTCTGTGAATCTGGAGGAGTGACAAGAACCACTAAGGTTATGGATGTGCTGTTGCCACTAGGGATAAAACATTAGTGCTATGTTCAAGGATGTAGTCACTAGTTACATTACGCGCAATACTTAATGCAATTGTCTGTTGTTAGCAACTTAATACTGGAGGGGGTTCGGATGATAACCTGAAGGTGGACTTTTTAGGCATAGATGCAGTTGGATGACGGTCTATGTACTTTGTCGTAATGCCCAATTAAATCTCACTATACTCATCATGATATGTATGTGCATGGTCATGCTCTCTTTATTTGTCAATTGCCTAACTGTAATTTGTTCACCCAACATGCTGTTCGTCTTATGGGAGAGACACCTCTAGTGAACTGTGGACCCCGGTCCAATTCTATTTACTGAAATACAATCTACTGCAATACTGTTCTACTGTTTTCTGCAAACAATCATCTTCCACACAATACGGTTAATCCTTTGTTACAGCAAGCCGGTGAGATTGACAACCTCACTGTTTCGTTGGGGCAAAGTACTTTGGTTGTGTTGTGCAGGTTCCACGTTGGCGCCGGAATCTCTGGTGTTGCGCCGCACTACATCCCGCCGCCATCAACCTTCAACGTGCTTCTTGGCTCCTCCTGGTTCGATAAACCTTGGTTTCTTTCTGAGGGAAAACTTGCTGCTGTGCGCATCATACCTTCCTCTTGGGGTTGCCCAACGAACGTGTGAAATACACGCCATCACTCAACGTTCATATACAACGGGTGTAAGCCATGTTGCACACGCGGAATACTTGGGTTTGCTTGACGAGCCTAGCATGTACAGACATGGCCTCGGGACAACGGAAACCGAATGGTTGAACACGAGTCATATGGATGATATGATCAACATGTTGATGTTCACCATTGAAGCTACACCATCTCACGTGATGTTCGGTTTTGGTGTAGTGGATGTGGATCGTGTACCACTTAACAACTATGAGGGATGTTGTATTAAGTGGGAGTTCATTAATAATTAGATTAAAACATGAACTAATTATCATAAACATTGTCTGGGTAGTATTTTTAATTAATTTTGTAGTATTGGCATCCGTTTTCTACCATGCGCTAAGTCTTGTAATTGAGATAGAAATACTGTTAAAATCTGACAAGAAACTTTACGGATTGGTACCGTATTGTTAAAGAATCAAGAATTGATTAAGTCCTATTGCAAACTTTTAGTAAACCTCACATTGTTAAGAACTATGGTTTCAATTAGTACCTAAAGTTATCTTGTCTCCATGAAACTTAAAGTTCAAATCTGTTTGAAAAGTAAGGAGCTGAAAATTTAGTTTTCAGAAATAATCAAGGTATGAGATATATGTGATATCTAAGACCTTATTGCAAGATGATAGAATATAATTTGGTGAGACTACATAAACTCATAAGTTTTATGGGAATGTACGAAGGTTGAAGACGCAAGGCGTCCCAATCCTCCAACTATTGGGGCACTAACGATATTCGCATATCCATGAAGTGATTGTCCTTAGTATGCACCGTTGCTAAGACTCGTTGTTTCGAAGCATCACGTGATGATCGGGTGTTATAGATTCTACGTGTGCTTACAACGGGTGCAAGCCAGATTTGCACATGCGAATACTGAGGTTAAACTTTACGAGCCTAGCATGTATAAACATGGTCTCGAAAAGTCATCATGATATGATGGATAAAATTATGAGTGAAATTGTTCATCATATTACAAAGTTACTAATAGTGAAATCTGAAACACTTGTCATATGATGATCAACTTCAAAGTAAGAACCTCAAGGTTATTGGTATTTGACCAACAAACCTAGAAGTTATTGAAGGAGAAATGTTTTCTGAATAATGAGGAAAGCTAAAAGAGAAATTACAAAAGATATTTTGGCAGAAAGCAAAGAAAAGACTAGAAAGTCTAGCTCAGGTGTATATCAATGATATACATGTTATGGATGTATTCCTCGTTTGGTCACACAATGAAATTCTTGGGTATTTGTACCATATTGGTTGGTATGAAGTGTCATACAAAACAACGCAATACAAGAATACAATGGCCTAAGTGACTGACAAGGAATATGATAGGAATGCACGTCTGGAACAAAAATAAAGTGTTATTATGTTCATCGTTGGCATTCTATCTAGCCCTTAAAATTTATAATAAAGAACTTAATAATTTTTATTTTTCTCTTGTCAAATAAAAACAATGAGTTGTTCAAATTATGACATTACTCCATGAACGATGGATAAGTTATTATAATTTTTAATGGTGAAACACACATACATAACACTGACGCTAAAATGCCGTAAGGCAAATGATTTGAATTCCACTTATTTGTGGAACCACCATTTAGGTCATGTTGGAAAGGAACGCATGAAGAAACTCCATGCAAATGGATTATTGGAGTCATTTGATTTATGAATCATTTGGCGCTTGCAAATCTCTTCTAAAAGGAATGACTGAAATACCTTTCATAGGCCATGATTTGAACGGGCAACTAACTTAGTGGAAACATACATGATGATGTATATGGTTCACTGGGCATAGTTGTGTGCGGGAGATTCTTCTACTTCATGAAAACTTCAAACAATGAATTGAGTATATATATGTGGATATATTCGATAAGGAAGAAGTTTGAAACATTTGAATGGATTCAAATAAATTTCAGCATGAAGTGGAAATCATCGTAATAGAAAAATCAAATATCTATGATTGGATCATAGTGGAAATATTTGAATTACGAGTTTTAGCGAACATCTAAGAGAGTTATGAAATTGTTCTACAACTCACATTTCTTGAAGTATCATAGTGATGATGAAGTATCCAAGAGATGTATCCAAACCTTGTTGGGTCAATGATGAGATAAAATATTAATGCCATTATAATTTTTGTGGATTATGCTTTAGAGACTACCGCTTTTACACTAAATAGAGCATCATCATGATCCGTTGAAATGACACCATACAAGTTATGGCATGGGTATAAACCCTAATAGTCCTTTCTTTAAATTTTGGTCTAAGAGTTTACAACCAAAAACGGATAAATGTCTTTGTTGGTTATCCCAAAGAATTGGTTGGGAATTCTTTCCACTATGAAATAAAAGACAAACGTGTTTGTCAATGTTTCTTATTTCCAAGAAATTGTTTTCTAGCGAAGTATTTGAGTGGGAGGACAATAGAACTTGATATGGTTTATGAACCTGAGCATAATGATCAGAATAGCGCAACATCGGAAATGGTTCCGGAAGCAGCCACAACGATCATGGCTTCCATGACTACAAAGTGTTTTTAGCCATGGAGATCGAAGTACTTATTGAACCTTGTAGGTGTGGTTTACTTTGTGCTCAAATAAATGATTTGTGGACAAAGGATTGATTTTGAACAATGATAAACCAACTACGAACAAAGAAATTATGATGGGCCCTGACTCCGTTAAAATGGCTATACGCCATGAAATCCAAGATAGATGAATACTTTCTGAAAGTAAATGGATCTATAAAATTGATGGACTTGGATGGAATATCCTTGAATAAGCTCGACTTGTCGAAAAATTGTTTACGTTAAAGTTCAAAGAGTTGAATACGATAAGATTAGATCTTCCGTAGCAATGCTTATAGTCTATATGGATTATTCTAGTAATCACTACATATTTCTTTTATGAGATATGCTAGTAGGATGGCAAAATACATTACTTAATAGAAGTATGTATTAAAGGTGTATACAAGACACAACCAAGAGTTTTGCTGGTCCATAGAATACTAGATAGGTATACAAACATCAATTGGATGAAGTGAGTATCGTGGAGTTGGAATCTTCACCAGATGAAATAGTCAAAGAGTTTTTGATTTCATCAGAGACGATGAAGAGGCTTGCATTTGCAAGAAATTAAGTGGGAGCGTTGAGACATATTTATAATACTTATGTAGATGACATATAGTTGGTTATAAATGATGTAATTATATACTTGATTAAAAGGTTTCATTGAGAAACTAATTTCAATGAAAGGATATGGACTGAAACAAATTTTGTCAAGATCTATGAAGATTGATTGAAACACATAATATGTTTAAGTCAAAGTACATATAATGGATATTGAAATAGTTCAATATAGAAATATTAAGAAAATGTTCTTGTCATGTGAAGTTTTAACAAGACTTAAGTGTATCTGACACTCGATGAGTAAAAACACATGAGTGATTTTAGATCACGAAGAATATGTACAAAATCAGATGTCCTGTGCTCTAAAAGAGTTAGGAGCATATACCAGAATGATTCATATGATGATCATTGAAAAACAGTAAAGAATATTCTTGAGTACTTAAGAAGAACCAAGGATATATATATAGTTTTGTATGGAGAAATGACAAACAAATCACTGTAAGGTGTTGCACCGATATTTGTTTTGTCACATATGAAAATAAAATTTCAATCTCAAATTAGACTAAGTGTTGTTTAAAAGGTAGCACAATGAGATAGAAGTTGTCTATGTTAGATTTAGATGAGTTCTAAATGTTGTGACGGATTCTACAAACGAAGGCAGATTATGTCATTGTTTTGACAATGACTGAGGATGTTAAAGTCAAGAAGTTCTTTGAGAACTTGGTGTAGTTCCGATAGTGTCAGAACTTTGAAGCTATATTGTGTGTGACAATATTAGTGACTTATTTCAGACCAAGGAATTAAACCAGAAGACCAAACATATTTAAATGCCGACTCATTTGGAAAATGAGTGATGCGTGAAGACGCAAATGAATTGAAAAATACATACGGTTCTGAGCATGTCAGGTCCGTTGACTAAAACCTCTCTCGTGAGCAAAACATGATAAAGCACCGGAAGGCCAAGGTGTTATATCTTTACAAATGAAAACTAGATTATTGACTCTAGTGCAAGTGGGAGACTGTTGGAGATATGCCCAAGAGGCAATAATAAAATGGTTATTATAATATATCTTTGTGTTTATGATAATGTTTACATACCATGCTATAATTGTATTAATCGAAACATTGATACATGTGTGTTATGTGAACAACAAAGAGTCCCTAGTAAGCCTCTTGTATAACTAGCTTGTTGATTAATAGATGATCATGGTTTCATGATCATGAACATTGGATGTTATTAATAACAAGGTTATGTCATTATATGAATGATGTAATGGACACACCCAATTAAGCGTAGCATAAGATCACGTCATTAAGTTATTTGCTATAAGCTTTCGATACATAGTTACCTAGTCCTTATGACCATGAGATCATGTAAATCACTTATACCGGAAAGGTACTTTGATTACATCAAACGCCACTGCGTAAATGGGTGGTTATAAAGATGGGATTAAGTATCCGGAAAGTATGAGTTGAGGCATATGGATCAACAGTGGGATTTTTCCATCCCGATGACGGATAGATATACTCTAGGCCCTCTCGGTGGAATGTCGTCTAATGTCTTGCAAGCATATGAATAAGTTCATAAGAGACCACATACCACGGTACGAGTAAAGAGTACTTGTCAGGAGACGAGGTTGAACAAGGTATAGAGTGATACCGATGATCAAACCTCGGACAAGTAAAATATCGCGTGACAAAGGGAATTGGTATCGTATGTGAATGGTTCATTCGATCACTAAAGTCATCGTTGAATATGTGGGAGCCATTATGGATCTCCAGATCCCGCTATTGGTTATTGGTCGGAAAGAGTTCTCAACCATGTCCACATAGTTCGCGAACCGTAGGGTGACACACTTAAGGTTTGATGTTGAAATGGTAGAACTTGAATATGGAATGGAGTTCGAAGTATTGTTCGAAGTCTCGGATGAGATCTCGGACATCACGAGGAGTTCCAGAATGGTCCGGAGAATAAGATTCATATATAGGAAGTCATTTTATGAGTTTGAAAATGATCCGGTGCATTTATGGAAGGTGCTAGAAGGTTCTAGAATATTCCGGAAGAAAGTCACTTTGGAAGGCGGAGTCCCGAAGGGACTCCACCACCATGGCCGGCCAACCCTAGGGGGTGGAGTCCCAGGTGGACTCCACCTATGGTGGCCGGCCACCCCCTCCCAAGGGAAGGTGGAAATCCCACCTCTAGTGGGAGTCCTAGCTTGGGTAGGTTTCATGTGATATGGAAGGTTTTGGTTTGGGGTCTTATTCGAAGACTTGTAGACCAACTCTTGGGTGTTCCACCTATATAATGAGGGCCAAGGGGAGGGGGCCGGCCACCCAAACACCACAAGGTGGCCGCACCCCATAGTGGCCGGCGCCCCCCTCTCCCCAAACCCTAGCCGCCCCACTCCTCCTTCTTCCCCGCACGCTTAGCGAAGCTCCGTCGGGATTCTCCACCACCAACGACACCATGCCGTCGTGCTGCCGGATTCAAGAGGAGCTACTACTTCCGCTGCCCGCTGGAACGGGGAGGTGGACGTCGTCTTCATCAACAACCGAACGTGTGACCGAGTACGGAGGTGCCCGTTCGTGGCGCCGTGATCAAGATCTTCTACGCGCTTTTGCAAGCGGCAAGTGAACGTCTACCGCAGCAACAAGAGCCTCATCTTGTAGGCTTTGGAACTCTTCAAGGGTGAGACTCGATCATCCCCTCGTTGCTCCCATCTTCTAGATTGCATCTTGGCTTGGATTGCGTTCTCGCGGTAGGAAATTTTTTGTTTTCTATGCAACGTTATCCTACAATGATTGGGTGCTGATTCTGTTGAATAAACTAGACAGGGACAAAAGGGATAAAATGATGTTTATTTGGTGGCGGTCTTGGCATCACCGAAATAATATTATTTTTGATAAAGGAAGTGCAGCCATTGATAACTCAATTCTTTACTTACAAAATTATCTATCTACCTTCCAAGACATTGCAAACGGTGGGAGTAATGTTGACAGAAAAGGGAAAAGAGTAATAAACCAAGTGCCGGAAGGAAGAAACCATGGTCAACATAAATGCAAAGGAAAAAAATCCTCGAGAATGCCGAACCAGGGGTGGTTTAAGTGCAACATGGATGCTAGTTTCATGGCTGAAGACAAATGTGGAGCTTGGGGAGCAGTAGCACGTGACCATCTGGGACACGTTGTTTCCTCGGCATGGGATTATATACCCCATTGTTAGTCAGCTGCTATGGGTGAGGCTATTGCTTGTTTAGAAGGTCTGAAGTTATATCTAGCAGAGCCTAATGCCAATCTGGTAATCGAAACTGACCGTGCTTCAATCCTTGATGTATTCAAAGATCATAGCATAGATCGATCAGCTATTAGCCAGATAGCAAGAGATTTTAGACTGAAGAAACCACCAGACCGTCAGGTCAGCTTAGCAAAGATCAGTAGAGGTTGTAATGCAGTAGCGCACGATCTATGCCAGTTAGGCCGTAGAGTGTTGAGTGGAGGTGTTTTACAAGGTGCAGTTCCAGCCTGTGCGTCAAACTCCGTCTTGAATGATTGTAACAAAATATTTGCCACAAAAAAGGATGTGGCTTAGGCTGCGGGAATTCAGTTTTTTTTTTGAGAGACACCACGATATTTCATTAATAGGAAATCAAGTTACATGGGTAAACAAACATGGAAACTAACAGAAAGACCAGGAGGAAATAGTTATCTCAGAAACATTGCAGAAAAAAATCCTAAAGGATAGAGAAATACAAAACTATCCCTAGAGTTTCCTGCACTCGTCGCCGCCAAACTTCAATGCCGCCTAGACGCGCCTTGGAAGATACGCCGAACCTCCACCATTGCCAGATCCAAAAGACCACCATCGCCAGCCAGGCTTTGTGAGTCGATGAACAAGCCTGTTGCAAGCAACGAGGCACATGTCGTTGTGGCACATCGACTGAGGACGTCCCCATGCTATCTTGGAACAAAATCCGCTGCATCCCATTGACGAAGTCGGGGAATAACAACAGAACCACCACCTCCGGACCAACCTCCTTGCTCTAGAGCATCCTTTCCCTAGCCCCTAGCGCCGCCGTGGATAGCGACAAATGCAAGTGACACATCGAGAAACAGATCTCGCTAGATCTGAAGAAACGGCGAGAAGACCACACTGCCTGATCCGAAGGATCGACAACCACACGCAGGAACTCAGTTAAGTTAAACGTTGACGCAGTTTTCTCTAGAGTCGTTGTGTTCCACGGTATTGTTCTCGTGCACCAAATCATTTTTTTCGAGATCTAGTCCTCTCCTCCCGCGGCGCACCCCTAGGGCGCCACCGGGGGATCTGATCCCGCTGCCAACTCTCCCTCCCCATGTTACCCTCATCTCCGTTGTTGCCGCCGGCACCGGCTGCGGTGGCCCCTGGTACCGAATGGTGCTAGGGGAGGTGGATGTGGCGACCATCTCCTCGATGCGGCTGGGGCTGGGTCGTCGGGGATGGACGCGAGTGGTGGTCGGGGCGGCGTTCCCTGGCTAGGCGGCGGCTGCAGTCTTCACCGGGCATTCGCGACTGCAAATGGAGTAGGTTCGTCGTGGGTCTAGGCTACCCACCTAGACCAGTCGTCTTCCTGGCGACGCGAGCGGGTGTTAGGCGTCGCGGCCAGGTCGCTGGTCTGGCCGGCGCTCACGGGCAGAGCAGCCTCGTGGAGGCGGCGGCGAACCGCTGGTGCGGACTTCGATATGATCGGTGGGGATCTGGGCTGCCTATCAAGATGGGCTTTTGGGCCAAAATCTGGACCGTAGTGGTCCATCCAGGGAGATGCGGGTTCTGATGTTGGCTTGGCCACGCCGGCGAAACATCACTGTAATGTCCCAGGTTTAGAGACGATCGAGGGGTAGATTTTAGAAAGGGATGTGCATTGCATGGCAAATTCTGGGGAAATTTCGCGCTTTTAAACAAAAACTGCATCATAGGGGGACAAGTTTCTCTCTCGACACCTTACAGGGTTAGGGTTTCGAGAGTGCGACAAACTTGCATCTCACTTAACTAGTTTAGGGTTTTGAGAAGAGAGGGGAGAGTTTGCATCAAACTTAAGTTGCATGATTGAATTCTAAACTAAGTGACATGGTTAAATTCAAACCAAAGTTGAATATGAATTTCAAATTCAAATATTAAATAATTACCCTAAATATTTGAATTGTGAGGAAATTCATTAAGTAAATAAAACATAACACACATATGAATAATTTAAACAATAAGACAAGCTCATTAGAGAAAACCTTGAGCTTTATTGATTAACACACAAGATACATTGTCTTTACAATATTCATAATGGAAATAAATGAATCTTACAACACATTACAAGAATTGGTGAAATTGAAAAATAAAAGAAAATAAAAAGAAAAGTACAAGGATGGATCCTAGTCTAAATACTACAAGATCATCTTCACTTGATCTTGGATTTGATGACCTCCATATCCATTTTGATCAATTGTTGATCCCTGCACAAAATCACAACAAAAAGAAGTTATGCCAAGTGGCATAGCCACTTGGCAGGTTAGAAAGAAAGGAAAAATTGAGCAGATATGATCAACTCTGCCGAGCTGATCCTCTCCAAGCCAAGTTCAGAGTATCAGGTGCACACACACACACAGGCAGCTCACACTGCATGTGTGCATGCTCAACACCAAGCCACTGAGTGTGCATGTAGCACAACACACACACACATCATCAGTGAGTCACCAAGTGTGCCAGACCCAAGCTGTCGACCAGGGAGGGCAAGGGAGCATCAAATATAAGCTTTTCAGAGGCAAAACCTAAGTCATACTCATCGACAGGCTTCACTGGTAAGTCACCAAGAACACAAGAACACAAGAACACAAGAACAGCCACTGCTGTTCAATCTGCTAACTCACCACAGTACTGAATCAAGCCCCACAAGATTGCAAGGAGGAGCAGGGCAAGCACAAGCTCAACCCTGAAGCAATCCTCTACACCAACAAACAATCTAGGAGCTGGAGTGAGGTATAAACCAAATCAACCTGAGCAAAACCAAGTTTTGCTCATAAATAAGCATACAATGCATCACAGGAGCACAGGAGCACAGAAGGGTAGAATACCCTGTTTGTGTCATCATCTGGCTACAAAGCCATTTGGTGCAAGCAAATATGGGTAAAGACTCTAGGAAATCATCCTATGGGAACATCAGTCATGCAAATCATGGCATAACTGGAGAAATCCAGCAAAAGATGAAGTCTTAGACTAGCCTAGCCCACACACCTAGCACCTACAGCTAATTAACCATCAGACTTAGACAGAATACTGTCTGTTTGATTTCAACATCAAGAGTCACTAGCAATCCAATAAATGGATCACCCAGAGAACATTTGGTAAGCCACAGCAAGCCAACAAATAGGGGAGCTACCCTAGGGCAGCACATGACTACTGCCAGGGTCACCTCAAACCCTAGATCAACCACACCAACAAGCCAAGTCCATATATCATCACCCTGATTGGGTTCAAAGAAGGGCTAGGGTTCCCAAACACTGTGGGCATCCATCTAGCCTAATCCAACCAACTGTGATGATCATCACTGTATAGTTCACATCAATTATCCACTGAATCAAATAAAGCAACATAGATAATTGAGATTAACAAGAAAATCATAAAACAGACTCATGCCAATGATCCAATAGATCACTACAAGTGTCAGCTGATGCTTGAGCAAGCACTTGCACTGATCTGTGCCACACACATACATAGAGTCAAGTAACAGCAAGGCACAGGCAACAATTAAACCATACACTGCACCACTGTTGATGATCATTTGATCACCAGAGCCCACTAGAGCATGTTAAATCATGCTAGAATCAATCCTAGCACCAACATCTTAACAATATGAATTAATCAGCCACAGGACATGAACAAATATATCACAGATAATTACATCAGTCATATACAGGAGCAGACCATCCAAGGATGGTGGCATCTTGTAACAGGCATGCTCAAGGGAGCATATCTAGAGATTATAGCACACAGAAAAGCACTCTGGGGTACTGGCTCTTGTAAATTTACAAGGATTGCACATTGCCAATAAGCCAGAACACCATAAATGAATACATTTGAGTAATTGGTGAAGATAGCATCAAGAACAGAGACACGGGCACTTGCCAAAGGCAAGGATCATGCATCATGATCAAGCCAGGGAGAAGTAATTGCACACACAGGAGAGGCAGGAGCAAGATAGCAGCAGCAGTAACAAATGAACAAAGCAAAGCATCACAGTATGCTCCTGAACAAGAGTTCATGAGTTGCAACAGCAAGCTATAGAGCACAATAGCATAGCACAGCAGCCAGAATCTATGGCAAATGCACAGCAGCAGCATACGCATAGCAGCAGTAGCACATCTTGGACCATGGCCAAGGCCAGAGAGCAGAGAACCGCATGAACAGCACAGCAGCATAAGCATCAAGGCAGCAGCAGAGCAACATACGCACACACAGCGAGCTAAGCGCAGCAGAGCAGCAGCAACAGCATGGCAGACCTCCACAAGGAGGAAAGCCATGGCCAGAGCACATAGAAGAGAAGGAAGAACAAGCACAGAGGGTAAGAGAGGGGCGGCGCATGTACCTGGAGCGAGCAGACGGCAGGCGTGGCCGTGGCGGCCACGGCGGCGTGCGCCGAAGGCACGGCGGCACCTGGCCAGGCCATGCCAGGCCCGACTTGCGCCGCAGCGCTCCGCACCACAGAGGCGAAGGCCCGGCGGCGCCATCACGTCTGAGGCGTCGGTGAGCACCGCACCACCGTGCGGACAAACGAGAGGGGGGTCGGCGAAGGGGCGGCTAGAACCAGATCGATGCCGTGGATCTGGTGCGCCGTCGCGTGGCGGTGCAGATGCGCCCCATGGCGAGGGCCATGGCGGCCGGAGATCGCCGGAATCGGCCGGTGACGGTGAGGGCGACGCAGGTCGCCAGAGCGAGAATGGGGATTAGGGTTAGGTCGAGGCGGCGCGAGGTGGTGGGCGAGTGAGCGACCGCTCGGGTCGGTTGGACCCGAGCTGGTTTAGCCCAACCCACTGGGCCACCCTGACAGGTGGGCCCAGGGGCAAAAAGGACTTTTCACAATTCAATAAAAACATGAAACTTTGAAATTCAATAGAAAATTATTAAAAGCTCTTAAAAATAAATTAAAAATATGAAAAAGGATCAGCATAAAATTCTCTATTTAAATAAAATATCAAAGAGAATTTTTGAAGACAATTAAGAATAAGTCCTATTTTAAGGATTTAAATAATGTTTTAAAACACACATATTATTTTCAGTAATGAAAATAAGTCCATCAATGCTTTGGGACTTTAAAAACACCTTGACAATATTTCAAGGTTGTATTTACCCTAAATCAAGTATCTACAAGTTATTCTTAGTATTAACCTCTCACATAAAATAACAACGACATCGGAAGGGGGGAATCAAACCCTAAAACTGGAATCATGCATAATTGCTTCTTTAACCATTGCCCTTATCGGACAATGATGCTATTTTTCAGAGACAGAGGACAAGGGTCAGTCCACACCTTCCAACTGCAAAACTTTGCAGTGTTCAGGCAAGTTCATCACTTGCTCATGTCAATTGAGTATTTTTATCAAATTACTTGCAAAGTATTATGGTTATCACTATTGCACAAAAAATCAAAACCACTACTTTCATAAATATGAATATGACTATGTGGTGGGCAATGGAACCATGGATTGTGTTGATATGGTGGAGGTTCCATTGCACGGGTTTATATCCATCTAGGATTAAACAACAAATGTCGCCAGTGATTCTTGTGCCGTAATACCCGTGTTAACCATAAGATCCGGAGTGGGACGGAGTAGTCAAAAGTGTTTCCACCTCTCGTTCATCAACGGATGCGCTTACCATAGCAGTTATGTCTGGCGGAACAACCGGAGGGTGGGGATCCCATTCTAATTCCCCACGGTAAAGCATTGCTTGCCGTAGCAGTTGTGTCTTGCGGAACAACCGGAGGGTGGGGATCCCATTCTAATTCCCCACGGTAATGCGGTCTATGATGGGTTGCAGCTACCGGCGTAGGAGTGTATGGTAGAGCCCAGCACTGTCGTCGTGGTCGGGGTCCACCCTGAAATTACAGGAATAATGGGACCGGCGTGGACCCAGGGTCGGGGCATGCAACCAAGGGTGGGTGTTCGAGGTAGCGGAGGAACATGATTGGCTAGACCTTATACCGGGCCTCACACCAAAGGAAGTGTGGACGGGAAAGCTGCCCGGTTGGCACCAAGGTTAAGATCTCTTATGGGTAAAGCAACACACCTCTGCAGAGTGTAAAGAAGCGTGACTGTCACTCCTGTTCGGGATGAGGAACTGCGAACGCGGCCGGAAAGGAGCTCCATGAAGTTCTAGTAAACCGGTGAAGGCTGACGGACATAGCTCTTTGAAATAAAAGCAATCTCTTGAAGAAATGTTTATCAAAACTTGCATTGGTATTAGACTTTCTGGTCTAATATCGTAGTTAGTGCATTACACACCTCTTATCTATAATGAACTTGTTGAGTACGCTCATACTCATACCACTCTTAAATCCCATGCTTAGATTGTCTGAATCGTCTGGAGGAGGACTACGACAACAATGAAGGAGCCGAGATCATCGGCTACGAGGAACCAGACCTCTCAGGAGGTGTAGAAGGCGTAGACTATCTCATAGTCTACGGAACCGGGGAGGCTTCCGGTGGAGATCAAGCCTAGAAGAACCTAGTAGTAGTTGCAGCCGAGCAGCACGAACTCTTAATATTTAGCTGCTCGAGGAAATAAATGTATCACTTAATGAGACTCTTATATTGTAAACTAAGTTGGGTTCGCCTCGAACCCAGGAGTATTCCTCTTAAGACCCAAGAGGAGCTCCGAGACGACATGTGTATGTTAATTGTAATAATATGTGAATGAGTTATGGACCTGCTATGTTCTGTTGTACTACTCTGAGGGATGTAATATTTGCGGAATGGTACTTCGTGAATGTTATATCAACGACTGGCATACTACAACATGCAGTGGTATGCAGGGTCACCACAGTTGGTATCAGAGCAAAAGCTTTGACCTTAGGTTGGAACCTAGTAAATGGGACCAAACGTTAGGAGTCAAATAGGACTAGTAAAGAATTCTCTAAAAATATGGTGTATATTCAATTGAGAATACAACAATCATATCTTTTAGTGCGATAATTCTTTATTATCTCTATTATGATGCATTATTACTAATCTTATAATCTTTCTATTTCTACAGCCAACATGGCAAGTTCACGACCGGGAAGAAACGTGAAAGTTATGGATTCCACACTGAGCGAATACCAAGGAGGACTTGCAGACATCTTACGAGCCATGTTACTTGAATTTGGGTGCGATCCCCAGATTCCAGTAAAGAAATACATGTTCTATGATGGAACTGTATTGGCCAAGTGCAGAGTAGGACTGCGACTTCCCGAATCTTTAAGAATGAGCGTAGTCATGCCAGCTGGGGAAGCTAGGACAACCAACACAGCCTACCATATAGCTGTTATGAGAGCCATAACCGACATACGGGAACATAAGACGAAGGAGCTTATGGATTCCGAGTTCTCCCATATTCCTCATAATCAGGAGGAAGAAGATCCCATGCTCAACCACTACAAATATGCCAAACGCAAACCCATAGCAGTGGCAAAATATATGGATAATAGCCGCAACTTCATATCATTACTCTTTCAGTTGAACCATCATCTGATAGGAGCAATTGATACGATGCTAGAGGAATTTACTGAACCCAAGGAGGAGAGTAGGGGGAAAGAACCTATGGAGAATGTGGTGCACACACCAGTTTACTCAGCTGGTGACTACATCAGTATTGATCCACTTGAGCGTGAACCTACACCTGCTACACCTGGGAACTACCGGGGTAGTTCCTACGGGGGATACGAGGGCGGAGAGGAATCCGGAAACAATCAGCGTTCCGAGACTCCTATCGAGAATTCCACGGGTTGGCGTTGGGGATCTGATACTGGAACCCATAGTACTTCTGTGTATTATGATGGGGAGATGAATGATGACGCAACAACCCAGAACTAGAGCTATCCTAGTAATGAAGGAGTTGATGGAGGGTATCCGACACAGGTTGAGTCGGGTATGGGTGTTGGTAACACTTATGGTGGAGCTACAGGGGAGTACACCCGATGGGTGGACTATGATGCACTCAACGATCAGTTTGTGAACACTGATTTCTCCCTAGGATCATCATCGGATTCGGATTACAAGCCAACGGGGAGACCTTATGTTCCAGGGTCTATCAGGAGGACGACACGTTCGACCGGATGGAAGCCTGGGATGTACCGGGAGTGAAGATCGACTAGAGTCCACCAAGGGAGGCGAGGCTATAATACACAAGTACCATGTGTATTATAGTATGTAATATTTGTATAAATTTGTACATATACTTTAATAAGTGAGTTTGCATACTCACATCGACTTGAGTATTGTAATAAGACCACTTAAGTATGTATATACAGGATATATGTTTTGTATGATTTGGATTTGCTTCTTGATTTCCATTGCGTGACTAGTTCTGTGCACAAAGTTGAGCTCAGAAAACTTGCGCATGGAGTAATTATGAGTATCATCTTGTATTGCAGAACTAGGGGGTTATGTCGGGAACGCTAGGAGACGAGACCGAAGCACAGCGCATGGAGCGCGAAGCAAAACAAAAGGAAGAGGCTGAGGGTGCAGCTAGAGATCAGTTTCCACCACCACCACCACCCATGACGCAGCAAAATTTCATCCAGTATATGCAGCTAGTAGAGGAGAGACAGCGTGTAACACTGGAGCAGCAGAACAAATTCTTCCAAGATTTTCTGCAGCAAAATAGGGTGGAGAGACCTGAGAACCCGGGAGTCACATTAGCAGACTTCCAAAACACCAAGCCTATATCTTTCGCATACGCGCCCGAGCCAATGGACGCGGAAGATTGGCTTATGGATACTGAGCGAAAGCTTAATACTGTTGGATGTAACGATCAAGAGAAGGTCCGTTACGCTACCCATCTGCTGTGTGGACCTGCCGCATCATGGTGGGACAATATTGTAGCCGTTTATCCGGCTGGAAAGGTATTTACCTGGGAGGAATTCACGAGGAAGTTCAGCGAATCCAATGTCCCTGAAAGTATTGTGGAACTGAAGCGTCGAGAATTTGAAAGTCTCGAGCAGAAGGACAAGGCAATCCTGACTTATGTCAGGGAATTTTCTAAACTATCCCGGTATGCTGTTGAAGAAGTCAACACCGAGGACAAGAAGAAGAAGAGGTTTCTGAGGGGGTTAAGTCCCCAGTCCAAGGTACAGCTCCGTATGATGAGAGCGACGGAGTTTCAAGAGTTGGTGGATGCTGCCATCACTCTGGAAGATGATTTTAAAACAACTGCAGGAAGAGAAGAGGAAAAAGGCCAAGTTTGAGCCTAAGAGGTTTGTTAGTAACAAGCCTAATACCAGCTTGAGTTTCAAGCCCAGATACAGCAACAACAACAACAACAACAACAACAGCAACTACTACGGTAGTAGGAAGAACCAAGCGTTCCAGACTGCAAATCAAATAGTTTGCAGAAGCTGTGGATTCACAGGGCATTTTGCCAAGGATTGTAAGAAGCCAAAGATTATATGCTTTGGTTGTCGCCAGGAGGGGCACATGCTGAAGGACTGCCCCAAGCAAAATAGTGGAGGAGGTCAGTCAGGAGGAGGAGGAAATCGAGGAGGAAACACCGGAGGCAACTGGAAGAATAAGAAGCCCTTCGGCAAGCTGAACTGTACCAGTCTGGAGGAGGTGGTCAACTCCGATCAGGCGGTGATAGGTACGCTCCAGATACTCACTCATCCTAGCAAAGTACTTTTTGATACTGGTGCAACTACATCATTCATATCTCAACAATTCATCATCAAACATGGGATTAGTTGCACTAAGTTAGATACACCCATAACCATACTTTACAAGGGGAACGATAGTAGTAACCCATACCAAACAAAAACAAGTCATCATGATCAATAAGTGCGCGTTTGACGCGGACCTGTTCATTTTACCGATGAAGGACATTGATGTCATTCTTGGTATGAACTGGTTGGAAGCTAATGGAGCATTGATCGACTGTGTGAACAAAACGGTGTCTTTGAAAAGCCCCGATGGAAGTAGAATGATCTACCAAGGCAACAAACATACACAAATTGAAGTTGAGCTACAGCTGAACAGCATGACGGAGGTGAAGTTAGAAGATATACCTGTAGTAAATGAATTCCAGGATGTGTTTCTGTGAATTACCAGTATGCCACCAGATAGGGAGATAGAATTCACTATCGACCTAATCCCAGGAACAGCTCCGATTGCTAAAGCACCATATAAGATGGGGCCCAAGGAGTTGAAAGAACTTAAGGAGCAATTGGATGACTTAGAACAAAAGAGATTCATTCAAGAGAGTGTTTCACCATGGGGATCACCTGTGATCTTCGTGGATAAAAGAGATGGAGGAAGAAGGATGTGCGGAGACTACAGGAACTTGAACAATGTGACCATCAAGAACAAGTATCCACTTCCAAGAATACAAGATCTATTTGATCAAGTGAGAGGCGCGGGAGTCTTTTCAAAGATTGATCTAAGATCCGGTTATCACCAGATAAAGATCAAGAAGGAAGACGTTCCGAAAACTACCTTTGTCTCAAGGTATGGACACCATGAATACCTTGTAGTGCCTTTTGGATTAACCAATGCCCCAGCAATATTCATGAATCTCATGAATAAAATCTTCATGCCATATCTAGACAAGTTTGTCATCGTATTTATCGATGATATTCTGATATATTCCAAGAACAAGGCCGAACATGCTGAACATTTGAGGTTAGTGTTGCAAACACTAAGGGAACATCAACTCTATGCCAAACTTAGTAAGTGTGAATTTTGGCTAGATCAAGTGGAATTTCTTGGTCATGTTATTAGTAAAGATGGAATAGCTGTTAACCCGAGTAAGGTAGCAGCAGTTCTAGAATGGGAAGCACCCAAAACTGTCAAGGAAATCCGAGGATTCCTAGGAATGGCAGGATATTATCGGAGATTCATTGAAGGATTCTCTAAGATAGCAGGACCAATGACAAAGCTGTTAAGAAAGAACACACCATTCGTGTGGTCAGAGGAGTGTGAGAAGAGTTTTCAAACTCTGAAGGAGAAACTCACCACGGCACCGGTGTTAGCGGTTCCGGAAGTTGGCAAGGATTACACCGTGTACTGTGATGCATCCAAGCATGGATTGGGTTGCGTACTCATGCAAGATCGAAAAGTGATATCTTATGGATCGAGGCAACTCAGACCTCATGAAGTAAACTATCCAACACATGACTTGGAATTAGCAGCGGTCGTATTTGCACTCAAAACTTGGAGACATTTTCTCTATGGAGCTAAGTGTGAGCTCTATACAGACCATAAAAGCCTCAAATATTTCTTCACTCAGAAGGAACTCAACATGAGGCAGAAAAGATGGCTAGAATTGATCAAGGATTATGACCTGACCATCAATTACACACCAGGGAAGGCTAATGTTGTAGCAGATGCCCTGAGTAGGAAGAGCACCGGAGGAGTGGAACAAGAAATATCACCGGAGTTGAGGAAGGAAATAAGTCAAGCCCAAATACAACTTTGGGAGAAGGAAGCTCATGAAGGACTATCAGCTTTACAAGTAGCCGATGAGCTAAATGTCAACCTGAAGAATGAGATAATGATGGGTCAGCTGGACGATCCATTCATCGTTGAGGAGATGAGAAGAATAGATGAAGGAAGACCATCAGAATTTCATCGCGGAGAATCTGGATCATTATGGTTCCAGAAGAGAATTTGCGTCCCGGATATTGCTGAAATTAAGGAAGTAATACTCCGAGAAGCTCATCAAACACCATATTCCATACATCCGGGAAGTACAAAGATGTACATGGACCTAAAGGAACTATTCTGGTGGAATAACATGAAGAGGGAGATAGCACAATACGTGGCGGAATGCCATACCTACCAGAGAGTGAAGGCTGAACACCAGAGTCCGGCAGGAAAGTTACAACCCTTACCTATTCCAGAGTGGAAATGGGAGGAAATAGGGATGGATTTCATCACCGGACTACCCATGACTAATAAAAAGAAGGACATGATATGGGTAATCGTGGACCGGTTGATGAAAAGTGCACATTTCTTAGCGGTAAATCAGCAGGATAAAGGAGAGAAACTCATCGATCTTTACATCAAAGAGATCTTGAGTAAGCATGGAGTGCCTAAGAAGATCGTGTCGGATCGAGGATCCGTGTTCACATCAGCATTCTGGAAGCAACTTCACGAAGCTTTAGGATCCAAGTTGGACTATAGTACCGCTTACCATTCCCAAACAGGTGGACAAACCGAGAGAACTAACCAGATCCTAGAGGATATGCTTAGGGCTTGTGCCCTAGACTTCGGAGGATCATGGGAAGAGCACTTACCACTAGCAGAGTTTTCATATAACAATAGTTATCAAAGCAGCATCAAGATGGCACCATTTGAAGCTCTGTATGGAAGGAAGTGTAGATCACCGATATGTTGGTATGAAGCCGGAGCAAGCAAGGAGTTCAACCCTGATTATGTCAAGGAAAAACAACAAATCATTGACATTATCAGAGATAGGCTCAAGATAGCCCAAAGTCGGCAAAAGAGTTATGCCGATCAGAAGAGGAGGACATGGGAGCCACGAGTTGGAGACATGGTTTATCTTAAGGTAAGCCTGATGAAAGGACTTCAGAGGTTTGGAGTAAAAGGAAAACTCAGCCCTAGATACATAGGACCTTTCAAGATACTGAGTCAGAACCGAGGTTTAGCCTTTGAATTGGATCTACCTGGAAGGCTAGCTCAAGTTCACAATGTATTCCATGTGTCACAACTTCGGAAATGCTTAAAGACCCCAGATGAACCAGTATCACATGATGAGCTCGAGTTACAACCAGACTTGACTTACATCGAGAAGCCAGCCAAGATTCTCGAGGAGAGTTGGAAACAACTCAGAAATAAAGCTATCAAGTACTGCAAGATACAATGGAAGCATCACCCCGAGAGGGAAGCCACCTGGGAAAAAGAGGAAGACCTGAGGAAAACATACCCCGAGCTGTTCAGGTATTACAACCACAACTTCGGGACGAAGTTTTCTTTAAGGGGGAAAGGCTGTAATGTCCCAGGTTTAGAGATGATCGAGGGGTAGATTTTAGAAAGGGATGTGCATTGCATGGCAAATTCTGGGGAAATTTCGCGCTTTTAAACAAAAACTGCATCAGAGGGGGACAAGTTTCTCTCTCGACACCTTACAGGGTTAGGGTTTCGAGAGTGCGACAAACTTGCATCTCACTTAACTAGTTTAGGGTTTTGAGAAGAGAGGGGAGAGTTTGCATCAAACTTAAGTTGCATGATTGAATTCTAAACTAAGTGACATGGTTAAATTCAAACCAAAGTTGAATATGAATTTCAAATTCAAATATTAAATAATTACCCTAAATATTTGAATTGTGAGGAAATTCATTAAGTAAATAAAACATAACACACATATGAATAATTTAAACAATAAGACAAGCTCATTAGAGAAAACCTTGAGCTTTATTGATTAACACACAAGATACATTGTCTTTACAATATTCATAATGGAAATAAATGAATCTTACAACACATTACAAGAATTGGTGAAATTGAAAAATAAAAGAAAATAAAAAGAAAAGTACAAGGATGGATCCTAGTCTAAATACTACAAGATCATCTTCACTTGATCTTGGATTTGATGACCTCCATATCCATTTTGATCAATTGTTGATCCCTGCACAAAATCACAACAAAAAGAAGTTATGCCAAGTGGCATAGCCACTTGGCAGGTTAGAAAGAAAGGAAAAATTGAGCAGATATGATCAACTCTGCCGAGCTGATCCTCTCCAAGCCAAGTTCAGAGTATCAGGTGCACACACACACACACACAGGCAGCTCACACTGCATGTGTGCATGCTCAACACCAAGCCACTGAGTGTGCATGTAGCACAACACACACACACATCATCAGTGAGTCACCAAGTGTGCCAGACCCAAGCTGTCGACCAGGGAGGGCAAGGGAGCATCAAATATAAGCTTTTCAGAGGCAAAACCTAAGTCATACTCATCGACAGGCTTCACTGGTAAGTCACCAAGAACACAAGAACACAAGAACACAAGAACGACCACCTTTGTTCAATCGCTAACTCACCACAAGATCTTGAATCAAGCCCCACAAGATTGCAAGGAGGAGCAGGGCAAGCACAAGCTCAACCCTGAAGCAATCCTCTACACCAACAAACAATCTAGGAGCTGGAGTGAGGTATAAACCAAATCAACCTGAGCAAAACCAAGTTTTGCTCATAAATAAGCATACAATGCATCACAGGAGCACAGAAGGGTAGAATACCCTGTTTGTGTCATCATCTGGCTACAAAGCCATTTGGTGCAAGCAAATATGGGTAAAGACTCTAGGAAATCATCCTATGGGAACATCAGTCATGCAAATCATGGCATAACTGGAGAAATCCAGCAAAAGATGAAGTCTTAGACTAGCCTAGCCCACACACCTAGCACCTACAGCTAATTAACCATCAGACTTAGACAGAATGCTTGCGTTTGATTTCAACATCAAGAGTCACTAGCAATCCAATAAATGGATCACCCAGAGAACATTTGGTAAGCCACAGCAAGCCAACAAATAGGGGAGCTACCCTAGGGCAGCACATGACTACTGCCAGGGTCACCTCAAACCCTAGATCAACCACACCAACAAGCCAAGTCCATATATCATCACCCTGATTGGGTTCAAAGAAGGGCTAGGGTTCCCAAACACTGTGGGCATCCATCTAGCCTAATCCAGCCAACTGTGATGATCATCACTGTATAGTTCACATCAATTATCCACTGAATCAAATAAAGCAACATAGATAATTGAGATTAACAAGAAAATCATAAAACAGACTCATGCCAATGATCCAATAGATCACTACAAGTGTCAGCTGATGCTTGAGCAAGCACTTGCACTGATCTGTGCCACACACATACATAGAGTCAAGTAACAGCAAGGCACAGGCAACAATTAAACCATACACTGCACCACTGTTGATGATCATTTGATCACCAGAGCCCACTAGAGCATGTTAAATCATGCTAGAATCAATCCTAGCACCAACATCTTAACAATATGAATTAATCAGCCACAGGACATGAACAAATATATCACAGATAATTACATCAGTCATATACAGGAGCAGACCATCCAAGGATGGTGGCATCTTGTAACAGGCATGCTCAAGGGAGCATATCTAGAGATTATAGCACCTGAGAAAAGCACTGGAGTCTTGGCTCTTGTAAATTTACAAGGATTGCACATTGCCAATAAGCCAGAACACCATAAATGAATACATTTGAGTAATTGGTGAAGATAGCATCAAGAACAGAGACACGGGCACTTGCCAAAGGCAAGGATCATGCATCATGATCAAGCCAGGGAGAAGTAATTGCACACACAGGAGAGGCAGGAGCAAGATAGCAGCAGCAGTAACAAATGAACAAAGCAAAGCATCACAGTATGCTCCTGAACAAGAGTTCATGAGTTGCAACAGCAAGCTATAGAGCACAATAGCATAGCACAGCAGCCAGAATCTATGGCAAATGCACAGCAGCAGCATACGCATAGCAGTAGCACAGCTTGGACCATGGCCAAGGCCAGAGAGCAGAGAACCGCATGAACATCACAGCAGCATAAGCATCAAGGCAGCAGCAGAGCAACATACGCATACACAGCGAGCTAAGCGCAGCAGAGCAGCAGCAACAGCATGGCAGACCTCCACAAGGAGGAAAGCCATGGCCAGAGCACATAGAAGAGAAGGAAGAACAAGCACAGAGGGTAAGAGAGGGGCGGCGCATGTACCTGGAGCGAGCAGACGGCAGGCGTGGCCGTGGCGGCCACGGCGGCACGCGCCGAAGGCACGGCGGCACCTGGCCAGGCCATGCCAGGCCCGACTTGCGCCGCAGCGCTCCGCACCACGGAGGCGAAGGCCCGGCGGCGCCATCACGTCTGAGGCGCCGGTGAGCACCGCACCACCGTGCGGACAAACGAGAGGGGGATCGGCGAAGGGGCGGCTAGAACCAGATCGATGCCGTGGATCTGGTGCGCCGTCGCGTGGCGGTGCAGATGCGCCCCATGGCGAGGGCCATGGCGGCCGGAGATCGCCGGAATCGGCCGGCGACGGTGAGGGCGACGCAGGTCGCCAGAGCGAGAATGGGGATTAGGGTTAGGTCGAGGCGGCGCGAGGTGGTGGGCGAGTGAGCAACCGCTCGGGTCGGTTGGACCCGAGCTGGTTTAGCCCAACCCACTGGGCCACCCTGACAGGTGGGCCCAGGGGCAAAAAGGACTTTTCACAATTCAATAAAAACATGAAACTTTGAAATTCAATAGAAAATTATTAAAAGCTCTTAAAAATAAATTAAAAATATGAAAAAGGATCAGCATAAAATTCTCTATTTAAATAAAATATCAAAGAGAATTTTTGAAGACAATTAAGAATAAGTCCTATTTTAAGGATTTAAATAATGTTTTAAAACACACATATTATTTTCAGTAATGAAAATAAGTCCATCAATGCTTTTGGACTTTAAAAACACCTTGACAATATTTCAAGGTTGTATTTACCCTAAATCAAGTATCTACAAGTTATTCTTAGTATTAACCTCTCACATAAAATAACAACGACATCGGAAGGGGGGAATCAAACCCTAAAACTGGAATCATGCATAATTGCTTCTTTAACCATTGCCCTTATCGGACAATGATGCTATTTTTCAGAGACAGAGGACAAGGGTCAGTCCACACCTTCCAACTGCAAAACTTTGCAGTGTTCAGGCAAGTTCATCACTTGCTCATGTCAATTGAGTATTTTTATCAAATTACTTGCAAAGTATTATGGTTATCACTATTGCACAAAAAATCAAAACCACTACTTTCATAACTACGAATATGACTATGTGGTGGGCAATGGAACCATGGATTGTGTTGATATGGTGGAGGTTCCATTGCACGGGTTTATATCCATCTAGGATTAAACAACAAATGTCGCCAGTGATTCTTGTGCCGTAATACCCGTGTTAACCATAAGATCCGGAGTGGGACGGAGTAGTCAAAAGTGTTTCCACCTCTCGTTCATCAACGGATGCGCTTACCGTAGCAGTTGTGTCTGGCGAAACAACCGGAGGGTGGGGATCCCATTCTAATTCCCCACGGTAAAGCATTGCTTGCCGTAGCAGTTGTGTCTTGCGGAACAACCGGAGGGTGGGGATCCCATTCTAATTCCCCACGGTAATGCGGTCTATGATGGGTTGCAGCTACCGGCGTAGGAGTGTATGGTAGAGCCCAGCACTGTCGTCGTGGTCGGGGTCCACCCTGAAATTACAGGAATAATGGGACCGGCGTGGACCCAGGGTCGGGGCATGCAACCAAGGTTGGGTGTTCGAGGTAGCGGAGGAACATGATTGGCTAGACCTTATACCGGGCCTCACACCAAAGGAAGTGTGGACGGGAAAGCTGCCCGGTTGGCACCAAGGTTAAGATCTTTTATGGGTAAAGCAACACACCTCTGCAGAGTGTAAAGAACTGTGACCTGTCACTCCCTGTTCCGGGATGAGGAATCGCTGACAGCGGAAAGGAGCTCCATGAAGTTCTAGTAAACCGGTGAAGGCTGACGGACATAGCTCTTTGAAATAAAAGCAATCTCTTGAAGAAATGTTTATCAAAACTTGCATTGGTATTAGACTTTCTGGTCTAATATCGTAGTTAGTGCATTACACACCTCTTATCTATAATGAACTTGTTGAGTACGCTCGTACTCATACCACTCTTAAATCCCATGCTTAGATTGTCTGAATCGTCTGGAGGAGGACTACGACAACAATGAAGGAGCCGAGATCATCGGCTACGAGGAACCAGACCTCTCAGGAGGTGTAGAAGGCGTAGACTATCTCATAGTCTACGGAACCGGGGAGGCTTCCGGTGGAGATCAAGCCTAGAAGAACCTAGTAGTAGTTGCAGCCGAGCAGCACGAACTCTTAATATTTAGCTGCTCGAGGAAATAAATGTATCACTTAATGAGACTCTTATATTGTAAACTAAGTTGGGTTCGCCTCGAACCCAGGAGTATTCCTCTTAAGACCCAAGAGGAGCTCCGAGACGACATGTGTATGTTAATTGTAATAATATGTGAATGAGTTATGGACCTGCTATGTTCTGTTGTACTACTATGAGGGATGTAATATTTGCGGAATGGTACTTCGTGAATGTTATATCAACGACTGGCATACTACAACATGCAGTGGTTTGCAGGGTCACCACAATCACTCTGGATTGCCATCTCTTTGATAAGCTCTACTCGAATAAAGGAGGTGGTCCTAGGGTTCCTTCTCAGCGTCTAAGGTGATGATCTGTTGGATGCTTGTCGTCATCGATGTGGCTGAAATGTCGTGTTCCGGAAGGCTCCGCCGGCGAGCTTCCACTAGGCGCATCATGCCCGTAGTTTGCTGGTTCGGAATGGATTCGGTCGTGCGCACCCATGTTTTACTTTTACCGTTTGGTTTCAGAGGGAGCGTTTCAAAGCTCTGCTGGCTGTTAATATCGTGGGGCATGTTCTCGTTTCATGGTGCTGACATAGAATGTCATGGAAGCCAAGATCTAAGGTATGGCAATGACGGTTCATGTCTGGGCAGCGATGAGGAATTGGCTTGGTGTTTCATGGCTTGGAACAACGACATGATAGTGGGGGCGACTTCAAAAGAGAAATTCATAGTCTTATCGTTCAGAGTGAAAATCCAAGGTCTGGCCTTAATTGATTGTGCCTAGCAATGTCCTTGTTGAAGCATTGTTTTGCCAGCGAAGATTTTCTTCAGGGTGAAAACATAAGATCTTGATCGGACGACGATGTTGCTTGTGCTATATTTTCTTCTTAGAGGCGTCGCTTTTGGAGAACTTGAACTTCTGGTGCTGTCCTGGTGGTGTTTGGACTGCTGTTTCAACAAATTGATCATTGTAGCGGGACGTTTCTTTTTTGTAATTTTTCTCTTTTTTTGGTTGTGTGTATCCGTAATGCCGCTATAGCAATACGCTGTTGCAGAGGCTAAGTATCTCCGTGATATTAATATATGATTATTATCGATTTTTTTTGAAACAAGGCCTACATATGATCCCTTTTGCCAATCCACCGCGCGCTCCCTGCCATTGGTCCTCTTCTCTTCCTCGGCTAGTTTGCCGGCCCACCACCCTCACGCTCCAAACCATCCACCAACCTCCTCCCCAATCATGCTCGCATCACGACGCACCTACGCTACGCACCAGCATCCATTTGCATGTCTAAATTCTACTACAACTTCGTCTCGTTGCACACCGTCACGCGCGCCACTCGCGCGTGCTACCTGCACACCACCACCACACCATCTCCCTGAGTGGCTGAGTTTGAGCGAGGGAGGGCGCGATGGACTGGTACGACTGGCTCAGCCGGGCGGGGCTCGGCGAGGGCCTGGCCGCCGAGTACGCGGCCCTCTTCGAGAGCAACGAGCTCGACGCCGCCGACGTCCGCCACCTCGACCACGCATTCCTCGCCACCATGGGCGTCGCCGTTGCCAAGCACCGCCTCCAGATCCTCAAGCTTGCCAGGAAGGAGTCATCCGCCTCTGCCGCCATCACCGTCCTGCCGTGGCGCGCCACCAGGCTGCTCGCCGTGGCCGCGCAGCGGTCCGCGCGCTCCGTCGCCGGCTGCCTCCGCTCGGCAACAGCGCGCCGGGACAGACGCGCGGCCGTCGCGCCGCGCCCGCTGGAGCTCTGCCAACAACGCATAAACGGCGGCGGCAGCGGAGCTACGCGAGGGCCGGCGCGGTGGAAGGGCGCGCCGGCTGTCGCGGACAGCCGCGGCACGGCGACGAAGCTGGCGGCTTTCCTCGCGCAGTTCAGCAAGCCCGTGCTCATGCTCACGAAGAGCAGCGGGATTAAGGGAACGAAGAACGGCGCCGTGACGCCGACTACGCGCAGCGCCAAGGCCATTGCGGCGGGGTGCTTCGCGAGCACGGAGACGGGCAGCGACTACGACGCCGACGACGATGACGATGACGAGACTGACGACGGCGGCGGCGAGGATCCAGAGACGCCGTGGGAGTCCATGTTCCAGAATCTGAATCCCACTTAGGCGAGCCGCGCGCATGCGTGCGTCAGACAAAAAGACACATCCATGGTGCACTGGCAGTGGCTCCGTGCCTCAGTGGTCTGGTCACTACACTAACCACTCGCCAGTGGGCGCTCCGACATCTGTAACTAGTAATGTACTATTATCTGTTCGGTGTGAAATCGCAACGAGACTCTGTGTTGTTTTATTTACCACTATGTCAATTCTTACATTTCTGTGCATGGCGTCGGGGGTACTCCTGCTTCTTTTTGTGACCGAGTCGGAGAAGCTTCATCGACGTGGAGTGCAATGCAACATCCACTCGGTGGACTGCACCACTCCGTCAGTCAGTCGCAGCCATAGCATCATGCAGTGACAACAGCTTAATTACCTTCACTTTTAAGATAAAATGCAACAAGTATCTGAGTTTAAATTAATAAAGCCCTCAGTTTCAACAATCACCAAACATGTACGGTTCCAAGCAGGGAGATGCGATCTCACGCCGTCGCCACCGCATGTCGGCCCCGTCTCCGATGGCCTTGGTGCCTTATAGACATGGCGGACCCCTACGGCCGCTTGCCCGCGGGAGGTTCTCTTTTTTTGTTTAGATTTTTTTAGTATCTTCGAGAGAGTGAGGCAACGCCTACTTCTTGAAGTTGGATAAGGTCTTCCCGGCCATATCCTTGCTCATGTGGAGTTGTGCATCTCACGGATCTCTTAGGATCCAGTTGCTTTTTGTGTTCGTTGGTGTGGTCTCAAATCTAGCTCTTTCCATCTATGGGTTTTATCTTTGGCGATGGTTACTTCTCTGATATGTTGGTCCTTTAGCGTCTTAGCATGACGATTTTCCACTGTCTGTGCTAGCAATCTCTACTAAGACAAATTTTGCCTGGTTTCGGTGATGGGGGAGCGAGGACGGCGGCGTGCCTCCGGCTCGTGCCCTTGTTTGTAATCACCACTAGGTGATCTAAGGACTTATATATTTTTATATTATTTTTAGGGTTCTTTGTACTACTATAAATAATTATCAATAGATCTCAGTGGATTTTTTTCAAAAACAACTCACACTTGTGAAATTCGGTACTTCTTCCGTACTTTTTTGTTGACAAAACATAATACGAATGCTCACAAATACGTACATACACTTACCTCTATGAATGCAGCCACGCACTCCTATCTCTGGGAGCATCCCTGAGAGACCAGGTCCAAGAAACTAATCCGAGTAACAAAAAAGTTAAACCTGTGATTTGAACTACAATAGGTTGTAGTTGCCAATGTACTTCTAACCATCTAACCACGAGTTTATTCCATGCAAGAGATGTGCACACAGCTAACTATAGTTTTAGGGTGTAAATGCAACTGTCAAGGACAAAGCCCCTCCTTTTTTTTTGCGGGTAAACAAAGCCCCTCATTGACTAGTCTTGACAAACGTGACTACTACACCTGTTGTACACAGTACAGTAATCCAGGTTCACATGCAAGCCAGAACACAACAAGCGGGGTGGTGCCAAAAGGAAGGGTTTTAGATCTTGGCAATTTGGCGTTGTGCGCTCACTGACAAGCTCCTTTCTTTTGAATGTGTGAAACAACGACGGCATTCCAGTCTTTTCAGCTGTTGAAAGTGGGTAGCGGCGTGTCGTGCACAGATGGAGATAGACGACGCCGGCGGCGATCGGGATATGCAGGCGCCGTGGGAGTCCATGTACCGGGATCCCACTTGGCAAGCCGCATGCGTGCGCTGATACACGTCCATGGTGCACTGGACAGTGGACACTGGGCAGTGGCGATGCATTAGGCATCCATACTTGAGTCCTATCTTGATTTCCAAGTCAGGATACTAAATACAACCTTCGTTTCAAGGCTTAAGGTCAATATTTTTTCTAGAAAGTTAAACTATGTTATGTTTGATTATTTTTTTATTAAAAATCATTAACATGAAAAGTACAAAATCAATATCATTAGATAGATAATGAAATATATTTTCATATGGTATCTAAAATATATCATATTTGTTCATAAATTTTTCTAAAAATTTGGTCAAACTTTACTTCGTTTGACTTTATGAAAAAATATAGGCCTTAGGGCATCTCCAGCGGTGCGACGGAAACGGACGCTGAGCGACCGTTTTCGTCCGCCGTGACCGGAAATGCATCTGGCACCACCTGGCCCAAATATGCGCCTGGGATGCGTCTCTGGCGGACGCCCGGCGGACGCGGAAACTGTCCGCCCGCGTCAAGCGGACGTTTCATCGGGCCCGCCTGGCAGCGACCCTGCGTCAATGCGTCTTCTCCGCCAGTACTGGCAGCGAGGCGTCGCTTCAGCAGTCTGCGGCCGCGTAAATAGCGATGCCTCGCGTGGCGCGGCCGTCGCCTACCTCTGCGCACGTAGTAATGGATGCCACGCGTGGCGCGGCCATCGCCCTGGCTCCGACCTATATATACAGGGGCGCGAGCATCTCATCTCCTCCCCACTAAACCCTAGCCGCTACTACTGTAGCGGCGCTTCCTCTCAGCCTCCAGCAGATCCACCATGAGCAGCGCCAGACGCGGCCAGGCTGCCGCGCCTCCACCTCCACCTTCACCTCCCACTCCACCTCCTCCTGCCTCGAGCTCCTCCGAGGAGTTCGACTCCGAAGACAGCACGAGCGACCTCCTCGACCCGATCAGGAACGCCGTGGCCCTGGCTGAAGCGGAGAAGGAAGCACAGGAGGAGCTAGCGGGCCACGCGGCGTTGGACGCCGAGCTGGAACAGCGCAGGCTGGCGGCCGTCGCTGCAGCAGAGGACTCCGACTCCGAGATATCTTGGTCCTCCGATGACCCTGATGCGCCTACGCCGGAGGAGAGGACGCCGGAGCAGAGGGCCATCGTCGAGTCTTTCGAGACGCTCAAGGACGACGCCGCTAACGCGAGGCTGGAGCAGGCACTGAGCCAGGACGCGGCGGCGCACTGAGCCATAGCGGCCGCGCGGGAGGCGGCGGAGAAGCAGGCGACGGAGTGACGCAACAACGGTGCCGACCCGTCAGGAAGCATGTAGTCTAGGCCTATTGATCTACTTTGTATAGTTTTTATGCATTTTTATGTACTACTATGAAAGTTTTTAACTATGTTGCAATTCAAAAAATGGGTCGCCCCGGTGGAAGCACACGCAGACGCAAACGGACGCGCAGATAAAATATCTCCGCGGGGCGACACAAACGGACGCTCACGACCACTTTTGGACGTCCGAAATGTGTCGCGCTGCTGGAGATACCCTTAAACCTTGGGATGGATGTAGTACTACTCAATTATGTATGTCGCATAATTAACGAATTCGACCTGTAATTTTTCTTTCTCCAGGAAGGCGTAAATATAACTCGTATACATAGAATGGAATTTTGTATTGAGTAAATATGAGAATTTAGCCTCCCGAAGCGAACACATTTTGGACCGTCGGATTTTACAGTGGTGAATTGAGACAACTTCCATTTTTTGATGCCACAAGGCAAGTTGTTTGGACTCACCGAATATGTCTCGAGTGCTAGTGCCCATGCAGTGCAAAATGCCTAGGAAACCTTCAGGAATTGTACGTCATTCACAGATGCATCCGCAGTTTGAAATGTCGGGGCTAGCTTTTCATTCGCGGCTACCGACCGAAACACTCTGGCTACAAGTCTGGAGGACTATCGTGTTGGAGATATGCCCGAGAAGTAATAACAAAATAGTTATTATTATATCTTAGTGTTCATGACAAATGTTTACACCCCATGCTATAATTGTATTAAACGGAAACATTGATACATGTGTGTTGTGTAAACAACGAGAGTCCCTAGTAAGCCTCTCGTTAACTAGTTTGTTGATTAATAGATGATCATGGTTTTCTGATCATGAACATTGGATGTTGTTAATAACAAAATCATATCATTAGGTGAATGATGTGATGGACACACATCCATAGTAAGCATAGCATAAGATCAAGTCATTACTTCCTATAAGCTTTCGATACATAGTAACATAATCCTTCGACCATGAGATCATGTAAATCACTTACACCGGATGGGTACAGGGCCGACTCTGGCTATAGGCGACCATGGGCAACGCCCATGGGCCACCGTCTGGGGGGCCCATCAACACATCTATTTTCTTTGTATATAGTACAGTATACCTTGCTGTTGGAAAAAAAAATTAGAGAAATGCCAAAAGCCCAGCCGGAGGGAAAGAACGAAAGAAGAAAACGTCCAGGTCCACGCACTGACGGAAGTCACGAAACGACGCCTCGTTTTTTCCATCGACAGATCGGCCAACGCATCGATCGCTACCCTAGACGCATCGCCTCCCTGCGCCTCCCTCTCGTCTCGTCTCTCGCTCTGCCTCGCCGGCTCGCCCAGGACTTCCCAGTAGTCAGTAGATCGCCAGCGTCCAGCAGACAGCATCACAACGCCCGCCGCCTGAGACACCCTGGAGTCAGCAAACGCGCCCTAACTGCCTGCAACTAAGGTATTATGCTCTGCCTTTTTTTATAGATTGAAATTTGTTTTTTCCTGGAGTCATCTGTTCCGTCATCCGTGTAAACAATAGGTTTCCCAATGCCGAAGCGGAAACATAAATCTAGTGCTACGAAAAGGAATGAAAAAAAAGCGAGCGAATCAACTTATTGAATCACTGAAGCATTATTGAATGGCTTGGCTACAAGTTTGAGGTCAACTATGTTGCAATATGGATTGAATGGCTTGGATACATGTTGTATTGAGAAGGATATCTTGGATAACATCGATCTTGAAGTGGTCCTCAATGATTTTGCATCTAGAAATGCTTGAAGAAGTTTTTTTGTGAAGCACTGAAGCATTATTGTCGATGGAGTAATAAAACTAGCAAGAAATACTATTACTTATTTGAGGTAATAAAACTAGCAAGAAATACTACTACTTATATTTTGCTACTCCTTTTGTCTTCCTGTCGTTATTTATAGAAACTCATACTATGAATGCATCGATGAATATTAATTTTAATATTTTGCTAGTAAAACTAGACACATATATTTGTATATACGTGCATACATATTAGTTTTAGGGGCCACTTTCATCAGCTTGCCCAAGGGCCACAGAAAAGATAGAGCCGGCGCTGGATGGGTACTTTGATTACATCAAACGCCGCTGCGTAAATGGGTGGTTATAAAGATGGGATTGAGTATTCGGAAAGTATGAGTTGAGGCATATGGATTTAGAGTGGGATTTTTCTATCCCGATGACGGATATATATACTTTGGGCCCTCTCGGTGGAATATCGTCTAATTAGGTTGCAAGCATGTGACAAGGTCACAAGAGATGTGATACGCGTACAGCACGGGTCCGTTGGGAACCCCAAGAGGAAGGTGTGATGCGTACAGCGGCAAGTTTTCCCTCAGTAAGAAACCAAGGTTTATCGAACCAGTAGGAGCCAAGAAGCACGTTGAAGGGTGATGGCGGCGAGATGTAGTGCGGCGCAACACAGGGATTCCGGCGCCAACGTGGAACCTGCACAACACAACCAAAATACTTTGCCCCAACGAAACAGTGAGGTTGTCAATCTCACCGGCTTGTTGTAACAAAGGATTAGATGTATAGTGTGGATGATGATTGTTTGCAGAAAACAGTAGAACAAGTATTGCAGTAGATTGTATTCGATTAAAAGAATGGACCGGGGTCCACAGTTCACTAGAGGTGTCTCTCCCATAAGATAAATAGCATGTTGGGTGAACAAATTACAGTTGGGCAATTGACAAATAGAGAGGGCATGACAATGCACATACATGATACGATGAGTATAGTGAGATTTAATTGGGCATTACGATAAAGTACATAGACCGCTATCCAGCATGCATCTATGCCTAAAAAGTCCACCATCAGGTTATCATCCGAACCCCTTCCAGTATTAAGTTGCAAACAACAGACAATTGCATTAAGTATGGTGCGTAATGTAATCAACAACTACATCCTCGGACATAGCATCGATGTTTTATCCCTAGTGGCAACAGCACATCCACAACCTTAGAACTTTCTGTCACTGTCCCAGATTTAATGGAGGCATGAACCTACTATCGAGCATAAATACTCCCTCTTGGAGTTACTAGCAAAAACTTGGCCAGAGCCTCTACTAATAACGGAGAGCATGCAAGATCATAAACAACACATAGGTAATAGGTTGATAATCAACATAACATAGTATTCTCTATCCATCGGATCCCAACAAACACAACATATAGCATTACAGATAGATGATCTTGATCATGTTAGGCAACTCACAAGACCCGACAATGAAGCACAATTAGGAGAAGACGACCATCTAGCTACTGCTATGGACCCATAGTCCAGGGGTGAACTACTCACACATCACTCCGGAGGCGACCATGGCGGTGAAGAGTCCTCCGGGAGATGATTCCCCTCTCCGGCAGGGTGCCGGAGGCGATCTCCTGAATCCCCCGAGATGGGATTGGCGGCGGCGTCTCTGGGAGGTTTTCCGTATCGTGGCTCTCGGTACTGGGGGTTTCGCGACGAAGGCTATAAGTAGGCGGAGGAGTTAGGTCAGGAGGGGTCACGGGGGGCCCACACGCTAGGGCCGCGCGGGCCCCCCTGGGTCGCGCCGCCCTAGTGTGGCGGCGCCCCGTGGCCCCACTTCGTCTCTCCCTCGGTCTTCTGGAAGCTTCGTGTGAAAATAGGCCCCTGGGCGTTGATTTCGTCCAATTCCGAGAATATTTCCTTACTAGGATTTCTGAAACCAAAAACAGCAAAACAAAGAATCGGCTCTTCGGCATATCGTTAATAGGTTAGTGCCGGAAAATGCATAAATATGACATAAAGTATGCATAAAACATGTAGATATCATCAATAATATGGCATGGAACAAAAGAAATTATCAATACGTCGGAGACGTATCAGCATCCCCAAGCTTAGTTCCTGCTCGTCCCGAGCAGGTAAACGATAACAAAGATAATTTCTGGAGTGACATGCCGTCATAACCTTGATCATACTATTGTAAGCACATGTAATGAATGCAGCGATCAAAACAATGGTAAATGACATGAGTAAACAATTGAATCATAAAGCAAAGACTTTTCATGAATAGTACTTTCAAGACAAGCATCAATAAGTCTTGCATAAGAGTTAACTCATAAAGCAATAATTCAAAGTAAAGGTATTGAAGCAACACAAAGGAAGATTAAGTTTCAGCGGTTGCTTTCAACTTGTAACATGTATATCTCATGGATAGTTGTCAATGCAAAGTAATATAACAAGTGCAATATGCAAGTATGTAGGAATCAATGCACAGTTCACACAAGTGTTTGCTTCTTGAGGTGGAGAGAAATAGGTGAACTGACTCAACATAAAAGTAAAAGAAAGGGCCCTTCGCAGAGGGAAGCATTGATTGCTATATTTGTGCGAGCTTTGATTTTGAAAACATAGAAACAATTTTGTCAACGGTAGTAATAAAGCATATGTGTTATGTAAATTATATCCTACAAGTTGCAAGCCTCATGCATAGTATACTAATAGTGCCCGCACCTTGTCCTAATTAGCTCGGATTACCTGGATTATCATCGCAATACATATGTTTTAACCAAGTGTCACAAAGGGGTACCTCTATGTCGTCTGTACAAAGGTCTAAGGAGAAAGCTCGCATTGGATTTCTCGCTATTGATTATTCTCAACTTAGACATCCATACCGGGACAACATAGACAACAGATAATGGACTCCTCTTTAATGCTTAAGCATTCAACAACAATTAATTTTCTCATATGAGATTTGAGGATATTTGTCCAAAACTGAAACTTCCACCATGGATCATGGCTTTAGTTAGCGGCCCAATGTTCTTCTCTAACATTATGCATGCTCTAACCATTCTAGTGGTAAATCTCCCTTACTTCAGACAAGACGGACATGCATAGCAACTCACATGATATTCAACAAAGAGTAGTTGATGGCGTCCCCAGGAACATGGTTATCGCACAACAAGCAACTTAATAAGAGATAAAGTGCATAAGTACATATTCAATACCACAATAGTTTTTAGGCTATTTGTCCCATGAGGTATATATTGCAAAGGTAGAGGAATGGAAATTTTAAAGGTAGCACTCAAGCAATTTACTTTGGAATGGCGGAGAAATACCATGTAGTAGGTAGGTATGGTGGACACAAGTGGCATAGTGGTTGGCTCAAGGATTTTGGATGCATGAGAAGTATTCCCTCTCGATACAAGGTTTAGGCTAGCAAGGTTATTTGAGACAAACACAAGTATGAAGCGGTGCAGCAAAACTCACATAAAAGACATATTGTAAACATTATAAGACTCTACACCGTCTTCCTTGTTGTTCAAACTCTTACTAGAAATTATCTAGACCTTAGAGAGACCAATTATGCAAACCAAATTTTAGCAAGCTCTATGTATTTCTTCATTAATAGGTGCAAAGTATATGATGCAAGAGCTTAAACATGAGCACAACAATTGCCAAGTATCAAATTATCCAAGACATTTTACCAATTACTACATGTAGCATTTCCCGTTTCCAACCATATAACAATTTAACGAAGAAGATTCAACCTTCGCCATGAATATTATGAGTAAAGCCTAAGGACATATTTGTCCATATGCAACAGCGGAGCGTGTCTCTCTCCCACACAATGAATGCTAGGATCCATTTTATTCAAACAAAACAAAAACAAAAACAAACAGACGCTCCAAGCAAAGTGCATAAGATGTGATGGAATAAAAATATAGTTTCACTAGAGGAACCTGATAATGTTGTCGATGAAGAAGGGGATGCCTTGGGCATCCCCAAGCTTAGACGCTTGAGTCTTCTTGAAATATGCAGGGGTGAACCACCGGGGCATCCCCAAGCTTAGAGCTTTCACTCTCCTTGATCATATTGTATCATCCTCCTCTCTTGATCCTTGAAAACTTCCTCCACACCGAACTCAAAACAACTCATTAGAGGGTTAGTGCACAATCAAAAACTCACATGTTCAGAGGCGACATAATCATTCTTAACACTTCTGGACATTGCGCAAAGCTACTAAAAGTTAATGGAATCGAAAAATCCATCAAGCATAGCAAAAGAGGCAATGCGAAATAAAAGGCAGAATCTGTCAAAACAGAAAAGTTCGTAAAGACGAATTTTATTAAGGCACCAGACTTGCTCAAATAAAAATGCTTAAATGGAATGAAAGTTGCGTACATATCTGAGGATCACTCACGTAAATTGGCATAATTTTCTGAGTTACCTACAGAGAATTAAGCCCAGATTCGTGACAGCAAAGAAATCTGTTTCTGCGCAGTAATCCAAATCTAGTATGAACCTTACTATCAACGACTTTACTTGGAACAACAATGCACAAAACTAAGATAAGGAGAGGTTGCTACAGTAGTAACAACTTCCAAGACTCAAATATAAAATAAAGGTGCAGTAGTAAAATCATGGGTTGTCTCCCATAAGCGCTTTTTTTAACGCCTTTCAGCTAGGCGCAGAAAGTGTATATCAAGTATTATCAAGAGACGAAGCATCAACATCATAATTTGTTCCAATGATAGAATCAAAAGGTAACTTCATTCTCTTTCTAGGGAAGTGTTCCATACCTTTCTTGAGAGGAAATTGATATTTAATATTACCTTCCTTCATATCAATGATAGCACCAACAGTTCGAAGAAAAGGTCTTCCCAATATAATGGGACAAGATGCATTGCATTCAATATCCAAGACAACAAAATCAATGGGGATAAGGTTATTGTTAACGGTAATGCGAACATTATCAACTCTCCCCAAAGGTTTCTTTGTAGAATTATCAACAAGATTAACATCCAAATAACAATTTTTCAATGGTGGCAAGTCAAGCATATTATAGATCTTTCTAGGCATAACGGAAATACTTGCACCAAGATCACATAGAGCATTACAATCAAAATCATTGACCTTCATCTTAATGATGGGCTCCCAACCATCCTCTAGCTTCCTAGGAATAGAAGCTTCGCGTTCTAGTTTCTCTTCTCTAGCTTTTATGAGAGCATTTGTAATATGTTTCGTGAAAGCCAAATTTATAGCACTAGCATTAGGACTCTTAGCAAGTTTTTGTAAGAACTTTATAACTTCAGAGATGTGGCAATCATCAAAATCCAAACCATTATAATCTAAAGCAATGGGATCATTGTCCCCAATGTTGGAAAAAATTTCAGCAGTTTTATCAAAGGCAGTTTCAGCAGTTTTAGCAGTTTCAGGCAGTTTTTCGCGCTTTGCATTAGAAGTGGAAACATTGCCAACACCAATTCTTTTACCATTAATAGTAGGAGGTGCAGCAACATGTGGAGCATTAGCATTGCTAGTGGTGGTAATAGTCCAAACTTTAGCTATATTATCTTCTTTAGCATTTTCTTCTTTTTCCCACCTAGCACGCAACTCGGCCATCAATCTTATATTCTCATTAATCCTAACTTGGATGCATTTGCTGTAGTAACAATTTTATTATTATGATTTTCCTTAGGCATAACTTTCGATTTCAAAAGATCAACATCAGCAGCAAGACTATCGACTTTAGAAGCAAGTATATCAATTTTCCCAAGCTTTTCTTCAACAGATTTGTTAAAAGCAGTTTGTGTACTAATAAATTCTTTAAGCATGGCTTCAAGTCCAGGGGGTGTGTTCCTATTATTGTTGTAAGAATTCCCATAAGAATTACCATAGCCGTTGCCATTATTATAAGGATATGGCCTATAGTTGTTACTAGAATTGTTCCGGTAAGCATTGTTGTTGAAATTATTATTTTTAATGAAGTTCACATCAACATGTTCTTCTTGAGCAACCAATGAAGCTAACGGAACATTATTAGGATCAACATTAGTCCTACCATTCACAAGCATAGGCATAATAGCATCAATCTTATCACTCAAGGAAGAGGTTTCTTCGACAGAATTTACCTTCTTACCTTGTGGAGCTCTTTCCGTGTGCCATTCAGAATAATTAATCATCATATTATCAAGAAGCTTTGTTGCGTCGCCTAGAGTGATGGACATAAAGGTACCTCCAGCAGCTGAATCCAATAGGTTCCGCGAAGAAAAATTCAGTCCTGCATAAAAGGTTTGGATGATCATCCAAGTAGTCAGTCCATGGGTTGGGCAATTTTTAACCAAAGATTCCATTCTTTCCCAAGCTTGTGCAACATGCTCATTATCCAATTGTTTAAAATTCATTATGCTACTCCTCAAAGATATAATTTTAGCAGGAGGATAATATCTACCAATAAAAGCATCCTTGCATTTAGTCCATGAATCAATACTATTCTTAGGCAGAGATAGCAACCAATCTTTAGCTCTTCCTCTTAATGAGAAAGGAAACAATTTTAATTTTATAATGTCACCATCTACATCCTTATACTTTTGCATTTCACATAGTTCAACAAAATTATTAAGATGGGCAGCAGCATCATCAGAACTAACACTAGAAAATTGCTCTCGCATAACAAGATTCAGTAAAGCAGGTTTAATTTCAAAGAATTCTGCTGTAGCAGCAGGTGGAGCAATAGGTGTGCATAAGAAATCATTATTGTTTGTGGTTGTGAAGTCACACAACTTAGTATTTTCAGGAGTATCCATTTTAGCAACAGTAAATAAAGCAAACTAGATAAAGTAAATGCAAGTAACTAATTTTTTTGTGTTTTTAATATGGAGAATGCAAACAAGACAGTAAATAAAGTAAAGCTAGCAACTAATTTTTTGTATTTTGATATAATGCAGCAAACAAAGTAGTAAATAAAATAAAGCAAGACAAAAACAAAGTAAAGAGATTGGATGTGGAGACTCCCCTTGCAGCGTGTCTTGATCTCCCCGGCAACGGCGCCAGAAAAAGAGCTTGATACGCGTACAGCACGCGTCCGTTGGGAACCCCAAGAGGAAGGTGTGATGCGTACAGCGGCAAGTTTTCCCTCAGTAAGAAACCAAGGTTTATCGAACCAGTAGGAGCCAAGAAGCACGTTGAAGGTTGATGGCGGCGAGATGTAGTGCGGCGCAACACCAGGGATTCCGGCGCCAACGTGGAACCTGCACAACACAACCAAAGTACTTTGCCCCAACGAAAACAGTGAGGTTGTCAATCTCACCGGCTTGCTATAACAAAGGATTAGATGTATAGTGTGGATGATGATTATTTGCAGAAAACAGTAGAACAAGTATTGCAGTAGATTGTATTCGATTAAAAGAATGGACCGGGGTCCACAGTTCACTAGAGGTGTCTCTCCCATAAGATAAATAGCATGTTGGGTGAACAAATTACAGTTGGGCAATTGACAAATAGAGAGGGCATGACAATGCACATACATGATATGATGAGTATAGTGAGATTTAATTGGGCATTACGACAAAGTACATAGACCGCTATCCAGCATGCATCTATGCCTAAAAAGTCCACCTTTAGGTTATCATCCAAACCCCTTCCAGTATTAAGTTGCAAACAACAGACAATTGCATTAAGTATGGTGCGTAATGTAATCAACAACTACATCCTCGGACATAGCATCGATGTTTTATCCCTAGTGGCAACAGCACATCCACAACCTTAGAACTTTCTCACCGTCCTGCATTTAATGGAGGCATGAACCCACTATTGAGCATAAATACTCCCTCTTGGAGTTACTAGCAAAAACTTGGCCAGAGCCTCTACTAATAACGGAGAGCATGCAAGATCATAAACAACACATAGGTAATAGATTGATAATCAACATAACATAGTATTCTCTATCCATCGGATCCCAACAAACACAACATATAGCATTACAGATAGATGATCTTGATCATGTTAGGCAGCTCACAAGACCCGACAATGAAGAACAATTAGGAGAAGACGACCATCTAGCTACTGCTATGGACCCATAGTCCAGGGGTGAACTACTCACTCATCACTCCGGAGGCGACCATGGCGGTGAAGAGTCCTCCTGGAGATGATTCCCCTCTCCGGCAGGGTGCCGGAGGCGATCTCCTAAATCCCCTGAGATGGGATTGGCGGCGGCGGCGTCTCTGGAAGGTTTTCTGTATCGTGGCTTTCGGTACTGGGGGTTTCGCGACGAAGGCTATAAGTAGGCGGAGGAGATAGGTCAGGAGGCGTCACGGGGGCCCCACACTCTAGGGCCGCGCCGCCCTAGTGTGGCGGCGCCCCGTGGCCCCACTTCGTCTCTCCCTCGGTCTTCTGGAAGCTTCGTGTGAAAATAGGCCCCTGGGCGTTGATTTCGTCCAATTCCGAGAATATTTCCTTACTAGGATTTCTGAAACCAAAAACAGCAGAAAAACAAAGAATCGGCTCTTCGGCATTTCGTTAATAGGTTAGTGCCGGAAAATGCATAAATATGACATAAAGTATGCATAAAACATGTAGATATCATCAATAATGTGGTATGGAACATAAGAAATTATCGATACGTCGGAGACGTATCAAGATGACATACCACGGTACGAGTAAAAAGTACTTGTCAGTAACGAGATTGAACTAGGTATGGAGATACCGATGATCAAACCTCGGACAAGTAAAGTATCGCGCGACAAATGGAATCGGTATCGTATGTAAATGGTTCAATCGATCACTAAGTTATCGTTGAATGTGTGGGAGCCATTATGGATCTCCAGGTCCTTCTATTGGTTATTGATTGGAGAGGAGTCTCGATCATGTCTGCATTGTTCACGAACCGTAGGGTGACGCGCTTAAGGTTCGATGCCGTATAGTAGATTTCGAATATGAGATGGGGAGCGAATGTTATTTGAAATCTCAGATGGGATACAAGACATCACGAGGAGGTCTGAAATGGTCCGGAGAATAAGATTCATATAAGAGAAGTTGATTTCTGGGGTTCAGAAAAGTTCGAGATTTTTTCGGTGGAAGACCGAGAAGGTTCTAGAAGGTTCCAGAGGGTCCACCAGTGGGCCCATGACCCCAGGAAGGGCCACATGAGCCGAGGGGGTGCAGCCAAACCCTAATGGGCCAGGCGCACCAGCCCCTCAAGGCCTAGGGCGGCCACCCTTTAGGGTTTCCCCAAAACCCTAGGGGGGTAATGGCTTGGGGGCAAGTTTCCCCCCATCCCTCTTTGGCCACCGGCCCTAGGGCTTGGAGGAGGGGCCAAGGCAACCCTGTCCATCCCCCCCTATATAAAGAGGGGAGGGGCAGGGGGCGCAGCCCTCCTTCACCCTCCAACCCTAGCCGCCCCTCTCTCCTCCACCATACGTTCTGCTTCGGCTTGGCGAAGCCCTGCAGAATCTTCTTCTCCTCCACCACCACCACACCGTCGTGCTGATGGGATTCCGAGGAGATATACCACACCTCCGCTGCCCGCTGGAACAGGGAGAGGAAGGACTTCATCGACACCGTACGTGCGACCGAGTACGGAAGTGCTGCCGAATTGCAGCACCGGAATGATCGTCTACATCAACCACGAGATTTGATCTCGTTTAGGCTTTGGAACTTTGATACGTCCATTTTGCATCACCATTTTATATCATAATTTGTTGTTATTCATTGATATATTTCATATTTGGAGATGATACTTATGTTATTTCATCTATTTTGCATGTTTCATGATTGTTGGAGGATCGCGCACCGGAGTCAGGATTCTGCTGGAAAAAGCGCCGTCAGAATGCAATATTTCGGAAGATCAACAATTGACGGAAATTATATGAAAAATCCTATTTTTCCAGAAGACGAAGGGAGCCAGAAGGGGGAGCCGAGGAGGGCAGCCATGGGCCCACCTCATAGGCCGGCGCGGGCCAAGGCCTGGCCGCGTCGTCATGTGAGGAGGGGGCCCACAGCCCCCTCTGGCCTCCTCTCCTTCGCGTACATCTTCGTCCCGAAAACCTAAGCTCCAGAGGATAGTCGCGAAGAGTCATAGCCGCCTCTGCGGGGCGGAAAACACCAGAGAGAAAAGAGCTTTCCGGCAGGCTGAAATCTGCCGGGGAAAATCCCTCCCGGAGGGGGAAATCGACGCCATCGTCACCATCATCGAGCTGGACATCATCTCCATCACCATCGTCATCATCTCCATCATCATCACCGCCGTCTCCACCGCTGCACATCGTCACCGCTGTAACGATTTGGGTTGGATCTTGATTGTTTGATAGGGGAAACTCTCCCGGTATTGATTTCTACTTGTTATTGATGCTATTGAGTGAAACCATTGAACCAAGGTTTATGCTCAGATTGTTATTCATCATCATATCACCTCTGATCATGTTCCATATCATGTCTTGTGAGTAGTTCGTTTAGTTCTTGAGGACATCGGTGAAGTCTAAATGTTAGTAGTGAATTATGGTTGAGTAATATTCAATGTTATGATATTTAAGTTGTGGTGTTATTCTTCTAGTGGTGTCATGTGAACGTCGACTACATGATACTTCACCTTTATGGGCCTAGGGGAATACATATTGTACTCGTTTGCCAATTGCGGGGTTGCCGGAGTGACAGAAACCTAAACCCCCGTTGGTATATCGATGCAGGAGGGATAGCAGGATCTCAGAGTTTAGGGTTTGTGGTTAGATTTATCTTAATTACTTTCTTGTAGTTGCGGATGCTTGCAAGGGGTATAATCACAAGTATGTATTAGTCCTAGGAAGGGCGGTGCATTAGCATAGGTTCACCCACACAACACTTATCAAAACAATGAAGATTAATTAGCCATATGTAGCGAAAGCACTAGACTAAATTCCCGTGTGTCCTCAAGAACGTTTGGTCATTATAAGTAAACAAACCGGCTTGTCCTTTGTGCTAAAAAGGATTGGGCCACTCGCTGCAATTGTTACTCTCGCACTTTACTTACTTGTACTTTATTCATCTGCTATATCAAAACCCCCTGAATACTTGTTTGTGAGCATTTACAGTGAATCCTTCATCGAAACTGCTTGTCAACACCTTCTGCTCCTCGTTGGGATCGACATTCTTACTTATCGAAAATACTACGATACACCCCCTATACTTGTGGGTCATCAAGACTATTTTTTGGCGCCGTTGCCGGGGAGTGAAGCGCTATTGGTAAGTGGAATTGGTAAGGGAAACTTTTACTGTTTGTGCTGATTTTATTCCTGCATGCTGCTATAATTCATTATGGAGAGATCTTCTCTTGAATTTTTATTTGGAAAATCTACTACTACTGCAAAGGTAGTGGATGAGGCGCCAGGTGAGGAAGATGTTCCGTACAAAATACCTATGAAAATTATTGAACGTGTTGTGGATAACCGCTATACAGGGGATGGAACTCTCCATCCTGGAGATCATTTACTGTTCTTACATGAATTATGCGGTTTATTCAAGTGTGCAGGTATTGCTATGGATGAAGTGAGGAAGAAGCTATTCTCTATATCGTTTAATGCGGTAAAGCGGGCGCCTTTGGTATAAATTACTGGATGATGGGGATTCTCTTGAATGGAATGATATTGTGCCCCGATTTTATTCTAAGTTCTATCCTCCAAGTGAAATTCACAAGGATCGGAACCGCATATATAATTTTTGGCCTCATGATGGAGAGAGTATTGCCCAAGCGTGGGGGTGATTGAAGTCTTTAATGCTCAAATGCCCCATTCATGAGCTTCCTGGTAATATTATTATTGATAATTTCTATGCAAGACTTTCTTTTCAAGACAAGACCTTGCTGGATACTTCTTGTTCTGGATCATTTACACGCAACAAAGAAGAGTTTAAAAGGGACCTTCTTAATCGGATCCAGGAGAATACTGAAGGATGGGAGAACGACAAAGATAGAGAGTCAGGTATAAAATATGATTATAAATGCATTGAAGCTTTTATGGATACTGATAAATTTCGTAATATTAGTGCTACTTATGGTCTTGATTCTCAAGTTGCTGCAAATCTTTATAAAGCTTTTGCCTCTCATTATGAACTGCCTAAGAAGAACTTTGATAAGTATCATGAACCGTATAAAGATAAAATTGATTCATCTATAAATAAATGTGTTGTAATTGAAACTGTTGATCATGTTATTCCTGAAGCTTATATTGAAAAAACTCCTTTCCCTGCTAAAATGAAGGAGTACTCCGTTATAAATAGTGCGGTTAATAAAAGTGAAAAGAAACCTATAAAACCTGAAGAGCAAATAAAAGTTGAACCCGCTATTGCAATAGTTAAAGATCTTGTGACTGAAAATGTGGAGGATGGTCATATTATTTTCTGTGAAGATGCTTCTAATATTGTTTCACATCCTAATAAGTCTAGAAAGACTAGTGTTCCTATGCTATCTGTTAGAATTGGTGATCATTGCTATTATGGTTTATGCGATATTGGTGCAAGTATTAGTGCTATTCCTTATGAGCTTTATACGGAGATTATGCACGAAATTGGTTCTTGTGAACTTGAAGATATTGATGTGGTTATTCGGCTGGCTAATAGAGAAACTATCTCTCCAATTGGTATTGTTCGAGATGTGGAAGTTCTATGCGGTAAGATTAAATATCCTGCTGATTTTTTGGTACTTGGTTCTGCTGCTAGTAAGTATTATCCTATCATTTTTGGTAGATCTTTTCTAAATACTTGTGGAGCTGTTATATATTGCAAGAAAGAGAAAATTTTGACTAAATTTGCGGGTGAATCTTATGAGTTTAATTTCTCTAAATTTGCCAAAACTCCTTATAAAGCTGATTCGCCTAATAATGATTTTAGAGTTGAACAGTGTGCATCTATTGCTCTTGCTCCTAATAATCCTTTGCAGCAACATTTGGAGAATAGTGAGAGTGAAGTTTTTAGGGAAGAAAGAAATGAGCTTGATGAAATTTTCCTTCCTCAACCTATTCTTAAACATGACTTGCCTGTAGAAGATCTAGGTACAACATTACCACCAAAGGAAGATCCTGTTTTTGATTTAAAACCATTGCCTGATAATCTTAAATATGCTCATATTGATGATAAGGAAATATATCCTGTTATTATTAGTTCTAAGCTTTCAGAGATTGAGGAAGAAAGGTTATTGGAAATATTGAAGAAACACCGAGGAGCTATTGGCTACACTCTTGATGACTTGAAGGGGATTTCTCCCTCTATTTGCCAACATGCCATTAATATGGAAGATGATGCAAAGCCTGTTGTTGAACATCAGCGTCGTCTAATTCCTAAGATGAAGGATGTGGTAACAAATGAGGTATTAAAACTTCTTGAAGCTGGTATTATATATCCTATTGCTGATAGTAGATGGGTTAGTCCTCTACATTGTGTTCCTAAGAAAGGAGGAATGACTGTTGTACCTAATGATAATGATGAGCTCATACCTCAAAGAGTAGTTGTAGGGTATAGAATGTGCATTGATTATCGAAAAGTTAATAAGGTTACTAAGAAAGATCATTACCCTTTACCTTTTATTGATCAAATGTTAGAAAGGTTATCTAAAAATACTCATTTTTGCTTTCTTGATGGTTATTCTGGGTTTTCACAAATTGCTGTTAAAACTAAGGATCAAGAGAAAACCACTTTCACTTGTCCCTATGGAACTTATGCTTATAGACGTATGCCTTTTGGTTTATGTAATGCTCCTGCTACTTTTCAAAGATGCATGTCTGCTATTTTTCATGGTTTTTGCGATAATATTGTAGAGGTATTCATGGATGATTTTTCTGTCTATGGGAATTCTTTTGATAATTGCTTGCGGAACCTTGATAAAGTTTTGCAGAGGTGTGAAGAAACTAACCTTGTTCTTAATTGGGAGAAATGCCATTTTATGGTTAATGAAGGAATTGTATTGGGACATAAAATTTCCGAGAGAGGTATTGAAGTTGATAGAGCTAAAGTTGAAGCAATTGAGAAGATGCCCTATCCTAGGGATGTTAAAGGTATTCGTAGTGTTCTTGGTCATGCTGGGTTTTATAGGAGATTCATTAAAGACTTTTCCAAGATTTCAAAACCACTTACTAATCTTCTTCAAAAAGATGTACCTTTTGTTTTTGATGATGATTGTAAGGAAGCTTTTGAAACTCTAAAGAAAGCCTTAACAACTGCTCCTATAGTTGAACTTCCTGATTAGAACTTACCTTTTGAAATTATGTGTGATGCTAGTAATTTTGCTGTAGGCGCTGTTCTTGGACAGCGAGTAGATAAAAAGTTAAATGTTATTCATTATGCTAGCAAAACTCTTGATGCTGCTCAAAGAAATTATGCTACAACTGAAAAAGAATTGTTAGCTGTAGTCTTTGCTTGTGACAAGTTTAGATCCTATATTGTTGATTCAAAAGTTACAATTCATACTGATCATGCTGCAATTAGATACCTGATGCAAAAGAAAGATGCTAAGCCAAGGCTTATTAGATGGGTGCTTCTGTTGCAAGAATTTGATTTGCATATTGTAGATAGGAAAGGTGCTGATAATCCTGTTGCTGATAATTTGTCTAGATTGGAAAATATTGCTTATGATCCTGTTCCTGTTAATGATAGTTTTCCAAATGAACAATTGGCTGTAATAAAGGTGAGGTCGCGAGATAGCCCTTGGTATGCTGATTATGCTAACTTTATTGTTTCCAAGTACTTGCCTCCAACCTTTTCAGAACAGAAAAGGAGGAAATTCTTTTATGACTTGAGGCATTATTTTTGGGATGACCCACACTTATATAAAGAAGGAGTGGATGGTATTCTGCGAAGATGTGTTCCCGAATATGAACAATAAGAGATATTGAGTAAATGTCATGGTAGTGCCTATGGAGGACATCACGCTGGAGATAGAACCGCGCAAAAGGTTCTACAATAAGGTTTTTATTGGCCAACTCTCTTCAAGGATGCAAGGAAGTTTATTTTATCCTGTGATGAATGTCAAAGGGTTGGTAATATCTCCAGACGCAATGAAATGCCTATGAATTATACTCTTGTTATTGAACCATTTGATTGTTGGGGATTTGACTTCATGGGACCTTTTCCCTCCTCAGAAGGTAACACTCATATACTTGTCGTTGTTGATTATGTTACTAAATGGGTTGAAGTCATACCCACAAAAAGTGCTAATGGTGAGACCTCTCTAAGAATGCTTTAGATATTATTTTTCCTCGATTTGGAGTTCCTAGATATATTATGACTCATGGAGGTTCTCATTTTATTCATGGTGGTTTTAGAAAAACTCTTGCTAAATATGGTATTAATCATAGAATTGCTTCCGCTTATCATCCTCAAACTAGTGGGCAAGTAGAACTATCAAATAGAGAGATTAAATCTATCTTGCAGGGCAAGTAGAACTATCAAATAGAGAGATTAAATCTATCTTGCAAAAGACTGTTAATAAATCTAGAAAGAATTGGGCTAGTAAATTGAAGGAAGCATTATGAGCTTATAGAACTGCTTATAAAAATCCCATGGGTATGTCACCGTATAAAATGGTTTATGGAAAAGCTTGTCATTTACCTTTAGAACTAGAGCACAAAGCATATTGGGCTGTAAGAGAACTAAATAAAGATCCTAAACTAGCCGGTAAGAAAAGATTGCTACAACTGAGTTCTCTAGATGAATGGAGAAGTGAAGCTTATGAGAATGCTAAACTCTTTAAAGAGAAAGTTAAGAAATGGCATGATAAAAGAATTATCAAAAGATAATTTAATATTGGGGATAAAGTCCTATTGTATCGGTCTCGTCTCAGATTCTTTGCAGGGAAATTACTCTCAAAATGGGAAGGACCATATGTCATTGAGGAGGTGTATCGTTCAGGGGCGATTAAAATTAGTTCTCTCCAAGGCGATGTCACACAAGTGGTGAATGGACAAAGACTCAAGCATTATATCTCAGGTGATTCTTATAATGAAGATGTTGATGTTATTCGAGTGGAAACTCCGGAAGCTTTCATCAAAGGAAAAATTGACAGTCCGGCAGAGTTTGACTTTGAATAGGTAACAGTACTGGTAATAAAAAGTTCGCGTTTTACTTTTCGAACAATGTTTTTGCTGTTTTTGGAAAATATGAAAAATTACGAGATCGAAACGGAGTGGAGGAGACGCACGAGGGCGTGCCCCCATAGGCCGGCGCGGGCCCCAGCCTGGCCGCGCCGCCCTATGAGGAGGCCACCTTGTTGCCTCTCTCCGACTCTGGTTCGACCTGGTACTTTCCTTGTGTCATAAAAATTCCTGCTATATAATCCCCCGGACCCCTGAAGGTCCGTATATCGTTTTCTCGACTTGTTTTGTTTTGAGCTATTTTCTGCCAGGATCTGGAGCCATCATGTCTTCGCCAGGAACTCCGAAGGACAGTTTCTTTGAGGACGTCGTCAACCCGTACATGAACGAGTTGAAGATGCACCCCAAGGAATTGCTGCTCGTTGATGGAGAGTTGCAGATCAAAGATGTCCAGGGTCCTAAAGGAGAAGGAAGCTTGGAAGACAGGATGGAGAAGCTAGAACAAGAGGTCTTCAACTACAAGAAGATGGCTGAGCGTGAAGTGGACATCTTCCACAAGATTGTGTCTGAACTTATTGATGGACACAAGAAGGAGACTGCAAAACTGTGGGACGACATCCTCTCGCTTCACGACACCACCAAAAAACTCCAAGCTCAACTCTATGATGTTCAGAATCAAAACTGTGAGTATGAAAATAGGTTTAAACACATAAGCTATGCTGCTAGTTTCAGGATTCCCGAGACCAAGATGCCGTTTGTTGATGGGGAGCCTCTTCCTTGGAAGTCTGATGATGGGAATTCATCATCACCACCGCCGAAGGAGTAATTCATCATCGGTATTGGCATCCCCTTGGTTTGTTCCAAACTTGGGGGAGTGCCGCGGTATCACATCATCACTATCTTTTATTTTTACTATCAAGTAGTGTCATATCATGAGTAGGGAAGTTATCATATAAGATGGGTTGCAGTGTGGAAGTATCTCTCTTTAGTTGGTTGTCTATGTATCCCTTGGTGTGAGTTATCGTTATGGAATATTAATGAGAAGTCTTATCATTTACATATTGCGCATCTTATTTTAGTTTGCAATCTCTATTATATGATTGATCTTGTTATTAGTATTGGTATCACTTTGGGAGCATTGAATAAATCTATTTGGTTTTGGCAACCTTAGCATTGGTCAATAGCAACAACACTTTGAGGTTTAAGTAGAAAAGAGAAATACATGTAGATATGTTGTTTCATTATCTTTCTTTCTTGTTAGCTCTTAAGCTTATTATTTTGAAGTTAAAATTGTTTGTGCTTACAAGGAAGATGCATGATTGTTTCTATCACATGTATATTTGTTTGTTTCCCTCAACTCTTATGCTTGCTAATTAACCTTGCTAGCCAAAGACCTGTACTGAGAGGGAATACTTCTCGTGCATCCAAACCTTAACCCAAACCTATGCCATTTGTGTCCACCATAACTACCTACTACATGGTATCTCCTGCCATTCCAAGTAAATACTGCGTGTGCTACCTTTAAACAATTCAAAATTTACTATCTCTTATTTGTGTCAATGTTTTATAGCTCATGAGGGAGTATGTGGTGTTTTATCTTTCAATCTTGTTGGGCAACTTTCACCAATGGACTAGTGGCTTCATCCACTTATCCAATAATTTTGCAAAAAGAGCTGGCAATGGGGTTCCCAGCCCCGATTAATTAACCTTCATAATTTTAAAAATGGACACTCCTCCATGGTATGTGATTGTTGGAAGGCACCCGAGGATTCGGTTAGCCATGGCTTGAGAAAGCAAAGGAGGGGAGGAGTGTCATCTAAATAAAACTAAAATAAAAAGGCACTCCTTCATGGTATGAGATTGTTGGCAGGCACCCGAGGATTCAGTTAGCCATGGTTTGTGAAAGCAAAGGTTGGGAGGAGTGCCAACCTAAATTAAAACTTTATGGGAGCCGCTCTTCGAGAGTTTGTCTGGCAAGGGGGTTAGAGTACCCGCTACCAGTCGTTGACAACAACAAACACCTCTCAAAATGTTACTTTTACTCTCTTTATATGATTTCAAAACTGAAAAAGCTCTTGCACATGATTTAATCCCTGCTTCCCTCTGCGAAGGGCCTGTCTTTTACTTTATGTTGAGTCAGTAAACCTATTTCCCTCCATCTTAAGCAAGTATTTGAGTTGTTGTGATCAAACCATCTATATTGCGATCTATTTCATCATGTCCTTTACTCTTCCTTGTTTAGTACAAGTTTTATCTGAATGAATATAGCTTTGAGAGTTCTCAATGATTATGAAGAGATTATTATGATTGAGTATGCAAGCTATGCCATATAAATTTTAACATGAGAGCGCCGCTCGATAGATAAGTATAACCTGTTAATTGTTCTCTGACCAAGAACGAAGTTTGCCATCACCAATTATGATTTCTTATGCACCTTTATTTGTGATTACCCTCTACTTGTTTGAATTATATGAGGAAGTTGTTCACTAGAATGTCTTGTGTGAATGAATATGATGCTTCTTGTTCGTATTTTATTTATCGACTCTTCACCCCATAAACATGTGGTCATGTTTACCGATTTCAGTTTCGCTTGGGGACAAGCGAAGTCTAAGCTTGGGGGAGTTGATACGTCCATTTTGCATCACTATTTTATATCATAATTTGCTGTTATTCATTGATATAGTTCATATTTGGAGATGATACTTATGTTATTTCATCTATTTTGCATGTTTCATGATTGTTGGAGGATCGCGCACCGGAGTCAGGATTCTGCTGGAAAAAGCGCCGTCAGAATGCAATATTTCGGAAGATCAACAATTGACGGAAATTATATGAAAAATCCTATCTTTCCAGAAGACTTAGGGAGCCAGAAGGGGGAGCCGAGGAGGGCCGCCATGGGCCCACCTCATAGGCCGGCGCGGGCCAAGGCCTAGCCGCGCCGCCATGTGAGCCCCTCTGGCCTCCTCTCCTTCGCGTACATCTTCGTCCCGAAAACCTAAGTTCCAGAGGATAGTCGCGAAGAGTCACAGCCGCCTCTGCGGGGCGGAAAACACCAGAGAGAAAAGAGCTCTCCGGCAGGCTGAAATCTGCCGGGAAAAATCCCTCCCAGAGGGGGAAATCGACGCCATCGTCACCATCATCGAGATGGACATCATCTCCATCACCATCGTCATCATCTCCATCATCATCACCGCCGTCTCCACCGCTGCACATCGTCACCGCTGTAACGATTTAGGTTGGATCTTGATTGTTTGATAGGGGAAACTCTCCCGGTATTGATTTCTACTTGTTATTGATGCTATTGAGTGAAACCATTGAACCAAGGTTTATGCTCAGATTGTTATTCATCATCATATCACCTCTGATCATGTTCCATATGATGTCTTGTGAGTAGTTCGTTTAGTTCTTGAGGACATGGGTGAAGTCTAAATGTTAGTAGTGAATTATGGTTGAGTAATATTCAATGTTATGATATTTAAGTTGTGGTGTAATTCTTCTAGTGGTGTCATGTGAACGTCGACTACATGATACTTCATTTTTATGGGCCTAGAGAAATACATCTTGTACTCGTTTGCCAATTGCGGGGTTGCCGGACTTCAGTGAAGTGTTCGAAACCAGTTTGGCCATTTTATTGGTGTCGGGACACACCGTCAGTCCGTCAGTAATCTCAGTCGTGCGATTGCGCCTGCGCGTGGGGCCCGCATCCGGTGTCTCCTCTCCCTTCGGTTGCAGTTGCAATGCTCCCTGAGCTCCAGGAGGAGATCGTCAGCGACGAGGAGATGGCCATCATCGAGGCAGCGCTCGCCGCCGCCGCAGCCCGGCCCCTCCTCTCCGCAGCCGCCGTCCGCGGCGCCGCCACTCTCTCCTGCGCGGCCTACTCGACCGCCGGCGACATCGAAGACTCCGCGCCGCCGCTGCGGAGGTCGCTGCTGTCCCGGTTCCGGGAGCGCCGAGCCCTCGCCGTCACCGACATCACCGCCACGGTGAGCCGCCCACTGCCTGCGCCCTTCTTGATTCTTTGCGCCCTTCGGCAAATGTGCCGTGTCCCCGTCTGTGTTTCCTTGCCTGATGCGTACAGATCGACTGATTCCCCTCACCTTATTCATTTCGTGGGCTTTGTTCTTGGGACAGGAATGGTGCGATAAGCAGATGGAGTTCGTGCTGGAGCACGGCAAGCCGGAGAGGACCGAGGCGATGAAGGCCGGCTCTGACCGCCACGCCCAGCTCGAGCAAGAGGTGAGCTCTGCTGTGTTGGTCCTTCCAATAGAACAGATGGTTCCTGACTTGGAATTGAAATGAGACCCAATACTGAGGACGATACTGCCGATTTTCCCTGGTCAGTAATGGAGTACTATTGTGTTTTTAGCATGACATCAGAATGCAGGGTTCTCTTAACAAATCAATCCAGATTATTACAGACTAAAGATTGATTTGATGCTGTCATGGGCTTTGTTTCCTGTCGACTTGCCCTAAGAATCATATTTTCCTATCCTTATGATATTCTTGATGATACATACCACCAGTCATGGGTACTGAATCATGTCCTGATACGTGATCGCACAAATCATTAGCTTTTGACATAGTACTTGATGTGTGATCTCATAAGTCATCATCACTGCCAAACATGTCCTAATTACAGCTTGCATAAATACTTGAACTGAAACCACGACACTTATTATGGATCGGTGTGAGTAATAATTTCTTGTGAAGGGTTTGGAGAATGAAATCGATTTAAATCTTGAAAAAGACTGAGAAAAGAATGTGATTCATTTATTTTATTGTGGAACAGGTTATTGAGAGGGTTGATATTGCCATTCGATCTGCAGAAGAATCGTGGGCGGTCAAATTCATGAACTTTATAGTGGGAACAAACCAATTATTGTTCAATGGCTTGACACGGGAACTTCCAGTGTATGTGCTAATATACTTTAACTTGCAACCGTAAATTAATATTTTTTGTATCAATGAAAATGTTTTGGTGTAATATTAGTTTCCCGAATGTATGTAATGAAGCAATTTTAGCTTCAAGGGTAACATTTGTTCTTAATTTTGATGCAAATTCTGTCTTGCAGGCTTGGGATTGTTGAAGGTTCATGGATGGTAGGAATTATTGATGAACTCCGGATGCCTGTGGATGGAATTTCTTTTCATCCAAGTTTGGTGGATACAAAGACACGTTTCAAAGCTACATTTCCCTCGGAAGCACAGAAAAGAAATGGAAGGTTATCCTTTATCATTGCTTTCCTAACCATTAAAAGCAGAGAGACTGTCAAATTAAGTCATGTTTTGGTATTGGCAAGTAATAAGTAAACTTTAGATCTATGCTCCCTGGACTAGTGATTCCCTCCATGTAGATCTTTCCTTTCGTCTGAAGTTGCATGAAGTTGGATTAGTGCTCCATTGGTGTGTTGAGAGTGCCCATTGGTCAATTGAAACCCTCATTAGAGAGGACAATGATAATTTGCTTCTGGACAGTACTTAAGAGGTAAGAATTCTCGTTGCAAATTTATCTAGTTTCTGAATATGCACCAGCTACAAAGGATCAAGTTATGGTTTCCCCTTCTAAGGAAACTACTCTAGGATTGACCTTTCAGTTGTTGCCACGTAGTGGGTATTATGCCGAACCTCTGGACCTCTGTGTAGCGTGAAGAGGTAACCTGGGTTGGGGAGATACTAGATCTGATTCTTTATTCATTTCCCGTAAGGGTCTAGGAGCAGGCATAAATAGCTCACGTACATTACTTCAGGCCTAAGGCCAGAATCCTAACAAACTTGAAAAGGACTGAGTAACTTGGAAACTGACTCTAGAGATAATGATCCTCTTAAATTAAAAGGATACGGATTGATTTCCTACGATTTGCAGCACCAACTAAAACCTTCACGTGACAGTTATGTAGCAGACTGATAGTTAAATTTCTTCATGTTCTACTGGGGAAGTGCAGTCATTAGGAACATCTGCCGCACACGCATTCCTGTGTATTGCCTTCTTCAGAAGATGCATCTTATGCTATTCATTTGAACTTATTGCTGAAATTGTTTGGAGATAAATTCAGATTATTATCATGCCAAGCTTTCTACAACTTGTTTTATTTCTGTCATTCTGTCATGCAGTATGGTGACAGCAAGCTAGCAGCTGAAAGCTATATGATATATGGTCATATTTGTCACAGGCTTCAGCTGATGTGTTATAAGTACCTATGGGACAGCTTGATTGCTGAGAAATTCCCAGCAGAGAATTTCTTCAGCTATTTTGACCTGAACCCCGACTTCTTGTTATCTGACGATGTCAAGCGGTACATTAGCTCATTGGGTTTCAATGCACAGGTTCTGTTTCTCACCTTTAGATTTTGACTTCTTTTGTTGTTCAAACATTTTATAGGGATTGGAATAACCATCTGTTATTGTGAAACTATTTCATTCCATTTTCTTACTACACTGAATTAAATAAGTGTCTGCTAGAATCCCTCTTTTGTTGGCGTTGTGCGTGTTCATGCAAATGTATGGAACTTATGGTTTCTGCCTGCAGACTTTTGGGGATGTGTTGAAATACTATAAAATTACCTGCCATACGCTATCACGATCTCAAGAAAAGCTGATCTTGAGGTAAATAAGGTGCAGCCTGAACAATACTGATCTGGAGTGACTACTGAATACCTAATAGCGAAAAAGGGATTTACTGTTAATGGCTTAATGCCGGGCAAATGAAATAAAACTTATTATACTTTCATTTTCCTATATAATTGCAGATATGAACTGCAGGCAGATCATTCCCTGCTAGAAGAATACGAGTTCTCTTATGACGATCAATGGTTCAAGGATCAAATCCAGGAAGCCCTCCGCTTCTGGCTGGGGGCACGGGATCCTAAATTTGTGACTGAAGAGGAGTTGTGGAAATGTAAATTCTGCAAATTTGCACCGAGTTGCCCGAAGATGGTTTCCAACTCGAGATGCTGACTTACATTCAAAGGTTGCACATGGACAACTCTGTTTCGGGTTAGTGGAGCCTGGGTAATTTTTTCGGACACTGGGCTGTAGAACTGACCATTTTGATGAATGTTAACCTTGGATGTGTCTTGAATTCATTCATTCATCTGTTTTTTTTCTTCTTTCCATGGCTAGATTGAACTGAATATTATATTACATTGTATGGAGCGTCGTAACATGGATATTACTGGTTAGCTAGTGAATTTCATTCATGTTGTATGCATCCTAATGAAGAAAATCATTATCTAGAATTCACTTGTGTATGATTTAAAAGAATGGATTTTGGAGTACACATCAGTGCTAATAGATGTTATCGTTATTTGCATTTATCTTGGGTATCAGGATTTCAACTATTTCGTTTGGTGTTTGCGTATAAGTAAAAATATAATACTGTTACTTGAGTGTTTTCCTTGCGGCTCTTCAGTTTCAGTTTCGGGTTCTTAATTGAACTCTGAACCTTAGTAAAAAACAATTTACCGTAATGTCACGGACAGCGAAGGGGAATAAACTAACATGTATAGGCACTGAAAAGAACAGTTAGTCAGTTACACGTGCAGATATATAGATCTGTCAGTTTCAGTGGAGTTTTCGTTTCACGAGATGTAGATCCACTGATGTCGGTGCAGTTTAGCCTCTGGAAAAGTCATATTGGAACATGGGCACCAGTGCTCTCACCGTATTAAAAAATTCGAAAATTATATTTATATGTTTAAAATAATTATGTAACAAAATTCTAAAAGTACCTAATGATGTACCCAACTAACCTACAAAATCTCAATTTCAAATGTTTTGTTTTTTGACCTATACAAAAATGACAAAATCTGTTTTCTTTTTGTAGATTTAAATCATTACACTTAGATCTATGCATTTGTTATTTTTGTGCAGCCTAAAATACACATTATTTTCAGTTGAAAATTTACAAGATTATGGGATACAATACCGACTACATCATAATTTATTTTCAGATTTTTGTGAAGCTTAGAAATATGATTTATTTATTTATTTTTTGAAATGAGATCCACCAAATCTCTGTCCACTAACTTTTCCTTAAATCTGACCAATGGACTCTGAAAAAAAAATCAGTAGTAAGGGTATGCTAAGATGACAACCCGTAGCATTCTCGAAAACTTCACAATGGCCTACATAAACACTAGTAACGCATACCAAGAACTAATAAGGCCACCTTTCTAGAGCGGTCGGTTATTTTGGACCTTTATGTTTCTGGTTGATTCTTCAATGTATCAACTCTGGTGATTTTGTTGATGTATGCATACGATATTTTCTGTACAAACTGCATACGATGCATGCATCCAACCCCTCCACCCGGCTACTAAACTCTAGAAGCACAGCAAACCAGCAGATCCTTTGTCGGACACACATCGGACATGGAATTATCGTATCATAGAAGTTCCCCTTTATTCAAAAAATAATAATATTACAAAGTGCTACTCTACAGGTGTAGCAATTCAGTTATATTTCTACGGGTTCATGCTGCACTAACCACTAACGAACAACTCAAAAATATGATACTCCATACCTCATTCGTCATCCGGATATCTAGATCTGAACTATAGTAAAGAACCAGGTCCCCGAATGGCAATACAGAGCACAAAAATGAGAGCCCGTGCTCATATTTCAAGTGCAATAAATTACAAAAGATCATCAAGCAAGCTCTCGGATCATCATATCTCTGTGGACCTTAGAGCTTCAATCACCGTCAGTCAATGTGCAGAGCTCCTGGGCACGCTGAAGGATCCACCGCCATAGAGCATCTGATATACTGGACGAATCCTCACGGTCAGAACTATGCTCAGCAATGTACCCAAGCAGGCCATGCCAGACAGAACACAAAATGTAAATCCAAAACAATTGGGACCATAGCACGCGACATCAGAATCCGTCGTCGTGGAGTGCTGTTTTTGCACTTCAAGGTCGTAAATATAGCCTGCAAGACTGTTAAACAGGAGCGCTCCAATTGGATTCCCCATTGAGATGAAATTATAGATCTTTCCAAATTGCTTCAACCCAAACAATTCTGAGGAAGTTGAGATCATCACGGAGAATTGGATACCAAAGCATATTCCAAGCAAGGCAACAGAGACATGAAGTGTTGAGTAGAGACCCAGCGCAAATAGCAGGTATGTAAATATCATCACAACTTGGGTGCATACAACCAATGCTGTCCGTGGAAGTATCCATGACCTGCAAAGGAAGCATGACGGTCATATCAAAATCCAAATCAAGGCATTTCAACCATGCATCAAAATAAGGAAGTTTTTGGCTCAATACATAGTTGGGACTGGACCTCCCTACAGTTCCATCTCTATAAAACAGTGAATATTGTCGACTCATTATTTATTGGAAAGTAATTTGAAGATGGAATGGATGCTTTAGTCATTAACTTAGGGAGCAGCTGATGCAGAACTAGTGCTCGGACTGGTAGATTAAAGTAAATCTTCTAAATTACACATTTAGAGAGCAAATGCAATTGACTAAAGCAGATATTTTGTTACCTGACAAGATACTCAGAAATAGCGCCGCCTCCTAAACGGCCGAAAAAGTTGCAGAAACTGAACAGAGAGAGTGATATAGTTGTGTCCACAGCACCGGCTGCAATTACAACCTGTGCTAAGTTGTTAACAACGGTGACTCCAGATCCGACCCCAATAAAATATACTGCAAAGAGAAGCCAGAAATCTGCCTTGAGCAGTGCTTCGCGAAATCTGAAGTCCTCTCCCCTATGTGGTCGTCTTCTTGTCTGCTTTACAGCCCCTTCACCCTCCGCTAAGAGAATGTCGATATCTGAGGCATCATCATCTTCTAGATTAGTAAGCTTTGATCCAGAGGAAGAAGGCAGAAGAAATGGTTCTGTGTGGTCATTATCAGCATCAGAAGAGTCCAACGGGCCTTTTGCACGGTTACTTGGAAAGAGTGTCATTTTCAAGGGTATTGCAACTGGCGCAAAAAGGAGAAGGGTCATAACAACAAGAATCAAATAGTTCCAAATATCAGCAAGTGCTACGACATGATTCAGTATCGTGGTTCCAACAAGATACAATCCAAGAACAATACTGCCGATTTGAGCAAACAGAAAGTGAACTCGCTCTGAAGAATTGGGCGCCAGGGAGGGCTCGCAAGGCCTCACAAAGTACATTGTCAGAAGGCACACAACAGGAACTCCCAGAGTGAGCAAAAGCAAAAGGCTCGCAGCTGAATCGTTGAGAACACCAGTGTATATTTCAGTGTAGACAGCAGCACTTAGACCAACATAACCTTTGAGGATGCCGGCAACAGCACCTCTGCTGAGCGGGAAGTTCCTCATGTTGGTGACTAGAACAGCAGTTCCCAACCACGCGCCGCTGTTCGCAGCAAGGCACAATGCCAACCATACCTGTGGCACAATACAAGAAGGTTAGTAGCCAATTTGCACTACGCTACCAGAGTAAAGTCTGCCTCAGAATGCCTGTGTTTGGTTAGTGGTCAATTTACACTATGCTACCAGAGTAAAGTCAGCCACATAAGGCTTATGTTTCACAGGTGTAGTACAAATCCTCAATATGTGCATACTGCTGGCCAATGAAGCCAATTTGGTGTCTTCTTTTGCCCAAATATAATAACCAGGGCGTCCTTGGTTGCTAGTGTTCGCTATTATGTTTCAGTTTGTGAGACGTTGGAAAGGGACATTAGTTTACCAGGACCAGGTTCATCCCTAATTGTGAGATGTTAACTTGCGCCTGCAAAAGCGGCCACTTGGCACAAAAACAATGCCTTTGCCCTGAAATTACTTACAGGCTATAATACAACAGAGCAGTTGAAGTACCATATCGTAACCTAACACGAATATACCTACCGAATTGCAACTACTGGGTAAAAACGGATCTTGAGAAATTGACCTCAGAGTAAAAAAAAAGGGGGGTAAGGATTAAAGTAGTACACTAAGATAAGATGGCGAGCTCACCAGCCAGTAGGGCAGCGCCGGGGCGATGCCGGAGACGGCGAGCCAGGTGGTGCCGTAGCCGAGGACGCAGGCGGCGGCGCCTATGAGCAGGAGCACCGCCGGGTGGAGGCGGTTGCAGAGGACCCCGGGGAGCAGGCCGAGGTTGTCCCCGACGTCGCAGGCGACGGCGAGCATGGCGAGGCGGCTCTGGTCGACCCCGAGCGCGACCTTGAGCGCGTGCGAGTAGAGCGCGAAGGTGGAGCTGGCTCCCCCCGCCACCTGCACCAACACCGCTGCGCTCAGCCCCAGCCACGGCGGCCGGCTCCCCGCCTTCATCGCCCCCGCCCGCATCCTGCACCACCACCACTGCCCCCTGATCTAGCTCTTTCTTGGATGCGCGGCGAGGTCAGCCAAGGTTGGGTTTTTCAGGAGCAGAGAGGAAGGAAAAGCTATGTTGGGATTTGCGAGCCTGTGATGATTTTTAATGGGGTTTTAGGCAGCCGAATCTGAAACCTTTCGTGGGCAGGTGGAGGATACGCTGAAAAAGTGGACTCCGATGGCGATGGTCGGCAGCGTCAGCCCGGCCAGGCAACCTGCCCATCTCAAAAAATTTGCAAGATAAAGGGAGAGATCGTCTGGGCTGGCGTGGCAGTTTGTCGACCTAGGATGGGCCTGATCCGGAGTCTCAATGGCCGAAGATTTTGCTCTGAAATTGGGCAAAGCCTGGGAGCCTCTCTCTGCCTTTTCTCCCAACACTCTTACTGCGTTATACACTGGTACTGGGCTGAGAACTACACAGTCCCTCCCACATATGTTTTTTTTGATCTTTTTTGTTGCCGAGAGAACATATTAGCATGATTATGTTCATGTGATGATGTATGAACTAAACAGAAAACCAAAACTGATCATGGGTGCATATGCACCCTATATGTATAACACATATTTCAAAAAGTAAAAAATTAGGAACAAAAATTTAGCATGTAGAGGGACACGTTCTATGAGTACACGTAAAGTTTCACGTAAAACCGACAATTTTTGTACCCTATGTAAAAAAGACAAATAATGTCTCGAGAAATAGACTATTTTAACACCAAAAATTTGTCTTTTTAGTACAAGACACAAAACATATCGGTTTTTTTCTGAAACAACTTTGTGAATATGTAACATGTCAAGATATACACGAGGCATTTTTGTTTGTATTTTTTGACATTTAGAAATATATTTAATATGCATTTCAAATAAAGGGTGCATATGCACCTAGGTGTAGAAACACCTAGGACATGCTGTTTCTGCTCCCGGGAGCACATGCTCCTGGTTTTTAAAATTAAATTTCATCATATTATATAATGTCAAAAAATTCCGATAAAAAATGTTACGGATACATCTTGATGTTCTATGTGTTTGCAAAGTCGTTTCACGAAAAATCGATACTTTTTGTGTCATGTGTAAAAAAGTTAAAATTTGGTGCTAAATATAAGCTCTTCACAAGACGTTTTGCTTGTCATATTTACACAGGACACAAAACCTATCGGTTTCGCGCGAAACTTGGCATACACATATGGATTGTTGACATGTACGCGTGAAATTTGTGTTTGTATTTTTTGTGATATTTTAAAATGTTTTTCTCTGTAGCGGGAGCATATGCACCTGAGATCAAAATTGTATTTCCGCTATATAGTTAGATATGGAATGCCAAATATTTAAAACTAAAATGTATCGCCTAACCCTGCTTGTTGAGAATAAGCAGTGCATAATGATTGTTTAGCACGATTCATGGTGTATGGTAGAGAACTCTAGAGTGGAGATATTCTTTCCCCACCTGTCGACTTAGTGACAGAACCATAGTATGAGTGATGCTAGTACAATTGTCATGTGCAAGTATAATTAGGGTGTTCCCGTCCGCTCATGAAACCGAATAGTTGTGGTAGGTGCTTGGTGCTTGAGTTTTAATTTGAGATGAGGGTCGGGCTGAGAGTCACCTAAAAGCGCAATTGTGCTCTAAATAGACAGGCATAGTCACGTTGAAGAAAAGAACTAGGTCGTAAGACCAAAAGCTTAATCAAATGTAGGCATCGAAGAGATTAAAGGTGACTAGACCCCAAAATAGGTGGAATTAGGAGCTAGCTCGGTTTCCATCGGACCATGTAAAGTTAATTTTGCGATAATAATAAAATACACATGAGCACCACGACCTCTAAATATGGCTAGTGTTTGTTTGTTTGTTTTTAAATCTTGTTGGTATTGAATTGTTGGGAAGGAAAAACATCAATTTCCTTCGTGCTTGAAATTATACACCCATAACAGTTCAAACTTTTCGAGCCACGAGGGGATTAGAATCACCCGCCAATTATAGTCAAAATTCTCATAGTGGATGTAGCGTGATGTGAAATCTAAAAAATCAAAACAAAGTATGTTCTAAACATAAGCTCATAAGATCATATGGTAAACTGTAGTAGTATCCTGGATTGCTATGAAATTGGGAAAACTTGGGAATTTAGGATGATGAGGAGTTACTGAAGAGAAAAAATTGATTCATAACCAAGATAACACTTAAGTTAATGAATGCCAATACTCATTGCTTAGGACTGGAAATTGCGTGGCAGCTAGGATGGGCCTGCTCCCTCGTTCTCAGACTCTTTTTTCCCCCTTTTTTTGGTTGCCGAGAACAATTATGTTCCAGTCAGAATATATGAAGCAAATCACTATATAATATTTAAACAAAATTGTATTGTGCGATCATACTTGTTGAGAATAAGCAATGCATACTTCAGAACAGTTGAGCAGAGCTCTCATCAGCGATGGAACTAGGCCCAAAAAGTTGGGCGGGCCAACACATTGAAGATAGGTAAAATACGTCATTATTGGGCTAAATTTTACAAGGATATAGGCTAAAATATCTTGGGCTGAGCGGGCCATAGCCCGGTTTTGCCCCAACATAGGTCCGTCATTGGCTCTCCTACAAATATAGATATTTGAGATGGAAAACACTACATAATTTATTCATGGTAAATTAAGAAATATCTTGTGGCTAGCCATCTAAAATGATTAGTTACTATGATTCATGCCATATGGTAGAGAACTCTAGAGTGGAGATTATCTTTCCATACCTAGATATTTTGTTGTGAACTTTGTGACAGAAACCATGCGAGTCATGATAGTACAATTATCTTGTACAAGTATAATTTGGGTGTTCTTGTCCGCTCATGAAACCAAATAGTTGTGGTCCTTTAGTGCTTGACTTTTGATTTAACATGAGGGTCGGGATGAATCACCTAAGAGCGCAATAGTGCTCTAAACATAGTGGTATAGTCACGCGGAAACAAAGCACTAGGTCATAAGAAAAAAAATTAATCAACTAAATACATGGAGAGACTTAACACTATTTTGTAATTAGAGAAGTGAGTCGAGATCCCAAAATAGTTGAAATTAAGAGCTAGCTTGGTTCCCAACAATACCATGCAAAATTCATTTTGGGATAACATTCACAAGAGCACTCTAACCTATAAATATGGCTAGTGTTTGTTTATTGTTAACTAATGTTGGTATTGAATTGTTGGGGATGAAAACATCAATTTCCTTCATGCTAGAAACTATACACCATTATACATCAAACTTTTCAAGACATTAGGAGGATTGTAATCATCTACTTATATTCGATACCCCCATAGTGGATAAATAATAGATGTGAAATATGAAAATTAAAAATAAAGTATGTTTTAAACATAAGCTCATATGTAAAATGTTTTGATAGGCATGATTTTTCCAATTGGGAAAAATGGATGGGTAGTTATAGACGGAAACATTGATTTAATAGAAGTTATCTCCGATACACAGTTTTGAACAAACCAACATAACAGTTACATGAATTAATGTCACTACTCATTGACTAAGTCTGGCAAGGGTTTGATCAATATTGTTTTGGTGGTTGAGCTTCAATTAATTGCTATTTCGGTGAGCTTATATTGTTTGGTCAATATGTTTTTCTTTTGGTCTAATGGTGTGTGTGTTGATTTAGAGTTTAACCTGTGGATGCATACTATCATTGACTGATAGACATTTGAGATGGAAAACACTACATAATTTATTCATGGTAAATTAAGAAATATCTTGTGGCTAGCCATCTGAAATGATTAGTTACTATGATTCATGCCATATGATAGAGAAATATAGAGTGATTGTCTTTCCCTACCTAGATATTTTGTTGTAAACTTTGTGACAGAAACCATGCGACTGACGATAGTACAATTGTCGTGTACAAGTATATTTAGGATGTTCCCGTCCGCTCATGAAACCGAATAGTTGTGGTGCTTAGTGCTTGAATTTTGATTTGAGGTAAGGGTCAGGCTGAGAGTCACCTAAAAGCGCAATTGTGCTCTAAATAGAGTGGCATAGCCATGTTGAAGAAAAGCACTAGGTCGTAAGAACATAATTTGATCAAATATAGGTATTGGAGAGACTAAAGGTGAGTAGAGATCCCAAAATAGTTGGAATTAGGAGCTAGCTCGGTTTCCATCAGACTATGTAAAGTTAATTTTTCTATAATGATAAAATACACAAGAGGACCACAACCTGTAAATATGGCTAGTGTTTGTTTATTTTTAACTATTGTTGCTGATGAAAACATCAATTTCCTTCATGCTTGAAATTAACACTCATTACACTTCAAACCTTTTGAGCCATGTGGTTATATTTAAAATTCTCATAGTGGACGTAGCGTGATGAGAAATATGAAAATTCAAAACAAAGTATGTTTTTAACATAAGCTTAGAAGATCATATGGTAAACTATCTTGATATCTAGGGTTGTTTTCAAATTGGAAAAAATTGGAAATTTAGGATGATGAGGAGTTACTGAAGAAACAAATTTAATTTAATATAATTTATCTCCATACGTAATTTTTATGAAACCAAGATAACACTTAAATTAATTAATGACAATACTCATTGTCTAGGACTGGCAAGGGTTTGTAATCAATATTTTCTTGTTCGTTGAACTTTTATTAATTGTTATTTCGGTGAGGTTGTATTGTTTGGTCAACATGTTTTGTTTTTGGTCTAAGTTTTTTGTGTCTGAATCCATTTATGACCCATTAGCTGAGTTAGAGTTTAACCTATGGATACATACTGCAACTGACTATTGTGTGAGGGTTCATCACTACAAGAAAAGTTGCCATGGCCGACGAAGTTGAAGACGCGCCGTGGTTGCTGGTGCACCATGGCCGACGATTTTTGGTCTCTCCGTTGTGCATGTCAAAACATTTTTTCTCTCGTTTTTTAGGCCACCTAGCCCGACGAAAACGGCCAAAACGTCGCGTGTGGTGTCCCGGGACGTGGTGCATCTCGAATTCTCGGGTTCGCCGGCCGAGTCAACGCAAATCCGCACCGCCCAGGGATGTAGGGCCCAGATGGCAGGCTCTCTGGCATTGTTTTTTTTCTCGATCGCGCCATCTACTTCAACGCTCTCCGATCGAGCCGTTTACGATGCAGGATCATGGGTCCCGCATGTCATCCTCTATGAACCAAAATTCTTTCTATTCTTGGATTTTTTTTACCCCCTGATTTCTAGCTACTTCCTTTTTCTTTTGATCCCTTGTCGCCTTGGAAACGTTGAGACCACTGCTGCTAATTGGGACCCGCATGTCATCCTCTATGAGCAATCAACTTTCTTTTCTTGGACTTTTTTTTGGCACCTCAAATTTGGTCACTTGACTTTTTCTTTCGATCCCCTGCCGCCTCTCAAACGGTGATACCGCTGCTGCTAAATGGGACCCGCATGTCATCCTCTATGTACTATAAAACTTTCTTTTCTTGGATTTTTTTGGCACCTCATATTTGCTCACTTACCTTTTTCTTTCGATCCCCTGCCGCCTCTCAAACGGTGAGACCGCTGCTGCTAAATGGGACCCGCATGTCATCCTCTATGTACTATAAAACTTTCTTTTCTAGGATTTTTTTTGGAACCTCATATTTGGTCACTTGCCTTTTTCTTTCGATCCCGTGCCGCCTCTCAAACGGTGATACCGCTGCTGCTAAATGGGACCCGCATGTCATCCTCTACGTACTATAAAACTTTCTTTTCTTGAATTATTTTTGGCTCCTGATATTTGGTCACTTGCCTTTTTCTTTCGATCCCGTGCAGCCTCTCAAACGGTGATATCGCTACTGCTAAATGGAACCCGCATGTCATCATCTATGTACAATCAAGTTTCTTTTTTTGAATTATTTTTGGATCCTGATATTTGGTCACTTGCCTTTTTCATTCGATCTCATGCCACGTTTGAAACGTTGAGGAACCTGCTGGCTCATGGGACCCGCATGTCATCCTCTATGTGCTATAAAAGTTTATTTTCTTGGATTTTTTTTCACCCTCTGATTTTTGGCTATTTCCTTTTTCTTTTGATCCCCTGCCGCCTTGGAAACGTTGAGTAAGCTGCTGACTCATGGGACCCGCATGTCATCCTCTATGTACAATCAACTTTCTTTTCTTGAATTATTTTTAGATCCTGATATTTGGTCACTTGCCTTTTTCTTTCGATCTCATGCCTTGAAACGTTGAGGAACCTGCTGGCTCATGGGATCCGCATGTCATCCTCTATGTGTTATAAAAGTTTATTTTCTTGGATTTTTTTCACCCTCTGATTTTTGGCTATTTCCTTTTTCTTTTGATCCCCTGCCGTATTGGAAACGTTGAGTAAGCCGCTGACTCATGGGACCCGCATGTCATCCTCTATGTACAATCAACTTTCTTTTCCTTTTGATCTCAAGCCGCATTTGAAACGTTGAGACCGCTGCTGCTAAATGGGACCCGCATGTCATCCTCTCTGTACAATAAAGTTTCTTTTCTTGGATTATCTTTGGCTCCTGATATTTTGTCACTTGCCTTTTTCTTTCGATCTCATGCCGCCTTTGAAACGTTGAGTAAGCTGCTGGCTCATGGGTCCCGCATGTCATCATCTACGAACAATAAAAGTTTTCTTTCTTGGAGTTATTTTTGACTCCTAATTTCTGGCTATTTGCCTTTTTCTTTTGATCTCCTGCCCCCTCTGAAACGATGAGGACGCTGTTGGCAGGTCGGTCCCACATGGCATCCTCTATGAACAATAAAAGTTTCCTTTGATGGATTTATTTTGAACCCCTAATTAATTTCTGGATATTTCTTTTTTTTTCTTTTGATCCCCTGCCGCCTTGGAATCGTTGAGGATGCTGCTGCCTCATGGGTCCCGCATGTCATCCTCTCAGAACGGTAAATGTTTCTTTTCTTGGATTTTGTTGACCAAACGATTTTTGGCTTATTTTTTCTTTCGATCTCCTGCAGCCTTTAAAACGTTGAGGACGCTGCTGGCTCATGGGTCCCACATGTCAACCTCTATGAACAATAAACGCTGAGGATGCTGCTGTCTCATGGGTCCCGCATGTCATCCTCTCAGAACGAAAATGTTTCTTTTCTTGCATTTTTTACCAACAGATTTTTGGTTTATTTTTTTTCCATCCCCTGCCGCCTTTAAAACGTTGACGACGCTGCTGGCTCATGGGTCCCCGATGTCAGCCTTCCCGTACAAGAAACATGTGATATCTTGATTATTTTGCAGACAATAAACATTGTATTTCGCTCTGAGCTATTGCAAACGGATAAATTAAATCTTTATTTTTACATAAACAAACTTATATGCTGAATCTCCTTGTTTTGTGTTTTTGCGAAGCATAGGACTTTCCTGTTTTTTTTAGAAAAATCCGAACTTTCCTGTTTTGGAGTGGGCTGAAATTGTACGAGTCAAAAGGCCCAGGAGGATAGTTCGAAGGCCCAGATGTCCAGATGCAGCCCAATTGAAATCTTTATTTTCTTGGATTTTTTTCACCCCCTGATTTCTGGCTACTTCATTTTTCTTTTGGTCCTGTGCCGCCTTGGAAACGTTGAGACCGCTGCTGCAAAATGGGACCCGCATGTCATCCTCTATGTACAATAAAATTTCTTTTCTTGGATTATTTTTGGCTCCTGATATTTGGTCACTTGCCTTTTTCTTTCAATCTCATGCCGACTTTGAAACGTTGAGGAAGCTGCTGGCTCATGGGTCCCACATGTCATCCTCTATGAACAATAAAAGTTTCCTTTGTTGGATTTATTTTTTACCCCTAATTTCTGGTTATTTGCCTTTTTCTTTTGATCCACTGCCCCCTTTGAAATGATGACGACGCAGCTGGCAGGTCGGTCCCACATGTCATCCTCTATGAACAATAAAGGTTTCCTTTGATAGATTTATTTTTGACCCTAATTAATTTCTGGCTATTTCCTTTTTTTATTTTGATCCCCTGCCGCCTTGGAATAGTTGAGGATGCTGCTGCCTCATGGGTCCCGCATGTCATCCTCTCAGAAAGGTAAATGTTTCATTTCTTGGATTTTGTTTACCAACTGATTTTTGGCTTATTTTTTTTGTTTCGATCTCCTGCCGCCTTTAAAACGTTGACGACGCTGCTGGCTCATGGGTCCCCAATGTCAGCCTCCCCGTACTGCAAATCCTCTTTCTGCAAAGGTTGTATTTCTAGCTAGATAGCTAAGGTGGATTCGAATCTGCCGTGGTTCAGGCAGCTCAGGTAAGCCTTCTTGCACTGATTAATGGAACTAGTGTATAGCAAGGTCAAGACATGTGGCTCGGTGTAATGAATCTATTTGAATCATGTTGTGGATTCAATCTGATAGTTCTCTAACAGGTCAGCCAAAATAGAAATTAAGTTTTTTTCTAAAACGGAAATGCAAATTAAGATGAACACAAACATTAGTTATCATAATAGCTGATCATACATACATACTTGCTAAGAGCAAAAGCTTGCCAGAGTTTTACCACCCATACAATTAATTAGCAGTTCAGATAAGATAACCTTATATAAGTATAACTACAAATGCATTTGCTAAGGGCTCATGGGACAACAGAACTAGACAACCGCAAACTTTATGACCAGCATGTCACAGCGGCATCGAAAGATCTTGACCTTCAACTTTGATCCAATGCGAAGTTTGGCACCGTCTATGAACTTTTTCCTCCTGGAAGTAACAGCCAAGCGGCCATCTGTGGGACTGACGGAGTACCGTCCCTCCACGGTGAGACCTTCACTCTCCATGACGAGGGAAATCTTGCCCCTTCGGCCAGCATTGAGATCCTTGGAGATACTTTTAGGCAATTTCTGATTCAAAGCAAGAGATACCACCAAAAATTAGTCAATGGCACCAATACACTGAAGACTGAACCATGTGAGACTTTGAGCAGAGAAGACATCAAGATAAGAGCAGTTATGATGTCATATACTCACGAACATAGTCTTCAGATGCGTCCTGGTTACCACACGGGTGGCTACAGCAATGAGCTGAGACCTCGGTGATCTGGCTGGGGCAGGTGCAGGAGCCTGGGCTGGTACACGAGCTGGTGCTGATGCAGGAGACTGCTGGGCAGGTGCAATAAACGGTGCCTCTAGAGGAACCGGTCTTGATGCAGGAGACTGTTGGGCAGGTGCAGTAAACGGTGCAGCTAGAGGAACCAATGCTGATGCAGGAGCCTGCTGGGCAGATGTAGTATATGGGGCCTCTACAGGAACCAATGCTGATGCAGGGGCCTACTGGGTAGATGCAGTAAACGGAGCTGGTACATGAACCGGTGCTGATGCTGATGCAGGAGAGTGGGAAGCCGGTGCCGGTGCTGGTGTGGGTGCCCTTTGTGACATCCGCTCCTGTTCCATCAGGGGATCTGCAACTTTGATCGTGTTAAACCCAGCAAGCTAGAACAGAGGAAATGGTTTAGAACAACTGCTGAGAATGCAGTAATCAAAGGATATGAGTACAAAAAAGTTACATATTATATATTTGGAAGTGTCTCCAACTCTGTAAGCAGTTACGTATATCTGCCCGTTTGAGTTTCTGATCCTCAGCTCGTCGCCCTTCTTCAGACCGTAGTCAAAAGCAAACTTTCTCCAATCATGTCCATACAAATATGTGATGGCACCGTCTTGTAGACATACACCTCATAGACCGTGTAGGTGTTCATCAATTTGCCATTGCCATGCATAGTGAAAGACCCTTCATGCGACACATCTGGTTAATCATTGGACGAAGTTCACAAGGTACGATCTGCGGGTGAAAATTGATACTAATGTAAGAAGCGGGAAGACTAAAAACAAGACTTTACTATATGCCAATTCATGCTAAACCACCGAGAATACATACACAGTAACTACTGTGAAGGAGTTATTAGAAAGGTAGATAGAGCCATAGGAGGTGTTATATGCGGGGTATGTACATGGGCCCGCCATATTCCCGCAAGCTCGGCATCGGGATGGTGAAGGAAACATGGGAGGTACTACTGGTGCGTAGCGCTGAATGTAAGTGGAAGAATTAGGTTGTGTAAAGTGCATAGTTCAGAGCAATGCAAATGTTGACAAGCGAGTGCATAACACTATGTTACAAACTGAACAGTCAAAATTTAGTGTATGATGAATATAAACATGCTAATTTGGCGTTTTTGAATTCCAAAAAGCATTAGACAGAGCCGTTGATAATATCAGACATAAATCATGGCATGTATATGTTGCTTAAGAAAATATACCCGAACCCTTGGATGGTTACGACCCGACTGGTCCTTGGACTTGAGCTTATATAAGCATCCAGAAGGTGGGGCTGACAGTAACTTGGTGGCAGCCACTGCAGAGGCCTCATCAGCAGCAGTTGCAATCCTTTTGACCAATGAAGGCTTAGAAGTTTCAGTCTGCATATGAAAATTGAAGAGCAACAGACATCAGCAGTGATATATAAAATGAATCTATGAGACATTGATGCATATAGTGCTGGATGTAAGTGGAAGAATAGGGTTGTGTGTATTTCTAAACTATTGGTAAGCATTAGACAAAGCCGGCAATAAACAGACAAATCAAATCATGTATGAGGATTAAGAAAATATACCTGCTTACTGAAAAGGATACCACCCAGCTGGCCCGTGGCCTTGTGCTTGAGGAGGTTTTCAGAAGATGGTGGCGGCACCATCGTCTTCACAGCAGCCTCATCAGGATCATTTTTTCTCCATTTGAGTAGAGGCATAGAAGCTTCATCCTGCATATGAATAGCAACAGAACTCATCATTGATATTTAATAAATCTATGAAATAGACTGATGCAAATAGTGCGGGATGTAAGTGGAAGAATAGGGTTGTGCATAGACAACAGTTGACAACAATGCAAATGATTACAAAAGAAGCCAACAGAACTCAACAGTTTATATACTGGATGAGACAGACTGAAAAGTGAAAAATTAGTGTATGATGATTGTAAGCAAACGCAGTGTTTCTGAACTTTTGGTAAGCATTAGGCAAAGCCAACAGTAATTAAACAGATAATAATAAAATCATGTATGTGGATTAAGAAAATATACCAGATTCATTAAAAGGTCACCACCCAGCTGGCCCATGGCCTCGTGCTTGTAGAGGTTTTCGGATGATGGTGCCGGCACCATCATCCTCACAGCAGCCTCATCAGCCTCATTTTGCATCCACTTGAGTAAAGGTGCAGCAGTTTCAGCCTGCATAAGAATGGGAACAGATCTCAGCAGTGATATTGAATGACTCTGAGACAGACTGATGCATATAATGCTGGATGTAAGTGGAAGGGTATGGCTGTGTATGGACAACAGTTCACAACAATGCAAGGGTGTGTTCGGTTCTGAAACAGCGTGGAATGGAATGGAATGGTTCCATACTAGAGGAATGGAATGGTTACATTTTTTCGGTTGGGAAAAATGGAGAGCAGAACAGATCGAGGTTAAACTAATCATTTGTCTCAAAATTGTAATTAGCAATTGCAAATGACATTTTAATCTCAAAGTCGTAATTAACAGCGCCTAAGGGTGCTCTTTTAATCTAAATATCGTAATTAACATCATTTTTTGTTGGGTTAGGGGAACTGGAGAGTAGATGAATATTACTGTATGATGATTGTAAACAAACGAATTTGGTGTTTCTAAACTTTTGGCTTCGAGATCTTATGGGCTTCAACTCTAGCCTACCCCAACTTGTTTGGGACTGAAAGGCTTGGTTGTTGTTCTTGTTGTTGTTGTAAACTTTTGGCAAGCATTAGAAAAAACCGACAATAAACAGACAAAAATCAAGGCATGTTTTGTGGATTAAGAAAATATACCATATTCATTAAAAGATCACCACCCAACGGGCGCGTGGCCTTGTTCTTGTAGAGGCATTTAGAAGATGGGGGCGGCATCAACATACTGGCAGCCTGATCAGCCGCAGTTTTGATCTTCCTTTTGAGTAAAGGCCCTAAAGTTACAGTCTGCATATGAATAGCAAAACAAAAGGCAGACCTCAGTAGTGATATTGAATTACTGTATGAGATAGACTGATGCATATAGTGGACGCTCTTAGCCTTTTGCACCATGAACACTAGCTATGGACAGACAAAAAAAACTAGTTGACTCAGCTTTGTCTAGATACCTCCATCCCAAAGCTTAAGGCTTATTTCTTTTTGAGAAATCAAAACAAGTAAAGTTTGACCAAAATTTTAGAACATTCTATCAACAAATATAATATTGTGTAGATACCGTAGGAAAATATATTTCACAACCTATTTAATGATATTAATTTTTTATTTTGCATGTTAATGATTTTTGGTAAAAGCTTAGTCAAACATGGTATAGTTTGACTTTCTAAAAATAATATAAGCCCTAAGCTTTGGGATGGAGGTAGTAGTATCTAGAGCTAAAACACATCTAGATACATCCGTATCTACAGATAGTTGAGTCAATTAATTTGCATCTGAGGGAGTATCAGGTTCAGACTACATCATGGTAAGTTGGTTAAAAAAAAATTACCCCTGGGCGGTCCCTGCCCAGCTCGGCAGTGGCATTTCGCTTCTTGTGCTGCAGATCTGGCCATGCTCCTGCAGCAGGTGGGGCGCTATCATTCCCCATAGCCTTAGCACAGAACCTGGAGGTACCAACCTGATACAGACAATATAGAGCATGGTGTCACAGAGGCTTTACGCACAAACAGCTGAAGATATGTGCTACTTTAAGCATTTTCCAGAACAGGAACAGATTGAGGATGCAGACAGACAGAGTGGATAAGCAAACGGAGTACCTGCTTTGCAGGGCTGGGGACGCAGCTCAGGCTCAGCCAACTGCCCACATGCATGGTGGCCTTACGCTCCATTGCCCCCCCCCACCACCACCGAGGTCTTTCCTTTCCTGTACAAGCTGACAAAAGATACAATGAGGATCAGCAGAAACTACAAAGGTTGCAAATGTCGACAAATAAAAGAAGAACACCCCAATCCAAGCAAAGGTAGCCCCCGCCCCCCACCCCCATCAATCACTCCCAGCGCGAGGGTGACCAGAAAGACACCCCTTCGCCCGGAATAGGAAATAGATGCGCAAGATATCGAGGTGAGGAAAAAAGAACCGATCTCGAGAAAGGAAAGAACATTACTAGTACTACCTAATCCGCTTGGTCTAGTGATGTCTACGCACGCTTCTATTCCTGTAGACAGTGTTGGGCCTCCAAGAGCAGAGGTTTGTAGAACAGCAGCAAGTTTCCCTTAAGTGAATCACCCAAGGTTAATCGAACTGAGGGAGGTAGAGGTCAAAGATATCCCTCTCAAGCAACCCTGCAATTAAGATACAAGAAGTCTCTTGTGTCCCCAACACACCTAATACACTTGTCAGATGTATAGGTGCACTAGTTCGGCGAAGAGATAGTGAAATACAAGTAATATGGATGATTATAAGTAGTAATTGCAATCTGAAATAAAAATGGCAGCAAGCGAACATGTAGCAGAACTTGTTGGAAACGGTGTTTCAATGCTCGGAAACAAGGCCTAGGGATCCTACTTTCACTAGTGGACACTCTCAACATTGATCACATAACTGAAACTACTCTACACTCTCTTGTTGGATAACAAACACCATTCATTGTGTAGGGCTACAAGAGCACCTCAATGCCGGAGTTAACAAGCTCCACAACATCTGGAGTTCATATTTAAGTAACCTTAGAGTGCATGATAGACCATTGCAATTATACCGAGTAGTAACATAGCATGCACACCGTCACCGTCAGGCTATGAAAGGGGGAATAGATCGCATCAATACTATCATATAATAGTTAACTCCATAATCTACAAGAGATTACAATCATAACCTATGCCAAGTACTACATGATGCACACACTGTCAACATTACATCATGGAGGAGGAATAGAGTACTTTAATAACATCACTAGAGTAGCACATAGATGATATTCAACTAGATCACAAAGAGAGAGATGAACCACATAGCTACGGTAGAGCCCTCAGCCCCGGGGGAGAACTATTACCTCCTCATCATGGAGACAGTGATGGCGGTGAAGATGGCGGTGGAGATGGCTTCCGGGGGCAATTCCCCGTCCCGGCGGCGTGCCGGAACAGAGAATTCTGTCCCCCGAATCTTGGCTTCGCGATGGCGGCGGCTCTGGAAGGTTTTCTGGGGTTTCGTCAATCGGTGTCGAAGATTTAGGTCACGAAGGCTTATATGGGCGAAGAGGCGGAGTCGGAGGGGCCACGGGGGTCCCACACACTAGGAAGCGCCCCCTGATAACCCACAAGTATAGGGGATCGCAACAGTCTTCGCGGGTAGTATTACCCAATTTATTGATTCGACACAAGGGGAGACAAAGAATACTTGGAAGACTTAACAGCGGAGTTGTCAATTCAGCTGCACCTAGAAACAGACTTGCTCACAAGAGTTTATCAGTAGTAACAGTTTTATAGCAGTAGCAGTAGTGAAATAACAGCAGCAGAGTAGCAGAAACAGCAGTAGTAATTATAGTAAACAACAGGATTAAAATACTGTAGGCACATGGATGGATAACGGGCGTTGCATGGATGAGAGAAACTCATGTAACAATCATAGCAGGGCATTTGCAGATAATAATAAAACGGTGTCGAAGTACAAAGCAATCAATAGGCATGTGTTCCAATTATAGTCGTACGTGCTCGCAATGAGAAACTTGCACAACATCTTTTGTCCTACCAGCCGGTGGCAGCCGGGCCTCAAGGGAATCTACTGGATATTAAGGTACTCCTTTTAATAGAGTACCGGAGCAAAGCATTAACACTCCGTGAACACATGTGATCCTCACGTCACTACCATCCCCTCCGGTTGTCCCGATTTCTGTCACTTCGGGGCCATTGGTTCCGGACAGCGACATGTGTATACAACTTGCAGGTAAGACCATAAACAATGAATATCATGATGAAAATAATAACATGTTCAGATCTGAGATCATGGCACTCGGGCCCTAGTGACAAGCATTAAGCATAACAAGTTGCAACAATATCATCAAAGTACCAATTACAGACACTAGGCACTATGCCCTAACAATCTAATGCTATTACATGACCAATCTCATCCAATCCCTACCATCCCCTTCAGCCTATAGCGGGGGAATTACTCACACATGGATGGGGGAAACATTGCTGGTTGATGGAGAGGTGTCGGTGGTGATGGCGGCGATGATCTCCTCCAATTCCCCGTCCCGGCGGAGTGCCAGAACGGAGACTTCTGGCTCCTGAGACGGAGTTTCACGATGTGGCGGCGTTCTGGAGGCTTTCTGGCGACTTCGACTTCTCCCCCTGCGTTTTTAGGTCGAGGGCGATAAATAGTCCGAAGGAGGGCGTCGGAGGCCAGCCGAGGGGGCCACACCACGTGGCCGCGCGGGCCCCCCCTGGGCCGCGCCGCCCTATGGTGTGGGGCCCTCGGGCCTCCACCTGACTTGTCCTTCTGGCTCCGTGAGTCTTCTGGGAAAATAGGGCCTTATGTATAAATTCCGAGGTTTTTCCTGAAAGTTGGATTTCTGCACAAAAACTGAACGGGTTCGTAGCATAGAAAACAAAAATTTTCCTATCGCAAAGACAAATAAATCCAAGATCTAATCTATGGAACACCCAAGATCTAATCTACAAGATCGAAGCAACGAGATGGTAAAGAGACTAACCCTCGAAGATTCCAAAGCCTACGAGATTAATCTCGTTGTTGGTGTAGACGATCGTCCCCGGTGCTGCAATCCGGCAGCACTTCCGTACTCGGTCGCGCGTACGGTGTCGATGAAGCACCTTCCTCTCCCGTTCCAGCGGGCAGCGGAGGTTGTGGTAGATCTCCTCCAACGTCCAGCAGCACGACGGCGTGGTGGTGGTGGTGGAGGAAGAAAACTGCAGGGCTTCGCCTAAGCCCGGACAGCGTATGGTGGAGGGAGAGGCGGCCAGAGGAGGAGGCAATGATGGGGTGGTCTGGCCGGCCACCCCCTCCCCTCTTTATATAGGGGGCTGGCCGGCCAAGGTGGCCCCCTTTCCCATCTAGGGTTAGGGGGGGCGGCGGCCAAAGGGGGGAGAGGGGCTTTCCCCTCCCCCAAGTTGATCCCCCCCTAGGAAACCCTAGGGGGTTGGCCGGCCTGGGCCTTGGGGGGCATGTGCCCCTGGCCCATTAGGCCAGGGAGCATCCCCTCGGCCCATGCTAGGCCTCCTAGGTTGTGGGCCCCATGGTGGACCCCTCCGGAACCTTCTAGAACCTTCCAGTCAACCACCGGAAAAATCCCGAACATTTCCGAAAACCAGAAATCAACTTCCCTTATATGAATCTTATTCTCCGGACCATTCCGGACCTCCTCGTGATGTCCTGGATCCCATCCGAGACTCCGAACAAACTTCATCTCCATACCATATTCAAATCTACTTATGCGACATCGAACCTTAAGCGCGTCACCCTACGGTTCGCGAACTATGCAGACATGGTCGAGACTCCTCTCCGAGCAATAACCAGTAGCGGGATCTGGAGATCCATAATGGCTCCTACATATTCAACGATGACTTAGTGATCGATTGAACCATTTACATACGATGCCAATTCCCTTTGTCTCGCGATATTTTACTTGTCCGAGATTTGATCATCGGTATCTCCATACCTTGTTCAACCTCGTTACCGACAAGTACTCTTTACTCGTACCGTGGTATGTGATCTCTTATGAACTATTCATATGCTTGCAAGCTAATCAGATGACATTCCACCGAGAGGGCCCAGAGCATATCTATCCGTCATCAGGATGGACAAATCCCACTGTTGATCCATATGCCTCAACTCACACTTTCCAGATACTTAATCCCACCTTTATTGCCACCCATTTACGCAATGGCGTTTGATGTAATCAAAGTACCCTTTCGGTGTAAGTGATTTACATGATCTCATGGTCGAAGGATTAAGACAACTATGTATTGAAAGCTTATAGCAAATGAACTTAATGACTTGATCTTATGCTACGCTCATTTGGGTGTGTGTCCATTATATCATTCAACTAATGACATAACCTTGTTATTAATAACATCCAATGTTCATGATCACGAAACCATGATCATCTATTAATCAACAAGCTAGTTATACAAGAGGCTTACTAGGGACTCCTTGTTGTTTACATAACACACATGTATCAATGTTTCGGTTAATACAATTATAGCATGGTACATAAACATTTATCATAAACACAAAGATATTATAATAACCATTTTATTATTGCCTCTTGGGCATATCTCCAACAGTCTCCCACTTGCACTAGAGTCAATAATCTAGATTACATTGTAAGATACCTAACACCCATAGCATTCTGGTGTTGGTCATGCTTTGCCCTAGGGAGAGCTTTAGTCAACGGATCTGCAACATTCAGATCTGTGTGTACTTTGCAAATCTCTACTTCACCATCTTCGATGTACTCGCGAATCGAATGAAAACGCAGCTTGATATGCTTTAGCTTCTTGTGTGACCTTGGTTCCTTTGCATTGGCGATGGCACCCGTGTTGTCACAATAAATGACTAACGGGTCCAATGCACTAGGAACCACACCAAGCTCAACAATGAACCTCTTCATCCATACCGCTTCCGATGAAGCCTCTGAAGCCGCTATATATTCAGATTCTGTTGAAGATTTCGCCACCGTGCACTGCTTGGAACTGCTCCAGCTTACTGCCGCACCATTCAGTATAAACACGTACCCAGACTGAGACTTAGAGTCATCAGGATCGGTGTTCCAACTTGCATCGGTGTAACTGGTTACAACGAGCTCTTGGTCACCGCCATAACAAAGAAACATATCCTTAGTTCTTTTCAAGTACTTCAGGATATTCTTGACCGCTGTCCAGTGTTCCATTCCTGGATCACTTTGATATCTGCTGGTCAAGCTAACAGCATGTGCGATATCCGGTCTAGTACACAGCATGTGATACGTCTCCGACGTATCGATAATTTCTTATGTTCCATGCCACATTATTGATGTTATCTACATGTTTTATGCACACTTTATGTCATATTCGTGCATTTTCTGGAACTAACCTATTAACAAGATGCCGAAAGGCCGATTCTTTGTTCTGCTGTTTTTGGTTCCGAAAGGCTGTTCGGGCAATATTCTCGGAATTGGACGAAATCACCGCCAAACCTCCTATTTGTCCCGGAAGGCTCCAGAACACCGAAGAAGAGTCGGAGAGGGGCCAGGGGGCCACCACACCACATGGCGGCGCGGGCCAGGCCTAGGCCGCGCCGGCCTAGGGTGTGGCGCCTCCAGGTGCCCCCCTGCGCCGCCTCTTCGCCTATAAAAGCCCTTTCGACCTAAAAACGCAGTACCAATTGACGAAACTCCAGAAAGACTCCAGGGGCGCCGCCGCCATCACGAAACTCCAATTCGGGGGACAGAACTCTGTTTCGGCACCCTGCCGGGACGGGGAATTGCCCCCGGAGCCATCTCCACCGCCGTCTTCACCGCCATCTTCACCGCCATCGCTGCCTCCATGATGAGGAGGGAGTAATCCACCCCCGAGGCTGAGGGCTCCGCTGTAGCTATGTGGTTCATCTCTCTCCCATGTACCTCAATACAATAATCTCGTGAGCTGCTTTACATGATTGAGATTCATATGAGTTTTGTATCACTACTATCTATGTGCTACTCTAGCAATGTTATTAAAGTAGTTTTATTCCTCCTGCACGTGTGTAAAGGTGACAGTGTGTGCACCGTGTTAGTACTTGGTTTATGCTATGATCATGATCTCTTGTAGATTGCGAAGTTAACTATTGCTATGATAATATTGATGTGATCTATTCCTCCTACATATGCATGAAGGTGACAGTGTGCATGCTATGTTAGTACTTGGTTTAGTCCTTTGATCTATCTTACACTAAAGGTTACTAAAATATGAGCATTATTGTGGAGCTTGTTAACTCCGGCATTGAGGGTTCGTGTAATCCTACGCGATGTGTTCATCATCCAACAAAAGTGTAGAGTATGCATTTATCTATTCTGTTATGTGATCAATGTTGAGAGTGTCCACTAGTGAAAGTGTAATCCCTAGGCCTTGTTCCTAAATACTGCTATCGCTGCTTGTTTACTGTTTTACTGCGTTACTACTGCTGCAATACTACCACCATCAACTACATGCCAGCAAGCTATTTTCTGGCACCGTTGCTACTGCTCATATATATTCATACCACCTGTATTTCACTATCTCTTCGCCGAACTAGTGCACCTATTAGGTGTGTTGGGGACACAAGAGACTTCTTGCTTTGTGGTTGCAGGGTTGCATGAGAGGGATATCTTTGACCTCTTCCTCCCTGAGTTCGATAAACCTTGGGTGATCCACTTAAGGGAAAACTTGCTCCTGTTCTACAAACCTCTGCTCTTGGAGGCCCAACACTGTCTACAGGAAAAGGAGGAGGCGTAGACATCAAGCTATTTTCTGGCGCCGTTGCCGGGGAGGAAAGGTAAAAGGTACTCACACTCCGGACCTCGGCTACCAAGCTATTTTCCGCCATTGTAAGTACTCGAAGCTATTTCCTTTAGATCCTGCAATTGCAACTTTTTGTTTCTTGTTTACACTAGTTAGGCATAATGGAAAACAACAAAAAAATTGGTGAGCTTTTTAATCTTTTTCCTGATTTAGAATTGTTTGATGCGAAAATTAAAAAACCTATGGAATCTTATTTGCATGCTAGTAGCGATGTTATTAGTATGAATGCAATTACTGCTAATACTATGAAGAAGTCTAAGCTTGGGGAAGCTAGTTTTTGTGATCTTTTTAGCTTCCCATCTTTAGGGGAGAAAATTTGTTCTGATAATGCTTTATCTCCCATATGCGATAACTCTAATGATGCTTCTGATATTTTGAATCCACCTGCTGAAAGTATTCCGTATAAAATACCTATGAAAATTATTGAACATGTTATGGACAATCACTATAAAGGGGATGGAACTGTCCATCCTAGAAATCATTTACTGTTTTTGCACGAATTATGCGGGTTATTCAAGTGTGCAGGTATCTCTATGGATGAAGTGAAGAAGAAGCTATTCTCCGTTTCGCTGTCTGGTAAAGCGGCGCATTGGTATAAATTGTTGGAGGATAGGCATTCTCTTGGTTGGGAGGAAATTGCATCTCTCTTTTATTCTAAATTTTATCCTCCGCATGAAGTGCATATTGATAGGAATTATATTTATAACTTTTATCCTCGTGATGGAGAGAGTATTTCTCAAGCGTGGGGGAGATTGAAATCACTAATGCTCAAATGTCCCATTCATGAGCTCCCCCGTAATGTTATTGTTAACAATTTTTATGCGAGGCTTTCAGGACAACACAAGGACTATCTGGACGCGTGTTCGGAGGGATCTTTCACAAGCAAGGAGGTTGAAGCTAGGTGGGACCTCCTTGATCGGATTGAGGACAACGCTGAAGGATGGGAGAACGACAAAGGTAAAGAGTCAGGTATAAATTATGATTATGAATGCATTGAAGCTTTTATGGATACCGATAAATTTCGAAATATGAGTGCTACTTATGGTCTTGACTCTCAAGTTGCTACAAATCTTTATAAAGCCTTTGCTTCTCATTTTGAATTGCCTAAAAATAATTTTGATAAGTATCATGAACCTTTTAAAGAGGCTTGCATGAAGAATGAAATTGTTGTTAATTATTGCAATAAGCATGCTCAAACTCCTAAGAATGCTATTTCTTATAAGCATGTTAATTTTTGTGGAATGCATAGATCCTGTGGAATTAATCAAGTCAAAGATGAATATTGCATCCATCATATTAATGAAAAAACTAGAAAGTGGCTTAGGGCTCTAGATGATCTTGGTAAAAAAGTTTGTGCCCTCTATCCTTTTATTTGTGAAGTTTGCCATGAAGTGGGTCATTTTAATTTTCAATGCTCCTCCAATGATAATTTGAATCCAATGAGTGCTGCAAACTTGTATTGTGATGATGAAATTACTCCTAATCAGCATGATGAACTCACTTTATTTTTGGGGTGTGAAGAATTGTCGAGAAAAATCTCTTTGTTACATATGAGTGATCTTGATATTGATGATGTCCTGCATGGGTGTTTTTCTTATTGCATTGATAATAGCCATACAAATACTTACATACAAAATATTTTAGAAGATGACACCTTGCCAAAATATGATAGGACCGTTGTGTGTTTTCAACTAATTAATGAAAAGGAGGGATCCTCCCAAGTTTCTTCTATTGTTTCTGAAAGTAAATCAGGTTATGCGGACAAGCTACCCTTCAAGCCTCTTCCTCCTAAAGAAGGAAATGAGGAGAAGGAAGAGAAGAAGAAGAAGAAGGGAACGAAGAAGAAGAAGAAGGAGAATAAAAAGAAAGAGGTAACGGCGTATCCCCGCGTGAATGAGATAACGCTAGGTAACCGTAAGTATGTTGCTCCTAATGATTATTGTGACAATGAATCTGAATACGATGATCTTCCTATGCCCTTTACATACATTAGCAATCATGATTTGAATGAACACACTACTTTTGATATTGCAAATCTCTGGGAAACTAATTCTGAAAATGATGATAATAATTGCCATAGTGTCAGTGCTATCCATGCTTCCTCCCATAATGATATAGAAAGCTCTAAGCTTGGGGAAGAGGTGTTTGAAAATCCTTTTGCTACTGGTCATTATGTTCTTGATACATCTCCTTCTAATAACAATGATGGTATGGTCATAGATAAACCGACTGTGAAAGATAACTATTCTATTTCTTATGATGACACTGTGCCTCCGATCTTTGATGATTATTATAAAGAATGCTATGATATAGGTTATAATTATTCTTATGAAACTTGTCATAGTCATGATTGGATTACCAAAAACAATTCTTTTAATATGCAACTTGTTTACCATGTTCAAATTCTTGATAATAATCTTGCTCCAATTACTATTAATGAGAATAACTCTTCTTATGCCAAAATTAATGATACTTCTATGCATATGAACCATGATAAGCATGTTTTAAGTGATGGGTATATTGTGGATTTCATCAATGATGCTACTGAAAGTTATTATGAGAGAGGGAAATATGGTTATATGCATCTTAATAATATTAAGTTTCCCCTCTTTATGTTGAGAATCTTGAAGTTACTCGTGTTTTATCCTCTTATGCTTGTCACTTTGTTCTTCATGAATTCATTTGTGTATAAGATTCCTCTTTATAGGAAGCATGTTAGACTTAAATGTGTTTTGAATTTGCCTCTTGATGCTCTCTTTTGCTTCAAATACTATTTCTTGCGAGTGCATCATTAAAACTGCTGAGCCCATCTTAATGGCTATAAAGAAAGAACTTCTTGGGAGATAACCCATGTGTTATTTTGCTACAGTACTTTGTTTTATATTTGTGTCTTGGAAGTTGTTTACTACTGTAGCAACCTCTCCTTATCTTAGTTTTGTGTTTTGTTGTGCCAAGTGAAGCCTCTAATCGAAGGTTGATACTAGATTTGGATTTCTGCGCAGAAACAGATTTCTATCTGTCACGAATCTGGGCTGTTTTCTCTGTAGAAAAATCAGAAAAATATGACAATTTACATGCGTGTTCCTCAGATATGTACGCAACTTTCATTAGTTTTGAGTTTTCTGATCTGAGCAACGGAAGTATTTATTAGAAATTCGTCTTTACGGACTGTTCTGTTTTGACAGATTCTGCCTTTTATTTCGCATTGCTTCTTTCGCTGTGTTGGGTGGATTTCTTGGTTCCATTACCTTCCAGTAGCTTTGAGCAATGTCCAGAAGTGTTAAGAATGATTGTGTCACCTCTGAACATGTGAGTTTTTGATTATGTACTAACCCCTCTAATGAAGTTTATGAGAAGTTTGGTGTGAAGGAAGTTTTCAAGGGTCAAGAGAGGAGGATGATATACTATGATCAAGAAGAGTGAAAGCTCTAAGCTTGGGGATGCCCCGGTGGTTCACCCCTGCATATATCAAGAAGACTCAAGCGTCTAAGCTTGGGGATGCCCAAGTCATCCCCTTCTTCATCGACAAATTATCAGGTTCCTTCTCTTGAAACTATATTTTTATTCGGTCACATCTTATGTGCTTTACTTGGAGCGTCTGTATGCTTTTATTTTTGTTTGTGTTTGAATAAATTGGATTACATCATGCTTGTGTGGGAGAGAGACACGCTCCGCTGTTGCATATGAACACATGTGTTCTTAGCTTTTAGTATTCATGGCGAAGTTTCTTCTTCGTTAAATTGTTATATGGTTGGAATTGGAAAATGATACATGTAGTAATTGCTATTAATGTCTTGGGTAATGTGATACTTGGCAATTGTTGTGCTCATGTTTAAGCTCTTGCATCATATGCTTTGCACCCATTAATGAAGAAATACATAGAGCATGCTAAAATTTGGTTTGCATATTTGGTTTCTCTAAGGTCTAGATAATTTCTAGTATTGAGTTTGAACAACAAGGAAGACGGTGTAGAGTCTTATAATGTTTACAATATGTCTTTTATGTGAGTTTTGCTGCACCGGTTCATCCTTGTGTTTGTTTCAAATAAGCCTTGCTAGCCTAAACCTTGTATCGAGAGGGAATACTTCTCATGCATCCAAAATACTTGAGCCAACCACTATGCCATTTGTGTCCACCATACCTACCTACTACATGGTATTTTCCGCCATTCCAAAGTAAATTGCTTGAGTGCTACCTTTAAAATTCCATCATTCACCTTTGCAATATATAACTCATGGGACAAATAGCTTAAAAACTATTGTGGTATTGAATATGTAATTATGCACTTTATCTCTTATTAAGTTGCTCGTTGTGCGATAACCATGTTCACTGGGGACGCCATCAACTACTCTTTGTTGAATTTCATGTGAGTTGCTATGCATGTTCGTCTTGTCTGAAGTAAGAGCGATCTACCACCTTATGGTTAAGCATGCATATTGTTAGAGAAGAACATTGGGCCGCTAACTAAAGCCATGATTCATGGTGGAAGTTTCAGTTTTGGACATATATCCTCAATCTCAAATGAGAAAATTATTAATTGTTGTTACATGCTTATGCATAAAAGAGGAGTCCATTATCTGTTGTCTATGTTGTCCCGGTATGGATGTCTAAGTTGAGAATAATCAATAGCGAGAAATCCAATGCGAGCTTTCTCCTTAGACCTTTGTACAAAGTGCATAGAGGTACCCCTTTGTGACACTTGGTTAAAACATGTGCATTGTGATGATCCGGTAGTCCAAGCTAATTAGGACAAGGTGCGGGCACTATTAGTACACTATGCATGAGGCTTGCAACTTATAAGATATAATTTACATGATGCATATGCTTTATTACTACCGTTGACAAAATTGTTTCATGTTTTCAAAATCAAAGCTCTAGCACAAATATAGCAATCGATGCTTTTCCTCTATGGAGGACCATTCTTTTACTTTCAATGTTGAGTCAGTTCACCTATTTCTCTCCATCTCAAGAAGCAAACACTTGTGTGAACTGTGCATTGATTCTTACATACTTGCTTATTGCACTTGTTATATTGCTTTGCATTGACAATATCCATGAGATATACATGTTACAAGTTGCAAGCAACCGCTGAAACTTAATCTTCCTTTGTGTTGCTTCAATACTTTTACTTTGAATTATTGCTTTATGAGTTAACTCTTATGCAAGACTTATTGATGCTTGTCTTGAAGTACTATTCATGAAAAGTCTTTGCTTTATGATTCAGTTGTTTACTCATGTCATTACCATTGTCTTGGATTGCTGCATTCACTACATATGCTTTACAAATAGTATGATCAAGGTTATGATGGCATGTCACTCCAGAAATTATCTGTGTTATCGTTTTACCTGCTCGGGACGAGCAGAACTAAGCTTGGGGATGCTGATACGTCTCCGACGTATCGATAATTTCTTATGTTCCATGCCACATTATTGATGTTATCTACATGTTTTATGCACACTTTATGTCATATTCGTGCATTTTCTGGAACTAACCTATTAACAAGATGCCGAAAGGCCAGTTGCTGTTTTCTGCTGTTTTTGGTTCCAGAAAGGCTGTTCGGGCAATATTCTCGGAATTGGACGAAATCAACGCCAAACCTCCTATTTTTCCCGGAAGGCTCCAGAACACCGAAGAAGAGTCGGAGTGGGGCCAGGGGGCCACCACACCACATGGCGGCGCGGGCCAGGCCTAGGCCGCGCCGGCCTAGGGTGTGGCGCCTCCAGGTGCCCCCCTGCGCCGCGTCTTCGCCTATAAAAGCCCTTTCGACCTAAAAACGCAGTACCAATTGACGAAACTCCAGAAAGACTCCAAGGGCGCCGCCGCCATCACGAAACTCCAATTCGGGGGACAGAACTCTGTTTCGGCACCCTGCCGGGACGGGGAATTGCCCCCGGAGCCATCTCCACCGCCGTCTTCACCGCCATCTTCACCGCCATCGCTGCCTCCATGATGAGGAGGGAGTAATCCACCCCCGAGGCTGAGGGCTCCGCTGTAGCTATGTGGTTCATCTCTCTCCCATGTACCTCAATACAATAATCTCGTGAGCTGCTTTACATGATTGAGATTCATATGAGTTTTGTATCACTACTATCTATGTGCTACTCTAGCAATGTTATTAAAGTAGTTTTATTCCTCCTGCACGTGTGTAAAGGTGACAGTGTGTGCACCGTGTTAGTACTTGGTTTATGCTATGATCATGATCTCTTGTAGATTGCGAAGTTAACTATTGCTATGATAATATTGATGTGATCTATTCCTCCTACATATGCATGAAGGTGACAGTGTGCATGCTATGTTAGTACTTGGTTTAGTCCTTTGATCTATCTTACACTAAAGGTTACTAAAATATGAGCATTATTGTGGAGCTTGTTAACTCCGGCATTGAGGGTTCGTGTAATCCTACGCGATGTGTTCATCATCCAACAAAAGTGTAGAGTATGCATTTATCTATTCTGTTATGTGATCAATGTTGAGAGTGTCCACTAGTGAAAGTGTAATCCCTAGGCCTTGTTCCTAAATACTGCTATCGCTGCTTGTTTCTGTTTCTTTGCGTTACTACTGCTGCAATACTACCACCATCAACTACACGCCAGCAAGCTATTTTCTGGCACCGTTGCTACTGCTCATATATATTCATACCACCTGTATTTCACTATCTCTTCGCCGAACTAGTGCACCTATTAGGTGTGTTGGGGACACAAGAGACTTCTTGCTTTGTGGTTGCAGGGTTGCATGAGAGGGATATCTTTGACCTCTTCCTCCCTGAGTTCGATAAACCTTGGGTGATCCACTTAAGGGAAAACTTGCTGCTGTTCTACAAACCTCTGCTCTTGGAGGCCCAACACTGTCTACAGGAAAAGGAGGAGGCGTAGACATCACATGGCATACATGATAGAGCCTACTGCTGAGGCATAGGGGATCTTGCTCATCCTCTCTCTATCTTCTGCCGTAGCCGGACCTTGAGTCTTACTCAAAACCTTACCTGGCAACATAGGCAAGAACCCTTTCTTGCTTTCATCCATTCTAAACTTCTTTAGAATCTTGTCCAGGTATGTACTCTGCGAAAGCCCTATTAGGCGTCTTGATCTATCTCTATAAATCTTGATGCCTAAAATGTATGCTGCTTCACCAAGGTCTTTCATTGAAAAACTCTTATTCAAATAACCTTTAACACTGCTTAATAGTTCTATATCATTCCCAATCAATAATATGTCATCTACATATAATATCAGGAACGCTACAGAGCTCCCACTCACTTTCTTGTAAATACAGGCCTCACCATGAGTCCGTATAAAACCGAAATCTTTGATTACCCTATCAAAGCGTAGGTTCCAACTCCGGGATGCTTGCTTCAGTCCATAAATGGAACGCTGAAGTTTGCATACCTTGTCAGCATTTTTAGGATCGACAAAACCTTTGGGTTGTACCATATACAACTCTTCCTCAATATCACCATTAAGGAACGCCGTTTTGACATCCATCTGCCAAATCTCATAATCGAAAAATGCAGCTATTGCTAACAAAATCCTCACAGACTTTAGCTTCGCTACAGGTGAGAAAGTCTCATCGTAGTCAACTCCTTGAATTTGTCGGAAACCCTTTGCGACAAGTCGAGCTTTATAGACGGTAATATTACCATCAGCATCTGTTTTTCTCTTGAAGATCCATTTATTTTCAACAGCCTTGCGGCTATCGGGTAAGTCTACCAAAGTCCATACTTTGTTATCATACATGGATCCCATTTCGGATTTCATGGCTTCTTGCCATTTGTTGGAATCTGGGCTCACCATTGCTTCTTCATACGTCGCAGGGTCCTCATCATTGTTGTCCACAATCATGACATTTAGACAGGGATCATACCAATCAGGAGTGGTACGCTCCCTCGTCGATCTGCGAGGTTCAGTAGCTTCCTCGTTCGAAGTTTCATGATCATCATCATTTGCTTCCTCTCCTATCGGCGCAGGCTGTACGGGAACATCTTCCAGTACTGCGCTACTCTGATCAATGAGAGAAGGTTCATTAACCTCGTCGAGTTCTACTTTCCTTCCAGTCACTTCTTTCGTAAGAAACTCCTTCTCAAGAAAGGATCCGTTCTTGGCAACAAAGATTTTGCCTTCGGATCTGTGATAGAAAGTATACCCAATTGTTTCTTTAGGGTATCCTATGAAGACACATTTCTCCGCTTTGGGTTCTAGCTTGCCAGGTTGTAACTTCTTTACATAAGCTTCGCAACCCCAAACTTTAAGGAACGACAACTTAGGTTTCTTCCCAAACCATAATTCATACGGTGTCGTCTCAACGGATTTAGATGGTGCCCTATTTAAAGTGAATGCGGCTGTCTCTAATGCATAACCCCAAAACGACAACGGCAAATCGGTAAGAGACATCATAGATCGAACCATATCTAAGAGAGTTCGATTACGACGTTCGGACACACCATTACGCTGTGGTGTTCCCGGCGGTGTCAACTGTGAAAGTATTCCGCATTTCTTTAAATGCATGCCAAACTCATAACTCAGATATTCGCCTCCGCGATCGTAACGTTGAGAAACTTAATCTTCTTGTTACGTTGATTTTCTACTTCACTTTGGAATTCCTTGAACTTCTCAAAAGTCTCGGACTTATGTTTCATAAAGTAAATATATCCATATCTACTCAGATCATCCGTGAAGGTTAGAACATAACGATAACCACCGCGCGATGCTACACTCATTGGTCCGCACACATCGGTATGTATGATTTCTAATAAGTCTGTAGCTCGCTCCATTGTACCAGAAAATGGAGTCTTAGTCATTTTTCCCATTAGACATGCTTCGCATCTATCAAGTGACTCAAAGTCAAGTGACTCAAGAAGTCCATCGGAATGGAGTTTCTTCATGCGCTTCACTCCAATGTGACCAAGACGACAGTGCCACATATAAGTAGAATTATCATTCAATTTAATTCGCTTAGCATCAATGTTATGAACATGTGTATCACTACTATCGAGACTTAACAAGAATAAACCATTCATCTCAGGTGCATGGCCATAAAAGACATTACTCATATAAATCGAACAACCATTATTCTCTGATTTAAACGAATAACCGTCTTGCATTAAACAAGATCCAGATATAATGTTCATGCTCAACGCAGGTACCAAATAACAATTATTAAGGTTTAAAACTAATCCCGAAGGTAGATGTAGAGGGAGCGTGCCGACGGCGATCACATCGACTTTGGATCCATTTCCAACGCGCATCGTCACCTCGTCTCTTGCCAGGCTTCGTCTATTCCGCAGTTCCTGTTTCGAGTTACAAATGTGAGCAACCGAACCAGTATCAAATACCCAGGCACTACTACGAGAACCAGTAAGATAGACATCAATAACATGTATATCAAATATACCTTTCTTTTTGACGTGGCCGCTCTTCAGATCGGCCAAGTATTTGGGGCAATTGCGCTTCCAGTGCCCCTTCCCCTGGCAGTAATAGCACACAGTATCAGGCTTAGGGCCAGCCTTGGGCTTCTCCGGAGGCGCAACAACTTTCTTGCCGCCCTTCTTGAAGTTGCCCTTGTTGTTAGGCTTGCCCTGCTTCTTGAAACTGGTGGTCTTGTTGACCATCAACACTTGGTTCTCTTTCTTTATTTCAACCTCAGCAGATTTCAGCATGGAGAAGAGTTCAGGTAACTCCTTGTTCATGTTCTGCATGTTGTAGTTCATCACGAAGTTCTTGTAACTAGGTGGCAGTGATTGGAGGACACGATTAATCCCCAGCTTGTTAGGAATCACTATTCCCAAGTCACTGAGTTTCTTTGCATGCCCGGACATGGCGAGCATGTGCTCACTGACGGAGCTGCCCTCTTCCATCATGCAACTGAAGAAGTGTTTCGATGCTTCATAGCATTCCACGGCCGCATGAGTTTCAAAAATAGTCTTTAACTCTTTCATCATCTCAAACGGGTCGTGGTGCTCAAAACGTTTTTGAAGATCGGCTTCCGTGATCGCACAGGATGGCACACAGAACTTGAGAGTACCGAATTTTCCGAGTCTCGTAAACATTCTTTACTTCATCGGATTCAGTTTCTGCAGGTGGGGCACCCAGCGGTGCATCGAGCACATATTGCAGGTTTCCACCAGCGAGGAAAATCCTCACATGACGGAACCAGTCGGTGAAGTTGCTACCGTTGCTCTTAAGCTTTTCTTTCTCTAGGAACTGGTTAAAACTGATGGAGGGGGACGCCATGATCTACAACATATTTGCAAAGAGTTTAGACTAAGTTTATGATAAATTGAGTTCAGTTTTAATTCTTAAATTAACTAGGTGAACTCCCACTTAAAACAACATCCCTCGCATTGTCTTAGTGATTACACGAACCAAATCCACTACACCAAGTCCGATCTTCACGAGAAAAGATGTAGCTTCAAAGGCGAACACTCAAAGTGTTCATCATATCATTCATATGACTCATGCTCTACCTTTCGGTATCCCGTGTTCCGAGACCATGTCTGTACATGCTAGGCTCGTCAAGGCAACCTTAGTATCCGCGTGTGCAAAACTGGCTTGCACCCGTTGTATGCACATGTAGAGTCTATCACACCCGATCATCACGAGATGCTTCGAAACGACAAGTCTTAGCAACGGTGCATACTAAGGATGAACACTTTATTATCTTGATATTTAGTGAGAGGGATCATCTTATAATGCTACCGTCGCGATCTAAGCAAAATAAGATGCATAAAAGGATTAACATCACATGCAATTCATAATGTGTGATATGATATGGCCTTTCTTCTTATGCTTTTGATCTCCATCTCCAAAGCACGGACATGATCTCCATCATCACCAGCAAGGCGTCAAGGTTAGTGGCGCCGCTTCATGGTTGTCCATCACTTATAGCTACTATAACAACTACTTGAAATAAAGCTATTACATGATGAATAGACACGCAGGTCTTTAACAAAAAATTAAAGACAACCATTAGGCTCCTGCCGGTTGCCATAATACAATAATGAACATCCCATACATCAAATATAATCATCATCACATCATGGCCATATCACATCACCAAACCCCTGCAAAAACAAGTTAGACGCCTCTAATTTGGTTTGCATATTTTACGTGGTTTAGGGTTTTCGAGTAAGATCCAATCTACCTACGAACATGAACCACAACGGTGATACTAGTGTTGACAATAGAAGTGCAAATTGCAATCTTCACTATGGTGGGAGAGGCAGACACCCGCAAAGCCACTTATGCAATACAAGTTGCATGTCAAGCGTGGAGCAAGTCTCATGAGACGCGGTCATGTAAAGTTAGCCCGGGCCGCTTCATCCCACCATCCCGCAAGAAGCAAAGTACACAAACTAAAGCAACAAAAGCATCACCGCCCACAAAACCATTGTGTTCTACTCGTGCAACAGATCTATGCATAGACATGGCTCTGATACCACTGAAGGGGTTCGTAGCATAGAAAACAAAAAAATTCCTATCGCAAAGACGAATAAATCCAAGATCTAATCTATGGAACACCCAAGATCTAATCTACAAGATCGAAGCAACGAGATGGTAAAGAGACTAACCCTCGAAGATTCCAAAGCCTACGAGATTAATCTCGTTGTTGGTGTAGACGATCGTCCCCGGTGCTGCAATCCGGCAGCACTTCCGTACTTGGTCGCGCGTACGGTGTCGATGAAGCACCTTCCTCTCCCGTTCCAGCGGGCAGCGGAGGTTGTGGTAGATCTCCTCCAATGTCCAGCAGCACGACGGCGTGGTGGTGGTGGTGGAGGAAGAAAACTGCAGGGCTTCGCCTAAGCCCAGACAGCGTATGATGGAGGGAGAGGCGGCCAGAGGAGGATGCAATGATGGGGTGGTCTGGCCGGCCACCCCCTCCCCTCTTTATATAGGGGGCTGGCCGGCCAAGGTGGCCCCCTTTCCCATCTAGGGTTAGGGGGGGCGGCGGCCAAAGGGGGAGAGGGGCTTTCCCCTCCCCCAAGTTGATCCCCCCCTAGGAAACCCTAGGGGGTTGGCCGGCCTGGGCCTTGGGGGGCATGTGCCCCTGGCCCATTAGGCCAGGGAGCATCCCCTCGGCCCATGCTAGGCCTCCTAGGTTGTGGGCCCCATGGTGGACCCCTCCGGAACCTTCTAGAACCTTCCAGTCAACCACCGGAAAAATCCCGAACATTTCCGAAAACCAGAAATCAACTTCCCTTATATGAATCTTATTCTCCGGACCATTCCGGACCTCCTCGTGATGTCCTGGATCCCATCCGAGACTCCGAACAAACTTCGTCTCCATACCATATTCAAATCTACTTATGCGACATCGAACCTTAAGCGCGTCACCCTACGGTTCGCGAACTATGCAGACATGGTCGAGACTCCTCTCCGAGCAATAACCAATAGCGGGATCTGGAGATCCATAATGGCTCCTACATATTCAACAATGACTTAGTGATCGATTGAACCATTTACATACGATGCCAATTCCCTTTGTCTCGCGATATTTTACTTGTCCGAGATTTGATCATCGGTATCTCCATACCTTGTTCAACCTCGTTACCGACAAGTACTCTTTACTCGTACCGTGGTATGTGATCTCTTATGAACTATTCATATGCTTGCAAGCTAATCAGATGACATTCCACCGAGAGGGCCCAGAGCATATCTATCCATCATCAGGATGGACAAATCCCACTGTTGATCCATATGCCTCAACTCACACTTTCCAGATACTTAATCCCACCTTTATTGCCACCCATTTACGCAATGGCGTTTGATGTAATCAAAGTACCCTTTCGGTGTAAGTGATTTACATGATCTCATGGTCGAAGGATTAAGACAACTATGTATTGAAAGCTTATAGCAAATGAACTTAATGACTTGATCTTATGCTACGCTCATTTGGGTGTGTGTCCATTATATCATTCAACTAATGACATAACCTTGTTATTAATAACATCCAATGTTCATGATCACGAAACCATGATCATCTATTAATCAACAAGCTAGTTATACAAGAGGCTTACTAGGGACTCCTTGTTGTTTACATAACACACATGTATCAATGTTTCGGTTAATACAATTATAGCATGGTACATAAACATTTATCATAAACACAAAGATATTATAATAACCATTTTATTATTGCCTCTTGGGCATATCTCCAACAAAAACGAGACACCAGAACAGTTCTGGTGAAAACAGCGTTAGTCCGCGTTAGTTGTATCCAAAACACACAAATTAGAGGCAAAACAATAGCAAAAGTGTTCGGGAAAGTAGATACGTTTTGGACGTATCAACTCCCCCCAAGCTTAGCTTATTGCTTGTCCTCAAGCAATTCAGTTAACAACTGATGCGATAAAAGAACTTTCACGAACACATTTGTTCATATGATGTATATATTCTCATGCTATGGCTAACACTTAGGCAGTTCATAATATGATGCATGCAAATAAGATCATCTAACAGTCATGTCAATCATGGAGAGGTACCAAAAATTAATAATAAGCATCATGAATCATGTCTATAAGCAGGATTGCAATGTTCATAAAAGAGTATGATAAAGTGGTATCTCGCTTGCCTGTATTTGAATAGCAAAACATAAATGCTCAGGCACCTCTGAGGCTCATAGAAAGACTAGAAATAGAGATTGTCAAAGATAAAAGCATCAAAGTTATACCACAATCAAAAATATTTTGAGACAAGCATATTGTACTAAGAATGACAGTTGTGCTCTCAAGATAGTGCTCAAAGAAAGGATGGAGACACAACATAAAAATAAAAGATTGACCCTTCGCAGAGGGAAGCAGGGATTAACATGCGCTAGAGCTTTTCATTTTTAAAACAAGAGTAAAATTATTTTGAGAGGTGTTTGTTGTTGTCAACGAATGGTAATGGGTACACCAACTACCTCGCCAACCAGACTTTCAAGAGCGGCTCCCATGAAGGACGTTATCTCTACCAACAAGGTAGATCATCCCTCTTCTCTTTTGTTTACACACGTATTTTAGTTTTATTATGGGTGACACTCCCCCCAACCTTTGCTTACACAAGCCATGGCTAACCGAATCCTCGGGTGCCTTCCATCAATCACATACCATGGAGGAGTGTCTATTTGCAAAATTAAGTTGCTTACTGATGAATCAGAGAAAACATGTGAAGAGAATTATTAATGAAGTTTGATTAATCGGGGCTGGGAACCCCATTGCCAGCTCTTTTTGCAAAATTATTGGATAAGCGGATGTGCCACCAGTCCATTATGAAAGTCCGTCAAGAGTAAATGACAAGGTTGAAAGTTAAACACCACATACTTCCTCATGAGCTATGAAACATTAACACAAATTGAGAAGCATTTTGAAGGTTTTAAAGGTAGCGCATGAGAATTTACTTGGAATGGTTTGAAATGCCATGCATAGGTATTTATGGTGGACACTTTGGAACAACTTGGTTTTCAGGTGTTTGGAAGCACGAGCAGTGTTCCCGCTCAGTACAAGTGAAGGCTAGCAATAGACTGGGAGCGACAAATCAAGAGAGCAATAACTGTCATAATCATGCTTGCGGCAAAATAAATTAACGGAGGCATAAAAATGATACAAGAACTCTGAAGTAAATTAAATCATTGAGGCTTAATTGACTTTTGTTCAGTCATATGCATGCGTGAGCATGTGCCAAGTCGATATAAATGAATTATTCAGAGGAGGATACCACAATGCCATACCTACTTATGAATAAAACAATGCAAGCAAACATCATGACATGCTACTCATATTAATAAATTGGAGCTAAACATGAGAGATCATGAACTACTAGACTTTCTCAAATGACATATACCTCACATGAACCAACTAAGCATGCTCACATGGATGAGTATATGTACAAAAATGAAAACAAATAGAGTTCATACCAGCCTCTCACCACAATCCAATTGTCGTAGATCGTCATTATTGCCTTTCACTTGTGTAGCTTGGATAATATGAAATGAAAACCACGCTCCAGCCACCGAAGACCATTGAACTCAAAATGAACTTTACAAACCAAAGAAGAACAGCAAATATTTTTGGTCTTTTTGGGTTTTAGGAAAGAAACAAAACGAAAACAAGAAATCGCAAACTAGAAGAGTCACATAAACACAAAGTAGCAGAAATTCGTCAAACTTGACAGCAGTACAGCACTCGATTTTTAAGAAATTCTTCCACTGCTCAAATCGAAAAGTGTTCAACTAATGAAAGTTAGATAACAACCTGGGGAACATGCTCAAAAATTGGCTTCGCAAAATAACGTCCTGGCTGTTTTTGAGAATTTTTATGGTGACAGCCCAGAATCTGTTTTCAATCAGCACTTCCCCAAATATCATCTCCCTCTCATTAGAAAACCACTCAAACAAACTAAACAAGTATGTACAAGTATCCAGCAATCATAATATGAAAAGAATGAGTGATACCGGTATACCTCCCCCCAAGCTTAGGCTTTTGGCCTAAGTGGAGTTCAATCCCATCGAGGCCATGAGGTAGCATCTCCGTGGTACGACGAAGATGGATCATATTCCGGGTATGTGCTAGAGGAAGCACCCGGATACGTGACGGTGTAATCGTAGGAGGGCTCGGCGTCCTCGGAGTCATGCTACTGGTGGAAGTCTTGTATCTTCATCTTTTCCTCCACCTCCTCCTTAGTGCGCGACCATGGTTGCCTGTCAATACTGAACAAACCTGGCTGGGGAAAAGGAATTTCCTTCTCATCCCCGTCAGCAAACAACATTCTATAGACCATATTATCTAAAGTGGAATCAGCGGTAACAAAATGATGGCTTTTCATAGCAGCAATATCAAGTCTCCTAGGGGTTAATGGCACATCATTAGAATCAAGAGGAAGTCTTAAATGTGTTAAAATGCGCAATGCAATAGTTCCTCCAAAAATAGGCCCCCTGTTAGACAGACGGCGAGCAATAAGAGAACCAAGATGATATGATGTCTGTCCAGTAAGTGCAGCGTTCAAGAAAGCAAGATGGTAGCTAGAAATATTGCTAGTGTTCTCCCTACCAAGAATGCTAGTAGCAATGTAATAGGCAAAGTACTTAATGGCGGGGAGTTGGAGGTTTCTTATCTTGCCACGCTGAATGGTGCGACAATCATCATCGGTGATCCCTCGATAGAGCTCCAACAGGTCTCGGGGGTTGTCATCAATCCTCCTTGCTGTACCTATAGGGGCAATATCCAATGCAACACAAAATTCTTCCAATTCCATAGTAATAGGATTACCATAAATCTTGAATGCAACTGTCGGCCCATATTGCTTGTTGTGGAACTTGAAGCTCTCGACGAAGATTTTGGTGAGCATGTAGTATTGCTCCCTTTCATCTCCTACGTAGGCGGCTAAGCCCGCCCTGTTGACGAGGGTGAAGAAATCATCCAATATCCCTGCATTTCTCAGAAAATCATAGCATGGAAAAGACGAAGCATTAGGAGCCCCATTGTCCTCTTCGGGCGCGAAGCTAGGCGCGATGATATCCTCATTGTACGATCGCCTAAGTCGGGTGGCGGTCCTAGAAGGCCTCCCGGTGCTGGTTGTTCCCCTCCGAAACAATTCTCCAAAGTTGAACTTCTTCATCTTCCTTTTCTGAAATTTTTCAACAATCATTATAAAATTTGATTTGGTGACATATAATCAAGGGGAACTACTATAGGAACTTGCTAGAGTACTAATCATGCATCAAAACTAGTTTTTACATCATAGAACAAGCATGCAAGCTCACTAAACATGTTACCTACCGCAGCAAAATATTTGAGATATACTCAACCAAACAAAATTCTACTTGGATCATTGGAGGAGTAACATACCAAGGAGCAAATGTGCCAAATTTCAGACAGAAATCTGGGCTGAGCAAAGAGATCGAAAAATCCTGAGCTCTTGAGCAAAAACGCGAGTGAGAGAAAGCTGGTTCGAGTTTTTTCGGGAGAGAGAAGATTCTGGGAGAAAGAGATGGCAAAGTGGGGCAAGGAGGGGCCCACACCACAGGGTGGCGCACCCCCCTCCTTGGTCGCGCCGGCTGGTGGGGTGGCCCCCTGGGGTGCCCCACTGGTCATCCCCAGGTGCTCCCAGGTGCCTCGTCGAAAAATAGGACCAACGGTATAATTTTTGTGAATTTTTGAAAACTTTGAAAAATGCACATTTCTGGGTATTAAGTTTATTATTACTGGCCAGGTGATGACCCACAAGTATAGGGGATCGCAACAGTCTTCGAGGGAAGTAAAACCCAATTTATTGATTCGACACAAGGGGAGACAAAGAACACTTGGAAGCCTTAACAGCGGAGTTGTCAATTCAGCTGCACCTGGAAACAGACTTGCTCGCAAGAGTTTATCAGTAGTAACAGTTTTATGGCAGTAGCAGTAGTGAAATAACAGCAGCAGAGTAACAGAGACAGCAGTAGTGATTTTAGTAAACAGCAGGATTAAAATACTGTAGGCACGGGGACGGATGACGGACGTTGCATGGATGAGAGAAACTCATGTAACAATCATAGCAGGGCATTTGCAGATAATAATAAAACGGTGTCCAAGTACAAAGCAATCAATAGGCATGTGTTCCAATTATAGTCGTACGTGCTCGCAATGAGAAACTTGCACAACATCTTTTGTCCTACCAGCCGGTGGCAGCCGGGCCTCAAGGGAAACTACTGGATATTAAGGTACTCCTTTTAATAGAGTACCGGAGCAAAGCATTAACACTCCGTGAACACATGTGATCCTCACATCACTACCATCCCCTCCGGTTGTCCCGATTTCTGTCACTTCGGGGCCATTGGTTCCGGACAGCGACATGTGTATACAACTTATAGGTAAGACCATAAACAATGAATATCTTGATGAAACAATAACATGTTCAGATCTGAGATCATGGCACTCGGGCCCTAGTGACAAGCATTAAGCATAACAAGTTGCAACAATATCATCAAAGTACCAATTACGGACACTAGGCACTATGCCCTAACAATCTTATGCTATTACATGACCAATCTCATCCAATCCCTACCATCCCCTTCGGCCTACAGCGGGGGAATTACTCACACATGGATGGGGGAAACATGGCTGGTTGATGTAGAGGCGTTGGCGGTGATGGCGGCGATGATCTCCTCCAATTCCCCGTCCCGGCGGAGTGCCAGAACGGAGACTTCTGGCTCCCGCGACGGAGTTTCGCGATGTGGCGGCGTTCTGGAGGGTTTCTGGCGACTTCGACTTCTCTCTGTGCGTTTTTAGGTCGAGGCCGATAAGTAGTCCGAAGGAGGGCGTCGGAGGCCGGCCGAGGGGGCCACACCATAGGGCTGCGCGGCCTCCCCTAGGCCGCGCCGCCTTATGGTGTGGGGCCCTCGGGCCTCCACCTTAATTGTCCTTCTGGCCCCGTCAGTATTCTGGGAAAATAGGGCCTTCTGCATAAATTCCGAGGATTTTCCCGAAAGTTGGATTTCTGCACAAAAACGAGACACCAGAACAGTTCTGCTGAAAACAGCGTTAGTCCGTGTTAGTTGCATCCAAAATACACAAATTAGAGGCAAAACAATAGCAAAAGTGTTCGGGAAAGTAGATACGTTTTGGACGTATCAACTCCCCCCAAGCTTAGCTTATTGCTTGTCCTCAAGCAATTCAGTTAACAACTGAGCGATAAAAGAACTTTCACGAACACATTTGCTCATATGATGTATATATTCTCATGCTATGGCTAATACTTAAGCAGTTCATAATGAGACACATGCAAATAAGATCATCTAACAGCTATATCAATCATGAAGAGGTACCAACAATTAGTAATAAGCATCATGAATCATGTATATAAGCAAGATTGCAATGTTCATAAGAGAGTATGATAAAGTGGTATCTCGCTTGCCTGTATTTGATTGGCAAAACATAAATGCCCGGGCACCTCTGGAGTTCATAGAAAGACTAGAAGTAGTGATTGTCAAAGATAAAAGCATCAAAGTTATACCACAATCAATCATATTTTGAGACAAGCATATTATACTAAGAATGACAGTTGTGCTCTCAAGAAAGTGCTCAAAGAAATAATGGAGACACAACATAGACGTAAAAGATTGACCCTTCGCAGAGGGAAGCAGGGATTAACATGCGCTAGAGCTTTTCATTTTTATAAAGACAGGAGTAAAATTATTTTGAGAGATGTTTGTTGTTGTCAATGAATGGTAATGGGTACACCAACTACCTCGCCAACCGGACTTCCAAGAGCGGCTCCCATGAATTATTGCATATTTATTTGGCACTCCTTCCAACCTTTCTTTCACAAACCATGGATAACCGAATCTTCGGGTGCCTGCCAACAATCTCATATCATGAAGGAGTGCCTTTTTATTTTAGTTTTATTATGATGATGACACTCCCCCCAACCTTTGCTTACACAAGCCATGGCTAACCGAATCCTTCGGGTGCCGTCCAACAATCACAAACCATGGAGGAGTGTCTATTTAAGTTAATTAATTTGGGACTGGGAATCCCATTGCCAGCTCTTTTTGCAAAGTTATTGGATAAGCGGATGTGCCACTAGTCCATATGAGAGTCCGTCAAAAGTAAATGACAAGGTTGAAAGCTAAACACCACATACTTCCTCATGAGCTATGAAACATAAACACAAATTGAGAAGCATTTTGAAGGTTTTAAAGGTAGCGCATGAGAATTTACTTGGAATGGTTTGAAATGCCATGCATAGGTATTTATGGTGGACACTCTGGAATAACTTGGTTTTCATGTGGTTGGAAGCACGAGCAGCGTTCCCGCTCAGTACAAGTGAAGGCTAGCAATAGACTAGGGAGCGACAAATCAAGAGAGCAGTAACTGTCATAATCATGCTTGCGGCAAAATAAATTAATGGAGGCATAAAAGTGATACAAGAACTCTGAAGCAATATAGATAATCGAGGCTTAATTGACTTTTTGTTCAGTCATATGCATGCGTGAGCATGTGCCAAGTCGATATAAATGAATTATTCAGAGGAGGATACCACAATGCCATACTTACTTATGAATAAAACAATGCAAGCAAACATCCACGACATGCTACTCATATTAATAGATTGGAGCTAAACATGAGAGATCATAAACTACTAGACTTTCTCAAATAACATATACCTCACATGAACCAACCAAGCATGCTCACATGGATGAGTATATGTACAAAAATGAAAACAAATAGAGTTCATACCAGCCTCTCACCACAATCATATTGCCGTAGATCGTCATTATTGCCTTTTCACTTGTGTAGCTTGGATAATATGAAATGAAAACCACGCTCCAGCCACCGAAGACCATTGAACTCAAGATGAACTTTACAAACCAAAGAAGAACAGCAAATATTTTTGGTGTTTTCGAATTTGAGAACAAGAACAAGAGGAAACAAACAACCAAGGCAAAATCTTTTTGGGTTTTCTTATAGCAAACTGGCAATAGCAAATAAAGCGAAACTAATGCAAGAAACCAAAGCAAACAAATGGTGAAGAGAAACAACATAAATATTTTTGGTCTTTTTATGTTTTGGGAAAGAAACAAAGCAAAAACAAGAAATAGCAAACTAAAAGAAATACAGAAAAGCGAGATGGCAGAAATCTGCCAAAACCTGACAGCAGTACAGAAATCGATTTTTACAAAAATCTTACGTTGCTCAGCTCGAAAAGTGTTCAACTAATGAAAGTTAGATAACAACCTGGGGAACCTGCATAAAAATTGGCAGCTCAAAATAACGTTCTGGCTGTGCGCACGAATTTTTCTAGTAACAATCTAGAATCTGTTTTCAGGCAGCACTTCCCCAAATATCATCTCCCTCTCATTAGAAAACCACTCAAAGAGACTAAACAAGTTTGTAAAAGTATCCAGCAATCATAATATGCAAAGAATGAGTGATGCCGGTATACCTCCCCCCAAGCTTAGGCTTTTGGCCTAAGTGGAGATCAACCCCATCGAGGGTCTGGGTTCCATGCCGATGAATCATACATGGAGTAGTCATAATAAGGTACCGATGCAGAAGAAAAGCGTGGAGGCTCCATATGCCCAACATGTTGATGCGAGGAACTTGCTGCATCGGATGATGAGTCGAGGTGTTCCTCGACCTCCGTGTCGTCTCTTGCATGATGGCCTCCTCCTTCTATGTGTGCACTCAGCGCACCTTCGGTGACTGACCAATCATTTCTGGAATCAAGGTTAAATAGAACAGGCGTAGGCAATTTTACTAGTTTTTCAGTTTTCTTAGTTAATCTCCAAGTTTTCTTATAAAATGTCATCTTGTAAAACAGGTTACCCAAGTTGGAGGAATCAGAAACGAATTCATGTTTAATCATAGAGGCTATGTCAAGTTTTTCTATGGGGAATGGAATATCAAACTGATGAGGTTCTACATTATGAAAAGCTAGTAAACGAGAGGCGATGAGACCTCCACAAATTCCACCTTTCTCGCTGTTAGTAGTAAGCCTATAAGCTATCAATGCCCCCAAATTATAAGTCCTACTACCTTGCAGTGCCGCAGCTAGAAAAGCTAAATCCGGGATAGATAGTTTACCTCCAATCTTTTTAGCAAGAACGCATTTAGTAATAAAATAGGCAAAGTAGCGGATAGCCGGGAGCTGAATGCTAGTGATTTTACCACTATCCTCTGAGAAACTCCTTCCATAGCAAATCATCTTGAAGAGGTTTAAGAGTTCTTGAGGCGATCCCCTTATCTTCTCGCACGATCCCCATTGTGGTACTCTAATTGCTGCACAAAAATCACTAAATGGCAAGTTGACAGCTTTATTATAAATCTTATACTGAACCGTGGGGTTAGATCGCGACCAATTGAATTTAAAGTCCTGCACAACAGACATAGTTAATTTTGCATATTGTCTTGGCTCTCCTTCAACAAAATCACTCAGCCCTGCACGAGAGATTAGAGTTTGAACATCTTGTAAAATCCCCGCACTTCTCATAAAGTCCACGCATGGGTAGTAAGAGGGGTATACTCCCTCTTCACGATTGACTCGCATAACTTGTTGGACTTCCAATTCTTGTTGGTTCAAGTGATATCTATTCCACTCCATTTTCTGAAATTTGAACAAACAATATAAAAATTTGATTTGGTGACATATAATTGAGGGAAACTACCATAGGAACTTGCTAGAGTACTAATCATGCATCAAAACTAGTTTCTACCACTTAGAACAAGCATGCAAGCTCACTAAACATGTTACCTACAGCAGCAAAATATTCAAGATATACTCAACCAAACAAAATTCTACTTGGATGGGTGGAGGAGTCACATACCAAGGAGCAAATGTGCCAAATTTCGGACAGAAATCTGGGCTGAGCAAAGAGATCGAGAAATCTGGAGTTCTTGAGCAAAAACGCGAGTGAGAGGAACCTGGTACGAGTTTTTTCGGGAGAGAGAAGGTGCTGGGAGAAAGAGATGGCAACGTGGGGCAAGGAGGGGCCCACACCACATGGTGGCGCGCCCACCTCCTTGGCCGCGCCGGCCTGTGGTGTGGCACCCTCTGGTGCCCCACAGGTCATCCTCTGGTGCTCCCAGGTGCCTCGTCGAAAAATAGGACCAACGGTAAAATTTTTGTGAATTTTTGAAAACTTTGAAAAATGCACATTTCTGGGTATTTAGTTTATTATTACTGGCCAGGAATTTTTTTTGAAATCTCTAATTAACCAAGGAACTTTGCAAATTAAAAGTGCTACAGCAACTAGAGCAAGTGGAGGAAGAAAGAGATGTTGTTTACCTCCTCTATGCATATAAAAAGTATTTGTTAACAAGGTTGATCAAGTCTTGCCACCAAATAAATTTTACATAGCATATGAAGAAATAAACCTCAAATCAATCATGTTACCTTGAATTGTATTGATATGGATCCAATCACGAGAGTTTGATATTCTTCCTTAGGATCATATATAGGACAATCAATAGTTCCCACTTTGATAGTTCTCACATTAGTAATAGTGTTAACTCCACATATTTTATCAATCTTCTTGGGGAAATAGACGGTATGCTCTTTATCATCAACATTGAAAGTAACCTTTCCTTTATTGCAATCAATAACAGCCCGTGCGGTGTTAAGAAAAGGATTCCCAAGAATAATAGACATATTATCATCTTCAGGCATTTCCAACACAACAAAATCAGTTAATATCAAGCAGTTAGTAGTAACTTGAACAGGAACATCCTCACATATACCAACAGGAATAGCAGTAGATTTATCAGCCATTTGCAAAGATATATCAGTAGGTATCAACTTATCTAAGTAAAGTCTCTTATAAAGAGAAAAAGGCATAACACTAACACCGGCTCCCAAGTCACATAGAGCAGTTTTAACATAATTATTCTTAATAGAACAAGGAATAGTAGGTATACCTGGGTCGCCCAACTTCTTTGGAACTTTGCCATTGAAAGAGTAATTAGCAAGCATAGTGGAAATTTCCTCATTGGGGATTTTCCTCTTGTTAGTAACAATATCTTTCATATACTTCGAATAAGGTGGCAATTTAATAGCATCAGTCAAAGGGATTTGCAAACATAAAGGTTTCATCCAATCACAAAATTTATTATAGTGTTCTTCTTCCTTTGATTTTAGTTTCTTAGCAGGAAAAGGCATTTGCTTTTGCACCCAAGGTTCTCTTTCATTACCATGTTTCTCAGCAATAAAATCTTCTTTAGTGTACTTTTTATTTTTAGCATGCTTTTCAGGTTCTTCTTCAACCTCTTCTTTATCAGGAGTATCATTCTTATCATTATGTTTATCATGTTCATTACCACTTTCAGTTTCAGCATCAGAAATAGAAATACTATTAGGATCATTAACAGGTTCAGAGGATTCTACAACATTTTTATGTTTCTTCTTCTTTTTCTTCTTAGAATGAGCACTAGGTTCAATGCGTTGAGAATCTTGTTCAATTCTTTTGGGATGCCCTTCAGGATATAGAGGATCCTGGGTAGAGACACCACCTCTAGTTGTTACTTCATAAGCATGTTTTTCTTTAGAATTATTCCCTAACAAGTCATTTTGCACCTTAGTGAGTTGATCAATTTGAGTTTGAATCATATGAAAATGTTTAACAAGCATCTTAACATCATTGGAGGTCCTCTCTACAATATCATGCAATTCACTAATAGCTCGAGAATTTTCCATTAAATGATTCTCTACTCTCATATTAAAATTTTCTTGCTTAACAATATAATTATCAAACTCATCTAAGCATTGTGCAGGAGGTTTCGAATACGGAATATCTTCCCTAGTAAAGCGTTGAAGGGAGTTTACCTCAATCATGGATGAAGGGGGAATTATCTCACATATATCTTCTATGGGAGGAAGATTCTTCACATCTTCAGATTTAATACCTTTCTCCTTGAGAGACTTCTTGGCTTCCCTCATATCTTCATCATTCAATTTAATTAAACCCCTCTTCTTCAATATTGGCGTTGGAGTTGGTTCGGGCGTAGTCCAATCATCATGATTCCGGCTTATTTTAGCCAATAATTCTTCAGCGTCGTCTGGAGTTCTTTTCCTGAAAACACAACCAGCACAACTATCCAGGTATGCCCTAGACTCAATGGTTAGTCCACTATAAAATATATCAAGTAAATCATGCTTTTCCAAATCATGATCAGGCTGAGCTCTAATAAGAGAGCAAAATCTCGCCCAAGCCTCAGGCAATTTCTCTTCATCTCCCTGGTCAAAATTATAAATTCTCTGCAAAGCAATATGTTGAGCACTAGCAGCAAAGTATTTACGGAAGAAAACATCAAGCAATTCTTTCGGACTTTTAATAGAATTAGGTGGCAAATTATTATACCAAGTTTTAGCGTCATCCTTTAATGAGAATGGAAAGATTTTAGCAACAAAGTAAGTACGCATCTTGACATCATCAGAAAACAAGCTACTTAGAGTAGATAACTCAGTCATGTGTTCAACAGCACTTTCTTTTTCAGTACCACAAAAGGGTGTTTTCTCAACAATAGCTATATGAGATAGATCAAGAGAAAAATCATAATCTTTATCCTTAATGTTTATAGGAGATGTGGCAAATTTAGGATCAGGAGACAGTTTATATCTAACAGCATGTTCTGCAAGCAACTTTTTAATTTTTCTTGCATCAGTAGTAGCATTGCATTTTTCAATTAAATCATCATTAAGCTCCACATAATCTTCATCAGGATCATCACTAAAATAATCAAGTTCAGGTGAACTAACAGGTGTAGTAGCATTAGGAGTTTCAGTATTTTCAATTTGTCTAGACCTAGCAATCGTAGCATCTAGAAAAGATCCCAATGAACCACTATCATCAAGCACAGTAGAAATATTATCAATATTATGAAAGTGTTCAGATTCAGCAGAAGTGCCCGCATGTGAAGCATGCGGCGGTGAAACAAGTTTATCAATCACAGATGGTGAATCAAGAGCAGCAGAGGTATTCAGAATTGTACCTTTTCTTGTAGTGGATGGTAATATGGCGATCTTAGTATCGCGAGGTTTACCCATGATGGAGAATTTGCAGCGAACAATATTAATCCAAGTGAACTTCCAAATAAAGCTATGTGATGACCCACAAGTATAGGGGGTGTATCGTAATATCTTCGATAAGTAAGAATGTCGATCCCAACGAGGAGCAGAAGGTGTTGACAAGCAGTTTCGATGAAGGATTCACTGTAAATGCTCACAGACAAGTATTCAGGGGGTTTTGATGTAACAGTTGAATAAAGTACGAGTATGTAAAGTGCGAGAGTAATAATTGCAGCGAGTGGCCCAATCCTTTTTAGCACAAAGGACAAGCCGGTTTGTTTACTTATAATGACCAAGCGTTCTCGAGGACACACGGGATTTTAGTCTAGTGCTTTCGCTACATACGGCTAAATAATCTTCATTGTTGTGATAAGTGTTGTGTGGGTGAACCTATGCTAATGTACCGCCCTTCCTAGGACTAATACATACTTGTGATTATACCCCTTGCAAGCATCCGCAACTACAAGAAAGTAATTAAGAATAAATCTAACCACAGCCTTAAACTCTGAGATCCTACGATCCCTCCTGCATCGATATACCAACGGGGGTTTAGGTTTCTGTCACTCCGGCAACCCCGCAATTAGCAAACGAATACAAGATGCATTCCCCTAGGCCCATAAATGGTGAAGTGTCATGTAGTCGACGTTCACATGACACCACTAGAAGAATAACACCACAACTTAAATATCACACCATTGAATATTACTCAACCATAGTTCACTACTAACATTTAGACTTCACCCATGTCCTCAAGAACTAAACGAACTACTCACGAGACATCATATGGAACATGATCAGAGGTGATATGATGATGAATAACAATCTGAACATAAACTTGGTTCAATGGTTTCACTCAATAGCATCAACAACAAGTAGAAATCGATACCGGGAGAGTTTCCCCTATCAAACAATCAAGATCAAACCCAAATTGCTACGGCGGTGACGGTGTCCAGCGGTGATGACGGCGGTGATGATGGTGGAGATGATGATGATGGTGATGGCGATGATGTCCAGCTCGATGACGGTGACGATGGCGTCGATTTCCCCCTCCCGGAGGGAATTTCCCCAGCGGATTCCTGCCCGCCGGAGAGCTCTTTTCTCTCTGGTGTTCTCCGCCCCGCAGAGGCGGCTGTAACTCTTCGCGAGGTACCCTCTGTGGCTTAGGTCTTCGGGACGAAGGGTTTGGCGAAGAAAAGGAGGCGAAAGGGTCGTGGGCCCCCGGACCACGTGCCGGCGCGGCCGGGGCTTGGGCCGCGCCGCCCTAGGGTGTGGGCCCACCCTGGCTGCTCTGGCTCCCCTTCCGGCTTCCTTCGTCATCTTGAAAAATAGGATTTTTGGTATAATTTCCTTCCGAGTTGATCTTCCGAAATATTGCGTTACGACGGTGCTTTTTCCAGCAGAATCCACGGCTCCGGTGTTCGATCCTCCAATAATGATGAAACATGCAAAATAGATGAAATAACATAAGTATTGTGTCCCAATATGAAATATATCAATGAATAACAGCAAATTATGATATAAAATAGTGATGCAAATTGGACGTATCAACCCCCCCAAGCTTAGACTTCGCTTGTCCCCAAGCGAAAGTGTGCTCGATAGACATGACCACATGTTTATGGAGTGAAGAGTCGATAAATAAAATACGGACAAGAAGCATCATATTCATTCACACAGGACATTATAGTAGACAACCTCTTATAACTCATATTGAAACAAGTATAGGGTAATCACAAGTAAAGGTGCATGAGAAATCATAATTGGTGATGGCAAACTTCGTTCTTGGTCGTGAGAACAATTAACAGATTATATTTATCTCATTGAGCAGCGCTCTCATGTTAAAGTTTATAAGGCACAACTTGCATACTCAATCATAATGGTCTTCTCATGATCATTGATAACTTGCAAAGCTATATTCATTCAGATAAAACTTGTACTAAACAAGGAAGAATAAAAGACATGATGTAGCAAATCACAATATAATGGTTTGATCACAACTACTCAAATGCTTGCTTGAGATGGAGAGAAATAGGTTTACTGACTCAACATAAAGTAAAAGACAGGCCCTTCGCAGAGGGAAGCAGGGATTAAATCATGTGCTAGAGCTTTTTCAGTTTTGAAATCATATAGAGATAATAAAAGTAACATTTTGAGAGGTGTTTGTTGTTGTCAACGACGGTAGCGGGTACTCTAACCCCTTGCCGGACAACCTCCTAAGAGCGGCTCCCATATTATTTTCATTTTGTGTGGCACTCCTTCCAACCTTTCTTTCACAAACCATGGCTAACCGAATCCTCGGGTGCACTGCCAACAATCTCATACCATGAAGGAGTGCCTTTTTACTTTGTTTTATTATGATGATGACACTCCCCAACCTTTGCTTACACAAGCCATGGCTAACCGAATCCTTCGGGTGCCGTCCATCAATCACATACCATGGAGGAGTGTCTATTTAGTTTGATTAATTTGGGACTGGGAATCCCATTGCCAGCTCTTTTTGCAAAATTATTGGATAAGCGGATGAAGCCACTAGTCCATTGGTGGAAGTTGCCCAACAAGATTGAAAGATAAAACACCACAAACTTCCTCATGAGCTATGAAACATTAACACAAATAAGAGATACTAAGTTTTGAATTGTTTAAAGGTAGCACATGAAGTATTTACTTGGAATGGCAGAAAATACCATGTAGTAGGTAGGTATGGTGGACACAAATGGCATAGGTTTGGGTTAAGGTTTGGATGCACGAGAAGTATTCCCTCTCAAGACAGGTCTTTGGCTAGCAAGGTTAATTAGCAAGCATAAGAGCCGAGGGAAACAAACAAATATACATATGGTAGAAACAATCATGCATCTTCCTTATAAGCACAAACAATTTTAACTTCAGAATAATAAGCTATGAGCTAACAAGAAAGACAATGAAACAACTACATGTATTTCTCTTTTCTATTTAAACCTCAAAGTGTTTTTGCTATTGACCAATGCTAAGTTTGCCAAAACCAAATAGATTTATTCAATGCTCCCAAAGTGATACCAATACTAACAACAAGATGAATCATAGAGATTGCAAACTAAAATAAGATGTGCAATATGTAAATGATAAGACTTCTCATTAATATTCCATAACGATAACTCACACCAAGGGATACATAGATAACCAACTAAAGGAGAGATACTTCCAAACGCAGCCCATCTTATACGATAACTTCCCTACTCATGATATGACACTACTTGACAATAAAAGTAAAAGGTAGTGATAATGTGATACTGCGGCACTCCCCAAGTTTGGAACAAACCAAGGGGATGCCAATACCGATGATGAATTACTCCTTTGGCGATGGTGGTGATGAATTCTTCCCGAGCTTCTTAATAAGCTCCTTCGTCTTCAGCTTCTCAGCTTGATAATTCTGCACTAAGATTCGAAGAGATTCATTGTTATCCGAAGTTGGCGATGACGACCTTGTGACGCGAATCGAGTGGTATTCAATCAATCTTCGGAGACGGCAGTTCTCCTCCTGGAGTATCTCCACTTCTCTTCTCAGAGCCCGATATTGATCACAAAACTCATCGGTAACCCGTAGAACTTCTTCCATCATGGGGAAGGAGTCGAGGCTGAGAGCGGGTGGTAGAGGTCCCTGCAAGTTATGAGAAAAAGAACGTCGAGTGTCAACAGATCCCACCAAGATTTGCTTGCTCCCTCCGGCTTGCTGATCTTGTCTTGATGGCACCTCCTTCACTTCTTCCTCCGAAAGCCCCTTGCCCTTGTCGTTGGAGGCCATGGTGCTTCTAGACTGAAAACAGATCCTGGCAGAAAAAGCTCGAAACAAAACACGTCGAAAACACGATATACGGACCTCCAGGGGTCCGGGGGATTATATAGCAAAATTTTTCACGACATAAGGAAAGTACCAGATCGAACCAGAGTCGGAAAGAGGCGACGGGACGGCCAAACCATAGGGCGGCGCGGGCCAGGCTTGGCCGCGCCGGCCTATGGTGCCGCGCCCTCGTGCGTCCTTTCCACTCCGTTTCGAACTCGTAATTTCTCATATTTTCCAAAAACAGCAAAAATATAGTTCGGAAAGTAAATTGCGTACTTTTCATTACCGATCTTTGTTACCTATTCGAAGTCGAGTTCGCGGATCGTCAATTAGCACTCTGATCAAATCCTCAGGTGTTTCCACATGAATAATATCAACAACAACATTATAACACTCACCCGAGATAAAATTCTAGAGTCATTGTCCATTAACCACTAGCGTAGCATTGCCTTGGAGAGAGCTAATTTTGATTGCTCTGAACGATACACCTCCTCGACAACATATGGTCCTTCCCATTTCGAGAGTAATTTCCCTGCAAAGAATCTGAGACGAGACCGATACAATAGGACTTTATCCCCAATATTAAATTCTCTTTTGATAATCCTCCTATCATGCCATTTTTTAACTTTCTCTTTAAAGAGTTTAGCATTTTCATAAGCTTCACTTCTCCATTCATCTAGAGAACTCAATTGCAACAATCTCTTATCACCGGCAAGTTTAGGATCTTTATTTAATTCTCTAACAGCCCAATAAGCTTTGTGCTCTAGTTCTAAAGGTAAATGACAGGCTTTCCCATAAACCATTTTATAAGGTGACATTCCCATGGGATTTTTATAAGCAGTTCTATAAGCCCAAAGTGCATCCTTCAATTTACTAGCCCAATTCTTTCTGGTTTTATTAACAGTCTTTTGCAAGATAGATTTAATCTCTCTATTTGATAATTCTACTTGACCACTAGTTTGAGGATGATAAGCAGAAGCAATTCTATGATTAATACCATACCTAGCAAGAGTTTTTCTAAAACCTCCATGAATAAAGTGAGAACCTCCATCAGTCATAATATATCTAGGTACTCCAAATCTAGGAAAAATAATATCTAAGAGCATTCTTAAAGAGGTCTCACCATCAGCACTTTTTGTAGGTATAGCTTCCACCCATTTAGTAACATAATCAACAGCAACAAGTATATGAGTGTTACCTTCGAAGACGGAAAAGGTCCCATGAAGTCAAATCCCCAACAATCAAACGGTTCAATAACAAGAGTATAATTCATGGGCATTTCATTGCGTCTGGAGATATTACCAACCCTTTGGCATTCATCACAAGATAAAATAAACTTTCTCGCATCCTTGAAGAGAGTTGGCCAATAAAAACCTGATTGTAGAACCTTTTGCGCGGTTCTTTCTCCGGCGTGATGTCCTCCATAAGCACTACCATGACATTTACTCAATATCTCCTGTTGTTCATATTCGGGAACACATCTTCGCATAATACCATCCACTCCTTCTTTATATAAGTGTGGGTCATCCCAGAAATAATGCCTCAAATCATAAAAGAATTTCCTCCTTTGCTGAGCTGAAAAGGTTGGAGGCAAGTACTTGGAAACAATAAAGTTAGCATAATCAGCATACCAAGGACTGTCTCGCGAGTTCACCTTTATTACAGCCAATTGTTCATTTGGAAAACTATCATTAACAGGAACAGGATCATAAGCAATATTTTCCAATCTAGACAAATTGTCAGCAACAGGATTATCAGCACCTTTCCTGTCTACAATATGTAGATCAAATTCTTGCAAAAGAAGCACCCATCTAATAAGCCTAGGCTTAGCATCTTTCTTTGTCATTAGGTATCTAATTGCAGCATGATCAGTATGAATGGTAACTTTTGAATCAACAATATAAGATCTGAATTTATCACAAGCAAAGACTACAGCTAATAATTCTTTTTCAGTTGTAGCATAATTTCTCTGAGCAGCATCAAGAGTTTTACTAGCATAATGAATAACATTCAGTTTTTTATCTACCCGCTGTCCAAGAACAGCGCCTACAGCAAAATCACTAGCATCACACATAATTTCAAAGGGTAAGTTCCAATCAGGAGGTTCAACTATAGGAGCAGTTGTTAAGGCTTTCTTAAGAGTTTCAAAAGCTTCCTTACAATCATCATCAAAAACAAATGGTACATCTTTTTGAAGAAGATTAGTAAGAGGTTTTGAAATCTTGGAGAAATCTTTAATAAATCTCCTATAAAACCCAGCATGACCAAGAACACTACGAATACCTTTAACGTCCCTCGGATAGGGCATCTTCTCAATTGCTTCAACTTTAGCTCTATCAACTTCAATACCTCTCTCAGAAATTTTATGTCCCAATACAATTCCTTCATTAACCATAAAGTGGCATTTCTCCCAATTAAGAACAAGGTTAGTTTCTTCACATCTCTCGCAAAACTTTATCAAGATTTCGCAAGCAGCTATCAAAAGAATTTCCATAGACGGAAAAATCATCCATGAATACCTCTACAATACTTTCACAAAAACCATGAAAAATAGCAGACATGCATCTTTGAAAAGTAGCAGGAGCATTACATAAACCAAAAGGCATGCGTCTATAAGCATAAGTTCCATAAGGACAAGTAAAGGTGGTTTTCTCTTGATCTTTAGCTTTAACAGCAATTTGTGAAAACCCAGAATAACCATCAAGAAAGCAAAAATGAGTATTTTTAGACAATCTTTCTAGCATTTGATCAATAAATGGTAAAGGGTAATGATCCTTTTTAGTAACTTTATTAACTTTTCGAAAATCAATGCACATTCTATACCCTACAACTACTCTTTGAGGAATGAGCTCATCATTATCATTAGGCACAACAGTCATACCTCCTTTCTTGGTAACAAAGTGAACAGTTCTATCCCATATACTATCAACAATAGGATATATAATACCAGCTTCAAGGAGTCGTAATACCTCATTCCTTACCACTTCCTTCATCTTTGGAATTAGACGACGCTGAGGTTCAACAACAGGCTTTGCATCATCTTCCATATTAATAGCATGTTGGCAAATAGAAGGAGAAATCCCCTTCAAATCATCAAGAGTGTAACCAATAGCGCCTCGATGCTTCTTCAATATTTCCAATAACCTTTCTTCCTCAATCTCTGAAAGCTTAGAACTAATAATAACAGGATATATTTTCTTATCATCAATATGAGCATATTTAAGATTATCAGGTAAAGGCTTTAAATCAAAAACAGGATCTTCCTTTGGTGGCGGTGTTGTACCCAAATCTTCCACCGGTAAATCATGCTTGAGAATAGGTTGGCGAAGAAAAATTTCCTCAAGCTCATCTCTTTCTTTCCTAAAAATTTCGCTCTCGCTATCCTCCAAATGTTGCTGCAAAGGATTATTAGGAACAAGAACAATAGATGCACATTGCTCCATTTTAATATCATTACTAGGCAAATCAGCTTTATAAGGAGTTTTAGTAAATTTAGAGAAGTTAAACTCATAAGATTCACCAGCAAATTTAGTCAAAATTTTCTCTTTCTTGCAATCTATAATAGCTCCACAAGTATTTAGAAAAGGTCTACCAAAAATAATAGGACAATAATCACTAGCAGCAGAACCAAGTACCAAAAAGTCAGCAGGATATTTAATCTTACCGCATAAAACTTCCACATCTCGAACAATACCAATTGGAGAAATAGTTTCTCTATTAGCCAGCTGAATAACCACATCAATATCTTCAAGTTCACAAGAATCAATTTCGTGCATAATCTCCGTGTAAAGCTCATACGGAATAGCACTAACACTTGCACCAATATCACATAATCCATAATAGCAATGATCACCAATTCTAACAGACATCATAGGAACACTAGCTTGTTTGGGTTTATTAGGATGTGAAACAATATTAGAAGCATCTTCACAGAAAATAATATGACCATCCTCCACATTTTCAGTCACAAGATCTTTAACTATTGCAACAGCAGGTTCAATTTTTATTTGTTCTTCAGGTTCTACAGGTTTCTTTTCACTTTTATGAACCGCACTATTTATAACAGAGTACTCTTTCATTTTGGCAGGGAAAGGAGTTTTTTCAATATAAGCTTCAGGAATAACATTATCAGCAGTTTCAACCACTACACATTTATTAATAGATGAATCAATTTTATCTTTATACGGTTCATGATACTTATCAAAATTCTTCTTTGGCAATTCATAATGAGAGGCAAAAGCTTTATAAAGATTTACAGCAACTTGAGAATCAAGACCATATGTAGCACTCATATTACGAAATTTATCAGTATCCATAAAAGCTTCAATGCATTTATAATCATAAATTATACCTGATTCTCTATCCTTGTCGTTCTCCCAACCTTCAGTATTTTCTTGGATTCGATCAAGAAGGTCCCTTTTAAACTCTTCCTTGTTGCGTGTAAATGATCCAGAACAAGAAGTATCCAGCAAGGTCTTGTCTTGAAAAGAAAGTCTTGCGTAGAAATTATCAATAATAACATTACCAGGAAGCTCATGAATGGGGCATTTGAGCATTAAAGACTTCAATCTCCCCCAAGCTTGGGCAATACTCTCTCCATCATGAGGCCAAAAATTATATATGCGATTCCGATCCTTATGAATTTCACTTGGAGGATAGAACTTAGAATAAAACCGGGGCACAATATCATTCCATTCAAGAGAATCCCCATTATCCAGTAATTTATACCAATGCGCCGCCTTACCGGACAGCGATAAAGAGAATAGTTTCTTCCTCACTTCATCCATAGCAATACCTGCACATTTGAATAACCCGCATAATTCATGCAAAAACAGTAAATGATCACCGGGGTGGACAGTTCCATCCCCTTCATAGCGGTTATCCATTACACGTTCAATAATTTTCATAGGTATTTTATATGGTATTACTTCCTCACCTGGCGCTTCATCCACTACCGTTGCAGTAGTAGTAGATTTCCCAAATAGAAAATGAAGAGAAGATCTCTCCATAATGACTTATAGCAGCAGGCAGAAATAAAATCAGCACAACAGTAAAGGTTTTCCTTACCAATTCCACTTACCAATAGCGCTTCACTCCCCGGCAACGGCGCCAGAAAATAGTCTTGATGACCCACAAGTATAGGGGGTGTATCGTAATATCTTCGATAAGTAAGAATGTCGATCCCAACGAGGAGCAGAAGGTGTTGACAAGCAGTTTCGATGAAGGATTCACTGTAAATGCTCACAGACAAGTATTCAGGGGGTTTTGATGTAACAGTTGAATAAAGTACGAGTATGTAAAGTGCGAGAGTAATAATTGCAGCGAGTGGCCCAATCCTTTTTAGCACAAAGGACAAGCCGGTTTGTTTACTTATAATGACCAAGCGTTCTCGAGGACACACGGGATTTTAGTCTAGTGCTTTCGCTACATACGGCTAAATAATCTTCATTGTTGTGATAAGTGTTGTGTGGGTGAACCTATGCTAATGTACCGCCCTTCCTAGGACTAATACATACTTGTGATTATACCCCTTGCAAGCATCCGCAACTACAAGAAAGTAATTAAGAATAAATCTAACCACAGCCTTAAACTACGAGATCCTACGATCCCTCCGCATCGATATACCAACGGGGGTATAGCTTTCGCTCACTCCGGCAACCCCGCAATTAGCAAACGAATACAAGATGCATTCCCCTAGGCCCATAAATGGTGAAGTGTCATGTAGTCGACGTTCACATGACACCACTAGAAGAATAACACCACAACTTAAATATCACACCATTGAATATTACTCAACCATAGTTCACTACTAACATTTAGACTTCACCCATGTCCTCAAGAACTAAACGAACTACTCACGAGACATCATATGGAACATGATCAGAGGTGATATGATGATGAATAACAATCTGAACATAAACTTGGTTCAATGGTTTCACTCAATAGCATCAACAACAAGTAGAAATCGATACCGGGAGAGTTTCCCCTATCAAACAATCAAGATCAAACCCAAATTGCTACGGCGGTGACGGTGTCCAGCGGTGATGACGGCGGTGATGATGGTGGAGATGATGATGATGGTGATGGCGATGATGTCCAGCTCGATGACGGTGACGATGGCGTCGATTTCCCCTCCCGGAGGGGAATTTCCCAGCCGGATTCCTGCCCGCCGGAGAGCTCTTTTCTCTCTGGTGTTCTCCGCCCGCGAGGCGGCTGTAACTCTTCGCGAGGTACCCTCTGTGGCTTAGGTCTTCGGGACGAAGGGTTTGGCGAAGAAAAGGAGGCGAAAAGGGTCGTGGGCCCCGGACCACAGGCCGGCGCGGCCAGGGCTTGGGCCGCGCCGCCCTAGGGTGTGGGCCCACCCTGGCTGCTCCTGGCTCCCCCTTCTGGCTTCCTTCGTCATCTTGAAAAATAGGATTTTTGGTATAATTTCCTTCCAGAGTTGATCTTCCGAAATATTGCGTTCTGACGGTGCTTTTTCCAGCAGAATCCTGGCTCCGGTGTTCGATCCTCCAATAATGATGAAACATGCAAAATAGATGAAATAACATAAGTATTGTGTCCCAATGTGAAATATATCAATGAATAACAGCAAATTATGATATAAAATAGTGATGCAAATTGGACGTATCACTATGCTCCCCGGCAACGGCGCCAGAAAATAGTCTTGATGACCCACAAGTATAGGGGATCGCAACAGTCTTCGAGGGAAGTAAAACCCAATTTATTGATTCGACACAAGGGGAGACAAAGAACACTTGGAAGCCTTAACGGCGTAGTTGTCAATTCAGCTGCACTGGAAACAGACTTGCTCGCAAGAGTTTATCAGTAGTAACAGTTTTATGGCAGTAGCAGTAGTGAAATAACAGCAGCAGAGTAACAGAGACAGCAGTAGTGATTTTAGTAAACATCAGGATTAAAATACTGTAGGCACGGGGACGGATGACGGGCGTTGCATGGATGAGAGAAACTCATGTAACAATCATAGCAGGGCATTTGCAGATAATAATAAAACGGTGTCCAAGTACAAAGCAATCAATAGGCATGTGTTCCAATTATAGTCGTACGTGCTCGCAATGAGAAACTTGCACAACATCTTTTGTCCTACCAGCCGGTGGCAGCCGGGCCTCAAGGGAAACTACTGGATATTAAGGTACTCCTTTTAATAGAGTACCGGAGCAAAGCATTAACACTCCGTGAACACATGTGATCCTCACATCACTACCATCCCCTCCGGTTGTCCCGATTTCTGTCACTTCGGGGCCATTGGTTCCGGACAGCGACATGTGTATACAACTTATAGGTAAGACCATAAACAATGAATATCTTGATGAAACAATAACATGTTCAGATCTGAGATCATGGCACTCGGGCCCTAGTGACAAGCATTAAGCATAACAAGTTGCAACAATATCATCAAAGTACCAATTACGGACACTAGGCACTATGCCCTAACAATCTTATGCTATTACATGACCAATCTCATCCAATCCCTACCATCCCCTTCGGCCTACAGCGGGGGAATTACTCACACATGGATGGGGGAAACATGGCTGGTTGATGTAGAGGCGTTGGCGGTGATGGCGGCGATGATCTCCTCCAATTCCCCGTCCCGGCGGAGTGCCAGAACGGAGACTTCTGGCTCCCGCGACGGAGTTTCGCGATGTGGCGGCGTTCTGGAGGGTTTCTGGCGACTTCGACTTCTCTCTGTGCGTTTTTAGGTCGAGGCCGATAAGTAGTCCGAAGGAGGGCGTCGGAGGCCGGCCGAGGGGGCCACACCATAGGGCCGCGCGGGCCCCCCCTAGGCCTCGCCGCCTTATGGCGTGGGGCCCTCGGGCCTCCACCTTAATTGTCCTTCTGGCTCCGTCAGTATTCTGGGAAAATAGGGCCTTCTGCATAAATTCCGAGGATTTTCCCGAAAGTTGGATTTCTGCACAAAAACGAGACACCAGAACAGTTCTGCTGAAAACAGCGTTAGTCCGTGTTAGTTGCATCCAAAATACACAAATTAGAGGCAAAACAATAGCAAAAGTGTTCAGGAAAGTAGATACGTTTTGGACGTATCACCAGGAATTTTTTTGAAATCTCTAATTAACTAAAGAACTTTTCAAATCAAAAAGTGCTACAGCAAGTAAAACAAGTGGAGGAAGAAAGAGATGTTGTTTACCCCCTCTATGCATATAAAAAGTATTTGTTAACAAGGTTGATCAAGTCTTGCCACCAAATAAATTTTACATAACATATGAAGAAATAAACCTCAAATCAATCATGTTACCTTGTATTGTATTGATATGGATCCAATCATAAGAGTTTGATATTCTTCTTTAGGCTCATATATTGGACAATCGATAGTTCCAACTTTGATAGTTCTCACATTAGAGATAGTATTAACTCCACATGCTTTCTCAATCCTCTTGGGAAAATAAACGGTATGTTCCTTATCATCAACATTGAAAGTAACCTTCCCTTTGTTGCAATCAATAACAGCCCCTGCGGTGTTAAGAAAAGGTCTCCCAAGAATAATAGACATATTATCATCTTCAGGCATTTCCAACACAACAAAATCAGTTAATATCAAGCAGTTAGTAGTAACTTGAACAGGAACATCCTCACATATACCAACAGGGATAGCAGTAGATTTATCAGCCATTTGCAAAGATATATCAGTAGGTATCAACTTATCTAAATAAAGTCTCTTATAGAGAGAAAAAGGCATAACACTAACACCGGCTCCCAAGTCACATAGAGCAGTTTTAACATAATTATTCTTAATAGAACAAGGAATAGTAGGTATACCTGGGTCGCCCAACTTCTTTGGAACTTTGCCATTGAAAGAGTAATTAGCAAGCATGGTGGAAATTTCCTCATTGGGGATTTTCCTTTTGTTAGTAACAATATCTTTCATATACTTTGAATAAGGAGGCAATTTAATAGCATCAGTCAAAGGGATTTGCAAGAATAAAGGTTTCATCCAATCACAAAATTTATTATAGTGTTCTTCTTCCTTTGATTTTAGTTTCTTAGCAGGAAAAGGCATTTGCTTTTGCACCCAAGGTTCTCTTTCATTACCGTGTTTCTTAGCAATAAAATCTTCTTTAGTATACTTTTTATTTTTAGCATGCTTTTCAGGTTCATCTTCAACTTCTTCTTTATCAGAAGCGTCATTCTTATCATTATCATTACCATTATCATGTTTATTACCACTTTCAGTTTCAGCATCGGAAATAGAAATACTATTAGGATCATTAACAGGTTCAGAGGATTCTACAACATTTTTATGTTTCTTCTTCTTTTTCTTAGAAGGAGCACTAGGTTCAATTCGTTGAGAATCTTGTTCAATTCTTTTGGGATGCCCTTCAGGATATAGAGGATCCTGGGTAGAGACACCGCCTCTAGTTGTTACTTCAGAAGCATGTTTCTCTTTGGAATTATTTTTTAACAAGTCATTTTGCACTTTAGTGAGTTGATCAATTTGAGTTTGAACCATTTGAAAATGTTTAACAAGCATCTTAACATCATTGGAGGTTCTCTCCACAATATCATGCAAATTGCTAATAGCTTGAGAATTTTCCATTAGATGATTCTCTACTCTCATATTAAAATTTTCTTGCTTAACAATATAATTATCAAACTCATCTAAGCATTGAGCAGGAGGTTTTGAATACGGAATATCTTCCCTAGTAAAGCGTTGAAGGGAGTTTACCTCGATCATGGATGAAGGGGGAATTATCTCACATATATCTTCTATGGGAGGTAGATTCTTCACATCTTCGGATTTAATACCTTTTTCCTTGAGAGACTTCTTAGCTTCCCTCATATCTTCATCATTCAATTCAATTAAACCCCTCTTCTTCAATATTGGCATTGGAGTTGGTTCAGGTATATTCCAATCATCATGATTCCGGCTTATTCTAGCCAATAATTCTTCAGCTTCGTCTCGAGTTCTTTTCCTGAAAACACAACCAGCACAACTATCCAAATATGCTCTAGATTCAATGGTTAGTCCACTATAAAATATATCAAGTAGATCATTCTTTTCTAAATCATGTCCAGGTCGAGCTCTGATAAGAGAACAAAATCTTGTCCAAGCCTCAGGCAATTTCTCTTCATCTCCCTGGTCAAACCTATAAATTTTCTGTAAAGCAATATGTTGAGCGCTAGCAGGAAAGTATTTTCGAAAGAAAACATCACGCAAATCAGTTGGACTTTTAATAGAACCAGGAGGCAAATTATTATACCAAGTTTTAGCATCATCCTTTAATGAGAAAGGAAAAATTTTAGCGACAAAGTAAGTACGCATCTTGTCATCATCAGAAAACAAACTACTCATAGAAGAAAGCTCAATCATGTGTTCTACAGCACTTTCTTTTTCAGTACCACAAAAGGGTGTTTTCTCTACAATAGCTATATGAGATAGATCAAGAGAAAAATCATAATCTTTATCCTTAACGCATATAGGAGATGTGGCAAATTCAGGATCAGGAGATAACTTATGTCTAACAGTATATTGTGCGAGAAACTTTTTAATTTTTCTTGCATCAGTAGTAGCATTGCATCTATTAATAAAATCATCATTAAGCTCCACATAATCCTCATCAGGATCATCACTAGAATAATCAAGTTCAGGTGAATTAACAGGTGTAGTAACATCAGGAGTTTCAGTATTTTCAATTTGTCTAGACCTAGCAATTGTAGCATCTAGAAAAGATCCCAATGAACCACTATCATCAAACACAGCAGAAACATTATCAATATTATGAGAGTTTTCAGATTCAGCAGAAGTACCAGCAAGTGAAGCTTGCGGCGATGAAACAAGTTGACTTATCACAGATGGTGAATCAAGTGTAGCAGAGGTACTCAGAGTTGTACCTTTTCTTGTAGTGGATGGTAATATGGCGACTTTAGGATCGCAAGTTTTACCCATGATGGAGAATTTGCAGCGAACAATATCAATCCAAGTGAACTTCCAAATAAAGCTATGATCCCCGGCAACGGCGCCAGAAAACAGTCATGATAACCCACAAGTATAGGGGATCGCAGCAGTCTTCGCGGGTAGTATTATCCAATTTATTGATTCGACACAAGGGGAGACAAAGAATACTTGGAAACCTTAACAGCGGAGTTGTCAATTCAGCTGCACCTAGAAACAGACTTGCTCGCAAGAGTTTATCAGTAGTAACAGTTTTATAGGAGTAGCAGTAGTGAAATAACAGCAGCAGAGTAGCAGAAACAGCAGTAGTAATTATAGTAAACAGCAGGATTAAAATACTGTAGGCACAGGGATGGATAACGGGCGTTGCATGGATGAGAGAAACTCATGTAACAATCATAGCAGGGCATTTGCAGATAATAATAAAACGGTGTCGAAGTACAAAGCAATCAATAGGCATGTGTTCCAATTATAGTCGTACATGCTCGCAATGAGAAACTTGCACAACATCTTTTGTCCTACCAGCCGGTAGCAGCCGGGCCTCAAGGGAATCTATTGGATATTAAGGTACTACTTTTAATAGAGTACCGAAGCAAAGCATTAACACTCCGTGAACACATGTGATCCTCACGTCACTACCATCCCCTCCGGTTGTCCCGATTTCTGTCACTTCGGGGCCATTGGTTCCGGACAGCGTCATGTGTATACAACTTGCAGGTAAGACCATAAACAATGAATATCATGATGAAATAATAACATGTTCAGATCTGCGATCATGGCACTCGGGCCCTAGTGACAAGCATTAAGCATAACAAGTTGCAACAATATCATCAAAGTACCAATTACGGACACTAGGCACTATGCCCTAACAATCTTATGCTATTACATGACCAATCTCATCCAATCCCTACCATCCCCTTCAGCCTACAACGGGGGAATTACTCACACATGGATGGGGGAAACATTGCTGGTTGATGGAGAGGTGTTGGTGGTGATGGCGGCGATGATCTCCTCCAATTCCCCGTCCCGGCGGAGTGCCAGAACGGAGACTTCTGGCTCCTGAGACGGAGTTTCGCGATGTGGCGGCGTTCTGGAGGCTTTCTGGCGACTTTGACTTCTCCCCCTGCGTTTTTAGGTCGAGGGCGATAAATAGTCCGAAGGAGGGCGTCGGAGGCCAGCCGAGGGGGCCACACCACGTGGCCGCGTGGGCCCCCCTGGGCTGCGCCGCCCTATGGTGTGGGGGCCTCGGGCCTCCACCTGACTTGTCCTTCTGGCTCCGTGAGTCTTCTGGGAAAATAGGGCCTTCTGTATAAATTTCGAGGTTTTTCCTGAAAGTTGGATTTCTGCACAAAAACGAGACACCAGAACAGTTCTGCTGAAAACAGCGTTAGTCCGCGTTAGTTGTATCCAAAACACACAAATTAGAGGCAAAACAATAGCAAAAGTGTTCGGGAAAGTAGATACGTTTTGGACGTATCACCCCCCCCCCCCTTGGCCGCGCTGCCCTGTGGGGTGGGGCCCCCTGGCTCCCCTCTGGCCCCTCTTCGGTGCTCTGGAAGCTTCCGGGAAAAATAAGATATTGGGCGTTGATTTCGTCCGATTCCGAGAATATTTCCTTTGTAGGATTTCTGAAACCAAAAACAGCAGAAAACATCAACTGGCCCTTCGGCATCTCGTCAATAGGTTAGTTCCGGAAAACGCATCAAAACGATATAAAGTGTGAACAAACAGCATCCCCAAGGTTAGTTCCTACTCGCCCTCGAGTAGGTAAACGATAAAAAGAATAATTTCTGTAGTGACATGCTACTTACATAATCTTGATCATACTATTGTAAAGCATATGAGATGAATGAAGTGACTCAAGGCAATGATCTATAGTTGCTAACAAATAGATAACATATAGCAAAACTTTTCATGAATAGTACTTTCAAGACAAGCATCAAAAGTCTTGCATAAGAGTTAACTCATAAAGCAATAAATTCAAAGTAAAGGCATTGAAGCAACACAAAGGAAGATACAAGTTTCAGCAGTTGCTTTCAACCTTCAACATGTATATCTCATGGATAATTGTCAACGCAAAGTAATATGATGAATGCAAATAAGCAAGTATGTAAGAATCAATGCACAGTTGACACAAGTGTTTGCTTCTAAGATGGAAGGAAGTAGGTAAACTGACTCAACATAAAGTAGAAGAATGGCCCTTCGCAGAGGGAAGCAGGGATAAAATCATGTGCTAGAGCTTTTCAAGTTTTGAAATCATATAGAGAGCATAAAAGTAAAGTTTTGAGAGGTGTTTGTTGTTGTCCACGAATGGTAGTGGGCACTTCTAACCCCCTTGCCAAACAAACTTTCAAAGAGCGGCTCCCATGAAGGACGTTATTTCTACCACCAAGGTAGATCATCCCTCTTCTCTTTTGTTTACACATGTACTTTAGTTTGGTTTATTTTTATTTTTGCGTGACACTCCTTCCAACCTTTGCTTTCACAAGCCATGGCTAACCGAATCCTCGGGTGCCTTCCAACAATCACATACCATGAAGGAGTGTCTATTTATTTTAGTTTTATTTAGAGATGACACTCCTCCCCACCTTTGCTTTCTCAAGCCATGGCTAACCGAATCCTCGGGTGCCTCCCAACATTTCACATACCATGGAGGAGTGTCTATTTGCAAAATTAAGTTGCTTACTGACGAATCAGAGCAAAACATGTGAAGAGAATTATTAATGAAAGTTAATTAATTGGGGCTGGGAACCCCGTTGCCAGCTCTTTTTGCAAAATTGGTGAAAGTCTGCCCAACAAGATTGAAAGATAAAACACCACATACTTCCTCATGAGCTATAAAACATTGACACAAATAAGAGATGATAAATTTTGAATTGTTTAAAGATAGCACATGAAGTATTTACTTGGAATGGCAGGAAATACCACATAGTAGGTAGGTATGGTGGACACACACAGCATAGGTTTTGGCTCAAGGTTTTGGATGCACGAGAAGCATTCCCTCTCAGTACAAGGCTTTGGCTAGCAAGGTTATTTGAAGCAAACACAAGTATGAACCGGTACAACAAAACTCACATAAGAACATATTGCAAGCATTATAAGACTCTACACTGTCTTCCTTGTTGCTCAAACACTTTTACCAGAAAATATCTAGACCTTAGAGAGACCAATCATGCAAACCAATTTCAACAAGCTCTACGGTAGTTCTCCACTAATAGGTTCAAACTACATGATGCATGAGCTTAAACATGATCTACTTGAGAGCTCAAAACAATTGCCAAGTATCAAATTATCCAAAACAATATGAGGCATTTTCTGTTTCCAACCAAATAACAATAAACGAAGCAGTTTCAACCTTCGCCATGAACATTAAAGTAAAGCTAAGAACACCAGTGTTCATATGAACGAGCGGAGCGTGTCTCTCTCCCACACAAGCATGAATTTATTCAGAGAATGAAAATAACAAAACAAAAATAAAAGCACACAGACGCTCTAAGTAAAGTACATAAGATGTGACGGAATAAAAATATAGTTTCAATAGAAGAAACCTGATAAATTGTTGATGAAGAAGGGGATGCCTTGGGCATCCCCAAGCTTAGACGCTTGAGTCTTCTTGAAATATGCAGGGATGAACCACGGGGGCATCCCCAAGCTTAGACTTTTCACTCTTCTTGATCATATTATATCATCCTCCTCTCTTGACCCTTGAAAACTTCCTTCACACCAAACTCAAAACAATCTCATTAGAGGGTTAGTGCATAATAAAAAATTCACATATTCAGAGGTGACATAATCATTCTTAACACTTATGGACATTGTCCAAAGCTAATGAAAGTTAATGGAACAAAGAAATCCATCAAACATAGCAAAACAGGCAATGCGAAATAAAAGGCAGAATCTGTGAAAACAGAACAGTACGTAAAGACGAATTTTTATGGGGCACTTAACTTGCTCAGATGAAAATACTCAAATTGAATGAAAGTTGCGTACATATCTGAGGATCACGCACGTAAATTGGCAGATTTTTCTGAGTTACCTACAGACGGGGCTACTCAATTTTGTGACAGCAAGAAATCTGTTTTTGCGCAGTAATCGAAATCTAGTATCATCTTTTCTATCAAAGACTTTACTTGGCACAACAATGCAATAAAATAAAGATAAGAAGAGGTTGCTAAAGTAGTAACAACTTCCAAGACTCAAATATAAAACAAAAGTGCAGAAGTAAAATAAAAACATGGGTTATCTCCCAAGAAGTGCTTTCTTTATAGCCATTAAGATGGGCTCAGTAATTTTAATGATGCTCACATAAGAAATAAGAGTTGAAGCAAAAGAGAGCATCAAAAGAAAGTATGAAACAAATTTAAGCCTAACCCACTTCCTATGAAAAGGAATCTTGTAAACAAATAAATTCATGAAGAGCAAAGTGACAAGCATAGGAATATAAAACACGAATAACTTCAAGATTCTCAACATAAAGAGGGGAAACTTAATATTATTAAGATGCATATAACCATGTTTCCCTCTCTCATAATAAATTTCAGTAGCATCATGAACAAACTCAACAATATAACTATCACATAAAGCATTCTTATCATGAGTCTCATGCATAAAATAATTACTACTCCCAACATAAGCATAGTCATTCTTATTAATTGTAGTGGGAGCAGGATCATTATCAAGAATTTGAACATGGTAAACAAGTTGCATACTAAGGGAATGGTTTTTGGCAATCCAATAATAACTATGACAAGTTTCATAAGGATAATTATAACCTATGTCATAGCATTCTTTATAATAATTATCAAAGATTGGAGACATAGTGTCATCATAAGAAATAGAATAATTATCTTTCACAGTATGTTCATCTGTAATCATACCATCATTGTTACTAGAAGGAGATGTATCAAACATATAATCATCAGTAGCAAAAGGATTTTCAAACACCTCATCCCCAAGCTTAGAGCTTTCTATATCATTATGGGAAGAAGCATGGATAGTACTAATACTATGGCAATTATTAACATCATCATTTTAAAAATTAGTTTCCCAGAGATTTTCAATATCAAAAGTAGTGTGCTCTTTCAAATCATGATCACTAATGTAGGTAAAGGGCATAGGAAGATCATTGTACTCAGATTCATTATCATAATAATCATTAGGAGCAACATACTTACGGTTACCTATCGTTATCTCATACACGCGGGGATATACCGTTACCTCTTTCCTTTTATTTCCCTTCTTCTTCTTCTTCGTTCCCTTCTTCTTCTTCTTCTTCTTCTCTTCCTTCTCCTCGTTCCCTTCTTTAGGAGGAAGAGGCTTGAAGGGAGGCTTCTCCACATAACCTGATTTATTTCCAGAAACAATAGAAGAAACTTGGGAGGATTCCTCCTTTTCATTAATAAGTTCAAAACACACAGCGGTCCTATCATATTTTGGCAAAGTGTCATCTTCTAAAATATTTTTTATGTAAGTATTTGTATGGAAATTATCAATGCAATAAGAAAAACACCCATGCAGGACATCATCAATATCAAGATCACTCATATGTAACCAAGAGATTTTTCTTGATAACTCTTCACACCACAAAAATAAAGTAAGTTCATCATGCTGATTAGGAGTAATTTCATCATCACAATACAAATTTGCAGCACTCACGGGGTTCGAATTATCATTGGAGGAGCATTGAAAATTAAAATGACCCACTCTATGACAAAGTTCACAAATAAAAGGATAGATGGCACAAACTTTTTTACCAAGATCATCTAGAGCCCTAGACCACTTTCTAGTTTTTTCATTCATATGATGGATACAATATTCATCTTCGATTTGATTAATTCCACAGGGTCTATGCATTCCACAAAAATTAACATGCTTATAAGAAATAGCATTTTCAGAAGTTTGGGCATGTTTATTGCAATCATTAACAACAATTCCATTTTCCATGCAAGTGTCTTTAAAAGGTTCATGATACTTATCAAAATTCTTCCTAGGTAATTCAAAATGAGAGGCAAAGGCTTTATAAAGATTTGCAACAACTTGAGAGTCAAGACCATAAGTAGCACTCATACTTCGAATTTTATCAGTATCCATAAAAGTTTCAATGCATTCATAATCATAATTTATACCTGACTCTCTACCTTTGTCGTTCTCCCAATCTTTAGCGTTCTCCTCAATCCGATCAAGAAGGTCCCTTTTAAAATCTTATTTGTTGCGCGTGAATGATCCAGAACAAGTAGTATCCAACAAGGTTTTATCCTGAAAATAAAGTCTTGCATAGAAATTATCAATGATGATATTACCAGGAAGCTCATGAATGGGGCATTTGAGCATTAAAGACTTCAATCTTCCCCATGCTTGGGCAATACTCTCTCCATCATGAGGCCAGAAATTATATATGCGGCTCCGGTCTTTGTGAATTTCACTTGGAGGATAGAATTTAGAATAAAATAGAGGCACAATATCCTTCCAATCAAGAGAGTCCCCATTCTTCATCAATTTGTACCAATGCGCCGCTTTACCAGACAGCGACATAGAGAATAGTTGAAGGAGATATGCCCTAGAGGCAATAATAAAGTGGTTATTATTTATCTTTATGTTTATGATAAATGTTTATATATCATGCTATAATTGTATTAACCGAAACATTAGTACATGTGTGATATGTAGACAAACAAGAAGTCCCTAGTATGCCTCTTAAACTAGCTTGTTGATTAATGGATGATTAGTTTCATAATCATGAACATTGGATGTTATTAATAACAAGGTTATATCATTATATGAATGATGTAATGGACACACCCAATTAAGCGTAGCATAAGATCTCGTCATTAAGTTATTTGCTATAAGCTTTCGATACATAGTTACCTAGTCCTTATGACCATGAGATCATATAAATCACTTATACCGGAAAGGTACTTTGATTACACCAAACACCACTGCGTAAATGGGTGGCTATAAAGGTGGGATTAAGTATCCGGAAAGTATGAGTTGAAGCATATGGATCAACAGTGGGATTTGTCCATCCCGATGACGGATAGATATACTCTGGGCCCTCTCGGTGGAATGTCGTCTAATGTCTTGCAAGCATATGAATAAGTTCATAAGAGACCACATACCACGGTACGAGTAAAGAGTACTTGTCAGGAGACGAGGTTGAACAAGGTATAAAGTGATACCGAAGATCAAACCTCGGACAAGTAAAATATCGCGTGACAAAGGGAATTGGTATTATATGTGTATGGTTCATTCGATCACTAAAGTCATCATTGAATATGTGGGAGCCATTATGGATCTCCAGATCCCGCTATTGGTTATTGGTCAGAGTGAGTACTCAACCATGTCCGCATAGTTCACGAACCGTAGGGTGACACACTTAAAGTTGGATGTTGAAATGGTAGAAATTGGATATGGAATGGAGTTCGAATATTTGTTCGGAGTCCCGGATGAGATCCCGGACATCACGAGGAGTTCCGGAATGGTCCGGAGAATAAGATTCATATATAGGATGTCATTTTATGTGAATTAAAATGTCGCGGAAGGTTCTATGGAAGGTTCTAGAAGGTTCTAGAAAAGTCCGGAAGAAACCACCAAGGAAGGTGGAGTCCACATGGGACTCCACCTCCATGGCCGGCCAACCCTAGTGGGGGAGGAGTCCCAAGTGGACTCCCCCTTAGGGGGCCGGCCACCCCCCCATATGGGAGGTGGAAATCCCACCTTTGGTGGGAGTCCTAGCTTGGCTAGGTTTCCCCACCATATGGAAGGTTTTTGGTTCGGGTCTTATTCGAAGACTTGGAGACCAACTCTTGGGGATCCACCTATATAATGAGGGGCCAAGGGGAGGGGGCCGGCCACCCTAAGACCACAAGCTGGCCGCCCCATTGAAGTGGCCGGCCACCCCCTCCCAAACCCTAGCCGCCCCCTTCTCCTCCATATCTTCCGCGTAGCTTTAGCGAAGCTCCGCCGGATTTCTCCACCACCACCGACACCACGCCGTCGTGCTGTCGGATTCAAGAGGAGCTACTACTTCCGCTGCCCGCTGGAACGGGGAGGTGGACGTCGTCTTCATCAACAACCGAACGTGTGACCGAGTACGGAGGTGCTGCCCGTTCGTGGCGCCGGAACCGATCGTGATCAAGATCTTCTACGCGCTTTTGCAAGCGGCAAGTGAACGTCTACCGCAGCAACAAGAGCCTCCTCTTGTAGGCTTTGGAATCTCTTCAAGGGTGAGACTCGATAATCCCCTCGTTGCTACCGTCTTCTAGATTGCATCTTGGCTTGGATTTCGTGTTCGCGGTAGGAAAATTTTTGTTTTCTATGCAACGTTATCCTACAATAGTTTATTCTTCACTTCATCCATAGAGATACCTGCACATTTGAATAACCCGCGTAATTCATGCAAAAACAGTAAATGATCTCCAGGATGGACAGTTCCATCCCCTTCATAACGGTTATCCATAACACGTTCAATAATTTTCATGGGTATCTCGAAAGAAGTACTTGCAGTAGGTGGATTTAAAATATCACAAGCATCATTAGAGTTATCGCATATGGGAGATAAAGTATTATCAGAGCAAATTTTCTCCCCTAAAGATGGGAAGCTAAAAAGATCATAAAAACTAGCTTCCCCAAGCTTAGACTTCTCCATAGTATTAGCAGTAATTGCGTTCATACTAATAACATTGCTACTAGCATGCAAATAAGGTTCCATAGGTTTTTAATTTTTGCATCAAACAATCCATGTCTTAACTCAGGAAAAAGATTAAAAAGCTCACTAATTTTTTTGTTGTTTTCCATTATGCCTAACTAGTGAAATAAAAACAAGAAACAAAAAGATGCAATTGCAGGATCTAAAATAAATAGCTTCGAGCACTCACACACCGGCAACAGTGCTAGGAAATAGCTTAGTAGTCGGAGGATGTGAATACCTTTTACCTTACCTCCCCGACAACGGCGCCAGAAAATAGCTTGATGTCTACGCACGCTTCTATTCCTGTAGACAGTGTTGGGCCTCCAAGAGCAGAGGTTTGTAGAACAGCAGCAAGTTTCCCTTAAGTGAATCACCCAAGGTTAATCGAACTGAGGGAGGTAGAGGTCAAAGATATCCCTCTCAAGCAACCCTGCAATTAAGATACAAGAATTCTCTTGTGTCCCCAACACACCTAATACACTTGTCAGATGTATAGGTGCACTAGTTCGGCGAAGAGATAGTGAAATACAAGTAATATGGATGATTATAAGTAGTAATTGCAATCTGAAATAAAAATGGCAGCAAGCGAACATGTAGCAGAACTTGTTGGAAACGGTGTTTCAATGCTTGGAAACAAGGCATAGGGATCCTACTTTCACTAGTGGACACTCTCAACATTGATCACATAACTGAAACTACTCTACACTCTCTTGTTGGATAACAAACACCATTCATTGTGTAGGGCTACAAGAGCACCTCAATGACGGAGTTAACAAGCTCCACAACATCCGGAGTTCATATTTAAGTAACCTTAGAGTGCATGATAGACCATTGCAATTATACCGAGTACTAACATAGCATGCCCACCGTCACCGTCAGGCTATGAAAGGGGGAATAGATCGCATCAATACTATCATAGTAATAGTTAACTCCATAATCTACAAGAGATTACAATCATAACCTATGCCAAGTACTACATGATGCACAAACTGTCAACATTACATCATGGAGGAGGAATAGAGTACTTTAATAACATCACTAGAGTAGCACATAGATGATATTCAACTAGATCACAAAAAGGGAGAGAGATGAACCACATAGCTACGGTAGAGCCCTCAGCCCCGGGGGAGAACTACTCCCTCCTCATCATGGAGACAGCGATGGCGGTGGAGATGGCTTCCGAGGGCAATTCCCCGTCCCGGCGGCGTGCCGGAATAGAGACTTCTGTCCCCCAAATCTTGGCTTCACGATGGCGGCGGCTCTTGAAGGTTTTCTGGGGTTTCGTCAATCGGTGTCGAAGATTTAGGTCACGAAGGCTTATATGGGCAAAGAGGCGGAGTCGGAGGGGCCACGGGGGTCCCACACACTAGGGGGGCGCGCCCCCCTTGGCCGCGCCACCCTGTGGGGTGGGCCCCCTGGCTCCCCTCTGGCCCCTCTTCGGTGCTCTGGAAGCTTCCGGGAAAAATAAGATATTGGGCATTGATTTCATCCGATTCCGAGAATATTTCCATTGTAGGATTTCTGAAACCAAAAACAGCAACTGGCCCTTCGACATCTCGTCAATAGGTTAGTTCCGGAAAACGCATCAAAACGATATAAAGTGTGAACAAAACATGTAGTTATTGTCATAAAACAAGCATGGAACATCAGAAATTATAGATACGTTGGAGACGTATCATCTAGATGCAGCTTGCCCCTCCAAGTTGGATGCCTGGACGGTGGAGGTGAAAGGAGGGGATCGAGCTAGCGGCTTGCATCTGTCGGCTGTCGGCACTCGATCGGGAGAGACAAGGGGGCTACATAAAGGGGAGGGGTGACATGTTTTATTACACAGTGAACTTACTGATGTGACTAGTCATTACATGTCTCACTGAAACAGGGGCCCATAGTGTGGCACCCCAAATTCACTTGAACCTGCATGGCGGGACGCATTGGCGCGTCAAGAAAACCCCCGAATTGTAGCGGGGAAATGAAACATTTCACAAAAATTCGAAATTCAAGCACACTGCCACGCGCCAAGCACGCGGGCTGTTCCTTCCTCTTCCTCGGTTCCTCCTCCCCTATCCGAAAAAACCCCAAATCCCAAGCTCAAACAACTAAAAAAAACCCAAATCCCCTGGCCGCCATGCATGTCCTCGTTAACCCGCTGGAGATCGTTCCCGGACGAGGCGGACCCCCCGCCCTGAGATCCCGAGTTCGTCCGTTCCGTCCACCTCGAGGCACTGCGTGCTGTCTCGCGGCGGCGGCTTGAGGGCGCTGCAGAGGAAGTTCCGCCGGAAAGTATTCATGGCAACCGTGCAAGCTCACCGGCGTGCTGTATCCCGAGAGGAACTGGTCGAAGCTTTGCTATTCGCAAAAAAAAAGCGGGCCAAGATCTGGTCAAAGCTTCATCGATGGCTTGCCGCGAGAGGCTTGGAGTCCAGAGTCAATAAACTAGCTGCTCGAGGACTTGGGCGGTTTACACCGATTCATATTAACTGACTCAAGTTTGTTAGTCTAGTTAACAAATGCATCTAGATACATCCATATCTAGACAAAATTGAGTCAATTAATATGAATTAGAGGGGAGTGCCTGAAAGTGTTTCATGCTACCAATTAATGCGCTGGCAGGACTGGCTGTAGAAGTAATTGTGCTACTACTCATACGATGAACTGATTGTGTGGGTGTCAAATTTTGCAACGCGATCATCCACTAAATGCTTAATTATAGTTCTAGCGCCAAAGGCGTACAAATCATAACAAAGATAGTACATACTTCAGCACCAGAACATAAGAGTACGAATCATAAAGTAGCTCAACATTTTGCATCAGGGCTGGGTGGTCCTGAGACTACCGGGACGCCCCTGATGATCTCCGGGCGTGCATCCACTTCAACGCAAAGCTGTGTACTCGGTCCACGGCCTCCTTATGTAGGCTGGATAATCTCAGGTGTAGGACCTTCGTCTATGAAAGGCTCGTCATCAGTACCTGAAGGAGATATGATCTAGAGGCAATAATAAAGTGGTTATTATTTATCTTTATGTTTATGATAAATGTTTATATATCATGCTATAATTGTATTAACCGAAACATTAGTACATGTGTGATATGTAGACAAACAAGAAGTCCCTAGTATGCCTCTTAAACTAGCTTGTTGATTAATGGATGATTAGTTTCATAATCATGAACATTGGATGTTATTAATAACAAGGTTATATCATTATATGAATGATGTAATGGACACACCCAATTAAGCGTAGCATAAGATCTCGTCATTAAGTTATTTGCTATAAGCTTTCGATACATAGTTACCTAGTCCTTATGACCATGAGATCATATAAATCACTTATACCGGAAAGGTACTTTGATTACACCAAACACCACTACGTAAATGGGTGGCTATAAAGGTGGGATTAAGTATCCGGAAAGTATGAGTTGAAGCATATGGATCAACAGTGGGATTTGTCCATCCCGATGACGGATAGATATACTCTGGGCCCTCTCGGTGGAATGTCGTCTAATGTCTTGCAAGCATATGAATAAGTTCATAAGAGACCACATACCACGGTACGAGTAAAGAGTACTTGTCAGGAGACGAGGTTGAACAAGGTATAAAGTGATACCGAAGATCAAACCTCGGACAAGTAAAATATCGCGTGACAAAGGGAATTGGTATTATATGTGTATGGTTCATTCGATCACTAAAGTCATCGTTGAATATGTGGGAGCCATTATGGATCTCCAGATCCCGCTATTGGTTATTGGTCAGAGTGAGTACTCAACCATGTCCGCATAGTTCACGAACCGTAGGGTGACACACTTAAAGTTGGATGTTGAAATGGTAGAAATTGAATATGGAATGGAGTTCGAATATTTGTTCGGAGTCCCGGATGAGATCCCGGACATCACGAGGAGTTCCGGAATGGTCCGGAGAATAAGATTCATATATAGGATGTCATTTTATGTGAATTAAAATGTCGCGGAAGGTTCTATGGAAGGTTCTAGAAGGTTCTAGAAAAGTCTGGAAGAAACCACCAAGGAAGGTGGAGTCCACATGGGACTCCACCTCCATGGCCGGCCAACCCTAGTGGGGGAGGAGTCCCAAGTGGACTCCCCCTTAGGGGGCCGGCCACCCCCCCATATGGGAGGTGGAAATCCCACCTTTGGTGGGAGTCCTAGCTTGGCTAGGTTTCCCCACCATATGGAAGGTTTTTGGTTCGGGTCTTATTCGAAGACTTGGAGACCAACTCTTGGGGATCCACCTATATAATGAGGGGCCAAGGGGAGGGGGCCGGCCACCCTAAGACCACAAGCTGGCCGCCCCATTGAAGTGGCCGGCCACCCCCTCCCAAACCCTAGCCGCCCCTTCTCCTCCATATCTTCCGCGTAGCTTTAGCGAAGCTCCGCCGGATTTCTCCACCACCACCGACACCACGCCGTCGTGCTGTCGGATTCAAGAGGAGCTACTACTTCCGCTGCCCGCTGGAACGGGGAGGTGGACGTCGTCTTCATCAACAACCGAACGTGTGACCGAGTACGGAGGTGCTGCCCGTTCGTGGCGCCGGAACCGATCGTGATCAAGATCTTCTACGCGCTTTTGCAAGCGGCAAGTGAACGTCTACCGCAGCAACAAGAGCCTCCTCTTGTAGGCTTTGGAATCTCTTCAAGGGTGAGACTCGATAATCCCCTCGTTGCTACCGTCTTCTAGATTGCATCTTGGCTTGGATTTCGTGTTCGCGGTAGGAAAATTTTTGTTTTCTATGCAACGTTATCCTACAGTGGTATCAGAGCCGTGTCTATGCATAGATGGTTGCATGAGTAGAACACAATGGTTTGTGGGCGTTGATGCTTTTGTTATCTTTAGTTGAGTACTTTGCATCTTTGTGGCATAGTGGGATGAAGCGGCTCGGGCTAACTTTACATGACCGCGTTCATGAGATTTGCTCCACGCTCGACATGCAACTTGTATTGCATAAGTGGCTTTGCGGGTGTCTGTCTCTCCTACTATAGTGAAGATTCAATTTACTCTTCTATTGACAACACTAGTATCACCGTTGTGGTTCATGTTCGTAGGTAGATTGGATCTTACTCGAAAACCCTAAACCACGTAAAATATGCAAACCAAATTAGAGAACGTCTAACTTGTTTTTGCAGGGTTTGGTGATGTGATATGGCCATAATGTGATGATGACTATGTATGAGATGATCATTATTGTATTGTGGCAACCGGCAGGAGCCTTATGGTTGTCTTTAAATTTCATGTTGAGTAGTATTTCAAAGTAGTTGTAATAGTTGCTACATGGAGGACAATCATGAAGACGGCGCCATTGACCTTGGTGCTTCGCCGACGATGATGGAGATCATGCCCGTTGATGATGGAGATCATGTCCGTGCTTTGGAGATGAAGATCAAAGGCGCAAAGACAAAAGGGCCATATCATATCACATATGAACTGCATGTGATGTTAATCCTTTTATGCATCTTATTTTGCTTAGATCGCGACGGTAGCATTATAAGATGATCCCTCTCACTAAAATCTCAAGATAATAAAGTGTTCATCCTTAGTAGCACCGTTGCCAAGACTTGTCGTTTCGAAGCATCTCGTGATGATCGGGTGTGATAGAATCAACAAGTGCATACAACGGGTGCAAGACAGTTTTGCACATGCGGATACTAAGGTGGCCTTGACGAGCCTAGCATGTACAGACATGGTCTCGGAACACGTGATACCGAAAGGTAGAGCATGAATCATATGATTGATATGATGAACACTTTGAATGTTCGCCATTGAAATCACACCTTGTCTCGTGATGATCGGACTTAGGTGCGGTGGATTTGGTTCGTGTGATCACTAAGACAATGCGAGGGATATTGTTTTGAGTGGGAGTTCACCTAGTTTTTAATTAAGTTGAATTAAAATTTGAACTCAATTTGTCATAAACTTAGTCTAAACTATTGCAAATATATGTTGTAGATATGGCATCCTCAATCAATTTTAACCAGTTCCTAGAGAAAGAAAAGCTTAAGAGCAACGGTAGCAACTTCACCGACTGGTTCCGTCATGTGAGGATTTTCCTCAATGGCGGAAATCTGCAATATGTGCTTGATGCACCGCTAGGTGACCCTCCTGCAGAAACTGAAACCGATGAAGTAAAAGCTGTTTACGCAACTCGAAAAACTCGCTACTCTCAAGTTCAGTGTGCCATCTTATGCAGTCTGGAAGCCGATCTTCAAAAACGTTTTGAGCACCACGATCCACATGAGTTGATCAATGAGTTGAAGACTATATTTGAGACTCATGCGGCCGTGGAATGCTATGAAGCATCGAAACACTTCTTCAGCTGCATGATGGAAGAAGGCAGCTCCGTAAGTGAGCACATGCTCGCCATGACCGGGCATGCGAAGAAACTCAGTGACTTGGGAATAGTGATTCCTAATAGACTGGGGATTAATCGTGTCCTTCAATCACTGCCACCTAGTTACAAGAACTTTGTGATGAACTACAATATGCAGAACATGAACAAAGAGTTACCTGAACTCTTCTCCATGCTAAAATCTGCTGAGATTGAGATCAAGAAAGAGCACCAAGTGTTGATGGTCAACAAGACCACCAGCTTCAAGAAACAGGGCAAGTCTAAAGGCAAGAACAGGAAGAGTGGCAAGAAAGCTGCCACGCCTCCTGTGAAACCTAAGACTGGCCCTAAGCCTGATGCTGAGTGCTATTACTGCAAGGAGAAGGGACACTGGAAGCGTAATTGCTCCAAGTATTTGGCGGATCTGAAGAGCGGCCTTGTCAAGAAGAAGAAAGAAGGTATATCTGATATACATGTTATAGATGTTTATCTTACTGGTTCTCGTACTAGTACCTGGGTATTTGATACTGGTTCGGTTGCTCATATTTGTAACTCGAAACAGGAACTAAAGAATAAACGAAGACTACTAAAGGATGAAGTGACCATGCGCGTTGGAAATGGATCCAAAGTCGATGTGATCGCTGTCGGCACACTTCCTCTACATCTACCTTCGGGATTAGTTTTAAGCCTCAATAATTGTTACTTTGTACCCGCGTTGAGCATGAACATTATATCTGGATCTTGTTTAATGCAAGACGGTTATTCATTCAAGTCTGAGAATAATGGTTGTTCTATTTTTATGAATAATATCTTTTATGGTCGAGCACCTGAAAAGAATGGCTTATTTCTATTAGATCTCGATAGTAGTGATACACATATACATAACATTGATGCTAAGCGAATTAAATTGAATGATAATTCTACTTATATGTGGCACTGTCGTCTTGGTCATATTGGAGTGAAACGCATGAAGAAACTCCATATCGATGGATTACTTGAATCACTTGACTTTGAGTCACTTGATAGATGCGAAGCATGTCTAATGGGAAAAATGACTAAGACTCCATTCTCTGGTATTATGGAGCGAGCTACTGACTTATTGGAAATCATACATACCGATGTGTGCGGACCAATGAGTGTAGCATCGCGCGGTGGTTATCGTTATGTTCTAACCTTCACAGATGATCTGAGTAGATATGGGTATATCTATTTCATGAAACATAAATCCGAGACTTTTGAGAAGTTTAAGGAATTCCAAAGTGAAGTAGAAAATCAACGTAACAAGAAGATTAAATTTCTACGATCTGATCGCGGAGGTGAATATCTGAGTTATGAGTTTGGCATGCATTTAAAGAAATGCGGAATACTTTCACAATTGACACTGCCGGGAACACCACAACGTAACGGTGTGTCCGAACGTCGTAATCGAACTCTCTTAGATATGGTTCGTTCTATGATGTCTCTTACTGATTTGCCGTTATCATTTTGGAGTTATGCATTAGAGACAGCCGCATTCACTTTAAATAGAGCACCATCAAAATCCGTAGAAACGACACCGTATGAATTATGGTTTAATAAGAAACCTAAGCTGTCGTTCCTGAAAGTTTGGGGTTGCGAAGCCTATGTAAAGAAGTTACAACCGGACAAGCTAGAACCCAAAGCGGAGAAATGCGTCTTCATAGGATACCCTAAGGAAACTATAGGGTACACTTTCTATCACAGATCCGAAGGCAAAATCTTTGTTGCTAAGAACGGAACCTTTCTTGAGAAAGAATTTCTCACTAAAGAAGTGACTAGAAGAAAAGTAGAACTCGATGAGATTGATGAATCTATACTCGTTGATCAGAGTAGCGCAGTACCGGAAGTTGTACCAGTACCGCCTACACCGACAACAGAGGAAGCTAATGATAATGATCATGAAACTTTGAACGAGGAAACTACTGAACCTCGCAGATCGACAAGGGAACGTGCCACTCCTGATTGGTATGATCCTTGTCTAAATGTCATGATTGTGGATAACAATGATGAGGACCCTGTGACGTATGAAGAAGCGATGATGAGCCCAGATTCCAACAAATGGCAAGAAGCCATGAAATCCGAAATGGGATCCATGTATGATAACAAAGTATGGACTTTGGTAGACTTACCTGATAGCCGAAAGGCTGTTGAGAATAAATGGATCTTCAAGAGAAAAACAGATGCTGATGGTAATATTACTGTCTATAAAGCTCGACTTGTCGCAAAGGGTTTCCGACAAATTCAAGGAGTTGACTACGATGAGACTTTCTCACCTGTAGCGAAGCTAAAATCTGTGAGGATTTTATTAGCAATAGCTGCATTTTTCGATTATGAGATTTGGCAGATGGATGTCAAAACAGCGTTCCTTAATGGAGACATTGAGGAAGAGTTGTATATGGTACAACCCAAAGGTTTTGTCGATCCTAAAAATGCTAACAAAGTATGCAAACTTCAGCGTTCAATTTATGGACTGAAGCAAGCATCGAGAAGTTGGAACCGACGCTTTGATAAGGTGATCAAAGACTTCGGGTTTATACAGTGTCATGGAGAGGCCTGTATTTACAAGAAAGTGAGTGGGAGCTCTGTAGCATTCCTGATATTATATGTAGATGACATATTATTGATTGGGAATGATATAGAACTATTAAGCAGTGTAAAGGGTTATTTGAATAAAAGTTTTTCAATGAAAGACCTTGGTGAAGCATCATATATATTAGGCATCAAGATTTATAGAGATAGATCAAGACGTCTAATAGGGCTATCACAGAATACATACCTGGACAAGATTCTAAAGAAGTTTAGAATGGACGAAAGTAAGAAAGGATTCTTACCTATGTTACCAGGCAAGGTCTTGAGTAAGACTCAAGGTCCGGCTACGGCAGAAGAAAGAGAAAGAATGAGTCAGATCCCCTATGCCTCGGCAGTAGGCTCTATCATGTATGCCATGCTATGTACAAGACCGGATATAGCACATGCTGTTAGTTTGACTAGCAGATATCAAAGTGATCCAGGAATGGAACACTGGACAGCGGTCAAGAATATCCTGAAGTACTTGAAAAGAACTAAGGATATGTTTCTTTGTTATGGAGGTGACCAAGAGCTCGTTGTAACAAGTTACACCGATGCAAGTTGGAACACTGATCCTGATGACTCTAAGTCACAATCTGGGTACGTGTTTATATTGAATGGTGCTGCAGTAAGCTGGGCAAGCTCGAAGCAGTGCACGGTGGCGAAATCCTCAACAGAATCAGAGTACATAGCGGCTTCAGAGGCTTCATCAGAAGCGGTATGGATGAAGAGGTTCATTATAGAGCTCGGGGTGGTTCCTAGTGCATTGGACCCACTAGTCATATATTGTGACAACATGGGTGCCATCGCCAATGCACAAGAACCAAGGTCACACAAGAGGCTGAAGCATATCAAGCTACGTTACCACTCGATTCGCGAGTACATCGAAGATGGAGAAGTAAAGATTTGCAAAGTACACACTGATCTGAATGTAGCAGATCCGTTGACTAAAGCTCTCCCTAGGGCAAAGCATGACCAACACCAGAATGCCATGGGTGTTAGGTATATTACAATGTAATCTAGATTATTGACTCTAGTGCAAGTGGGAGACTGAAGGAGATATGCCCTAGAGGCAATAATAAAGTGGTTATTATTTATCTTTATGTTTATGATAAATGTTTATATATCATGCTATAATTGTATTAACCGAAACATTAGTACATGTGTGATATGTAGACAAACAAGAAGTCCCTAGTATGCCTCTTAAACTAGCTTGTTGATTAATGGATGATTAGTTTCATAATCATGAACATTGGATGTTATTAATAACAAGGTTATATCATTATATGAATGATGTAATGGACACACCCAATTAAGCGTAGCATAAGATCTCGTCATTAAGTTATTTGCTATAAGCTTTCGATACATAGTTACCTAGTCCTTATGACCATGAGATCATATAAATCACTTATACCGGAAAGGTACTTTGATTACACCAAACACCACTGTGTAAATGGGTGGCTATAAAGGTGGGATTAAGTATCCGGAAAGTATGAGTTGAAGCATATGGATCAACAGTGGGATTTGTCCATCCCGATGACGGATAGATATACTCTGGGCCCTCTCGGTGGAATGTCGTCTAATGTCTTGCAAGCATATTAATAAGTTCATAAGAGACCACATACCACGGTACGAGTAAAGAGTACTTGTCAGGAGACGAGGTTGAACAAGGTATAAAGTGATACCGAAGATCAAACCTCGGACAAGTAAAATATCGCGTGACAAAGGGAATTGGTATTATATGTGTATGGTTCATTCGATCACTAAATTCATCGTTGAATATGTGGGAGCCATTATGGATCTCCAGATCCCGCTATTGGTTATTGGTCAGAGTGAGTACTCAACCATGTCCGCATAGTTCACGAACCGTAGGGTGACACACTTAAAGTTGGATGTTGAAATGGTAGAAATTGAATATGGAATGGAGTTCGAATATTTGTTCGGAGTCCCGGATGAGATCCCGGACATCACGAGGAGTTCCGGAATGGTCCGGAGAATAAGATTCATATATAGGATGTCATTTTATGTGAATTAAAATGTCGCGGAAGGTTCTATGGAAGGTTCTAGAAGGTTCTAGAAAAGTCCAGAAGAAACCACCAAGGAAGGTGGAGTCCACATGGGACTCCACCTCCATGGCCGGCCAACCCTAGTGGGGGAGGAGTCCCAAGTGGACTCCCCCTTAGGGGGCCGGCCACCCCCCCATATGGGAGGTGGAAATCCCACCTTTGGTGGGAGTCCTAGCTTGGCTAGGTTTCCCCACCATATGGAAGGTTTTTGGTTCGGGTCTTATTCGAAGACTTGGAGACCAACTCTTGGGGATCCACCTATATAATGAGGGGCCAAGGGGAGGGGGCCGGCCACCCTAAGACCACAAGCTGGCCGCCCCATTGAAGTGGCCGGCCACCCCCTCCCAAACCCTAGCCGTCCCCTTCTCCTCCATATCTTCCGCGTAGCTTTAGCGAAGCTCCGCCGGATTTCTCCACCACCACCGACACCACGCCGTCGTGCTGTCGGATTCAAGAGGAGCTACTACTTCCGCTGCCCGCTGGAACGGGGAGGTGGACGTCGTCTTCATCAACAACCGAACGTGTGACCGAGTACGGAGGTGCTGCCCGTTCGTGGCGCCGGAACCGATCGTGATCAAGATCTTCTACGCGCTTTTGCAAGCGGCAAGTGAACGTCTACCGCAGCAACAAGAGCCTCCTCTTGTAGGCTTTGGAATCTCTTCAAGGGTGAGACTCGATAATCCCCTCGTTGCTACCGTCTTCTAGATTGCATCTTGGCTTGGATTTCGTGTTCGCGGTAGGAAAATTTTTGTTTTCTATGCAATGTTATCCTACAGTACCATCCACAGGTGCATCAGGGCTGGGTGTTCTTGAGACTACCCGGACGCCCCTGATGATCTCTGGGCATGCATCCACTTCAACGCAAAGCTGTGTACTCGGTCCACGGCCTCCTTCTGTAGGCTGGATAATCTCAGGTGCGTGACCTTCGTCTATGAAAGGCTCGTCATCAGTACCATCCACAGGTGCATCAAACTGAGATTCATCTTCAAATCTCCCATCAAACTGAGAGATCTCTTCAACTCTATGCTTCTGCAATTAGTACATCAACAGATTAGACAAACATCTAAGGGATGCAACCTGAACAAATACCGTTTTACATATTTACCTTCTCACTTGGCACAGCACATGTCCTAGAGCTGAAACCCGTTTCCTGAAGCAAGCGTTTTTTCTCTCCTTCCCGTCCATCCATCTGAAACAAGTTAAATTTGAGTACAGAACCTTGCACAGCAATGCAAACTATTAATCGAAACAGCGGCAGCATCAATATAAATAATTAACTACATATGCCAGCACACATACAGTGTGAGCAAGATCTGCTTCTCCCGCTGAAGGATCATTATATGGTTCACCATGATAAACCCACCTAACATATGTGCGGTCCATCCCAAAAATGTGTAAATGATCTTCCACTACATGGTGAGGCCTCTTCTCACCATTCATACATGTGCAGCGCGGGCAATACACGTCCAGGTTGTGACCTTCATGAGTTCTAATAAACCCCATAAAGGGTTGAACACCATTTATATATGAAGGGGAACATAAGTGTCCATGCAGTATCCAAGTTCTGTCCATCTGTTTAATTATGAGATACAATGGTTGGTGATTAATTTAAGGCGAAGTACGAAATGTATATCCATCGAGTACAAAACTATACTAGTACATGATTATGCATTTCAGCAATCATGTCGAGTACAAAACAAAAAATGCCCATCGACATTTTAGCAAACAGATCATGTACAAAACTCTGCCATGGCATTTCAGCAAATTAACGGATCGAGTGCAGAACTGACTCTATATGCCCACGCAAATGAACAAATTGATCGAGGACAAATCGAGCGGAAAACTATAAAGTGCCAATTAGTTCGAGCATACTGACGATTTTTTTTAGCAGCATCAAGAAAATATAAATCGTTAGGCCGTCTTGCCCAATGCATGATTGAGCTAGAGATAGCAGCCCTACCGTGGATCAACTTGACCGCCGGTGCGTCTCGAGAAGAACGACGGGGAGGGGAAGCTTCTTCTTTGCACGGACGGGACGGGGAGGGGAAGCTCTTCGCACGGACGGGGATAAGTTGTGTAGCGGTGGGTGGGGGGTCATGCGGCCGGGCCACCCGGTAGGTGGTGTTTAATGGAGTTGCGTGTGTAATTTGCCATGCACAAGGTTAAGGAATAGGCGGTTCCCTTTGTCGCGCGCACAATTCAAACTATCCCGCCCATGTAGTTTAAATTCGCCCTATTTTTGTTAAATCGACATAAAGTCATGTGAGTGGGTGGAAATTAGCAAAGTTGCTTGAAAATAGTAAAACTCTGGAATTATCCTTTAAATATGCTCTACTTTGTGTGAAAATCGGGGTGTGAAGGCATGTTGAGCTGTTTTATTTGTACTTTCTTCATTAAAACTCCCATTTTATGCACTTTGGCTGGAAAGAAATCATTTGTACATAAATTTTGACAACGCCATTTGCAAACATTAATTTTTTTACATGCCAAGATGCACCCATCCACCAAATATGGGGCAAAAGTTTATCACAATCTAGATATATATGTATAATTAGTGAGGGACCCCTTTTAATTTTGTGCAATTTCCACTAATTAGCTAGAGAGAAGGGGTCAATTAATTAGGCCATGTTAGGGGCTATGTGTTTTAGATTAGGGTTGTGTGGATTCTGTTGACTGCCAAAACCCACCGGCGGGCAGCGGCCTGTCAACACAGGTAGAGCCGGGAAGAGCCTAGAGCTGCGGCTGGCTGAGACCCCTCCGAGCGACGGCCCGCAATGCTCTTCTGGTCACACGCGGCGATGCGAAGTGCAAGGGCGTGCCACCTGACCTATACCTGGTCAGGAAGGTGATGGGGATGCCTCGCTTAGTTCCTGCATGGCATACACGTAAACATTAAATACGAGCCTCGATCGGCTCTCAGGTTATCCTGTGAATCGGCTCAAAGAGCCGATCCACCCATGATTCGTACGGGGTGCACGAATACTTGGTGATCCTGCTTGATCAAGATATAGCTAATGAGATCTACGACGATTTAGGGTTTTCACCGCATAATCGGATCATCCTACTCCAGGTTGGGCCTCGCGGCCACGCACGGTGCTCATAAGCCGATCCTAAACAAGGCCTAAAAACCAACATGACGTTGATCCTCGGAACATCCTGTTTAGGACTTGCGAACGCCACCCTACGTGCCGCTGGATCCTCCCCCCTTTGTAAGGCCTAACTATTGCAGATATTAAACTAAACCTTGCAGAACAAGGAGCAATCGTAACGGATCAGATCTACTAGATGATGAACAAGCAGGGTGCCGCCCCCACACCTGAGATAGGCGTGAGGGCGACTAGACATGCAAGGGTTGCACTACGTAAGCATGTGATACGTCTCCGACGTATCGATAATTTCTTATGTTCCATGCCACATTATTGATGTTATCTACATGTTTTATGCACACTTTATGTCATATTCGTGCATTTTCTGGAACTAACCTATTAACAAGATGCCGAAGTGCCGATTCTTTGTTTTCTGTTTTTGGTTTCAGAAATCCTAGTAAGGAAATATTCTCGGAATTGGACGAAATCAAAGCCCAGGGGCCTATTTTTCCACGGAGCTTCCAGAAGACCGAAGAACACACGAAGTGGGGCCACGAGGTGGCGACACCACGTGGCGGCGCGGCCCAGGGGGGGCCCGCGCCGCCCTATGGTGTGGCCCCCTCGTCTGGCCCCCGACTCTGCCCTTCCGCCTACAAATAGCCTCCGTGACGAAAACCCCAGTACCGAGAACCACGATACGGAAAACCTTCCAGAGACGCCGCCGCCGCCGATCCCATCTCGGGGGATCCAGGAGATCGCCTCCGGCACCCTGCCGGAGAGGGGAATCATCTCCCGGAGGACTCTACGCCGCCATGGTCGCCTCCGGTGTGATGTGTGAGTAGTCTACCCCTGGACTATGGGTCCATAGCAGTAGCTAGATGGTTGTCTTCTCCCCATTGTGCTATCATTGTCGGATCTTGTGAGCTGCCTAACATGATCAAGATCATCTATCTGTAATTCTATATGTTGCGTTTGTTGGGATCCGATGAATAGAGAATACTTGTTATGTTGATTATCAAAGTTATGCTTATGTGTTGTTTATGATCTTGCATGCTCTCCGTTACTAGTAGATGCTCTGGCCAAGTAGATGCTTGTAACTCCAAGAGGGAGTACTTATGCTCGATAGTGGGTTCATGCCTCGCATTGACACCGGGACAAGGATGAGAAAGTTCTAAGGTTGTGTTGTGCTGTTGCCACTAGGGATAAAACATTGATGCTATGTCTAAGGATGTAGTTGTTGATTACATTACGCACCATACTTAATGCAATTGTCTGTTGCTTTGCAACTTAATACTGGAGGGGGTTCGGATGATAACCTGAAGGTGGACTTTTTAGGCATAGATGCAGTTGGATGGCGGTCTATGTACTTTGTCGTAATGCCCAATTAAATCTCACTATACTCATCATGATATGTATGTGCATTGTCATGCTCTCTTTATTTGTCAATTGCCCAACTGTAATTTGTTCACCCAACATGCTGTTCGTCTTATGGGAGAGACACCTCTAGTGAACTGTGGACCCCGGTCCAATTCTCTTTACTGAAATACAATCTACTGCAATACTGTTCTACTGTTTTCTGCAAACAATCATCTTCCACACAATACGGTTAACTCTTTGTTACAGCAAGCCGGTGAGATTGACAACCTCACTGTTTCGTTGGGGCAAAGTACTTTGGTTGTGTTGTGCAGGTTCCACGTTGGCGCCGGAATCCCTGGTGTTGCGCCGCACTACATCTCGCCGCCATCAACCTTCAACGTGCTTCTTGGCTCCTCCTGGTTCGATAAACCTTGGTTTCTTTCTGAGGGAAAACTTGCTGCTGTGCGCATCATACCTTCCTCTTGGGGTTGCCCAACGAACGTGTGAAATACACGCCATCAAGCTCTTTCCGGCGCCGTTGCCGGGGAGATCAAGACACGCTGCAAGGGGAGTCTCCACTTCTCAATCTCTTTACTTTGTTTTTGTCTTGCTTAGTTTTATTTACTACTTTGTTTGCTGCACTAAATCAAAATACAAAAAAATTAGTTGCTAGTTTTACTTTATTTGCTATCTTGTTTGCTATATCGAAAACACAAAAAAATTAGTTTACTTGCATTTACTTTATCTAGTTTGCTTTATTTACTGTTGCTAAAATGGCCAACGCTGAAAATACTAAGTTGTGTGACTTCACAACCACAAATAATAATGATTTCTTATGCACACCTATTGCTCCACCTGCTACTACAGCAGAATTCTTTGAAATTAAACCTGCTTTACTGAATCTTGTCATGAAAGATCAATTTTCTGGAATTAGTTCTGATGATGCTGCTGCCCATCTTAATAATTTTGTTGAACTATGTGAAATGCAAAAATATAAAGATGTAGATGGTGATATTATTAAACTAAAATTGTTCCCTTTCTCATTAAGAGGAAGAGCTAAAGATTGGTTGCTATCTCTGCCTAAGAATAGTATTGATTCATGGACTAAATGCAAGGATGCTTTTATTGGTAGATATTATCCCCCTGCTAAAATTATATCTTTGAGGAGTAGCATAATGAATTTTAAACAATTAGATACTGAACATGTTGCTCAAGCTTGGGAAAGAATGAAATCTCTGGTTAAAAATTGCCCAACCCATGGACTGACTACTTGGATGATCATCCAAACCTTCTATGCAGGACTAAATTTTTCTTCACGGAATTTATTGGATTCAGCTGCTGGAGGTACCTTTATGTCCATCACTCTTGGTGAAGCAACAAAGCTTCTTGATAATATGATGATCAACTATTCTGAATGGCACACGGAAAGAGCTCCACAAGGTAAGAAGGTAAATTCTGTCGAAGAAACCTCTACTTTGAGTGATAAGATTGATGCTATTATGTCTATGCTTGCGAGTGGTAGGCCTAATGTTAATTATAATAATGTTCCGTTAGCGTCATTGGTTGCTCAAAAAGAATATGTTGATGTGAATTTCATTAAAAATAACAATTACAATGATTCTAGGCCATATCCTGCTAATGGTAATTCTCATGGTAGATATGTTTCACCTAATGAAGAGAAGATACTAGAAATTGAAAGATCCACTAAGAGCTTTATGCAATCACAATATGAGCAAAATAAATTGTTTACTAAAACATTGAATGAGCAATCTACCTTGTTGAAGAATATAGGGAATCAACTTGAAAATCTGAATAGGGAGATCTCGGGGTTGCAAACTAAACTTGCTAATGCTGAAAACCGAATCTCATACATGTCTGCATCACAATCTTCTTTAATTAATAAAATGGCTGCTAAACCTGAGGATTTAGATGATAAAATTACTACTACAGCAAATGCCATTCAAGTTAGAATTAATGAGAATATAAGATTAATGGCTGAACTGCGTGCTAGGTGGGATAGAGAAGAAAATGAAAAACTAGCTAAAGAGAAGAATATAGCTAAAGTTTGGACTATTACCACCACTAGTAATGCTAATGCTACACATGTTGCTGCACCTTCTACTCATACTAATAAAAGAATTGGTGTTAGCAATGTTTCCACTTCTAATGCAAAGCGCGAAAAACTGCCTGAAACTGCTAAAACTGCTGAAACTGCCTGTGATAAAGCTGCTGAAATTTTTTCCAACATTGGGGATGATGATCCCATTGCTTTAGATTATAATGGTTTGAATTTTGATGATTGCCACATCTCTGAAGTTATAAAGTTCTTGCAAAAACTTGCTAAAAGTCCTAATGCTAGTGCTATAAATTTGGCTTTCACGCATCATATTACAAATGCTCTCATAAAAGCTAGAGAAGAGAAACTAGAGCGTGAAGCCTCTATTCCTAAAAAGCTAGAGGATGGTTGGGAACCCATCATTAAGATGAAGGTTAAAGATTTTGATTGTAATGCTTTATGTGATCTTGGTGCAAGTATTTCTGTTATGCCTAAGAAAATTTATAATATGCTTGACTTGCCACCGCTGAAAAATTGTTATTTGGATGTTAATCTTGCTGATCATTCTACAAAGAAACCTTTGGGTAAAGTTGATAATGTTCGCATTACCGTTAACAATAACCTTGTTCCTGTTGATTTTGTTGTCTTGGATATTGAATGCAATGCATCTTGTCCCATTATATTGGGAAGACCTTTTCTTCGAACTGTTGGTGCTACCATTGATATGAAGGAAGGTAATATAAAATATCAATTTCCTCTCAAGAAAGGTATGGAACACTTCCCTAGAAAGAGAATGAAGGTACCTTTTGATTCTATTATGAGAACAAATTATGATGTTGACACTTCATCTCTTGATAATACTTGATACACACTTTCGCGCCTAGCTGAAAGGCGTTAAAGAAAAGCGCTTATGGGAGACAACCCATGTTTTTACCTACAGTACTTTGTTTTTATTTTGTGTCTTGGAAGTTGTTTACTACTGTAGCAACCTCTCCTTATCTTAGTTTTGTGTTTTGTTGTGCCAAGTTAAGCCGTTGATAGAAAAGTAAGTACTAGATTTGGATTACTGCACAGTTCCAGATTTCTTTGCTGTCACGAATCTGGGTCCACCTCCCTGTAGGTAGCTCAGAAAATTAAGCCAATTTACGTGCATGATCCTCAGATATGTACGCAACTTTCATTCAATTTGAGCATTTTCATTTGAGCAAGTCTGGTGCCATTTTAAAATTCGTCAATACGAACTGTTCTGTTTTGACAGATTCTGCCTTTTATTTCGCATTGCCTCTTTCGCTATGTTGGATGAATTTCTTTGATCCACTAATGTCCAGTAGCATTATGCAATGTCCAGAAGTGTTAAGAATGATTGTGTCACCTCTGAATATGTCAATTTATATTGTGCACTAACCCTCTAATGAGTTGTTTCGAGTTTGGTGTGGAGGAAGTTTTCAAGGATCAAGAGAGGAGTATGATGCAACATGATCAAGGAGAGTGAAAGCTCTAAGCTTGGGGATGCACCCGGTGGTTCACCCCTGCATATATCAAGAAGACTCAAGCGTCTAAGCTTGGGGATGCCCAAGGCATCCCCTTCTTCATCGACAACATTATCAGGTTCCTCCCCTGAAACTATATTTTTATTCCATCACATCTTATGTGCTTTTTCTTGGAGCGTCGGTTTGTTTTTGTTTTTGTTTTGTTTGAATAAAATGGATCCTAGCATTCACTTTATGGGAGAGAGACACGCTCCGCTGTAGCATATGGACAAGTATGTCCTTGGTTTCTACTCATAGTATTCATGGCGAAGTTTCTCCTTCGTTAAATTGTTATATGGTTGGAATTGGAAAATGATACATGTAGTAATTGCTATAAATGTTTTGGGTAACGTGATACTTGGCAATTGTTTTGCTCATGTTTAAGCTCTTGCATCATATACTTTTCACCCATTAATGAAGAAATACATAGAGCATGCTAAAATTTGGTTTGCATATTTGGTTTCTCTAAGGTCTAGATAATTTCTAGTATTGAGTTTGAACAACAAGGAAGACGGTGTAGAGTCTTATAATGTTTTCAATATGTCTTTTATGTGAGTTTTGCTGCACCGGTTCATCCTTGTGTTTGTTTCAAATAAGCCTTGCTAGCCTAAACCTTGTATCGAGAGGGAATACTTCTCATGCATCCAAAATACTTGAGCCAACCACTATGCCATTTGTGTCCACCATACCTACCTATGCTACATGGTATTTTCAGCCATTCCAAAGTAAATTGCTTGAGTGCTACCTTTAAAATTCCATCATTCACCTTTGCAATATATAGCTCATGGGACAAATAGCTTAAAAACTATTGTGGTATTGAATATGTAATTATGCACTTTATCTCTTATTAAGTTGCTTGTTGTGCGATAACCATGTTTACTGGGGAACGCCATCAACTCATTGTTGAATTTCATGTGAGTTGCTATGCATGTTCGTCTTGTCTGAAGTAAGGGCGATCTACTCTGAGTTGAATGGTTTGAGCATGCATATTGTGAGAGAAGAACATTGGGCCGCTAACCGAAGCCATGTTCCATGGTGGAAGTTTCAGTTTTGGACAAACATCCTCAAATCTCTAATGAGAAAAGAATTAATTGTTGTTGAATGCCTTAAGCATTAAAAGAGGAGTCCATTATCTGTTGTCTATGTTGTCCCGGTATGGATGTCTAAGTTGAGAATAATCAAAAGCGAGAAATCCAAATGCGAGCTTTCTCCTTAGACCTTTGTACAGGCGGCATAGAGGTACCCCTTTGTGATACTTGGTTAAAGCATATGTATTGCGGTGATAATCCAGGTAGTCCAAGCTAATTAGGACAAGGTGCGGGCACTATTAGTACACTATGCATGAGGCTTGCAGCTTATAAGATATAATTTACATGATGCATATGCTTTATTACTACCGTTGACAAAATTGTTTCATGTTTTCAAAATCAAAGCTCTAGCACAAATATAGCAATCGATGCTTTTCCTCTATGAGGACCATTCTTTTACTTTCAATGTTGAGTCAGTTCACCTATTTCTCTCCACCTCAAGAAGCAAACACTTGTGTGAACTATGCATTGATTCCTACATACTTGCTTATTGCACTTATTATATTACTCTATGTTGACAATATCCATGAGATATACATGTTACAAGTTGAAAGCAACCGCTGAAACTTAATCTTCGTTTGTGTTGCTTCAATACCTTTACTTTGAATTATTGCTTTATGAGTTAACTTTTATGCAAGACTTATTGATGCTTGTCTTGAAGTGCTATTCATGAAAAGTCTTTGCTATATGATTCACTTGTTTACTCATGTCATACACATTGTTTTGATCGCTGCATTCACTACATAAGCTTTACAAATAGTATGATCAAGATTATGATGGCATGTCACTCCAGAAATTATCTGTGTTATCGTTTTACCTGCTCGGGACGAGCAGAACTAAGCTTGGGGATGCTGATTCGTCTCCGACGTATCGATAATTTCTTATGTTCCATGCCACATTATTGATGTTATCTACATGTTTTATGCACACTTTATGTCATATTCGTGCATTTTCTGGAACTAACCTATTAACAAGATGCCGAAGTGCCGATTCTTTGTTTTACTGCTGTTTTGGTTTCAGAAATCCTAGTAAGGAAATATTCTCAGAATTGGACGAAATCAAAGCCCAGGGGCCTATTTTTCCACGGAGCTTCCAGAAGACCGAAGAACACACGAAGTGGGGCCACGAGGTGGCGACACCACGTGGCGGCGCGGGCCCGGGGGGCCCGCGCCGCCCTATGGTGTGGCCCCCTCGTCTGGCCCCCGACTCTGCCCTTCCGCCTACAAATAGCCTCCGTGACGAAAACCCCAGTACCGAGAACCACGATACGGAAAACCTTCCAGAGACGCCGCCGCCGCCGATCCCATCTCGGGGGATCCAGGAGATCGCCTCCGGCACCCTGCCGGAGAGGGGAATCATCTCCCGGAGGACTCTACGCCGCCATGGTCGCCTCCGGTGTGATGTGTGAGTAGTCTACCCCTGGACTATGGGTCCATAGCAGTAGCTAGATGGTTGTCTTCTCCCCATTGTGCTATCATTGTCGGATCTTGTGAGCTGCCTAACATGATCAAGATCATCTATCTGTAATTCTATATGTTGCGTTTGTTGGGATCCGATGAATAGAGAATACTTGTTATGTTGATTATCAAAGTTATGCTTATGTGTTGTTTATGATCTTGCATGCTCTCCGTTACTAGTAGATGCTCTGGCCAAGTAGATGCTTGTAACTCCAAGAGGGAGTACTTATGCTCGATAGTGGGTTCATGCCTGCATTGACACAGGACGATGTGAGAAAGTTCTAAGGTTGTGTTGTGCTGTTGCCACTAGGGATAAAACATTGATGCTATGTCTAAGGATGTAGTTGTTGATTACATTACGCACCATACTTAATGCAATTGTCTGTTGCTTTGCAACTTAATACTGGAGGGGGTTCGGATGATAACCTGAAGGTGGACTTTTTAGGCATAGATGCAGTTGGATGGCGGTCTATGTACTTTGTCGTAATGCCCAATTAAATCTCACTATACTCATCATGATATGTATGTGCATTGTCATGCTCTCTTTATTTGTCAATTGCCCAACTGTAATTTGTTCACCCAACATGCTGTTCGTCTTATGGGAGAGACACCTCTAGTGAACTGTGGACCCCGGTCCAATTCTCTTCTTGAAATACAATCTACTGCAATACTGTTCTACTGTTTTCTGCAAACAATCATCTTCCACACAATACGGTTAACTCTTTGTTACAGCAAGCCGGTGAGATTGACAACCTCACTGTTTCGTTGGGGCAAAGTACTTTGGTTGTGTTGTGCAGGTTCCACGTTGGCGCCGGAATCCCTGGTGTTGCGCCGCACTACATCTCGCCGCCATCAACCTTCAACGTGCTTCTTGGCTCCTCCTGGTTCGATAAACCTTGGTTTCTTTCTGAGGGAAAACTTGCTGCTGTGCGCATCATACCTTCCTCTTGGGGTTGCCCAACGAACGTGTGAAATACACGCCATCAGCATGTTATACGAAGAACTATGCTAACCCTAACACATCTATGATAACTACGTTGCTCGCCATCAAAGACGCTTCAGTACGAGCAACGCATGAACAACGTGGAGCTTGTGCTGCCTAGATCGCAAGATGCGATCTAGGCAGCATGTCGCTTACCTGATTGAAACCCTCGAGATGAAGGAGTTGGCGATGCGCCGAGATTGGTTTGTTTTGGGTTGAACGTGAGTTGTTGTTTATTCCATAAACCCTAGATACATATTTATAGTCCAGGGGACTTTCTAATTCGGACGTGCACCTAACCGTGCACGAGTAAAACTCTAACTTTCAATCTAAGATGCGATCTACTATATTACAGATACATGGGCAATTCAGCCCAACTTCGCGTATAAGGCCAATTCTTGTTCTTCCTTCCATGTATATCTTCAAGTCTATCTCAATCGTGGCCCACCTCTGACTCGGTCAAATTCTGGTGATAACACATGCCCCCCTGGTTTTGGAAATAACATTTCCAAAATCATTATGCTTTCCTTCGTCGGGTCATGTCATGATATAGCAGAGTCGTCGCAGCTTCCGTCATCATTATGCCCTGTCAGCTCTTCCGGAAAACTCGATAGCTCTGCATCACTTCCTTGGAAACCGTAATGGCGTTAAATTTCCGCCAAGCTCCCCATTATTCAACCGTGACAATCAATCAACCCTCTTCATCCTCTGATCTGGCCACCGACCTTTCTTTCCAATCTATTCCCCCAAGTGAGCCAATGTCGGAGTCCGAGTGGGACTTTAGTGAGGATGATGACGATGACGCAGAGGAAGAAAACTCCAGTCGAGGGCTAGAGTAGCGGTGACGAGGCATTCTCCGGAAACAGTGCCGGTGACAGCTGTGATGCTGACGACGAAGGCAGCGAGGACTAGTGACATAGCACCAGCAAGATGCGAGCAGTCGGCTCTTCTTCTGTTCCTCTTTGAACCATCGGCTCTTCATTGCAACAAACCCTCCTCTGTTAATGAAGAAGTATTCTCCAATCAATTGTTTTGCCGATGGTCAAAGTCACGCAGTCTCCAAAGAGAGCCGACGGCATTGCATCGGTCTCCATTATAAAAATACGAGGAACGTCGACCTAACCGCCCTTCCAAACGGTAACCTGCGACCTCCATCTGAAAAGGCGAACTCAGATCCCCAAATCGCCGCCTGAACAGCTCCAACCCACAACCATCCACACAGATCTCGGCCACGCCGCCCCCGGCTCCTTCAACGCATCCCATGGCGGAATCATCCAACACCGATACCACAGCTTCCGGACTGAAGGTAATCTTCAACCCCCTCTCGCTGCTCGACTTGACATGAGATTAATGGCAAACACCTGAATTAATGTTTCGCTCCGCTACTAATTTAGGCTTCAGATATCCTTCTGCCACACCCTTCTCTCGCAAATTCGATGTGCCTCGGTCCTCGTTCTTCTGAGAGTCCTGCCCTGTTAATTTCGTGTGAAGCTAACAGAATCCCCTTTGTGAGCCAAAACCTAGATCTAACTTCCTGGGCCGACTGCCTACGAGCCTGGCCTAATCCTCCTGAAGGTTGGGTGGCATGGTACAATAGAGTATCAAAATCCCACTATGCCACTTGGGAAACCATAGGGATAGCCGATGCTCTGTCATTATCATTATCTCCTCTTGAGAAGAACGAGAACATCTTGAAAACCATCGGCTACTTCTGGTCTGATGCACTGAACTGCTTTATGTTTGGTCATGGCCCTATGACACCAACCTTACTGGATGTGGCTATGATCACGGGGCTGGACATTGCATCCCCCAGCCCTTCTGCATTCAAACTGCCAAAAGTCCCTTTCACCCTCTCCTCCAAAAAAGAGTGTACCAGCTGGGGTGCCTACCTCAATCGTTACATGAAAAACAAAGGCCCCGTGACAGAGAGGGAGCACACAGCCTTTCTGAATTTCTGGCTGGAGCACTTCATATTCTGCGGCCCATCACTTGCTCCTACCAAGAATTACCTCTCCCTGGCTTATGAACTTGCTAAAGGCACCCAACTCGGCCTAGGCAAACTATTCCTTGGAGAGATTTATCGATCCCTCCAACTGATGTCTATCAAACTGTTCCATCGAAAGACAGTCAAAACTGGCGGCCCCTGGTGGTTCATTCAGCTGTGGGCACAACTATACTTCCAAAACCAGATACCAGACTTCCCACCACTGACCACCTGCACCTTTCCGGATGTGAATGGAAAGGAAATCCGATGCACCAGCTACGGCCAAGCCCTGTATGGTCTCCCGGGCAGCAGGCTGATCCCCAAGGAAGCAGCAGGGTGGTTCAAGATTTTCTTCCAAGGTCTGGACAACCCCCTGTTTGATCCTTATACTGAATCGGCAAACTTTGAAAACCCCGTCTCTTTCCGATTGGGTGACCTTGCCGATGACGCCGGCACACAGCATTTGTACTCCATCATGATTCGCCCTTGCTTCCTCCCTGTTGGCATGAGTACCTCAAACCGGATCACAAAGCCCGGTTATGAGTGCTACCAACCGGTAGTGGCAGCCCGACAGCTTGGTCTCGGACAGGTGCCTCCACACTTCTTCTTACATCATCTGACAGCAAGTAGAGCTGACCTGCCTGACATCATCACCGCCCAAAGGTGTTATACCTTCTTTGATGCTTTGGCCATCCCAATTCCTCACGACCTCCGCTTCTCCTTCACCACCGATGGTTTTGAAACTTGGTGGTCTATGTGGAAGACCCACGTCTTCCGGAAGGCTCTAGGACCGCTGCTGAGAGAGCTCGACGCCGAGTATGACATCCCTGCAGACCAGGTACCATCAAGCATTTCCTGTATCCGCCTTATGGCGATTATCTGTGACCTAATCCTTTCTCCTGGCAGCAACAAGATGGTCCGGCTCCCACTCAAGCCGACGGTTCCCCTTTCGTATTCCTCCCCCCTGCACCAGTGGTTCTCTTCTGCCAGAACTCGCCACCTCTGAAGAAAGTCATAATGCAGGGTCAGCCGATTTCACCGAAATCGGCTCCCAAGAGTAAAGCATTTTCGGGACCGGTTGCCCCCCGAGCCTCGACTCAGGCGAGGACGGCGGTGAGGAAGGTGGCTGCCAGAAAAACCCTGAAGCGTAAAGCTCCGGCTCACGAAAGCTTGCGTGTAAGTCGGTCCCGACCCTGCAGACGCTTGTCCGCTTTCAATCATTTGCTTATAATACGCTCATGCTCTTTCCTACAGCCTTCCACTGAAGGAACCTCCAGCGGAGCTGAGGAAACCAGTCAAGGGGACTCAAGCTCGGGCAATTCCGAGAGGTCCACCACCCAAAGCCAGACGGCTTCACCAGCGCCGGCTCCCAAGGAAAAATCGATCACTGAACCTCCTGCCCCCCAAGCCCCAAACAGATCGGGGTCACGCACAAAGAAGCGCTGCGTCAAAAGGGCTCGCAAGAACCCACGACCCTCTTCATCAAGCCAGGAGGTCTCAAATGTAATCATCTTCTTGATCATACTTAATGCTTTCCCGTCGTTACGTACAGATCGGCTAATCATTTCCTCTTGCAGGCCGAAGAAACTTCCAGCGGAGACGTCGAGGAGATACAGATGCCGTCCGCCACTCTGGACCTGGCCACCCCGGCGGTGGCGGCTGCCCAAATGGTTAACCCATCTCAGTCCGCAGAAAAGCCGATCGTCACTGCATCGGCTGTTCCCCTTCCTTGGGAGAGGTATGTCTTTCCTCCTTGGCCCCATCAATTCCACCATTGCCTGCTAAACTCACTTTGTTTGCCCTGCCAGGGTTATGATCTCTCGAGCTTGCTTTCGTTCGATCCAGAATCCATCGAACCAACTTCTTCCAAGGCAGGTGGGGAGCCGATCCCTAGTACGGTCCGTGGTCCACTCCAGCGTCTCAAAGATTTGCTTTCTGCCCCAACTGAGACTTTGATTGAAGATTCCGAGGAAGCCAAAGGCATTCTCGAGGATATCCAGCTTCATCTCCCTATGACCCTGCAAGTGAAGCTCTGGCCCGCTGTTACCCTGCCGGTCTTTAAGTCAAGGGTGCAATCGGCTCGCCAAAGGATTGCTCTTCGCCACTCCCAACTTCCGCTGAGGGCCGATATCGCCGAAAGATGTCGACGGCTTAATGAGAAGAAGGCTGCTCTGGACGCCAAGACGGATACTTCTGCTACTCGTGCTGAACTCGAGACCCTGCGCAAGGAGCTAGAGGATCTTGAAGAGAGGGTAAGGGTGACCAAACAGCTCATCCAGGACAAGGAAGCCCTTGTTGCCCGTTCTCAAGACGAAGCAAAAAACCTCACGGCCGGTCTGAAGACCGATCTGGCTGAAATCCGTACCCTGAGCCATCAGCTGGTGACGGGTAAGGACGAGGATGACAAGGCTGAGATTGCTGAGGCGGATCGCGTCCGTGTCGACGCCATTCTCGCCCTCGGTGTGTTTCTTCAGTAGGGCCTTCAGAGACAAATGATGTTTCATTGGACTGGATCTTTCTGTACTTGCTACACTTTTTTTTTTACTGGCCGATTTTCCATCGGCTCCCGACATTTTCTTGCCCATGCGTCTGTCTGATAACCATATGCGCCTCCCCCGAGCCGAATCTGACAGGTGACTGCAGGTATCGGCTTTTGTATTATGCCAATGCGCCATACTCGTACCTCGGCTCCGTTGGGATTCGTGTAGCCGACGTGGCCGCCGGTCGTTAGATCACCGTTGAAACCAAGCAGGCCGTGTAGTGAGAATAATCTTGGCCGACTCGCTGGATCGAAGTGCTCCATGAAGGTTTCGTAACATCCCTCATGTAATCCTGGAGCACTAGGCTCCGTCGGGAGGACGAGCACCGTGTTCGTACCAGCCGATGTTTCGTCATCGGCTTTCCTTTGCTCGACGTCCCACCGGGCGTGCCAGAATGTGTTGACTGCCAAAACCCACCGGCGGGCAGCGGCCTGTCAACACAGGTAGAGCCGGGAAGAGCCTAGAGCTGCGGCTGGCTGAGACCCCTCCGAGCGACGGCCCGCAATGCTGTTCTGGTCACACGCGGCGATGCGAAGTGCAAGGGCGTGCCACCTGACCTATACCTGGTCAGGAAGGTGATGGGGATGCCTCGCTTAGTTCCTGCATGGCATACACGTAAACATTAAATACGAGCCTCAATCGGCTCTCAGGTTATCCTGTGAATCGGCTCAAAGAGCCGATCCACCCATGATTCGTACGGGGTGCACGAATACTTGGTGATCCTGCTTGATCAAGATATAGCTAATGAGATCTACGACGATTTAGGGTTTTCACCGCATAATCGGATCATCCTACTCCAGGTTGGGCCTCGCGGCCACGCACGGTGCTCATAAGCCGATCCTAAACAAGGCCTAAAAACCAACATGACGTTGATCCTCGGAACATCCTGTTTAGGACTTGCGAACGCCACCCTACGTGCCGCTGGATCCTCCCCCCCTTTGTAAGGCCTAACTATTGCAGATATTAAACTAAACCTTGCAGAACAAGGAGCAATCGTAACGGATCAGATCTACTAGATGATGAACAAGCAGGGTGCCGCCCCCACACCTGAGATAGGCGTGAGGGCGGCTAGACATGCAAGGGTTGCACTACGTAAGCATGTTATACGAAGAACTATGCTAACCCTAACACATCTATGATAACTACGTTGCTCGCCATCAAAGACGCTTCAGTACGAGCAACGCATGAACAACGTGGAGCTTGTGCTGCCTAGATCGCAAGATGCGATCTAGGCAGCATGTCGCTTACCTGATTGAAACCCTCGAGATGAAAGAGTTGGCGATGCGCCGAGATTGGTTTGTTTTGGGTTGAACGTGAGTTGTTGTTTATTCCATAAACCCTAGATACATATTTATAGTCCAGGGGACTTTCTAATTCGGACGTGCACCTAACCGTGCACGAGTAAAACTCTAACTTTCAATCTAAGATGCGATCTACTATATTACAGATACATGGGCAATTCAGCCCAACTTCGCGTATAAGGCCAATTCTTGTTCTTCCTTCCATGTATATCTTCAAGTCTATCTCAATCGTGGCCCACCTCTGACTCGGTCAAATTCTGGTGATAATAGATTCAAATACAACTTCTTTATTTGTGTGCTATGATTAATCAAAACTAGACCGATCGACCGCGCATACATTATTAGAGGCACATGCCTTTGCGCACAAAGTGCATGTGTGTGTTGTTGGCCACCAAGGAGAGAGCGGCGACAAAGCGATTGAAATCCCCAAATTAAACACATATATAAGCATGCATGGTTAGGCCATGCATGCATATTAATTATATATATTGTGAGGCAAATTAATTAAAGTGTGTTTTCATTCCAGACCTTGTCAAAATTCAAGTTAATTAATTGAATTATCAGTACTTATTATATAATTAATGAATCCCAATAATGTCTATATATATATATGATCGATATAGGCCATATATTAATTGGGGTTATATAATCTAGGGTTTACTAGCTATATATATAGAAAGGTTTTATTAGATTGGGTTATTAATTAGCTTGGGGTTATGTGTTTTAACGAGGGTTTGATTAGCTAAGGTTAGTTTTCTATATATATACGGTTTAGGGTTTAGGGTTAATGGCACATATATTTAATTAGAGGACCGCGAGGACCCCTGGCCTGCTTGATGCGCAATTAAGGGTCGTCGTTGGCCTATAGCCAGCTATATAGGGTTTTATGGTTTATTTAGAGGGTTTATGTGTTAGGGTTAATTATAACTTGTTGTGAATTAAATTACAACTTTTTTATTAGTGTGTTACACAATTAATCAAAACTCTAGCTAGATCGATCGAGTGTGCACAGACATGCACTATTAGAGACACCCGCCTTTGCGCGTAAAGTGCAAGCATAATGTGTGTCGTTGCGCTGGCCACACCAATCGATAAAGAGAGAGATAGAGATGAGAGATTATTGAAATCGCCAAGAATGTTCAAATATATATATATATATACCATGCATGCATGCACACTAATTATATATATATATATATATTGTGAGGCAACTTAATCAAAGTGTGTGTTTTCATTCGAGAACTTGTCAATATATTCAAGTAAATTAATTTATTAGCGCTAATTATATAATTAATTAATGAATGAATCTTAGGGATGTTCGATCATACATGATCGATATTGGCCATATATATTAATTGGGGTTAATCTAGGGTTTGCTAGCTAGCTATATATATAGAGCATGTTTTTATTAGATCGGGTTATAGCTAGTATAGTTTGGGGTTATGTGTTTTAATTAAGTAGCTAGGTTTGATTAGCTAGGACGGGTTAGTTATATATATGGTTTAGTTAGGGTTAATGTCACACTTAATTTAGAGGACCGCGAGGCCCCTGGCCTGCGTGATGTGCAATTAAGTGTCGTTTGGGGCCTATATATATAGCTAGAGCTAGGGTTTAAGGTTTATAGGGTTTAGGGATTAGGGTTCGGGTTTAGGGATTAGGGTCTAGGGTCTAGGGTCATTAGGGTTAGGGTTGTTAGGGATTAATTAGGGTTAGCTAGGGGTTATGGTTTAGGGTTTAGTGTTTAGTGTTTAGGGTCTAGGGGTTATGTGTTTTAAGTATGGGTTAGGGTTAGGGTTTAGGGTCTAGGGTGTTTAATTAGGGTGTTTAGGGTTTAGGGATTAGGGTTTAGGGATTAGGGTTTTAGGGTTTAAGGTTTAGGGATCATATATCGATCGAGTGCGCACACACATTATATATTAGAGGCACCCGCGCCTTTTGCGCATAAAGTGCATGCGTATGTGTGTGTTTTTGGCCATGCATGCACACTAATTATATATATATATTGTGAGGAAACTTAATCAAATGTACGTGTTTTTCATTCCAGAACTTGTCAAAATTCAAGTTAATTAATTTATCAACGCTAATTAGTTGGTCGCCTGCTTGATGCATAATTAAGTGTCGTTGGCCTATATATATCTAGGGTTTAATTAGGGTTTAGGGTTTAGGGTTTAGTGTTTAGGTTTTAGGGTTTAGGGTTTAGTGTTTAGGGTTTAGTGTTTAGGGTTTAGTGTTTAGGGTTTAAGGTTTAGGGTGTTTAGGGTTTTTAGGGATTAGGGATTAGGGTTTTATGGTTTAAGGTTTAGGGATCATCGATCGAGTGCACACACACATTATTATTAGAGGCACCCGTGCCTTTGCGCATAAAGTGCATGCGTATATAAGTGTGTTTTTTGGCCACCAATGATATATAGATCGAGAGAGAGAGAGAGATTGAAATATATATATATCCCCAAGAATATGTTCAAATATATATATTGAAGTATATGCACGAATGATATGCAAGTTAGGTATGCCATGCGCGCATGCACACTAATTATATATATATATATATATATATATATTATGAGGCAACTTAATCAAATGTGTTTTCATTCGAGAGAACTTGTCAAAAATCAAGTTAATTAATTTATCAGCGCTAATTAGTTGGTCGCCTGCTTAATGCGCAATTAAGTGTCGTTGGCCTATATATGTAGGGTTTAATTAGGGTTTAGGGTTAGCTACGTACCTAGGGTTAGGGTTAGGGTTAATCAGGGTTTAGGGTGTTGGGTTTAGGGTTTAGGGTTTAGGGTCTAGGGTTAGGGTTTAGTGTTTAGTGTTTAGTGTTTAGGGTTTAGGGTTTAGGGTCTAGGGTCTAGGGTTTAGGGTTTAGTGTTTAGGGTGTTTAGGGTGTACGTTTAGGGTATAATTAGGGATTAGGGATTAGGGTTTTAGGGTTTAAGGTTTAGGGATCATCGATCGAGTGCACACACACATTATTAGAGGCATCCGCGCCTTTGCGCATAAAGTGCATGCGTATATATAAGTGTGTTTCTTGGCCACCAACGATATATAGATCAAGAGAGAGATTGAAATATGTATATATCCCCAAGAATATGTTCAAATATATATATTGAAATATATGCACAAATGATATGCAAGGTATGACATGCGCGCATGCACACTAATTATATATATATTATGAGGCAACTTAATCAAATGTGTTTTCATTCGAGAGAACTTGTCAAAAATCAAGTTAATTAATTTATCAGCGCTAATTAGTTGGTCGCCTGCTTGATGCGCAATTAAGTGTCGTTGGCCTATATATGTAGGGTTTAATTAGGGTTTAGGGTTAGCTACCTAGGGGTTAGGGTTAGGGTTAATCAGGGTTTAGGGTCTAGGGTTTAGGGTTTAGTGTTTAGGGTTTAGTGTTTAGGGTTTAGGGTTTAGCTAGGGTTTAGGGTTCAGGGTTTAGGGTTTAGGGTTTAGTGTTTAGGGTGTTTAGGGATTAGGGATTAGGGAGATTAGGGTTTTAGGGTTTTATGGTTTAAGGTTTAGGGATCATCGATCGAGTGCGCACACACATTATTAGAGGCACCCGCGCAATTAAGTGTCGTTGGCCTATATATGTAGGGTTTAATTAGGGTTTAGGGTTTAGGGTTAGCTAGGGGTTAGGGTTAGGGTTAGGGTTTAGGGTTTAGGGTTTAGTGTTTAGGGTTTAGTGTTTAGTGTTTAGGGTTTAGGGTTTAGTGTTTAGGGTGTATGTTTAGGGTTTAATTAGGGATTAGGGATTAGGGATTAGGGTTTTAGGGTTTAAGGTTTAGGGATCATCGATCGAGTGCACACACACATTATTAGAGGCACCCGCGCCTTTGCGCATAAAGTGCATGCGTATATAAGTGTGTTTTTTGGCCACCAACGATATATAGATCGAGAGAGAGAGATTGAATTATATATATATCCCCAAGAATATGTTCAAATATATATACTGAAATATATGCACGAATGATATGCAAGATAGGTATGCCATGCGCGCATGCACACTAATTATATATATTATGATGCAACTTAATCAAATGTGTTTTCATTCGAGAGAACTTGTCAAAAATCAAGTTAATTAATTTATCAGCGCTAATTAGTTGGTCGCCTGCTTGATGCGCAATTAAGTGTCGTTGGCCTATATATGTAGGGTTTAATTAGGGTTTAGGGTTTTGGGTTAGCTACGTACCTAGGGGTTAGGGTTAGGGTTAATCAGGGTTTAGGGTCTTGGGTTTAGGGTTTAGGGTCTAGGGTTAGGGTTTAGGGTTTATGGTTTAGTGTTTAGAGTTTAGGGTTTAGTGTTTAGGGTTTAGGGTCTAGGGTTTAGGGTTTAGTGTTTAGGGTGTTTAGGGTGTACGTTTAGGGTATAATTAGGGATTATGGATTAGGGTTTTAGGGTTTAAGGTTTAGGGATCATCTGATGAGGACATCCCTACTACACCACTACCTCCGTCATTGATAGATGAAGATGAACCTGCTGTGAAGCTCAAGTCCAATGAAGTTCGGATTGGACCAATTACAAGGGCTCGTGCGAAGCTACTTAAACAACATGTGAACTTGTTTCTAAACGGTACTTTGATTGATGAGAACTTTATACTGCCTAAGTCCTATTACTTATGTATCATCAGGTATCAAGAGGAGACGAGCATCGCACGAGGAGGAGAGGAGCAGCTGGACATGAAGACGGACGTCAAGATGGACGTGAAGCTGGACATGAAGATATCTCATGGACGCGCGAGGGAGGAGCGGCAGGCATGCTCAAGAGGAGTAGAAGACGTCTAGGCCGGTCCAGCACCCGGTTAGACCGGCCGCCAGACCGGCCAGCCCGGTCCCTGGCCCGGTTGACCGGGCGCCAACCGGATGCGAAGCTCGTACCGGATTCCCGGTTTCCGCCCGGTTGACCGGACGCCAGACCGGCCGATCCGGTTGGCGCCCGGCCGACCGGACCCCAGACCGGACAGCCCGGTCCCTGGCCCGGTCAACCGGGCGCCAACCGGACTAATCCGAGTCTGTCTCGACCAGATCTGTTCTGGGTCGGTTATTTTCGTACTTTTTCGACCTGAGGTCATCCTGAACTCCTATTTAAGTCACCAGGATGCCCCCTAGCTGCTTTAGACGACGTTTAAGATAAACCCTATTTCTTAGTTGTTTGCTTATGCAAAACTATTGAATCCCTACACCATATTGCTTGATATTGTGTAGATCCTGAAAAAGTCTTGTGTGATCTGCTGTTCCATTGGGAATTAGACGGTTGCAACTTACCGCTTCGTGGTCGGCGGCTACGTGCGCAAGTGTGTGGAGTTGCGAATATCTTGCAGGGTTGAGAGCTGTTGCATTGGCGACAGGGACCAATCGAGAGATCTCGTTGCTTCATACAAGTTATCATCCACTACATCGTCGTGTTTCTCCGCTGCCATCACCCCGTGATCATCATCACCACCGTTGCTTACTGAGAAGATCGGGCCACCCCATATCATCTTGGTATCAGATTTCCAGTTTTCCTCGGTAAGCCATCTACAATCCACCCCATAGTTGAGTTGTGAGTGTTTTCCTATCCAGAAAAAGCCAAAAATATTAGGGTTAGGGTTTGCCATAGCCTTAGATTGCACTAATTTCGAGTTTTAGTTGCTGTTCGTAGTTGTTTTTGCGTATCTTTTCTTTCCATCTAGTTTTTAGGGTTTGAGTTTACTCTATCATCTTGTGTTTATATTATCAAGTGGTGTCAGTTTTTGTTATTCCGAGTCCACATAGCGTACAGTGTGCTTGTTCCCAACCATAGACACAGCCTTTCGATCAAAAGTGACTAGGAACTTCCCCAGAAGAGACTAGTTTTACCGCTCGACAGGCTGCTCGTTAGGTTATCGGTGCTTTGCATATTTCTGTTGGCCGTGTTATCAAGGAGTTGTGTCATAAAATCAAATTTTTTTTTGAAAAGAAGCAAAAAGAGCTACATAGCTGCGTGTGTTATACAAAAAGAAAAATCCAAAAAAAAGAAAAAGAAAAGTGAAGTGCTAGTTGAATCAAGTGAAGGCCTAAGTTTACTTTACTGCACCCGTAGTTGAGCAATCTTGTGCCTGTGTCTCGTTGAGCTTTGCTAGTGTCTCTCTTGTGCATTGCAACAATTCCCACATATAGTTGCATTGCCCCATTATATCGCCTTGTGTGAGTATCATTGGTTGTCTACGGTCAGCACTGGAGCTTGTTATTGGTGCCAATAGGTAGCCTACCTACAGCCCCACATATACCCTGCTTTGTCGTGTGATTTGTTCTTATACCCTTGATATTCGCTTCGCTACATACGTGCACTAGTTGTTACTACAAGTGGTAAGCAACACTAATTTACTTTGGAACGGGAAGATCTCCTTTTCTTATCAGTTTTGAGTGAGTTGTGAGAGTACCACCATATATTTTTGATTTAGTGCACTAACCTACTAACGATGTCTGCTAGTGATCATAAACTTGTTAACCAGGAAAACAAGAGTGTTGCGGATATCATCACATGGAGGGAGTATGAGGCTCTTCGTAATGAGATGCGACGTGAATTCCGCGCTCAGGATGAGGAACTTAAGGGGACGGTCCAAGAGATCTCCCAAAAGCTGGATGCTACTCATGTAACCGTTACTACAATGCAAGATCAAATGACGGACGTACAGCGCAGTCTTGTTGATTTGCGCTTAGCTGTTGAGAATTTGACCGCACAACAACAACAAGACGATGATGACGATCCTGACTTGCAAGATGACGCACACAATGCTCGTGGTGCGCCACGTGGTTATCGTCCTCGCGGTTGGGTTCCACTTGGCCGCAATGGTCGTGGACAAGATGAGGAAGATGGATTGGGTAAGCCCAAGTTTTCTATTCCTAAGTTTGAAGGAGGAGCTGATGTTTAAGAATACTTCACTTGGGAGCTCAAGATTGGGAAGTTGTGGAGCTTACATCCACATTATACTGAAGATCGGAAGATCAAGCTTGCTTCTTCCGAATTTGATGGCTATGCTTTGCGTTGGTGGGATGCTTTTGTTCGTAATCGTGAAGAGGATGGTGAGCAACCTATACGCACATGGCGTGCCATGAAGGAGGCGATGAATTCTCGCTTTGTTCCTACAAATTACTTGCGAAATATATATGATAAGCTGACTCTATTGAGACAAGGTGTGAAGACTGTCGATGAATACTACAAGGAGATGGAGATGCTTATGCAGCGTGGCCGTGTCCGTGAGTCTCTCGAGATGACAATGCAGCGTTTTCTGAACGGTTTGAAGTATGATATCAAAGGCATTGTTCGTCACTACAACTACACCAATATGAATCAATTGTTACATCATGCAAGAGAAGCTGAATCACAGTTGGCTGACGAAGCAAAGATCAAAGGACGAGCTACAGGAGCTGGGCGTTTCACCCCACGCGCGGCCCCATCTGCGGCGCCGGCGCCTTCGACGCGCTCCGCCCCTTACTCTACTCCGCCTAGTAAGCCGGTCTCCAATGTGTCTAACACAAAGAAGTCCGAATCTGCTGTCAGTACGAGTGGCTCTAATGTGTCTACTGCGCGTAACCGTGATATGGTTTGTCACACATGTGGTGGCAAAGGTCACTTCAAGAGAGATTGTCCTAACCGCAAAGTCATGATTATCAATGAGGACAATGAGTATGAGACTGGAGATGATGTTGATTCTAATGCTCCAGAAGATGATGACTATGATAGTGATGGTGAAGATGCATACCCGTCGGATGCTCGCACCATTGTTGTGTCGCAGCGTGCTCTTAATGTGTTGCCTAGTGCATCTACTCAACGCTGCAATTTGTTCCAAACAAAAGCTTTAGTTGGTCCTGACAAGGCTTGCAAGGTCATTATTGATGGCGGGAGTTGCCGCAATTTAACAAGCAAGGAGTTGTGCACCAAGCTGAAGTTGAAGTATCTACCGCACCCACATCCATACTATATTCAGTGGTTGAGCGACAATGGTGAGATGAAGGTAAACCACATGGTGCGTGTTGAATTTGCTATTGGACCGTATAAGGATTGCATTGATTTTGATGTCGTTCCTATGACGGTGTGTCACCTACTATTGGGTCGGCCTTGGCTCTATGACCGTTCTGTGCAACACAATGGCCGTGCCAATACATATCACTTGGAGTTTAAGGGCAAGAAGATCAACTTACAGCCTATGACACCACAACAAATTGTCAATGAGTCTCGTCAGAAGATTGAAGTAAACTTGGAGGATGCATCTTTAGATAGGCGAGAGAATTGTAATGTTGTGAGTGATATAACGAAAAGTGAGAGAGTGAATTCCTTAGTCTCATTAGCCACCAAAGAAGACATGAGAGAATTTAGTGAGGATCCTACAGCCATGCCTCTTGTACTCTTGTACAGGGGCACGGTTTTGGTTTCTAACGACATGACCCCTCCTCCTCTTGGTGTTTCTAATGTTTTGTAGGAATTTGGCGACGTGTTTCCGGATGAGGTACCCGCAGGACTTCCACCATTGCGAGGTATTGAGCATCAAATCGACTTGATTCCCAGAGCTTCGCTACCCAATCGGGCACCATATCGAACGAACCCCGAAGAAACGAAGGAGATACAGAAGCAAGTACAAGCGCTACTCGAAAAAGGTTATATCCGCATAAGCCTTAGTCCTTGTGTTGTTCCTGTTATTCTAGTTCCTAAGAAAGATGGTACATGGCGTATGTGCGTAGATTGTAGAGCTATAAACAATATCACTATTCGATACCGTCACCCTATTCCTCGTTTAGAGGATATGCTAGATGAATTGAGTGGTGCTGCTCTGTTCTCTAAAATTGATTTGCGTAGTGGTTATCATCAAATTAGGATGAAAGAAGGGGATGAGTGGAAAACAGCCTTTAAAACAAAATTTGGTTTATATGAGTGGTTAGTAATGCCTTTTGGTTTGACTAATGCACCTAGCACTTTCATGAGACTGATGAACCATGTTTTGCGTGAATTTATTGGCAAGTTTGTGGTTGTGTATTTTGATGACATATTAATCTACAGCCGCAATGAATCGGATCATACTATACATATTCGACATGTTTTGCAAGTGTTGCGTGATAATAAACTCTATGGTAATCTTGAGAAGTGCACATTTTGCAAAGATAAGGTCATATTTCTGGGTTATGTTGTTTCTAAGCATGGAGTAGAAGTAGATGTGTCTAAAATTGAAGCTATTCAAAATTGGCCTACTCCCATGAATGTGAGTCAAGTAAGAAGTTTTCGTGGTCTAGCTGGGTTTTATCGCCGTTTTGTTGCTGCACCTTTGAATGACTTGACTAAAAAGGGTGTTATATTTGAGTGGGGCGCAGCCCAAGATCATGCTTTTGATGAACTTAAGAGATTGTTAACTTCTGCACCGTTGCTTGCACTTCCTGATTTCAATAAGCAATTTGAGATTGAATGTGATGCTAGTGGTATTGGAATTGGTGGTGTGTTGATGCAAGAGGGTCGCCCAATTGCATATTTTTCTGAGAAACTGTCTGGTGCTAAGTTGAACTATCCTATATATGATAAAGAATTGTATGCTTTAATTAGAGTTCTTGAGGTTTGGCAACATTATTTGTGGCCAAAAGAATTTATCATACATTCTGATCATGAAGCTTTAAAATACCTGAAAGCTCAATCTACTTTGCATAAGCGTCTTGCTAAGTGGGTTGAGTTCATTGAGTCTTTTCCATACATTATCAAACATAAGAAGGGAAAAGATAATATTGTTGCTGATGCTCTATCTAGGAAGAATATGCTATTAACTCAACTTGATGTTAAAATTCCTGGATTAGAAGTACTATGTGATTTGTATGCTACTGATCATGATTTTGCTGAACCATATCGCTTATGTGCTCTTGGTAAAGCATGGGAAAAATATCACATACATGATGGGTTCTTGTTTCGAGCTAACAAACTATGTGTTCCAGAATCGTCGCTGCGTTTGCTCTTATTGCAGGAATCACATGCTGGAGGTTTGATGGGTCACTTTGGGCGTGAGAAGACGCTACTCATGCTCGCTGATCACTTTTATTGGCCAAAGATGAGGCGGGATGTGGAAAGGTGTCAACACCCGGATTTTTAAGTCCGAATGCCTATTATGTCATACATCGCAATCCCAGGAATATTGTTGTTGCGAGGCATAATAGTTAAGTATCACAGTCATCATTCATTACAAACCATAATGTCTTACAATTGGAATCACATCATCCATATTACACGAATAGTTGATCTATTGATCAACGAACAAACACAAGTTCAAAGCGGAAGCGTAAGATACAAGGACTCTCTAGTCCACAGGCCAACGCTTGACGTCGGAAGACTCCTAGTGGTCGTAGGCGTCCTGTTGATCATCACCTTGGTAGTTCTGTTCGTCTTCATACTCTGGCCATTTGAATAGCCAGGGACAAAGCCGTGAGTACTTCAAGTACTCGCAAACTAATACTAGGGTAAGTGCTAGACAATTCTAGTAAGGATGCTAAGCTCTAGTTTATTTGCATAAAGCCAATTTTAGTTCACAAGTATTTGAGAAAAGACTTATTCAAGTGCTAACTAACTCAAGTGGGAAAATTAGTGTCATTCCCACCATTCAAGTGGTGATTTCAATTCAATTCACCACTTCACCAAATCACTTCATCACATTTTCAGAAATCTGATACCGGAAACTGTATGGCCTTTCCAACCGTCCGTATCCGTGGACGCGGCTATTCGAATAGTTTTACACTCTGCAGAGGTTGCACCCTTGTGCCACAACATTTGATTTCATCCGTCGGGATTACCCCGAATCATCGTAACACAGTACGCGGATCATCAACCATAACCTTTCACTTACAAACCCTAGTATGAGCACCTCTCCCCATGAGCTTGGCCTCCCAGTGAAGACCAACTGTCAACCTGGGAACTGCACAGGGCTTGGCCGTATAATTCACCTCAATTCACGTCATTTCTCAACAACGGAGGCAGCCTTGGCATAACCCCTATGATGTGTGTTCAGAGGGAACCCATACTAAGATGCATAAATTTCCAGTTAAGCCCTACCCATAATCAGGTATTGTGGGGGTACTCAAATTTGGAAAGGTATCGCATCCAAACCACTATCAGTTTTTATCAAAAATCACCATCTTCTCTTGGTCATATTCACCTTCAAAAATCATTCAATGGAATGACTCATAATTCCAAGGTTTCAAATTTCTTTCAAAGTCACAAGTTCCCATCTAGAGTAGTCAAGTTTTAATATTTAGCACTAGCACTAATCATGAGGGGTGCTATCTTGCTTGGCTAGCTTGAGACTAACTTTGCTACTCTAGTAACCAAATCTTAACTTCAGACCAAAGTTAACTATAAAAGTAACTCTTTGAGAAAACAAGTAACAACTTGTAAGCTAGAAACTTGGGATAGGCTTATGGTAAGAAAGATAAGACTAATGGTGCCTTGCCCCCAAAGGGCTTTGCACTTTGCAAGAATATTAGCTTGCCTTGGTAGTGGTCAAAGTTCTCCTCTTCCTCCTCTTGGTAGCAACCTTCTTCTTCCGGGTATTCTCCGGTGTTTGCGTCTAAATTTGAATACGAGGTATAATCACTCAACTAGTTCAATGGCTATTCCAAACATCACATATATTCACACAAACTATTCTAGGCACACAATTACTACAATTAGGGTGCATTGATGATGTGGTGTGAGGAAAAAAAAATTTCCTCTCATTACATATGTAAATGTAGTTTCCATATAGTGTTTGAGAAATAATTTCCTCTCATTGAATCTTCTTGAAGATTTAAAATCTCAAATGATCTAACATGAACTCATGTTGACCTAAGTCAACCATTCATCATCATTACTTGAGAAAATGATTTAAATGAGGTAGACCACCTCATACTATTTAATAATTCTACCAATGATTTAAATCTCCAAGTATTTCATATAAGAGTGTTTGACCAGGGGTTCAAACATCACATGAATTCATTTGGGACAAGATTTAAATGAAGTATAACACTTCATATGATTTGCATAATAGTTTTGGACAATATCACTTAGCTAAACTAGCCATATTGTCCATTATTTAAACTAGGGCATGATCATGCACAGTGAGCACACCATTTTCTTGCAGAAACAATTAGTGTAAGTCAAATGTGAGCTATTGGAGTTGGAACTAACTTAATATCTATTTTGGTTGATTTTTAAGATTTATTTGAAAGCACAAAAGTCCCTGCCTTCATCTTTTTGTCAGATTAAATCGACAGATGATCTCAAAGTGAGACCGGTGGCATTGGCTAGAACTTTTAACTAGCTTTCCAACAATATGAGGTTTGTCAAATTTGGCCAAGCCAAACAGATTCTATTAAATTTCAAAGTGGGAGCCAGTATTGAATTTAACTGGATTTGATTTAAATTGGATTTGAATAAATGGGCTGGCGGGAAACCAACGTGGGCCGAAACGGTTTGAAAAAGGGGAAGGCGGCCCAGCAACGCATCCAGTTCGCGTGGGCCTGCTGACAGGGTGGGTCCCGCATGTCAGCGGCTATTCAAACCCGAAACGGTATGAGCTAATATGGCGCGTTGGATTAGATCGCAGATCGACGGGCGAGGTTCATCGTCTTCTCCGACGAGAACTCACGTCTGTGGCGGCGGACCTAGGGGGTCGGAGGGCTCACCGAGGCTCCAACAAGGTTTGGCAGTGTGCTCGAGGTAGATGTGGACGACGGCAAAGCAGCTGGTAGCAGTGGCGGAGCTCGAGGTGGCCTAGATCAACGGCGATTGCTCCAGGGCTTCCGCGGCTCCGAGCTTGCGATTGGCCCTGCTCCGGCGACGATCGAGGTGGCTAATGGTGCGAGGCGAAGTGGTGAAGGGTGGGGAGTGAGATGGTGTGCTCCGTTGCTTCCAGGGAACGCTCTATTTATAGAATCGAGTGAGGGTTGCGGGGCAGGGTGGTGGTCGACATGGGCGCGGTGATTCCGGCGAGGTGTTGGGCTAGGCAACAGTGCGGCTGCGTCCTCCTCGTCCAGGCGAAGCTGTAGATAGCAACGGCACGGTCGGGCCGCGTCTGTAGGCGATGCATTGCATCCGTGTCGTCGGGCGGCGCTCACGGGATCTTGTCGTCGTCTCCGGCGCCGGCGGTCACGGGTCTGTGCTGCGCGCGTGTCTGGCGGCGTCGTGGTGTCACGCAGGTGCTCGACGCAGCAAGGGAGGGGCCAGAGCGAGTGCGAGGCGTTGGGGTGGCGCGTGTCCAGTGCGTGTCCACGCGCGACGCGAGCGGCATATGGCGGCGATCTTGGCGCGCGTTCTCCGGCGAGTGGTCGTCTCTTCCTCGACCAGGGCTGGTGTAGGTGGTGCTAGGGTGGTGCGGTGGCGAGGTTTGGCATGGTGGCCAGGGCAGGGGAAGAAGGAAGAGAGGGGAGGTGCGTCGGGGTGGCGACATGGCCGGCATGGCCATGCCCTAGCTCGCCCTCCTCTCTCCTTAGGGTTGCTATGCATCATTAAGTGGGAGAGGGAACCAGGGGACCATTTAGAGTAGGTTGGGGTAGATTAGGGTTGAGGTAGATCACTATTTAGAATAGTGTCAAATAGTTCCCTATTTGGAATTTGCCAAATTTTCTCAAATTCAATTGAGTTCAAATGTTGGCAAGATTTGAAATGGGTGTGCTTGGTTGAGTTGTATTTGACCAGAGAGGATGAGGTGTGGTGGTGAAATTTTCAAATTCAAAGAAAAGCAAAATTGGCTAAGTGGAGATTGTTCCACATAACAAAAAGTTGCAACTTTGCATGAGCCTAGCATTTGATCCAAGGTGAATTTAGTATGGTGGTCTTTACCAAAGTTGTTCACCTTGATGTGCTCTTGGATGAAATGCAAAGAATTGACAAAGTTTAGTTTGGAAAATTTGAAATATAAGGGCTCAAAGTAGTGACCAGATTGTAATTGGCAGTTTTGACCATAATCACATGTGATCACCAATTGAGTTTGAAAATCGTTTGATTTGTGTTTCTTTGATTCCAAAAGTTGGAATAAGTGTTTAGTAACATAATACAACTAATGGTGAGGACCAAAATGGTCTAGGGCAAAAATTTATAAAAATGGCATAAGCCATATGTGAGGGTTTTAGGGTTTTTCTTTTATTTGATTTCTTTCTCTTTTTTGATTTATTTGGTTGGTGATCTTCACATGATCACCTTAGGGTTTTAGGGTTAAGCACAAACACATAACAACAATCAGCATGGCATATCACTCAAATGCACAAGTCCTATGCAGGGCACTATATTTAATTTAAAAGTTTTTGTTGGTTTGAAAATTTGATCTCTGGAATTCTTCTTCTCTCATTTATTGAAATTTGGGATGTTACAAACCCTTCCCCCTTACAAAGATCTCGTCCTGAGATCTAAAAGAAAGTTAGGTACTAAAGAGATCAGGGTACTCCTTCTTCATGAAATCTTCGCGTTCCCAGGTGGCTTCATCATCAGTATGATTGCTCCACTGTATCTTCAGAAACTTGATGCTTCGGGTGCGGGTGGTTCTGTAAGCTTCCTCTAGTATGCGAATCGGCACTTCGCGGTATGTCAAGTCCTGGTTGATATCCACCGATCGGTGATCGATGTTCTTGAACACTTCGGTCTTCTCAGGGACTTCAAGGCACTTCCGGAGGAGTGAGATATGAAACACGTCGTGCATAGCCGACATTTCTTCCGGTAGCTCCAATTGATAAGATACTTCCCCTCGGTGGCTGAGAACTTTGAAGGGTCCGACATATCGGGGTGTGAGCTTTCCTTTCAGCTGAAATCTTTGCATTCCTTTCAAGGGGGATACCTTGAGATAGACAAAGTCTCCGATCTCGAAGGTCATCTCTCGGCGTCGCTTGTCGGCGTAGCTCTTCTGTCTTGATTGCGCCATCTTGAGGTACTCGCGGATCTTGTGAACTTTCTCTTCGGCTTAACGAAGAACATCAGGTCCAAAGACTTGGCTTTCTCCGACTTCTGACCAATTCAGAGGGGTACGGCATTTCCTTCCGTACAAGGCTTCAAAGGGGGCCATCTGTAGGCTGGCTTGATAGCTGTTGTTGTAAGAGAATTCTGCGTACGGCAGACAGTCTTCCCACTTGGATCTGTATTCCAGTACACATGCTCTCAGCATGTCCTCCAATATCTGGTTGACTCTCTCAGTCTGTCCGTCGGTCTGAGGGTGATAGGCGGTGCTGAAATTTAGACGGGTTCCTAGTCCTTCGTGCACTTTCTGCCAGAATCTTGAGGTGAACTGTGATCCTCTATCTGACACTATCGACTTCGGGGTTCCGTGCAGGGCGACTATTCTGGAGATGTATAGTTCAGCTAACTTTGGGCCTTGGTAGGTGGTCTTGACGGCGATGAAATGGGCTACCTTGGTCAGTCTATCGACAACTACCCATATGGAGTCATTGCCTTTGCTGGATTTGGGCAAACCTGTGATAAAGTTCATTCCTACGGAGTCCCACTTCCATTCTGGAATCTGCAGAGGCTGCAACAGTCCTGCGGGTCGCTAATGTTCCGCCTTGACTCTCTGACATATATCACACTTGGCGATGTAGCTTCCGATCTCTCGCTTCATTCCATGCCACCAAAATTGCTCCTTCAGATCTTGGTACATCTTGGTACCTCCGGGGTGGATTGAGTAAAGGGTGTCATGGGCTTCTTTCAGGATGACTTGCTTCAAGTCTGAGTCCGATGGTACACAAAGGCGTTCCTTGTACCAAAGAACTCCGGCTTCATCTGCGGTGAATCCCGGTGCTTTGCCTGCGGCTATCTGGGTCTTGATTCCGTCGATGCTAGCGTTTCCTTTCTGGGCTTCCTTAATCTGGCTGATCAAGGTGGGTTGAAGCTCGATGCTGGCTAGGAATCCTTCACTAACAAGTTCAAGTCTAAACTGTTCAAACTCCTGAAACAGGCTGGGTTGCTCCATTGCGATCATGGAGTTCAACTGACACGGCAGTCTGCTCAAAGCATCCGCTACCACATTGGCCTTGCCGGGGTGGTAGTGAATCTCCATGTCGTAATCCATGATCAATTCTATCCATCGGCGTTGTCTCATGTTCAGCTCTTTCTGGGTGAAGATATATTTCAGGCTCTTGTGGTCGGAGTAGATCTCGCATCGATTACCCATGAGGTAATGACGCCAAACTTTCAGGGCTAGGACGACGGCTGCAAGCTCGAGGTCATGGGTTGGGTAATTCTGCTCATGTTGCTTTAGCTGTCTTGAAAGGTACGAAATCACTTTGCCTTCTTGCATCAAGACACAGCCAAGACCAATCTTGGAAGCGTCGCAATAGACGTCAAAGGGCTTGGTGATATCCGGCATGATTAGGATTGGGGCTGAGGTCAGTCTACTCTTGAGTTGTTGGAAACTCTCTTCACATTTGTCAGTCCAAATGAACTCCTTGTCCTTCTTCAACAGTTGGGTCATTAGTCGAGCGATGCTCGAAAAGCCTTCTACAAAGCGGCGATAATATCCGGCTAATCCAAGAAAAGCGCGGACCTCGGTTTGGGTAGTTGGGGCTTGCCATTCCATAACAGTTTTAATCTTGGCGGGATCTACGGCGATTCCTCCTGCAGACAAGATGTGTCCCAGGAATCTGACTTCCTTGAGCCAAAACTCACATTTGCTGAACTTGGCATACAATTAGTGGTGTCTAAGGGTTTCTAGGACAGTCTCCAAATGCTGTTCATGTTCCTCTTCGGACTTGGAGTATACCAGAATGTCATCGATGAAGACAACGACAAACTTGTCCAGAAAGTCCATGAAGATCTTATTCATGAGATTCATGAAATAAGCGGGGGCATTGGTTAATCCAAACGACATGACGTTGTACTCATACAACCCATATCTGGTGGTAAAGGCAGTCTTGGGAATGTCGGTGGCTCGAATCTTTAGCTGATGATAACCAGTTCTAAGGTCTATCTTGGAGAAAACTTTGGCTCCGGTCAACTGATCAAACAGGTCTTCTATCTTTGGTAGGGGGTATTTGTTCTTGATGGTCATGTCGTTAAGCTTACGGTAGTCCGTACATAAACGATTGGCACCATCCTTCTTGTCCACAAACAAAACCGGTGATCTCCAGGGGGATGCACTAGGTCTGATCAAACCCTTGGCCAACATATCATCAATCTGCTTCTTCAGCTCCACGAGCTCTGTTGGGTTCATGCTATAGGCTCTCTGGGCTATCGGTCCAGTTCCGGGTATTAACTCGATGATGAACTCGATATCCCTATCCGATGGCATACCGGGTAGATCATCCGGAAACACATCAGGGTATCGACAAACGACCCTGATCTGATCCAGAGTTAGCTTGGCTACACTCGAGTTGCAGGTAAATTTTCTGGGTAGTCTTTCAGACACATGTTCTACTAGGATACCGGTGCTGCTAGTCATGGTTATGGCTTTCTTGGCACAGTCAATCAAACCATGGTGTTTTGACATCCAGTCCATTCCTAGTACGACTTCCAAACCTTTGGTTCCCAAAATTATCAGATTGGCATAGAAATCTACTTCATGGATTTTAATGGGTACATTTTTGCAAAACTTTCTGGCTTTGGTGGTTGATCCAGGAATTTGAACTATCATAACATGCTTCAAACTGATAGGTTGAATTTTACTTGTGGATGCAAAGTCTTCAGTGACAAAAGAATGAGATGCTCCGGAATCAAACAACACTCTGGCAGGGATGTGATTGACAGAAAACATACCCAGTACCACATCAGGTGCTTCCTGGGCTTCTTCAGCGTTCATGTGGAAGAGACGACCATTGCGGTTGTTGGGGTTGTTGGGGACGAACTTCTTGCCGGTGGAGACACGGCGTTGCTGCTGAGCAGGTGCAGCGGGGTTGCCTGCGATCTTGGCGAGCCTCTTGGGACACTCGTTGGAGTAGTGTCCCACTACACCACACTCGTAGCAAGTGATGGTGGACTTGTCCTTGGGGGCGACGGGGATGGCGTTGCTTCCGGTTCTAGGGGCGGTGTTGGTGCTGTTGGTGTTATTGTTGGGGGCTCTGGGCGGAGCGTGGTTGAAGTTGTTGTTGTTGTTGTTGTTGTTGTTGTTGTTGTGGTGGCCTCCTGGCCTGGAGTTTCCTCCACTCCGGTTGTGATAACCGGGGCGCGAAGTCTGCATCTGGGGCTTGTTGTTGTTTCTCGGAGTGAAACCTCCGCTTGAGCTGGGGCGATACTTCGGGGCGTTGCTAGGCCCACTCTGGTGCATCATGCGGCGCTTGCGGTTCTCATTGGCTTGGTTCAACTTGCCCTCCATCTGGATGGCGGAGTCTACAAGGGCTTCAAGGTCGGCGAAGGGGATGTTGACGAGGACAGTCTGCATCTCGTCATGCAGTCCATTCAGGAATCTCTCCTGCCTCTTCTCGGTGGTGTCGGTTTCGTCGGGGGCGTACCTTGACAGGGTAAGGAACCTGTCACGGTATTCTACCACCGTCAAGCGACCTTGCTTCAGTTCACGGAACTCATCCCTCATCTTCTTGATAAGACCCGGGGGCACATGGTACTTGCTAAACTTGAGCTTGAAATCTGCCCAAGTCATGAATTGGCCTCCGTTCATGGCACGGGTGCTAGTCCACCAGGCTCGGGCTGGTCCAGCGAGATAGTGGGTTGCGAACAGGACCATCTCGTTGGCTTCCACTCCGGTTACTTCCAGGTTGTTCTCCATAGTCTGGAGCCAATCGTCGGTGTCAAGGGGTTCTTCAGTCTTGCTAAACACCGGAGGGTTGGTGTTCTGGAAGTTCTTGAGCTTGGATCCGGGGTGGTCATGATTTCCATGGCCTTGGTTGGCAAGGTTCTGCAGGGCTGCGATATTGGCTTGGCGTTCAGCTCTTTCAGTCTCTCTGTCAGCTAGCAGGGTTTGCAGCAGTTGCATCATGGCGTCGTTGTTGTTGCGATTGGGAGGGGCCATCTGAACATAGAGAAGATCATGAGATAAAAGGGAAATTGCTATGGTTTCTTTTTGAGTAAGTTCATAAAGTTTGAAACTTGAAGTCTTTTCATGACAAACACAACATTCATTCATTCATTCAACACACATTACAAGCTAACACTTAACACTTCCCATGGTTTTAAGAACCATTGTTTTCATGCTACGATACAACGGGCGGGATACAACTCACACCTACATAAGTGATCTGGTGCAACTACTCCTCCATATCGACATCAATCGGGAAGAAGCCGTCTGGGGCTGCCTCCAGAAACTCGTAGTCCTCCTCCTCCTCGGTGAACTCGTCCTCCTCAAAGTCGTCGTCGTCGCTCAGGAAGGCTCCTCCTCCCTGAAGGTCAACACCTCCATCGTCTTCCTCCATCTCTCTCAGCTGATCCTCCTGGGCCTTGACAGTGGCCTCAAGAGATGCTATCTTGGCGCGAAGGCGCACGATAGTAGCGTCCCTCTTGGCACGCTGCTGGCGGAGTGTCTTGTGGTCGTTGTTGAGAATCTTGATCGCCTCACCCTGCTCGGCGATGTGAGCGTGGGTCTGGTTCTGGTAAATGCGAGAGGCGTCCAGATCCTTCTGAGTCTGGTACAGCATGAAGTCGAGGTGCTCGGCGTGGTGCCTCAGCTCGGGGTGGGACTGCAGCTCCATGGGCACACCCATGGCATCACGACTCACGAGATGCGCGAAGCGAGGATGCGCACCACGTTCTGTCCACAGAGACGCGCAAGTGCCTCTTGAAGGCCACGTGCGAGTCCGTCGAGCCAGTTGCTCTCGCGGAAGGAGAAGAGGATCCTCTCCGAGGTGGGAGGCTCCATCTTGCCCCACAAGTCAGCGGTGATGATCCACTGCAGCTCTCCTCCAGGAGTGTCGTCCACCTGAATCCCGTGGAACTCAGGGTGCGGGCACTCGAGGAAGTACGAAAGGGCGTTGAGGTCGTGCTCAAAGACCACCATTCCCAAGTTGGTAGAACTTGGTGTTGATGGGTTCATTCGGCTCCATCTGAAAGCAAAATGGATGAGTAAGTTAGAGAGTGAACAAGTGTGGCAAAATTTTAAGTAGATTCAAATAAGGAAGAACATGATTCACCCAATTTTGAAAAAGTCCCAAAGGCAAGAATGTAAGTAAATTTTTACAAATATTCTCTTCATTTGATTTCAAAGTTAAGTTTTTCCGAACGTCCATTCTAACTAGGGTCTCCTAAGGTCAAACAATGGCTCTATTATGGTCTCCTACTTCCCCGACCTTGTTTTCTTCTTTCTTTACCATTTCTTTATGAATTAGAGTGCGTCTCTGGGGATGAGCCTGCTGATCTAACCAATTCATTGGGCACACACTATAGACCCCAAGCTTATATCTTTAAAACTCTATGTCTTCATTAGAAAGTTCTCCGATTACCAGATCTATTTTTGGTAGAGGTTTGTCTTGAGAGGTACCGATACCAACTTTCTCACTCAAATTGGTCCGTCCGGATTAGCCAGGCAAAATGGGAGTTCCGATACGGATCCTTGCTAATTTACCTTGGACTTATTGGGAAGGGATTGATACGTCTCCGACGTATCGATAATTTCTTATGTTCCATGCCACATTATTGATGTTATCTACATGTTTTATGCACACTTTATGTCATATTCGTGCATTTTCTGGAACTAACCTATTAACAAGATGCCGAAGTGCCAGTTCCTGTTTTCTGCTATTTTTGGTTTCAGAAATCCTAGTAACGAAATATTCTCGGAATCGGACGAAATCAACGCCCAGGTTCCTATTTTCACCGGAAGCATCCAGAACACCCAAGAGCCACCAGGGAGGGGGCACAGGCCCACCAAACCACATGGCGGCGCGGCCAGGGGGGGCCCGCGCCACCCTATGGTGTGGGCACCCCTTCAGCCCTCCTGCGCCGCCTCTTCGCCTATATAAAGCCTCCGTCGCGAAAACCCTATTGCGTTCGACGAAAACCACAGAAACCTTCCAGAGCCGCCGCCATCGCGAGGCCAAGATCTGGGGGACAGGAGTCTCTGTTCCGGCACGTTGCCGGAGCGGGGAAGTGCCCCCGGAAGGCTTCTCCATCGACACTGCTGCCATCTCCACCGCCATCTTCATCACCGCTGTTGCTCCCATGAGGAGGGAGTAGTTCTCCATCGAGGCTCGGGGCTGTACCGGTAGCTATGTGGTTCATCTCTCCCATGTACCTCAATACAATAATCTCATGAGCTGCTTTACATGATTGAGATTCATATGAGTTTGTATCACAATTTATCTATGTGCTACTCTAGCAATGTTATTAAAGTAGTTTTATTCCTCCTGCACGTGTGTAAAGGTGACAGTGTGTGCACCGTGTTAGTACTTGGTTTATGCTATGATCATGATCTCTTGTAGATTGCGAAGTTAACTATTGCTATGATAATATTGATGTGATCTATTCCTCCTACATATGCATGAAGGTGACAGTGTGCATGCTATGCTAGTACTTGGTTTAGTCTTTTGATCTATCTTACACTAAAGGTTACTAAAATATGAGCATTATTGTGGAGCTTGTTAACTCCGGCATTGAGGGTTCGTGTAATCCTACGCAATGTGTTCATCATCCAACAAAAGTGTAGAGTATGCATTTATCTGTTCTGTTATGTGATCAATGTTGAGAGTGTCCACTAGTGAAAGTCTAATCCCTAGGCCTTGTTCCTAAATACTGCTATCGCTGCTTGTTTACTGTTTTACTGCGTTACTACTGCTGCAATACTACCACCATCAACTACACGCCAGCAAGCTATTTTCTGGCACCGTTGCTACTGCACATACTTATTTATACCACCTGTGTTTCACTATCTCTTCGCCGAACTAGTGCACCTATTAGGTGTGTTGGGGACACAAGAGACTTCTTGCTTTGTGGTTGCAGGGTTGCATGAGAGGGATATCTTTGACCTCTTCCTCCCTGAGTTCGATAAACCTTGGGTGATCCACTTAAGGGAAAACTTGCTGCTGTTCTACAAACCTCTGCTCTTGGAGGCCCAACACTGTCTACAGGAAAGGAGGGGGAACGTAGACATCAGGGATCATCATAGATGGGATAGGTTTGAACTCTAAAACTAGATAGAAAGCACACTCTCTTCTCGATGCTATACAACAAAGGTCCACAAAAGACGTAAAAAATACTGACATAGTCTGACAGCAAAGTGAGGAAGATCGGACGAATGAGGTGCCTTAGATGGAAGAGAAAAGGAGGGTGGCCCGAAGCAAATAACTCTCCATTGATGATGACATGAAAGCTTTAATGCATACTGATGTATGCTGCCAATCTACTTAACTGGAGTAACTTTTCGACTTCTACTGTCGCCTCCTACGCCTATTGCCTCATCTTAGTCAATTTTAAGGAAATCATGCCGAAAAAGGGTAGTTAGTTTAAGAATTCCCCAGAGAGGAGCGAACAGCACCCTACTCAATGGAAAGATGCCAGTGCACCCAGTGCGATATCTGCTTTGTTGATGATACCAACTTGTCAACACCCGGATTTTTAAGTCCGAATGCCTATTATGTCATACATCGCAATCCCAGGAATATTGTTGTTGCGAGGCATAATAGTTAAGTATCACAGTCATCATTCATTACAAACCATAATGTCTTACAATTGGAATCACATCATCCATATTACACGAATAGTTGATCTATTGATCAACGAACAAACACAAGTTCAAAGCGGAAGCGTAAGATACAAGGACTCTCTAGTCCACAGGCCAACGCTTGACGTCGGAAGACTCCTAGTGGTCATAGGCGTCCTGTTGATCATCACCTTGGTAGTTCTATTCGTCTTCATACTCTGGCCATTTGAATAGCCAGGGACAAAGCCGTGAGTACTTCAAGTACTCGCAAACTAATACTAGGGTAAGTGCTAGACAATTCTAGTAAGGATGCTAAGCTCTAGTTTATTTGCATAAAGCCAATTTTAGTTCACAAGTATTTGAGAAAAGACTTATTCAAGTGCTAACTAACTCAAGTGGGAACATTAGTGTCATTCCCACCATTCAAGTGGTGATTTCAATTCAATTCACCACTTCACCAAATCACTTCATCACATTTTCAGAAATCTGATACCGGAAACTGTATGGCCTTTCCAACCGTCTGTATCCATGGACGCGGCTATTCGAATAGTTTTACACTCTGCAGAGGTTGCACACTTGTGCCACAACATTTGATTTCATCCGTCGGGATTACCCCGAATCATCGTAACACAGTACGCGGATCATCAACCATAACCTTTCACTTACAAACCCTAGTATGAGCACCTCTCCCCATGAGCTTGGCCTCCCAGTGAAGACCAACTGTCAACCTGGGAACTGCACAGGGCTTGGCCGTACAATTCACCTAAATTCACGTCATTTCTCAACAACGGAGGCAGCCTTGGCATAACCCCTATGATGTGTGTTCAGAGGGAACCCATACTAAGATGCATAAATTTCCAGTTAAGCCCTACCCATAATCATGTATTGTGGGGGTACTCAAATTTGGAAAGGTATCGCATCCAAACCACTATCAGTTTTTATCAAAAATCACCATCTTCTCTTGGTCATATTCACCTTCAAAAAATCATTCAATGGAATGACTCATCATTCCTAGGTTTCAAATTTCTTTCAAAGTCACAAGTTCCCATCTAGAGTAGTCAAGTTTTAATATTTAGCACTAGCACTAATCATGAGGGGTGCTATCTTGCTTGGCTAGCTTGAGACTAACTTTGCTACTCTAGTAACCAAATCTTAACTTCAGACCAAAGTTAACTATAAAAGTAACTCTTTGAGAAAACAAGTAACAACTTGTAAGCTAGAAACTTGGGATAGGCTTATGGTAAGAAAGATAAGACTAATGGTGCCTTGCCCCCAAAGGGCTTTGCACTTTGCAAGAATATTAGCTTGCCTTGTTAGTGGTCAAAGTTCTCCTCTTCCTCCTCTTGGTAGCAACCTTCTTCTTCCGGGTATTCTCCGGTGTTTGCGTCTAAATTTGAATACGAGGTATAATCACTCAACTAGTTCAATGGCTATTCCAAACATCACATATATTCACACAAACTATTCTAGGCACACAATTACTACAATTAGGGTGCATTGATGATGTGGTGTGAGGAAAAAAAATAATTTCCTCTCATTACATATGTAAATGATAGTTTCCATATAGTGTTTGAGAAATAATTTCCTCTCATTGAATCTTCTTGAAGATTTAAAATCTCAAATGATCACACATGAACTCATGTTGACCTAAGTCAACCATTCATCATCATTACTTGAGAAAATGATTTAAATGAGGTAGACCACCTCATACTATTTAATAATTCTACCAATGACTTAAATCTCCAAGTATTTCATATAAGAGTGTTTTACCAGGGCTTCAAACATCACATGAATTCATTTGGGACAAGATTTAAATGAAGTATAACACTTCATATGATTTGCATAATAGTTTTGGACAATATCACTTAGCTAAACTAGCCATATTGTCCATTATTTAAACTAGGGCATGATCATGCACAGTGACCACACCATTTTCTTGCAGAAACAATTAGTGTAAGTCAAATGTGAGCTATTGGAGTTGGAACTAACTTAATATCTATTTTGGTTGATTTTTAAGATTTATTTGAAAGCACAAAAGTCCCTGCCTTCATCTTTTTGTCAGATTAAATCTACAAATGATATCAAGGTGAGACCAGTGGCATTGGCTAGAACTTTTAACTAGCTTTCCAACAATATGAAGTTTGTCAAATTTGGCCAAGCCAAACAGATTCTATTAAATTTCAAAGTGGGAGCCAGTATTGAATTTAACTGGATTTGATTTAAATTGGATTTGAATAAATGGGCTGGCGGGAAACCAACGTGGGCCGAAACGGTTTGAAAAAGGGGAAAGCAGCACAGCAACGCATCCAGTGCGCGTGGGCCTGCTGACAGGGTGGGTCCCGCATGTCAGCGGCTATTCAAACCCGAAACGGTATGAGCTAATATGGCGCGTTGGATTAGATCGCAGATCGACGGGCGAGGTTCATCGTCTTCTCCGACGAGAACCCGCGTCTGTGGCGGCGGACCAAGGGGGTCGGAGGGCTCACCGAGGCTCCAGCAAGGTTTGGCAGTGTGCTCGAGGTAGATGTGGACGACGGCGAAGCAGCTGGTAGCAGTGGCGGAGCTCGAGGTGGCCTGGATCAACGGCGATTGCTCCAGGGCTTCCGCGGCTCCGAGCTTGCGATTGGCCCTGCTCCGGCGATGATCGAGGTGGCTAATGGTGCGAGGCGAAGTGGTGAAGGGTGGGGAGTGAGATGGTGTGCTCCGTTGCTTCCAGGGAACGCTCTATTTATAGAATCGAGTGAGGGTTGCGGGGCAGGGTGGTGGTCGACATGTGCGCGGCGATTCCGGCGAGGTGTTGGGCTAGGCAACGGTGCGGCTGCGTCCTCCTCGTCCAGGCGAAGCTGTAGGTAGCAACGGCATGGTCGGGCGGCGTCTGTAGGCGATGCATTGCTTCCGTGTCATCGGGCGGCGCTCACGGGATCTTGTCGTCGTCTCCGGCGCTGGCGGTCACGGGTCTGTGCTGCGCGCGTGTCTGGTGGCGTCGTGGTGTCACATAGGTGCTCGACGCAGCAAGGGAGGGGCCAGAGCGAGTGCGAGGCGTTGGGGTGGCGCGTGTCCAGTGCGTGTCCACGCGCGACGCGACCGGCATCTGGCGGCGATCTTGGCGCGCGATCTCCGGCGAGTGGTCGTCTCTTCCTCGACCAGGGCTTGTGTAGGTGGTGCTAGGGTGCTGCGGTGGCGAGGTTTGGCACGGTGGCCAGGGCAGGGGAGGAAGGAAGAGAGGGGAGGTGCGTCGGGGTGGCGACATGGCCGGCATGGCCATGCCCTAGCTCGCCCTCCTCTCTCCTTAGGGTTGCTATGCATCATTAAGTGAGAGAGGGAACCAGGGGACCATTTAGAGTAGGTTGGGGTAGATTAGGGTTGAGGTAGATCACTATTCAGAATAGTGTCAAATAGTTCCCTATTTGGAATTTGCCAAATTTGCTCAAATTCAATTGAGTTCAAATGGTGGCAAGATTTGAAATGGGTGTGCTTGGTTGAGTTGTATTTGACCAGAGAGGATGAGGTGTGGTGGTGAAATTTTCAAATTCAAAGAAAAGCAAAATTGGCTAAGTGGAGATTGTTCCACATAACAAAAAGTTGCAACTTTGCATGAGCCTAGCATTTGATCCAAGGTGAATTTAGTATGGTGGTCTTTACCAAAGTTGTTCACCTTGATGTGCTCTTGGATGACATGCAAAGAATTGACAAAGTTTAGTTTGGAAAATTTGAAATATAAGGGCTCAAAGTAGTGACCAGATTGTAATTGGCAGTTTTGACCATAATCACATGTGATCACCAATTGAGTTTGAAAATCATTTGATTTGTGTTTATTTGATTCCAAAAGTTGGAATAAGTGTTTAGTAACATAATACAACTAATGGTGAGGACCAAAATGGTCTAGGGCAAAAATTTATAAAAATGGCATAAGCCATATGTGAGGGTTTTAGGGTTTTTCTTTTATTTGATTTCTTTCTCTTTTTGATTTATTTGGTTGGTGATCTTCACATGATCACCTTAGGGTTTTAGGGTTAAGCACAAACACATAACAACAATCATCATGGCATATCACTCAAATGCACAAGTCCTATGCAGGGCACTATATGCAATTTAAAAGTTTTTGTTGGTTTGAAAATTTGATCTCTGGAATTCTTCTTCTCTCATTTATTGAAATTTGGGATGTTACAATAGGTATGTGAGGAGATGCATTACTTGCAACAAGTCCAAGTCCAAGCTGAAGCCTCACGGTTTGTATACTCCTTTACCGGCACCTACTACACCATGAGAGGATATAAGTATGGATTTTGTGTTGGGTTTGCCGCGTACTAAGAGAGGCCATGATTCTATATTTGTGGTAGTGGACAGATTTTCTAAGATGTCACACTTTATTGCCTGCCACATAAGCAACGATGCGTCGCATATTGCTAACCTGTTTTTCAGGGAGATTGTTCGACTACATGGAGTCCCGAAGACTATTGTTTCTGATCGTGACGTGTAGTTTATGAGATACTTCTGGAAGACACTGTGGGGAAAGCTAGGGACAAAGCTGCTGTTCAGTACTACTTGTCATCCCCAAACTGATGGTCAAACTGAGGTGGTGAATAGAACATTGTCACAACTGTTGAGATCCATGATCAAGAAGAACCTGAAGGAGTGGGAAGAGTGTTTGCCGCATGTGGAGTTTGCTTACAACATGGCGGTACATTCTACCACGGAGCTGTGTCCTTTTGAGGTGGTGTATGGTTTCAGACCCATTACTCCACTTGACTTGTTGCCTTTGCCCATACACGAGAGAGTTAATATGGAGGCATCCAAGAGGGCAGATTTTGTGCGTAAGATCCATGTGAAGACTAAAGAGTTGATAGAGAAGAAAGGCAAGAGCAATGCTGCAAGGATGAACAAGAAGCGCAAAGAGATGTTGTTCAAGCCTGGTGATATGGTCTGGGTACATTTTCGCAAGGATAGGTTCCCGAAGCTGCGGAAGTCTAAGTTGAAGCCTCGTGGTGCTGGTCCTTACAAAGTGCTTGCCAAGATCAATGATAATGCATACTCGATAGATCTTCCAGTTGATGAGTTTGATGTCAGTAATTCTTTCAATGTTGCTGATTTGACACCATATGACGGAGAAGACCTTGGAGCGTCGAGGTCGACGTCTTTTGAAGGGGGGGAGATGATGAGGACATCCCTACTACACCACTACCTCCGTCATTGATAGATGAAGATGAACCTGCTGTGAAGCTCAAGTCCAATGAAGTTCGGATTGGACCAATTACAAGGGCTCGTGCGAAGCTACTTAAACAACAGGTGAACTTGTTTCTAAATGGTACTTTGATTGATGAGAACTTTATACTGCCTAAGTCCTATTACTTATGTATCATCAGGTATCAAGAGGAGACGAGCATCGCACGAGGAGGAGAGGAGCAGCTGGACATGAAGACGGACGTCAAGATGGACGTGAAGCTGGACATGGAGCTGGACATGAAGATATCTCATGGACGCGCGAGGGAGGAGCGGGAGGCATGCGCAAGAGGAGAAGAAGACGTCCAGGCCGGTCCAGCACCCGGTTAGACCGGCCGCCAGACCGGCCAGCCAGTCCACAGCCCGGTTGTGACCGGGCGCCAACCGGATGCGAAGCTCGTACCGGATTCCCGGTTTCCGCCCGGTTGACCGGACGCCAGACCGGCCGATCCGGTTGGCGCCCGGCCGACCGGACCCCAGACCGGACAGCCCGGTCCCTGGCCCGGTCAACCGGGCGCCAACCGGACTATTCCGAGTCTGTCTCGACCAGATCTGTTCTGGGTCGGTTATTTTCGTACTTTTTCGGCCTGAGGTCATCCTGAACTCCTATATAAGTCACCAGGACGCTCCCCTAGCTGCTTTAGACCACGTTTAAGATAAACCCTAGTTCTTAGTTGTTTGCTTATGCAAAACTATTGAATCCCTACACCATATTGCTTGATATTGTGTAGATCCTGAAAAAGTCTTGTGTGATCTGCTGTTCCATTGGGAATTAGACGGTTGCAACTTACCGCTTCGTGGTCGGCGGCTACGTGCGCAAGTGTGTGGAGTTGTGAATATCTTGCAGGGTTGAGAGCTGTTGCATTGGCGACAGGGACCAATCGAGAGATCTCGTTGCGTCATACAAGTTATCATCCACTACATCATCGTGTTTCTCCGCTGCCATCACCCCGTGATCATCATCACCACCGTTGCTTACTGAGAAGATCGGGCCACCCCATATCATCATCGATCGAGTGCACACACACATTATTAGAGGCACCTGCGCCTTTGCGCATAAAGTGCATGCGTATATATAAGTGTGTTTCTTGGCCACCAACGATATATAGATCGAGAGAGAGAGATTGAAATATATATATCCCCAAGAATATGTTCAAATATATATATTGAAATATATGCACGAATGATATGCAAGGTATGCCATGCGCGCATGCACACTAATTATATATATATTATGAGGCAACTTAATCAAATCTGTTTTCATTCGAGAGAACTTGTCAAAAATCAAGTTAATTAATTTATCAGCGCTAATTAGTTGGTCGCCTGCTTGATGCGCAATTAAGTGTCGTTGGCCTATATTTTTAGGGTTTAATTAGGGTTTAGGGTTTAGGGTTAGCTACCTAGGGGTTAGGGTTAGGGTTAGGGTTAATTAGGGTTTAGGGTCTAGGGTTTAGGGTTTTGTGTTTAGGGTTTAGTGTTTAGGGTTTAGGGTTTAGCTAGGGTTTAGGGTTCAGGGTTTAGGGTTTAGGGTTTAGTGTTTAGGGTGTTTAGGGATTAGGGATTAGGGATTAGGGAGATTAGGGTTTTAGGGTTTTATGGTTTAAGGTTTAGGGATCATCGATCGAGTGCGCACACACATTATTAGAGGCACCCGCGCAATTAAGTGTCGTTGGCCTATATATGTAGGGTTTAATTAGGGTTTAGGGTTTAGGGTTAGCTAGAGGTTAGGGTTTAGGGTTTAGGGTTTAGTGTTTAGGGTTTAGGGTTTAGTGTTTAGTGTTTAGGGTTTAGGGTCTAGGGTTTAGGGTTTAGTGTTTAGGGTGTTTAGGGTGTATGTTTAGGGTTTAATTAGGGATTAGGGATTAGGGTTTTAGGGTTTAAGGTTTAGGGATCATCGATCGAGTGCACACACATTATTAGAGGCACCCGCGCCTTTGCGCATAAAGTGCATGCGTATATAAGTGTGTTTTTTGGCCACCAACGATATATAGATCGAGAGAGAGAGAGATTGAAATATATATATATATCCCCAAGAATATGTTCAGATATATATTGAAATATATGCACGAATGATATGTGCAAGGTATGCCATGCGCGCATGCACACTAATTGTATATATATTATGAGGCAACTTAATCAAATGTGTTTTCATTCGAGAGAACTTGTCAGGATTCAAGTTAATTAATTTATCAGCGCTAATTAGTTGCTCGCCTGCTTGATGCGCAATTAAGTGTCGTTGGCCTATATATATATGTAGGGTTTAATTAGGGTTTAGGGTTAGCTAACTAGGGCTTTAGGGTTAGGGTTAGGGTTAATTAGGGTTTAGGGTCTAGGGTTTAGGGTTTGGGGTTTAGTGTTTAGGGTTTAGGGTCTAGGGTTAGGGTTTAGGGTTTAGTGTTTAGGGTTTAGGGTTTAGGGTTTAGGGGGTAGTGTTTATGGTTTAGGTTCTAGGGTTTAGGGTTTGGAGTTTAGGGTGTTTAGGGTGTACGTTTAGGGTATAATTAGGGATTAGGGGTTAGGGTTTTAGGGTTTAAGGTTTAGGGATCATCGATCGAGTGCACACACACATTATTAGAGGCACCTGCGCCTTTGCGCATAAAGTGCATGCGTATATATATAAGTGTGTTTCTTGGCCACCAACGATATATAGATCAAGAGAGAGATTGAAATATATTTAGGGTTTACGGTTTACGGTTTAGGGTCTAGGGTTAGGCCGGGTTTAGGGTTTAGTGTTTAGGGTTTAGGGTTTAGGGTTTAGAGTGTAGTGTTTAGGGTTTAGGGTCTAGGGTTTAGGGTTTAGTGTTTAGGGTGTACGTTTAGGGTATAACTAGGGATTAGGGATTAGGGTTTTAGGGTTTAAGGTTTAGGGATCATCGATCGAGTGCACACACACATTATTAGAGGTACCCGCGCCTTTGCGCATAAAGTGCATGCGTATATATAAGTGTGTTTCTTGGCCACCAAATATATATAGATCGAGAGAGAGAGATTGAAATATATATATATATATATCCCCAAGAATATGTTCAAATATATATTGAAATATATGCACGAATGATATGCAAGGTATGCCATGCGCGCATGCACACTAATTGTATATATATTATGAGACAACTTAATCAAATGTGTTTTCATTCGAGATCGAGAACTTGTCAAAATTCAAGTTAATTAATTTATCAGCGCTAATTAGTTGGTCGCCTGCTTGATGCGCAATTAAGTGTCGTTGGCCTATATATGTAGGGTTTAATTAGGGTTAGGGTTAGTGTTAATTAGGGTATAGGGTCTAGGGTTTAGTGTTTAGGGTTTAGGGTTTAGTGTTTAGGTTTTAGGTTTTAGGGTTTAGTGTTTAGGGTTTATGGGTTTAGGGTTTAGGGTTTAGTGTTTAGGGTTTAGGGTTAGTGTTTAGGGTGTTTAGGGATTAGGGATTAGGGTTTTATGGTTTAGGGTTTATGGTTTATGGTTTAAGGTTTAGGGATCATCGATCGAGTGCGCACACACATTATTAGAGGCACCCGTGCCTTTGCGCATAAAGTGCATGCGTATATATGTGTGTTTTTTGGCCACCAATGATATATAGATCGAGAGATAGAGATTGAAATCCCCAAGAATATTTCAAATATACGCACACACATGAATTATTAGAGGTACCCGCGCCTTTGCGCATAAAGTGCATGCATATGTGTGTTGTTCTGGCCACCAACGATAGATCTCGAGAGAGAGAGAGATTGAAATCCCCAAGAATTAGGACCCCCTTGCACAAGTGTTGGCCATCTATATATAATATGAATCCCAAGAATGTTCATACATGATAGGGCATATGTGTGAAGCAAAAAATTTCCGAGAACTTGTAAAGATTCAAATTTATCAGTGCTAATGGAAACTAGTGCACATTAGAGGACCCCCTTGCACACGTGTTGGCCATCTATGTATAGTTTGAATCCCAATAATGTTCATACATGATAGGCTATATGTGAATCAATTTTTTCTTTCAAGAACTTGTCAAGATTCAAATTTATCGGTGCTAATGAAAACTAGTGCGCACTAGACGAGCCCCTTGCGCAAGTGCTGGCCATTACATATAGTTTAAATCTCAAGAATGTTCATACATGATAGGCCATATGTGCAAAGGAATTTTTTTTCCCCTGAGCTTGTCAAAATTCAAGTTTATCGGTGCAAATGGAAACTAGTCCAAAAAATTACATAGAGGTCCAAAAGAACTAGACAATTACTAATAGGACCTGCAACTTTACAAAAAGGACCCCAAAACATATATAAGAAAATCAATCGAGTCCTTCTGGAACACACATCAGATCTCTGCTCTGCATCCTTTCCAGCAACTCCGTCGCCGGGTGATACGTCGCAAGCATATCTATAATTTTTGATGTTCCATGCTTGTTTTACACCAATTACTATATATTTTAAGGGACTAACCTATTAATAGTTGCAAAAGTGCACAAGTTGTTGGTTTCAACTTTGTTGTGCAGGAAATAGGCAAATATGAAAGGAAATAGCTCATTATGGTGAAATCTGGAATTTCCCGGAATCTGTCCCTGCTGAACACTTTTCAAAGATCGCTTCATAACTCCATCAAAACGACGTCCACTGGAAAATTCGTAAACTACAAAGTTGTAGAAAATTTCAAACCGAACAATTTGGACATCTTATTCGTCCAGAACGGACATTGGATGCATCCGGCAGAGCAGAATTACTGCGGAGGTTCGTGCAGTCTCGGGACTCCGAAAGTTGGTGACGTATTTGACACAAACTCTTTCCATACTTGGATATTTCGGCCCAACCACGAGTTGTGAGGCTCATGAAGGACAGAGGGGAGTCCTAGGAAGGTTGTAGAGGTGCCCAAGAGCCTTTGGATCAAAGGGGCATCCATCCCATGGCCTAGATTGCATCTCCAACATTATATATTGAGAGGAAACCCTATTTTTGGAGGCCCCCAAGCATTGTCACGAAAATCCTCCTCCTTGGCAGCAGCCAAGGAGGGGGAAACACTCATCTACACCAGCACCAACTCAAGGAATAAGAAGGCTAAGGGGCAGCGCTCCCCCATGATGCCGGCGGCGGGGAAGGAGTCCCCCGCGCCGCCGCCGGCGCCGCCCACGCCTCCGCCTCCCGGTGCTCCTCGCTGAGCCCTCCAACGTCTTCACCGCCATCTCCATCACCAACTCCTCATTGTATTCAGTGGTCCATCCTCTCACAAACCTCTGTACCTCCCTATGTAAACATGTTGTTTGATGCTATAAGTTATAATCCTATGATCTATGTCATGTTGCCATAGTTTATTTGTTCTTTGATTGATTGGTTGTTTCTCTTTGGTTCATTAGAGTTGTATGTTGATATGTTACCGTCCTTGGTGCCCATTATATTTGTGCGCGTATGGATCAAGCACCATAGGGTTGGTAGTACTTGTATACTAGAAGGGGGAAGTTCTGCCGGAGTGACAGAAACCTAAGGACGCGAACCGGATAGTTGCATGTATGGAGTAAGAGGACCATTTACTTAAGGCTATGGTTGGGGAAACCTTAATGCTTGCTAGTATTTACGGATGTTTGCTAGCACGCCAATCATATAATACTTGTAATCCCGGAGGGAGAGCATGTATATTTAGCCTCTCCTACATAGAAAGGTGCATCGAAGACATTGAACCCAAGATCTTCACTAATTGATCTTGGACAAAGCCACTACTATTACCACCGCCTTTCCACACTCATGGTACTGTTAGTTTAGTTTGTTTTATTGCTGCAGCACTAACATTTATTCCGTGTATTTCACTGTTCTGCAAAGTCACCTCTCATACCCGTTATCGCTCTAGTTTTATTTCCTAGATATTGCAAACGCTTAGTGTGCGTAGAGTTGTATCAATGGTTGATAGAACTTGAGAGAATGTTTATCTACCTTTAGCTCCTCGTTGGGTTCGACACTCTTACTTATCGAAAAGGCTACACGCGATCCCCTATACTTGTGGTTTATCAAGACCTTTTCTGGCGCCGTTGCCGGGGAGCAGTAGCGTAGGTGAATATTTTCGTGTGCACTTGTTTGCTTTATCTCTAAGTAGTTTTACTTCTTGTACCTAGTTGTTCTCTATCTCTTGTATGGATAGGGAATGTGAATTACAAAAAAAATTAGTTGTACTTCTTATATAAAAAAATAAATAAATAATGTTTTCAGAAAAGAAAAGTGATTGGAAAGATGAGTAATAGTGAAGTGGGGGTCGACCTTGAACACTTGTGTTCATGCCTGCGAAACCAAAACAATTCTTTCCATGGAAGCTTTTCATTAAAAACTTGTAAATAGTGTATATAGTGTACATATCTCGCTGTAAATAGAATGTATAGATAACCCCTAGTTTGTTATGCAAGTTTGTCACTATGCTGCCTAGAAAACAGATTTCCTGTGCCCCACTGTAGAAAATTTTAAAAATCATCAGAATGTCATCTTAATCTGAAATTTCTTGAGTGTATAGTAGTGTTTGCTATCTAACATTCGTTAGTTCTGACTTTTCTGATTTGAGGTACGTAGACAGATCTAATAATTCAATCTTTACGGACTGATTCTGTTGAGACAGATTTCCTGTGCTGTGCTGCAAAAATTCGTGAAAAATCTCAGTATGGCATCTTGATCTTAAATTTTTTTGTGCATAGACCTGAGGTTATGATATGTATTTCATTAATCATGAGTTTTTCGATTTGAGCTACGTAACTATCTCATTGAGTGACATCTTACAGAGTGTTCAGTTTTGACAGATTTCTATTCTCTTTGTTTAAATATTGTACTTAGGATTCAAAAGTTTCCTTCGTTTTCGACGTACGATCGAAATAATAAGAAACCTCAGTATTACAGTGGCTAAATATTTGATAGATTTTATAGAAATTAGGAATACTTGAACACTTGTGGATTTTATTTAATGAGTACTAACCTACTAATGAGTTTTGTGAAGTTTTATGTGGATGCAGTTTTTAAGTTCCAATCAATATGGTGATATAAGATGAGCAAGAGGATGCAAGAGCTCAAGCTTGGGGATGTGCAGATAGATCCCAAGAGAATATTCAAGAAGATGAAAATATCTAAGATTGGGGATGCCCAAGGCATCCCCCTATTCATCAACCAACATGAGGTTGTCTCCTTCAAACTCAATATTACCCATCCACATGTAAGCATTGTATATAGTTGCTTTTATTATCTTTGGATTTATCCTATTTAGTTTTATTAGGTTCTTTATTAGGTTCTTGTTTCTTTGTCAGATTCACTTATAATTGGAAAACAACAATAAAAAAAAGGGGGTTTGAGAGCTCCATCAAATAATCATACCCATCTTAAATGGCTATAAAGAAAGAGCTTTATGGGAGACAACCCAATATGTTTATATTTCTGTTATTTACTGCTTTGTTGAGTCTTGGAAGTCATTACTACTGTAATGACCTCTCCTTATCATGTTTGTTTTGTTTTTGTGCCAAGAATTGCCTCTAATGGTAAGAAAGTGGTATTTGGGAGATTTGCAATCTTGCTTACTGTTTCTGGTTCGTCACGAGAAAAATTGCCAAAAATCACCAGAACGTAAGTTTGAGCTGCCAATTTACGAGCATCTTCCCCAGGTATTTATATAACTTTCATTAGTTCAGAGTTTTTCGAGTTACGCAGTGTAACTATTTTTCAAAAATCAATTTTTACGAACTTTTCTGTTTTGACAGATTCTTGCACTGTTTTGCATTTGCATCTTTTTGCCCACCTTTTTGAGTTCTCTTGATCAAAGAACCTTATTAAAGTTGTGATACAGTAGCTAATGCTTATTAAAATGCTTTTCATATGTCATACTGAACTTTGTAGATTTGATTAATATTATCATTGCACTAACGCTGCTAATGAGATTTGTGATGAGTTTTGTATGAAGGAAGTTTTGTATGAAAGAAGTTTTCAAGCTAATGAGATGAAGAATGGACGAAAGCTCAAGCTTGGGGATGACCATGTCAGCCCAAGATATATTCAAGAAGTACAAGCGTCAAAGCTTGGGGATGCCCAAGGCATCCCCTTCTTCATCAATAAAAATATCAGGTCCTGTTTCTGTTCACTATATTTTTATTGCTTCATATACTATGTGTTATTCTTGGAGCATCTTTATTTTCTGTTGTGTATTTTATTTTCAATAAAGTGGGCATCATCATACCATGTTTTTTTGGGAGAGAGACACGCTCCGTTTTAATTGTATGAACGCTCTAGTTTTCACTCTTATTGTTCAACGAGCGTTTTATTTTTGCTAGTACTGCGTTTAGCTCTGGTTTTTCACTCCTATTTTGTTCAGAGCTTGTTAGTATGCTTCAGTTATATATGATTAGCTCTCTGATCTTTAATGAATATTATAAATGAGAGTTGTTTCAAATAAGTTGATTGGTGTTGGATATAAGTAAAAAGGTTTCATATTAGTAGTGATGAAAATGGAAGATCTCCTCTGATGTTTCAATTGGGTTGAATTGATCATTTAGTTTAGACTTTTAATATCACCATATGCTTTAATTAATAAGTTTTGTCGCTATGCATGATTATGACCATTATTGCTCTCTTAGTTGGTCGCTTTCTTTCTTTTTACTAGCCTTCATTCTGTACTGAGTATGATCTCGACTCATGCATCCAACCACCAAAAACCAAAATATGCCAAAAGTGTCCACCATACCTACCTATATGTGGTATTTCACCGCCACTCCAAGTAAATTTACATGTGCTACCTTTAAAACCTTCAAAATAATTCCTTGTCTTTGCAATATATAGCTCATGGGAAAGTAGCTTAAAAACTATTGTGGTAAAGAATATGTCGCATATGTATCTTATTTCTTATAAGTTGCTTGTTGAGCGGTAACCATGTTTCTGGGGAAGCCATCAACTATTACACTTTTGTTGAATATCATGTGAGTTGCTATGCATGTTCGTCTTATCTGAAGTAAGGGTGATTTGCCATGAGTTGAATGGTTTGAGTATGCATATTGTTAGAGAAGAACATTAGGCCACCAACCAAAGACATGTATCATGGTGGAAGTTTCAGCTTGGACATTAATCCTCAATCTCGTATGAGAAATTTATGTTGCCAAAAGCTTTAAGCTTAAAGAGGAGTCCATTTGTCTATTGTCCATGTTGTCCCGGTATGGATGTCTAAGTTGAGAATAATCAAAAGCGAGAAATCCAATGCGAACTTTCTCCTTAGACCTTTGTACAGGTGGCATGGAGGTACCCCTTTGTGAAACTTGGTTGAAACATATGTAATGCGATGATAATCCATGGAAATCCGAGCTAATTAGGACAAGGTGCGGGCACTATTAGTATTCGATGCATGAGGCTTGCAACTTATAGGAAGTTTTATACATAACCTATATTACTTATTGCTACCGTTGACACAATTGTCTCTCTTAAAATTTTATATCTCTATGTTTTCAAAATAAAAAGTTCTAGCACATGTTTAATATCTGCTTCCCTCTGCGAAGGGCCATTCTTTTACTTTTATGTTGAGTCTTCATCTTCTAAGTTATATGCACCGTCTTATGAGAGCATAGTTGTCATTCTTAGTTCTATGTGCATGGTCCGAAAATTATTATTGATTGAATCATGAATGTGTTATTATTTGTTCTTAAATTATTTGTATCTAGTCATCCTTTGAACTTTGAAGGTGCATGTCACCTCAAAAATTATTCTTTTTATCACTTACCTACTCGAGGACGAGCAGGAGTTAAGCTTGGGGATGTTGATACGTCTGTCGTCGTGGTGAACGAGCAGATGCCATGGGATGGCTTAAGTTGGGGCCGAATGTGCGCTAGAGGATTCGGGGGAGGGTTTGTGATTAGATTGGACGAACTTCCGGATACTTTCCTCTAGAACACAACCGAAGGTAGCGATACAAGAAGAAGAACACAAGGAAGAACTCTGCTCTAGATCTTTCTCTTTATTGCTCTTAGCAAGATACAAGTTTTTGGGTACAGGGTGTTTCGTTACACTACTTGGTCGTCTATCTGATTGTGCGTACTACTAGCTCGTGCCCGTAATGGGGGTGCCCCTTCTCCTTATATAGGGGAGAGGTGGCTTACAGGGCAACAAACCCTAATGGCATCTTTGACTAGACAAACTACTTTACAAAGCTACTTTAGTCACAAATGGCGGCGCCGGCTTCTTTAATCCTGGAGGCTGACGTCCTCCGGTTGCTTTTGGCGTCACCCTCACCTTTGGCGTCAGGACTTCGTTTAAAGTTACTTTGCTTAGCTCATCTTTGTCCTCTAGCTCTGGAGAGAATCTTTGACCAGCCTTGCCGACGTGCTCTTCTTACCGGTAGCCCGGTATCTTCTTTACCCGGTTCCGGTATACCCCTCTTGGGGACACCGGCTTAGCTTTACTTAGCCAAAACTCTTAACTTTGACCTCCGGTATCAATATTAAACTGGTATCTTGATGGCTCAAACCATCCGGTTTGGCATGCCTTTGGCATACCGGGGGTCATCCCCCCAACATTAGTCCCCGAAGCTGGTATAGTCTGACGGATTCTATCCAACAGACCATGCCAGTTTCTCATATCTGAAGGTACCGGTTTAATCTTTCCGGTGGTCAGCTTAGTTTTCGGCATCTTTGCCGAACTCACGCCTTTTCTCTCTTTGTAAGGTATTTTCCGGCATCTTATTCTCCGGTGTCTTAGACATTAACTCTCTCCTCGGCGAAGTCGAGAATTTCTCGGGTACAGTGCCTGTCAGTGACATGCGCACTGTACCTGACGCGCCAGTGTCAGTGGTCACTTCCCTTCGGCTTCTGCATCCTCATTAACTGCGTCACACCGGATCTGGGCAGCCGTTCCGGATCTGTGCGGCGACCCTGTGGCTTCTTATTTTTCACGCGTGTATCCTCGCGCCACGTGGCGGCCCACGAGGCGAACCGCCGCGGCCCAACGGTTACAGCCCACTAACTCTTTCTTCTATAAAAGGAAAACCACTCCTTCTTCCTCCTCTCTTCGCCTTCACAAGTCCTTCGCGCACACAGAGCTCTAGCCCTCTTGCGCCCTCGCCATTTCCTGAGCTCCGCCGCCCATCGGACTTCCGCAACTGCTCCGCTAGGCCTCGCCAAGCTTTGCCACGTGGAGATTCCTCGCGGCGCTGTTGCAGCGGTTCCAGTGTTCGCGCTCCGACGACCTCGTCTTCACCTCCTCGTCGGCAGGCTTCCTCAGCAAGTGCGAGCTCATCGCCCCACCGGCGACCTTCTTCTTCTGCACCTCCGCCGCCTCAGGTTAGGCCAGATTCACCTTTACCCCTCTCTTCTTTGCTTTCCAGATCTTGGGCCGGTAGGGTATTTACTTCCTCTTTTCTTTTGCTTTTTCTCTTATTCGTAGATCTTCGCTCAAGGGTAGATCTGGGGAAAACCGTTTTCCGGGTAGATCCGCATGTCTAGCAGCCAGTCTGTTTCCACGTCTTCCTCCAGTAGCAAAGCTTCCGACGGGCTAACCGCAGATCTTGACCGGATGGATTCCGATACCGGTAAAAATCAAGAGGCCGGCAGCTCTAGCCGAGCCCCCGTGGCAAATCTATCCAACATCACACGCGGAGCCTGGAAAGGCTCCGACGTCACAGAGCATGAGATCGACTGGCTTTACCGGTCCAGAAGGATACCAGAAGGAGTCTCCTGCCGGCTTCCTGGCGACGAAATCGAACCGGTGCTCAATCCCAGTGAGTACGTCGTCTTTATTGCTCACTTCGAGCGCGGCTTCGGCCTTCCTGCCTCCGATTTCTTCCGCCAATTCCTCGATTTCTACAAACACCTCACCATCTTCCTGGCAACGCCATTTTCTACCTCTCTTGCTATGCCACCTTCATGGAGGCCTACATTGGCATCCGTCCCACTCGCGAAACCTTCGCTCGTTTCTTTGCTCTTCGGATTAACTCCGTTCAGGGCAAGGACATTCCTAAGCCCAAACCCCCCGTTCAATGCGGGTCTTGTATCATCGGCTCCCGCCAAGGGAGCTCCTTCTTTAAGTTTACCGGTCTCGAGTCATGCCGGGCATGGCAAGAGACCTTTTTTTACGTGAAGAACACCGGCGAGGCTGATCTTATCAACCTGCCGGCTTTCAATCCGGCGCCGTCCAGAAAAACCAACTGGAGCTACTCCCCCGGGACGAATCTTTCCGAAACAAACCGGGTAGTACGCTTCATGGAGAAGTTGATGAAGGAGACCAACATCTGCTCCGACGATATTATCCGCGCATTCATTTCACGCCGGGTGCTTACTCTTAAAAGCTGGGCCCACAAGATGAGCGAGATGTACGGTCCCGGCGATCCCACGAAGATCACCGGCCTCCCCCTGAGCAAGAAGGATGTTGTCCTCAAGGCTAGGCAGATCTGCCAGACTGCCATGCCGTTTGATTGGGAGTGGGGTTTCCTGCCTCTTAGCTCCACCAACCCTCCAACTGAGGAAGTAAGAGATTGTGCAACCCGGGTTGTTGTACCGGTAACTTTTGCGTTGTGGCTAATCAACAGTTCGTTTGTTTTTAGGCCAAGGCCCGCTTCCCTCGCATCGAAGCAGATCGGCGAGGCCCTTGCCGGAAGCGCCCTCTGGACCGGGTAGACCCAGATCCTTACATCTACTGGTCTGACCTCAAGATGGGACGGACTCACACCTCGCGCCCCGGTAACTTCTCCTCTGAAGCTCCTGGCTCCGTCGACGACCTCCCTGTGCTTGAGGTATCTTTCTTTTCCGGTCTCTCATACTTTACTGTGATTCCTCCTCTGTAGATGCTCCCTCAGCCAGCACCCAACCGCAGGTCCACGAGCATGTTGCTCCCGTGAGGGCCGAGGCTGGCGATGAGTTCGTGTAGAATCTTGCTCCCCAGCTCAAGAAGAACAAGGCCCCGGCACCCGATACCGGTTCGAGCCAAGCTCCTCCCGTCAAACGCCAGCGGATCGAGGTGGTCGGGGGAAAGGCTGTGGCCTAGAAGCGCCGCATAGGCAAACAGATGCCCACTGCTTCTGGGTAAGCCCTTGTTTCACTTCTTGTTTTGTTTTTACCATCTTTTTCTTCCGGTTGCTTTTTCCAACTCTTTCTTTTTCTCTCGCTCAGCCCTGCGCTCAAGCTTGGCCCAAGGCCTGAGAGCTCTGAGGGAACCGTAAGGACCTCATCTCCTTCTCACCCAAGCCCGGCACCGTCTGGTGCCGGCAACGTCTCTGCCTCCCCTCTGGGGGGCACCTCAAGTTCGGGGCGCGCGGCCCCTACACCTCCTGATCACCGCGCAGAGGAGGAGCATGCCTCCCCTCAAGAAAAACAGGATACTGGCGCCAGCAACACCGGCGCCGATACAGAAGCTGCCGGGCGGGCGGAACCTCTGGTTCCTGCCGCCCCCAAAAGGAAGAAGAAGAAGAGTACAGACGCCTCTCCCTCCAAGCCAATGCCACCGCCGGAGGCCCCCAGCGCCAAGCCAACCGAGGCCACGCCAACGCCACCGCCAGAAGCTTTCAAGGCCGCCAACGAGAAGGCCACGGCTTCCGGTACCTCCTCCGCCAATCCGCAGCCACTAACGCTGCATGCCGGCCGTGCCGCTGTCGCAGCCGGAGGGAAACCTTCCGGCATCTTGGGCCGGATAACAGAGCTGAAGCGCGAAGGCCACGATCTGGGGCATCTTCTCCCCTATGCTGAAAAGTGGAATGCTGCGGATGTATCCACAGCTACACGTGGCCTGGGGAAGGACCGGCTTCCGGCGCTGGATCCCTCTGGCCCCCGGTGCACGGAGGAGCACTTCACGCGGCTGCGGCGCGCGGTGAGGGAGCTGGACAACGCGTGTCATGATGCCACCCACAACATGGTGGTAAGTTTTTACCAAACCCTTGTTGATTTTTCAATTTTCTCAATTCATGCCGGTTTCTTTCTTTTCCGGATCTTGTCTATCTTCCCAGTCCCCGAGTTTTGTGTTGAGAGCGCAGCTCTTAGCGCAAAACTCAAGTAACCACTTAAAAAACCGGCATGCCCAGTCCCCGAGTTTCGGGTTGAGAACGCAGTTCTTAGCGCGAAACTTAGGTAAAAACTCAAAAAACCGGCTTCTTTTTCTAACATCTTTTCTTGAACAGAGCACTGCCGACGCTCGGAAGCACCTCTTTGAGGAGCTTCTTTGGGAGCACCGGGATCTCGCTGAAGCGCACAGCAAGTGCCAAGGTGAGCTCTTTTGTGCCTCCGGCATCTTTTTTACCGGAAGGTTTTCTTCCTTAGTACTTATGGCTTTTCTGCTTAACAGCCATCCTGGAAGCTTCCGTTGAAGCCCTCAAGAATCAGCTCGCCGCACTTCAAGGTACTACTCTTTCTTTTCCGGTTAACTTGTTTCTTCCTTACTTTACCAGCTGCAACTTTGTTGACACTTTCTTTCCGGTCTCCAGCTGAAAAAGAGCAGCTCCTCCAGGACCACTGCAAGGCTCTGGACGCCCAGGAGATCTACTCCAAGGGGCTGAAGGACCAGCTTATTCAGTTCGGCATGCGGCACAACAAAGAAATGAAGGATGCCCAGATTGCCGCCGAAGCCAAGCTGAATGAGGCTCTGGAGGATGCCAACAACTCCAACGTCGTGCTGCGGGCTGAACTGGAGGAGGTGGGCAAGGCGCGGAAAGCAGCTGAGGACCGGGTCGCGCTCATAGAGGCAGAGCAGAAGGAATACGACCTTCTGGTCATGCAAACCGACGCGCTCGCCCTTCGTAAGTTTTCTTCTCTCTTTTCTGGCTTCTGCTTATAAGCTTTTGCCGTCCGGTAACATGTCCTTACCTCTGTTCCTTGTTTTGCAGATCTCTTTCCGGATTCACAGGCTTATGCTGTCCAGAAGGTAACAGAGCACCGGGCCGCGCAAGAATTTAAGAACATGGATGCGCCCTGGGACGCCTATGACCATCTGGTCGCCCTGAACGCGCGGGTCTCCCACATGCGCTCTGTGGATCACATCCCTGAGGTGGCGACCCTGCTCTGCAAGGTGCTCTGGCCAGAGGAGGAGGTGCCGGTTGACTTAGTGCTTGCCAACGAGCGCCTGAAAGGTGCCGGCCGGAGGATCCGGGAGTGGCAATGCTCAGCAGCCCGTGCCGGAGCGGATTCGGCGCTGCGCGTTGCCTGCTCCTGGTACCCGGAGCTAGACTTGGACGCCCTCGTTGGCGTGCGCGAAGATGCTCCAACCGATATGGATCCGGTCCTTACCGTGAAGCGGGAGGATCGAGCCTACCGGATTGCGGAGTACGCCTCGATGCGCACCTTCATCCCCCCTCCTCCAGGCGTCAAGGACTATCTCAGCGACGAGGAAGAAGAGGACGAGGAAGATGAAGATGCCGCAGCTGTTGACGCGCTTCCGGAGGCTCCTGCTGCCTGAACTTGCATATCCTGCTTTGCTTTGCCCTGTGTTACTTCAAACAATGCTTATTAAATTCTACCCCGGTATGCCGGGGTCTATGATGTAATATAAAACTTAGCCTTTTGGCTTTTGGTTGTGGTACAACAATTTATGCCGGTATGCTATACCGGTATGTTATTAAGCTGTGTTTGTCTCGCTAACTTAGCACTTTGCTCATGGTTTGCCTTTATTATCTTGCACTGTGAAGATTCTGAAATTGTTTCGGCATTCAATCCAATGCACACTTGGTTCTTTTGCTTTGGCTCTGCCTACCCTCTGGATTTTTTGGCATATGAGTGATACGTCCCCGACGTATCCATAATTTCTGTCGTTCCATGCTTGTTTTATGACAATACTTACATGTTTTGCTTGCACTTTATAATGTTTTTATGCGTTTTCCGGAACTAACCTATTAACGAGATGCCACAGTGCCAGTTCCTGTTTTCTGCTGTTTTTGGTTCCAGAAAGGCTGTTCGGGCAATATTCTCGGAATTGGACGAAATCAACGCCAAACCTCCTATTTTTCCCGGAAGGCTCCAGAACACCGAAGAAGAGTCGGAGAGGGGCCAGGGGCCACCACACCACATGGCGGCGCGGGCCAGACCCTGGCCGCGCCGGCCTAGGGTGTGGCGCCCCCAGGTGCCCCCCTGCGCCGCCTCTTCGCCTATAAAATCCCTTTCGACCTAAAAACGCAGTACCAATTGACGAAACTCCAGAAAGACTCCAGGGGCGCCGCCACCGTCGCGAAACTCCAATTCGGGGGACAGAACTCTGTCCCGGCACCCTGCCGGGACGGGGAAGTGCCCCCGGAAGCCATCTCCATCGACGCCACCGCCTCCATCATGCTCCGTGAGTAGTTCCCCCATGGACTACGGGTTCTAGCAGTAGCTATGTCGGTATACTCTCCACCATGTACTTCAATACAATGGTCTCATGAGCTGCCTTACATGATTGAGATTCATCTGATGTAATCGGTGTTGTGTTTGTTGGGATCCGATGGATGATACATTATGATTAGTCTATCTATAAAGTTTGTGAAGTTATTGTTGCTGCAATCTTGTTATTCTTAATGCTTGTCACTAGGGCCCGAGTGGCATGATCTTAGATTTAAGCTCTATAATTATTGCTTAGATTGTATCTACAAGTTGTATGCACATGTCACTGTCCGGAACCAAAGGCCCCGAAGTGACAAGAATCGGGACAACCGGAGGGGATGGCGGTGATGTGAGGATCACATGTTTTCACGGTGTGTTAATGCTTTGCTCCGGTACTCTATTAAAAGGAGTACCTTAATATCCAAAGAGAGTTTCCCTTGAGGCCCGGCTGCCACCGGCTGGTAGGACAAAAGATGTTGTGCAAGTTTCTCATTGCGAGCACGTACGACTATATACGGAAAACATGCCTACATAATTAATAAGCCTGATGTTCTTTCTTAATGCTTTGATTCCTATCAATTGCCCAACTGTAATTTGTTCACCCAACACTTGTCACTTATTGGAGAGTTACCACTAGTGTAGATCGCTGGGAACCCCGGTCCATCTCTCATCATAATATACTTGTTCTACATGTCATTGGAAGTAGTATCAACTATTTTCCGGTGCCATTGCTCTCATATTGCTATTACTGCTGCTGTGTTACTGTTACTATTGCTGTCATATTACTGCTACTTTCACATCACCCCTGTTGCTAGTGCTTTTCCAGGTGCAGCTGAATTGACAACTCAGTTGTTAAGGCTTATCAGTATTCTTTACCTCCCCTTGTGTCGAATCAATAAATTTAGGTTATACTACCCTCGAAGACTGTTGCGATCCCCTATACTTGTGAGTCATCAAGACTATTTTCTGGCGCCGTTGCCGGGGAGGCATAGCTCTACTCATAAGTTCACCTGGGGAGTACACTCTACCTCTCTCTCTGTTTTATTTTATTTTGTTTTGCTTAGTTTACTTTTGTCTAGTTTATTTGTGCTTAGTTTATTTCTGTCTAGTATTAGTTTGCGTAGTTTACTTTTGCTTAGTTTATTTTTGTCTTGTTTTATTTGTCTCATATACCCAAAAATCCATAAAAATTTGAAAAACAAAAAAATTTAAAACTGCTGTTATGGGAGAACCTACAACCTACTTGGAGCTTATAGAATGCTATAATAATTATAGAGAATCAAGAACTGGTAAAATAATGAGTGCTATGATAGAAAAATTGAATACAATGGCTAGAATCTTGCTTAGACGCCATGATATAAACTGTTGCTCTCAACAGGATAAGCATTTTAAATTTCAATGTGGCTCTAGTGAGGAATATTTTATTAAGAGCTATAATCGGAATTGCTATATTCATTATGGGTTCGAAGAGGTAGAACAATTTGTCTTATTTATGGGAGCCTCCGAGATAGAATCCTTCATGGTTGAGAATTATGAAACTTGTGCTATTTGTAAGGACCTTAAAGATTATGTCTCTACTATCCTTAATTCTTGCATAGAATGCTACAGTAGGAATCCTTATATCCTTGATTATAAAGAGAGACACATTAATGCACAAGAATGCACTCACAATTTGCAGGAACCGGTGGAAGAAGAAATTGATGAACCTGAAAGCTCATTGGATGAAAAAGAGGAGGAAATTGATGAACCTGAAAGCTCATTGGATGAAAAAGAAGAGGAGAGTGACGAACAAAAGGAGGAAGAATGGATTAGCTACCCATGCCAACCTTCTAATGAGAGTAACTCTTTATCTCTTACACTATTTGATTGTCCTCCATGCTTACCGAAAGAGGTTGAATGTTATGTTCCTGTGGATTCTCTTGAAATATTCCCTATGAGTAAAACTTGTGAGAATAATTATGCTACTGTTATATATGATAATCCATGCTACTTTGATAAATCTTATGATAATGCTTTGTTTGTGCCTGATGTCGAAATGCATGGTACTAAAGAATTTTGCTTGGCAAATGTTTATGATAAAGCTCTAGATGATGGTCCTATGTTACTTGATAATATTAATTGTGCTACTAATGAAAATGGGATTGGAGAGTTATTGACTTTATCTATGTGTCCCATATCTCTTGAGATTGATCAACTACCTTGTTATATTATTAATAAAAGTAAGTTTGAAAGTTTTAATTCCACTATTCTTGAACTTGATAAAAATTATATGTTTGTGGATCATGAAAAGTATGCTGCATGTGATAGTTATATTGTTGAGTTTGTTCATGGAGCTACTGAAAATTATTATGAGAGAGGAAAATATGGTTGTAGAAATTTTCATGGTACTAATACACCTCTCTATATGCTGAAATTGTTGAAGTTACACTTGTTCTATCTTCTTATGCTTGTCACTTTGTTCTTCATGAATTTATTTGTGTACAAGATTTCTTTTCATAGGAAGCATGTTAGGCTTAAATGTGTTTTGAATTTGCCTCTTGAAGCTCTCTTTTGCTTCAAATACTATTTCTTGCGAGTGCATCAGTAAAACTGCTGAGCCCATCTTAATGGCTATAAAGAAAGCAACTTCTTGGGAGATAACCCATGTGTTATTTTGCTACAGTACTTTGTTTTATATTTGTGTCTTGGAAGTTGTTTACTACTGTAGCAACCTCTCCTTATCTTAGTTTTGTGTTTTGTTGTACCAAGTGAAGCCTCTAATCGAAGGTTGATACTAGATTTGGATTTCTGCGCAGAAACAGATTTCTATCTGTCATGAATCTGGGTCTAATTCTCTGTAGGAAACTCAGAATATTATGCCAATTTACATGCGTGTTCCTCAGATATGTACGCAACTTTCATTAGTTTTGAGTTTTATGATTTGAGCAACGGAAGTATTTTATTAAAATTCGTCTTTACTGGCTGTTCTGTTTTGGCAGATTCTGTCTCTGTTTTTTTGCATTGTCTCTTGTGGACTTTAAGCGAGGTTTTCTAGACGTAGAGAGCTGTAGCTGATGTTTTATTGAGTTCTTGCAATGTGCCACTACAGGACCAAGGTGGATTCAAATTTTTTTGAGTACTAACCCCTCTAATGAAGTTTATGAGAAGTTTGGTGTGAAGGAAGTTTTCAAGGGTCAAGAGAGGAGGATGATATATGATCAAGAAGAGTGAAAAGTCTAAGCTTGGGGATGCCCCCGTGGTTCATCCCTGCATATTTCAAGAAGACTCAAGCGTCTAAGCTTGGGGATGCCCAAGGCACCCCCTTCTTCATCAACTTATCAGGTTCCTCCCCTGAAACTATATTTTTATTCGGTCACATCATATGTGCTTTACTTGGAGCGTCTGTGTGTTTATTTTTGTTTTTGTTTGAATAAATTCGGATCCTAGCAATCCTTGTTTGGGAGAGAGACACGCTCCGCTTTTTCATATGAACACTTGTTCTTCGTTTTACTTTTAATGTTTAATGATAAAAGTTGGAAGCTACAATACTTATGGTTATTTGGTTGGAAACAGAAAATGCCTCATAATGTCTTGGATAATTTGACACTTGGCAATTGTTTTGAGCTCTCAAGTAGATCATGATTTAAGTTTTTTTCATGTAGTTTAAACCTATTAGTGGAGAACTACCGTAGAGCTTGTTGAAATTGGTTTGCATAATTGATCTCTCTTAAGGTCTAGATATTTTCTGGTAAAGTGTTTGAGCAACAAGGAAGACAGTGTAGAGTATTATAATGCTTGCAATATGTTCTTATGTAAGTTTTGCTGTACCGGTTCATACTTGTGTTTGCTTCAAACAACCTTGCTAGCCCAAAGCCTTGTACTGAGAGGGAATGCTTCTCATGCATCCAAATACTTGAGCCAAAAACACTATGCCATTTGTGTCCACCATACCTACCTACTATGTGGTATTTCCTGCCATTCCAAAGTAAATTGCTTGAGTGCTACCTTTAAACAATTTAAAATGCTTCTCAATTTGTGTTAATGTTTTATAGCTCATGAGGAAGTATGTGGTGTTTATCTTTCATTCTTGTTGGGCAACTTTCACCAATGGACTAGTGGCTTCATCCGCTTATCCAATAGTTTTGCAAAAAAGAGCTGGCAATGGGATTCCCAGTCCCAAATTAATCAAACTAAATAGACACTCCTCCATGGTATGTGATTGTTGGACGGCACCCGAAGGATTCGGTTAGCCATGGCTTGTGTAAGCAAAGGTTGGGAGGAGTGTCATCATAATAAAACTAAAATAAAAAGGCACTCCTTCATGGTATGAGATTGTTGGCAGGCACCCGAGGATTCGGTTAGCCATGGTTTGTGAAAGAAAGGTTGGAAGGAGTGCCACCCAAAAATAAAATAAAATGGGAGCCGCTCTTTGAAGGTTTGTCCGGGCAAGGGGTTAGAGTGCCCACTACCATTCGTTGACAACAACAAACACCTCTCAAAATTTTACTTTTATGCTCTCTTTATGTTTTCAAAACCAAAGCTCTAGCACAAATATAGCAATCAATGCTTCCCTCTGCGAAGGGCCATTCTTTTACTTTTATGTTGAGTCAGTTTACCTACTTCCTTCCATCTTAGAAGCAAACACTTGTGTTAACTGTGCATTGATTCTTACATACTTGCATATTTGCATTCATCATATTACTCTATGTTGACAATATCCATGAGATATACATGTTGAAAGTTGAAAGCAACCGCTGAAACTTATATCCTCCTTTGTGTTGCTTCGATGCCTTTACTTTGAATCTATTGCTTTATGAGTTAACTCTTGTGCAATCTTTTGATGCTTGTCTTGAAAGTACTCTTCATGAAAAGTTTTGCTATATGTTATCTACTTGTTAGCAACTATAGATTATTGCCTTGAGTCACTTCATTCATTTCTTATGCTTTGTAACAGTATGATCAAGGTTATGTAAGTAGCATGTCACTACAGAAATTATTCTTTTTATCGTTTACCTGCTCGGGACGAGCAGGAACTAAGCTTGGGGATGCTGATACGTCCCCGACGTATCCATAATTTCTGTCGTTCCATGCTTGTTTTATGACAATACTTACATGTTTTGCTTGCACTTTATAATGTTTTTATGCGTTTTCCGGAACTAACCTATTAACGAGATGCCACAGTGCCAGTTCCTGTTTTCTGCTGTTTTTGGTTCCAGAAAGGCTGTTCGGGCAATATTCTCGGAATTGGACGAAATCAACGCCAAACCTCCTATTTTTCCCGGAAGGCTCCAGAACACCGAAGAAGAGTCAGAGAGGGGCCAGGGGGCCACCACACCACATGGCGGCGCGGGCCAGACCCTGGCCGCGCCGGCCTAGGGTGTGGCGCCCCCAGGTGCCCCCCTGCGCCGCCTCTTCGCCTATAAAATCCCTTTCGACCTAAAAACGCAGTACCAATTGACGAAACTCCAGAAAGACTCCAGGGGCGCCGCCACCGTCGCGAAACTCCAATTCGGGGGACAGAACTCTGTCCCGGCACCCTGCCGGGACAGGGAAGTGCCCCCGGAAGCCATCTCCATCGACGCCACCGCCTCCATCATGCTCCGTGAGTAGTTCCCCCATGGACTACGGGTTCTAGCAGTAGCTATGTCGGTATACTCTCCCCCATGTACTTCAATACAATGGTCTCATGAGCTGCCTTACATGATTGAGATTCATCTGATGTAATCGGTGTTGTGTTTGTTGGGATCCGATGGATGATACATTATGATTAGTCTATTGAAGGAGATATGCCCTAGAGGCAATAATAAAGTGGTTATTATTTATCTTTATGTTTATGATAAATGTTTATATATCATGCTATAATTGTATTAACCGAAACATTAGTACATGTGTGATATGTAGACAAACAAGAAGTCCCTAGTATGCCTCTTAAACTAGCTTGTTGATTAATGGATGATTAGTTTCATAATCATGAACATTGGATGTTATTAATAACAAGGTTATATCATTATATGAATGATGTAATGGACACACCCAATTAAGCGTAGCATAAGATCTCGTCATTAAGTTATTTGCTATAAGCTTTCGATACATAGTTACCTAGTCCTTATGACCATTAGATCATATAAATCACTTATACCGGAAAGGTACTTTGATTACACCAAACACCACTGCGTAAATGGGTGGCTATAAAGGTGGGATTAAGTATCCGGAAAGTATGAGTTGAAGCATATGGATCAACAGTGGGATTTGTCCATCCCGATGACGGATAGATATACTCTGGGCCCTCTCGGTGGAATGTCGTCTAATTTCTTGCAAGCATATGAATAAGTTCATAAGAGACCACATACCACGGTACGAGTAAAGAGTACTTGTCAGGAGACGAGGTTGAACAAGGTATAAAGTGATACCGAAGATCAAACCTCGGACAAGTAAAATATCGCGTGACAAAGGGAATTGGTATTATATGTGTATGGTTCATTCGATCACTAAAGTCATCGTTGAATATGTGGGAGCCATTATGGATCTCCAGATCCCGCTATTGGTTATTGGTCAGAGTGAGTACTCAACCATGTCCGCATAGTTCACGAACCGTAGGGTGACACACTTAAAGTTGGATGTTGAAATGGTAGAAATTGAATATGGAATGGAGTTCGAATATTTGTTCGGAGTCCCGGATGAGATCCCGGACATCACGAGGAGTTCCGGAATGGTCTGGAGAATAAGATTCATATATAGGATGTCATTTTATGTGAATTAAAATGTCGCGGAAGGTTCTATGGAAGGTTCTAGAAGGTTCTAGAAAAGTCCGGAAGAAACCACCAAGGAAGGTGGAGTCCACATGGGACTCCACCTCCATGGCCGGCCAACCCTAGTGGGGGAGGAGTCCCAAGTGGACTCCCCCTTAGGGGGCCGGCCACCCCCCCATATGGGAGGTGGAAATCCCACCTTTGGTGGGAGTCCTAGCTTGGCTAGGTTTCCCCACCATATGGAAGGTTTTTGGTTCGGGTCTTATTCGAAGACTTGGAGACCAACTCTTGGGGTTCCACCTATTTAATGAGGGGCCAAGTGGAGGTGGCCGGCCACCCTAAGACCACAAGCTGGCCGCCCCATTGAAGTGGCCGGCCACCCCCTCCCAAACCCTAGCCGCCCCCTTCTCCTCCATATCTTCCGCGTAGCTTTAGCGAAGCTCCGCCGGATTTCTCCACCACCACTGACACCACGCCGTCGTGCTGTCGGATTCTAGAGGAGCTACTACTTCCGCTGCCCGCTGGAACGGGGAGGTGGACGTCGTCTTCATCAACAACCAAACGTGTGACCGAGTACGGAGGTGCTGCCCGTTCGTGGCGCCGGAACCGATCGTGATCAAGATCTTCTACGCGCTTTTGCAAGCGGCAAGTGAACGTCTACCGCAGCAACAAGAGCCTCCTCTTGTAGGCTTTGGAATCTCTTCAAGGGTGAGACTCGATAATCCCCTCGTTGCTACCGTCTTCTAGATTGCATCTTGGCTTGGATTTCGTGTTCGCGGTAGGAAAATTTTTGTTTTCTATGCAACGTTATCCTACAGTGGTATCAGAGCCGTGTCTATGCATAGATGGTTGCACGAGTAGAACACAATGGTTTGTGGGCGTTGATGCTTTTGTTATCTTTAGTTGAGTACTTTGCATCTTTGTGGCATAGTGGGATGAAGCGGCTCGGGCTAACTTTACATGACCGCGTTCATGAGATTTGCTCCACGCTCGACATGCAACTTGTATTGCATAAGTGGCTTTGCGGGTGTCTGTCTCTCCTACTATAGTGAAGATTCAATTTACTCTTCTATTGACAACACTAGTATCACCGTTGTGGTTCATGTTCGTAGGTAGATTGGATCTTACTCGAAAACCCTAAACCACGTAAAATATGCAAACCAAATTAGAGAACGTCTAACTTGTTTTTGCAGGGTTTGGTGATGTGATATGGCCATAATGTGATGATGACTATGTATGAGATGATCATTATTGTATTGTGGCAACCGGCAGGAGCCTTATGGTTGTCTTTAAATTTCATGTTGAGTAGTATTTCAAAGTAGTTGTAATAGTTGCTACATGGAGGACAATCATGAAGACGGCGCCATTGACCTTGGTGCTTCGCCGACGATGATGGAGATCATGCCCGTTGATGATGGAGATCATGTCCGTGCTTTGGAGATGAAGATCAAAGGCGCAAAGACAAAAGGGCCATATCATATCACATATGAACTGCATGTGATGTTAATCCTTTTATGCATCTTATTTTGCTTAGATCGCGACGGTAGCATTATAAGATGATCCCTCTCACTAAAATCTCAAGATAATAAAGTGTTCATCCTTAGTAGCACCGTTGCCAAGACTTGTCGTTTCGAAGCATCTCGTGATGATCGGGTGTGATAAAATCAACAAGTGCATACAACGGGTGCAAGACAGTTTTGCACATGCGGATACTAAGGTGGCCTTGACGAGCCTAGCATGTACAGACATGGTCTCGGAACACGTGATACCGAAAGGTAGAGCATGAATCATATGATTGATATGATGAACACTTTGAATGTTCGCCATTAAAATCACACCTTGTCTCGTGATGATCGGACTTAGGTGCGGTGGATTTGGTTCGTGTGATCACTAAGACAATGCGAGGGATATTGTTTTGAGTGGGAGTTCACCTAGTTTTTAATTAAGTTGAATTAAAATTTGAACTCAATTTGTCATAAACTTAGTCTAAACTATTGCAAATATATGTTGTAGATATGGCGTCCTCAATCAATTTTAACCAGTTCCTAGAGAAAGAAAAGCTTAAGAGCAACGGTAGCAACTTCACCCGGTTCCGTCATGTGAGGATTTTCCTCAATGGCGGAAATCTGCAATATGTGCTTGATGCACCGCTAGGTGACCCTCCTGGAAACTGAAACCGATGAAGTAAAAGCTGTTTACGCAACTCGGAAAACTCGGTACTCTCAAGTTCAGTGTGCCATCTTATGCAGTCTGGAAGCCGATCTTCAAAAACGTTTTGAGCACCACGATCCACATGAGTTGATCAATGAGTTGAAGACTATATTTGAGACTCATGCGGCCGTGGAATGCTATGAAGCATCGAAACACTTCTTCAGCTGCATGATGGAAGAAGGCAGCTCCGTAAGTGAGCACATGCTCGCCATGACCGGGCATGCGAAGAAACTCAGTGACTTGGGAATAGTGATTCCTAATAGGTAGGGATTAATCGTGTCCTTCAATCACTGCCACCTAGTTACAAGAACTTTGTGATGAACTACAATATGCAGAACATGAACAAAGAGTTACCTGAACTCTTCTCCATGCTAAAATCTGCTGAGATTGAGATCAAGAAAGAGCACCAAGTGTTGATGGTCAACAAGACCACCAGCTTCAAGAAACAGGGCAAGTCTAAAGGCAAGAACAGGAAGAGTGGCAAGAAAGCTGCCACGCCTCCTGTGAAACCTAAGACTGGCCCTAAGCTGATCTTTGAGTGCTATTACTGCAAGGAGAAGGGACACTGGAAGCGTAATTGCTCCAAGTATTTGGCGGATCTGAAGAGCGGCCTTGTCAAGAAGAAGAAAGAAGGTATATCTGATATACATGTTATAGATGTTTATCTTACTGGTTCTCGTACTAGTACACGGGTATTTGATCTTGGTTCGGTTGCTCATATTTGTAACTCGAAACAGGAACTAAAGAATAAACGAAGACTACTAAAGGATGAAGTGACCATGCGCGTTGGAAATGGATCCAAAGTCGATGTGATCGCTGTCGGCACACTTCCTCTACATCTACCTTCGGGATTAGTTTTAAGCCTCAATAATTGTTACTTTGTACCCGCGTTGAGCATGAACATTATATCTGGATCTTGTTTAGTGCAAGACGGTTATTCATTCAAGTCTGAGAATAATGGTTGTTCTATTTTTATGAATAATATCTTTTATGGTCGAGCACCTGAAAAGAATGGCTTATTTCTATTAGATCTCGATAGTAGTGATACACATATACATAACATTGATGCTAAGCGAATTAAATTGAATGATAATTCTACTTATATGTGTAGCTTGTCGTCTTGGTCATATTGGAGTGAAACGCATGAAGAAACTCCATATCGATGGATTACTTGAATCACTTGACTTTGAGTCACTTGATAGATGCGAAGCATGTCTAATGGGAAAAATGACTAAGACTCCATTCTCTGGTATTATGGAGCGAGCTACTGACTTATTCGAAATCATACATACCGATGTGTGCGGACCAATGAGTGTAGCATCGCGCAGTGGTTATCGTTATGTTCTAACCTTCACAGATGATCTGAGTAGATATGGGTATATCTATTTCATGAAACATAAATCCGAGACTTTTGAGAAGTTTAAGGAATTCCAAAGTGAAGTAGAAAATCAACGTAACAAGAAGATTAAATTTCTACGATCTGATCGCGGAGGTGAATATCTGAGTTATGAGTTTGGCATGCATTTAAAGAAATGCGGAATACTTTCACAATTGACACCGCCGGGAACACCACAACGTAACGGTGTGTCCGAACGTCGTAATCAAACTCTCTTAGATATGGTTCGTTCTATGATGTCTCTTACTGATTTGCCGTTATCATTTTGGAGTTATGCATTAGAGACAGCCGCATTCACTTTAAATAGAGCACCATCAAAATCCGTAGAAACGACACCGTATGAATTATGGTTTAATAAGAAACCTAAGGCATCGTTCTGAAAGTTTGGGGTTGCGAAGCCTATGTAAAGAAGTTACAACCGGACAAGCTAGAACCCAAAGCGGAGAAATGCGTCTTCATAGGATACCCTAAGGAAACTATAGGGTACACTTTCTATCACAGATCCGAAGGCAAAATCTTTGTTGCTAAGAACGGAACCTTTCTTGAGAAAGAATTTCTCACTAAAGAAGTGACCCAAGAAAAGTAGAACCCGATGAGATTGATGAATCTATACTCGTTGATCAGAGTAGCGCTTGATGCCGGAAGTTGTACCGGTACCTCCTACACCGACAACGAGAGGAAGCTAATGATAATGATCATGAAACTTCGAACGAGGAAACTACTGAACCTCGCAGATCGACAAGGGAACGTGCCACTCCTGATTGGTATGATCCTTGTCTAAATGTCATGATTGTGGATAACAATGATGAGGACCCTGTGACGTATGAAGAAGCGATGATGAGCCCAGATTCCAACAAATGGCAAGAAGCCATGAAATCCGAAATGGGATCCATGTATGATAACAAAGTATGGACTTTGGTAGACTTACGATAGCCGAAAGGCTGTTGAGAATATATGGATCTTCAATAGAAATACTGAGGCTGATGGTAATATTCATGTCTATAAAGCTCGACTTGTCGCAAAGGGTTTCCGACAAATTCAAGGAGTTGACTACGATGAGACTTTCTCACCTGTAGCGAAGCTAAAATCTGTGAGGATTTTATTAGCAATAGCTGCATTTTTCGATTATGAGATTTGGCAGATGGATGTCAAAACAGCGTTCCTTAATGGAGACATTGAGGAAGAGTTGTATATGGTACAACCCAAAGGTTTTGTCGATCCTAAAAATGCTGACAAAGTATGCAAACTTCAGCGTTCAATTTATGGACTGAAGCAAGCATCGAGAAGTTGGAACCGACGCTTTGATAAGGTGATCAAAGACTTCGGGTTTATACAGTGTCATGGAGAGGCTGTATTTACAAGAAAGTGAGTGGGAGCTCTGTAGCATTCCTGATATTATATGTAGATGACATATTATTGATTGGGAATGATATAGAACTATTAAGCAGTGTAAAGGGTTATTTGAATAAAAGTTTTTCAATGAAAGACCTTGGTGAAGCATCATATATATTAGGCATCAACATTTATAGAGATAGATCAAGACGTCTAATAGGGCTATCACAGAATACATACCTGGACAAGATTCTAAAGAAGTTTAGAATGGACGAAAGTAAGAAAGGATTCTTACCTATGTTACCAGGCAAGGTCTTGAGTAAGACTCAAGGTCCGGCTACGGCGAAGAAAGAGAAAGAATGAGTCGGATCCCCTATGCCTCGGCGATAGGCTCTATCATGTATGCCATGCTATGTACAAGACCGGATATAGCACATGCTGTTAGTTTGACTAGCAGATATCAAAGTGATCCAGGAATGGAACACTGGACAGCGGTCAAGAATATCCTGAAGTACTTGAAAAGAACTAAGGATATGTTTCTTTGTTATGGAGGTGACCAAGAGCTCGTTGTAACAAGTTACACCGATGCAAGTTGGAACACTGATCCTGATGACTCTAAGTCACAATGCAGGTACGTGTTTATATTGAATGGTGCTGCGATAAGCTGGGCAAGCTCGAAGCGGTGCACGGTGGCGAAATCCTCAACAGAATCGGAGTACATAGCGGCCGTGAGGCTTCATCGAAGCGGTATGGATGAAGAGGTTCATTATAGAGCTCGGTGTGGTTCCTAGTGCATTGGACCCACTAGTCATATATTGTGACAACATGGGTGCCATCGCCAATGCACAAGAACCAAGGTCACACAAGAGGCTGAAGCATATCAAGCTACGTTACCACTCGATTCGCGAGTACATCGAAGATGGAGAAGTAAAGATTTGCAAAGTACACACTGATCTGAATGTAGCAGATCCGTTGACTAAAGCTCTCCCTAGGGCAAAGCATGACCAACACCAGAATGCCATGGGTGTTAGGTATATTACAATGTAATCTAGATTATTGACTCTAGTGCAAGTGGGAGACTGAAGGAGATATGCCCTAGAGGCAATAATAAAGTGGTTATTATTTATCTTTATGTTTATGATAAATGTTTATATATCATGCTATAATTGTATTAACCGAAACATTAGTACATGTGTGATATGTAGACAAACAAGAAGTCCCTAGTATGCCTCTTAAACTAGCTTGTTGATTAATGGATGATTAGTTTCATAATCATGAACATTGGATGTTATTAATAACAAGGTTATATCATTATATGAATGATGTAATGGACACACCCAATTAAGCGTAGCATAAGATCTCGTCATTAAGTTATTTGCTATAAGCTTTCGATACATAGTTACCTAGTCCTTATGACCATGAGATCATATAAATCACTTATACCGGAAAGGTACTTTGATTACACCAAACACCACTGCGTAAATGGGTGGCTATAAAGGTGGGATTAAGTATCCGGAAAGTATGAGTTGAAGCATATGGATCAACGATTGGGATTTGTCCATCCCGATGACGGATAGATATACTCTGGGCCCTCTCGGTGGAATGTCGTCTAATGTCTTGCAAGCATATGAATAAGTTCATAAGAGACCACATACCACGGTACGAGTAAAGAGTACTTGTCAGGAGACGAGGTTGAACAAGGTATAAAGTGATACCGAAGATCAAACCTCGGACAAGTAAAATATCGCGTGACAAAGGGAATTGGTATTATATGTGTATGGTTCATTCGATCACTAAAGTCATCGTTGAATATGTGGGAGCCATTATGGATCTCCAGATCCCGCTATTGGTTATTGGTCAGAGTGAGTACTCAACCATGTCCGCATAGTTCACGAACCGTAGGGTGACACACTTAAAGTTGGATGTTGAAATGGTAGAAATTGAATATGGAATGGAGTTCGAATATTTGTTAGGAGTCCCGGATGAGATCCCGGACATCACGAGGAGTTCCGGAATGGTCCGGAGAATAAGATTCATATATAGGATGTCATTTTATGTGAATTAAAATGTCGCGGAAGGTTCTATGGAAGGTTCTAGAAGGTTCTAGAAAAGTCCGGAAGAAACCACCAAGGAAGGTGGAGTCCACATGGGACTCCACCTCCATGGCCGGCCAACCCTAGTGGGGGAGGAGTCCCAAGTGGACTCCCCCTTAGGGGGCTGGCCACCCCCCCATATGGGAGGTGGAAATCCCACCTTTGGTGGGAGTCCTAGCTTGGCTAGGTTTCCCCACCATATGGAAGATTTTTGGTTCGGGTCTTATTCGAAGACTTGGAGACCAACTCTTGGGGATCCACCTATATAATGAGGGGCCAAGGGGAGGGGGCCGGCCACCCTAAGACCACAAGCTGGCCGCCCCATTGAAGTGGCCGGCCACCCCCTCCCAAACCCTAGCCGCCCCCTTCTCCTCCATATCTTCCGCGTAGCTTTAGCGAAGCTCCGCCGGATTTCTCCACCACCACCGACACCACGCCGTCGTGCTGTCGGATTCAAGAGGAGCTACTACTTCCGCTGCCCGCTGGAACGGGGAGGTGGACGTCGTCTTCATCAACAACCGAACGTGTGACCGAGTACGGAGGTGCTGCCCGTTCGTGGCGCCGGAACCGATCGTGATCAAGATCTTCTACGCGCTTTTGCAAGCGGCAAGTGAACGTCTACCGCAGCAACAAGAGCCTCCTCTTGTAGGCTTTGGAATCTCTTCAAGGGTGAGACTCGATAATCCCCTCGTTGCTACCGTCTTCTAGATTGCATCTTGGCTTGGATTTCGTGTTCGCGGTAGGAAATTTTTTGTTTTCTATGCAACGTTATCCTACATCTATCTATAAAGTTTGTGAAGTTATTGTTGCTGCAATCTTGTTATTCTTAGTGCTTGTCACTAGGGCCCGAGTGGCATGATCTTAGATTTAAGCTCTATAATTATTGCTTAGATTGTATCTACAAGTTGTATGCACATGTCACTGTCCGGAACCAAAGGCCCCGAAGTGACAAGAATCGGGACAACCGGAGGGGATGGCGGTGATGTGAGGATCACATGTTTTCACGGTGTGTTAATGCTTTGCTCCGGTACTCTATTAAAAGGAGTACCTTAATATCCAGTAGTTTCCCTTGAGGCCCGGCTGCTTGCATTTGGTAGGACAAAAGATGTTGTGCAAGTTTCTCATTGCGAGCACGTACGACTATATACGGAAAACATGCCTACATAATTAATAAGCCTGATGTTCTTTCTTAATGCTTTGATTCCTATCAATTGCCCAACTGTAATTTGTTCACCCAACACTTGTCACTTATTGGAGAGTTACCACTAGTGTAGATCGCTGGGAACCCCGGTCCATCTCTCATCATAATATACTTGTTCTACATGTCATTGGAAGTAGTATCAACTATTTTCCGGTGCCATTGCTCTCATATTGCTATTACTGCTGCTGTGTTACTGTTACTATTGCTCTCATATTACTGCTACTTTCACATCACCCCTGTTGCTAGTGCTTTTCCAGTCTTGGTGAATTGACAACTCAGTTGTTAAGGCTTATCAGTATTCTTTACCTCCCCTTGTGTCGAATCAATAAATTTGGGTTATACTACCCTCGAAGACTGTTGCGATCCCCTATACTTGTGGGTCATCAATGAGTCACAAAGTTCTTTTGCCAAGCAAGCACTTTCTTGAACTTAGAAATAACTGGAAATTTTTCACAAAAGACCGGTATAACCGGGGTTAGTTAAACTTTCCGGATTGTTTGTTCCCACTTCCTCTTTTCGTGGTTCGCGTGCTTAGTTCCTACCGGTTTATCTTGCTTGCCATGAAGCCGGGTTTCGGACAGCAGCAGAGTCGAAGACTCCGGTAGGTTTAGCACGCTACTAAACCGGAAAGAAAAGATGTTCTGCAACCAACCGGTAAACTGAAAAAATAAACATATTACATGCAATTTCGGTAGAGGCAGTCCCCGAGATTCATTCGAGGTGCCGGCATCTCTTATTCATTACATATAAGGTACAAAAAAGAACTCCTTACAATACAGCCTCATGCATAGAAGGGACGCAAAAGAGCTACGTTCCATGGGCGCTTGGTTTCCTCTCCGGACCTGTCCGCCTTTCCTTTCTTTGCCTCCTGTGCGTCAATCAAGTAATAGGCATCATTGTGTAGAGCCTTGCTCACAATGAAAGGTCCTTCCCATGGGGGAGATAGCTTATGCCGGCCCTCAGTGCGCTGCACTAGGCGCAACACCAGATCTCCTTCCCGGAATGTTCTCGGGTTGACCTTCCGGCTATGATAGCGTCTGAGGTTTTGCTGGTAAATGGCTGTTCTTGCCAAGGCTAGCTCTCTTGCTTCTTCTAGCAAGTCCACATCATTTTCTCGTGCCTCCTTTACCTCTTCTTCGGTATATTGCTGAACTCTTGGTGAGTCATGTATGATATCGGTTGGAATCACGGCCTCAGCCCCGTAAACCATGAAAAATGGAGTGTATCCGGTAGACCGGTTTGGAGTCGTTCTTATGCTCCACAGCACAGATGGTAGCTCATCGAGCCAACACCCCGGTGTCTTTTCAAGAGGTTCAATGAGTCTGGGTTTGATACCGGAAAGTACCAAAGCATTTGTTCTCTCCACCTGGCCATTGCCTTGTGGGTGCGCGACTGAGCACAGATCCAACCGGATATTGTTATCCTCACAAAATCTTTTGAACCCACCTTGAGCAAAGTTTGTGCCATTGTCAGTGATAACGCTATGTGGGTATCCATACCGCAAGATAACATCTTTTAAGAACTTCACCACTGTGCGCCCATCACATTTTGCGATAGGTTTTACTTCCAGCCACTTGGTGAATTTGTCCACCATAACCAAGATGTGGGTCATTGATGTCTACGTTCCCCCTCCTTTTCCTGTAGACAGTGTTGGGCCTCCAAGAGCAGAGGTTTGTAGAACAGCAGCAAGTTTTCCCTTAAGTGGATCACCCAAGGTTTATCGAACTCAGGGAGGAAGAGGTCAAAGATATCCCTCTCATGCAACCCTGCAACCACAAAGCAAGAAGTCTCTTGTGTCCCCAACACACCTAATAGGTGCACTAGTTCGGCGAAGAGATAGTGAAATACAGGTGGTATGAATATATATGAGCAGTAGCAACGGTGCCAGAAAATAGCTTGCTGGTGTTTAGTTGATGGTGGTAGTATTGCAGCAGTAGTAACACAAAGAAACGATAGAACAAGCAAAGAGTAACGCAGCGATTTAGGAACAAGGCCTAGGGATTAGACTTTCACTAGTGGACACTCTCAACATTGATCACATAACAGAATAGATAAATGCATACTCTACACTTTTGTTGGATGATGAACACATTGCGTAGGATTACACGAACCCTCAATGCCGGAGTTAACAAGCTCCACAATTTGTTCATATTTAAGTAACCTTATAGTGTAAGATAGATCAAAAGACTAAACCAAGTACTAACATAGCATGCACACTGTCACCTTCATGCATATGTAGGAGGAATAGATCACATCAATATTATCATAGCAATAGTTAACTTCGCAATCTACAAGAGATCATGATCATAGCATAAACCAAGTACTAACACGGTGCACACACTGTCACCTTTACACACGTGCAGGAGGAATATAACTACTTTAATAACATTGCTAGAGTAGCACATAGATGAATAGTGATACAAAACTCATATGAATCTCAATCATGTAAAGCAGCTCATGAGATTATTGTATTGAGGTACATGGGAGAGATGAACCACATAGCTACCGGTACAGCCCCGAGCCTCGATGGAGAACTACTCCCTCCTCATGGGAGCAGCAGCGGTGATGAAGATGGCGGTGGAGATGGCAGCGGTGTCGATGGAGAAGCCTTCCGGGGGCACTTCCCCATCCCGGCGGCGTGCCGGGACAGAGACTCATGTCCCCCAGATCTTGGCTTCGCGATGGCGGCGGCTCTGGAAGGTTTCTGTGGGTTTCGTCGAACGTATCAGGGTTTTCGATCCAGGGGCTTTATATAGGCGAAGAGGCGGCGCAGGAGGGTTGAAGGGGCGACGACACCATAGGGCGGCGCGGCCAGGGCCTGGGCCGCGCCGGCTGATGTCTACGTTCCCCCTCCTTTCCTGTAGACAGTGTTGGGCCTCCAAGAGCAGAGGTTTGTAGAACAGCAGCAAGTTTTCCCTTAAGTGGATCACCCAAGGTTTATCGAACTCAGGGAGGAAGAGGTCAAAGATATCCCTCTCATGCAACCCTGCAACCACAAAGCAAGAAGTCTCTTGTGTCCCCAACACACCTAATAGGTGCACTAGTTCGGCGAAGAGATAGTGAAATACAGATGGTATGAATAAGTATGAGCAGTAGCAACGGTGCCAGAAAATAGCTTGCTGGCGTGTAGTAAACAAGCAGTAGTAACGCAGCAGTAGTAACACAGTAAAACAGTAAACAAGCAGTGATAGCAGTATTTAGGAACAAGGCCTAGGGATTACACTTTCACTAGTGGACACTCTCAATATTGATCACATAACAGAATAGATAAATGCATACTCTACACTTTTGTTGGATGATGAACACATTGCGTAGGATTACACGAACCCTCAATGCCGGAGTTAACAAGCTCCACAATAATGCTCATGTTTAAGTAACCTTATAGTGTAAGATAGATCAATAGACTAAACCAAGTACTAACATAGCATGCACACTGTCACCTTCATGCATATGTAGGAGGAATAGATCACATCAATATTATCATAGCAATAATTAACTTCGCAATCTACAAGAGATCATGATCATAGCATAAACCAAGTACTAACACGGTGCACACACTGTCACCTTTACACACGTGCAGGAGGAATAGAACTACTTTAATAACTTTGCTAGAGTAGCACATAGATAAATTATGATACAAAACTCATATGAATCTCAATCATGTAAAGCAGCTCATGAGATTATTGTATTGAGGTACATGGGAGAGAGATGAACCACATAGCTACAGCGAAGCCCTCAGCCTCGGGGGTGGATTACTCCCTCCTCATCATGGAGAGCGGCGATGATGGGCGGTGAAGATGGCGGTGAAGACGGCGGTGGAGATGGCTCCGGGGGCAATTCCCCGTCCGGCGAGTGCCGGAACAGAGAGTTCTGTCCCCCGGGTGGAGTTTCGCGATGGCGGCGGCCCACGGAGTCTTTACAGTTTCGTCAATGGGTCTCAGGGTTTTCGCGACGGAGGCTTTAGATAGGCGAAGAGGCGGCGCAGGAGGGCTTCTGGGGGGCCCACACCAGAGGGCGGCGCGGCCCCCCCGCTGGCCGCGCCCGGGGGGGGTGTGGGGCCCCCCGGGCTCCCCTCGGGCGGCTCTCGGGTGTTACGGATGGTTCGGGAAAAATAGGAACCTGGGCGTTGATTTCGTCCGATTCGAGAATATTTCGTTACTAGGATTTCTGAAACCAAAAACAGCAGAAAACAGGCGGCACTTCGGCATCTTGTTAATAGGTTAGTTCCGAGAAAATGCACGAATATGACATAAAGTGTGCATAAAACATGTAGATAACATCAATAATGTGGCATGGAACATAAGAAATTATCGATACGTCGGAGACGTATCAGCATCCCCAAGCTTAGTTACGCTCGTCCCGAGCGAGTAAAGCGATAACACAGATAATTTACGGAGTGACATGCCATCATAAACTTGATCATACTATTTGTAAAGCATATGTAGTGAATGCAGCGATCAAAACAATGGTAATGACATGAGTAAACAACTGAATCATAAAGCAAAGACTTTTCATGAATAGCACTTCAAGACAAGCATCAATAAGTCTTGCATAAGAGTTAACTCATAAAGCAATAATTCAAAGTAAAGGCATTGAAGCAACACAAAAGAAGATTAAGTTTCAGCGGTTGCTTTCAACTTGTAACATGTATATCTCATGGATATTGTCAACATAGAGTAACATAATAAGTGCAATAAGCAAGTATGTAGGAATCAATGCACAGTTCACACAAGTGTTTGCTTCTTGAGGTGGAGAGAAATAGGTGAACTGACTCAACATTGAAAAGTAGAAGAATGGTCCTCCATAGAGGAAAAGCATCGATTGCTATATTTGTGCTAGAGCTTTGATTTTGAAAACATGAAACAATTTTGTCAACGGTAGTAATAAAGCATATGCATCATGTAAATTATATCTTATAAGTTGCAAGCCTCATGCATAGTGTACTAATAGTGCCCGCACCTTGTCCTAATTAGCTTGGACTACCGGATCATCACAATGCACTTGTTTTTACCAAGTGTCACAAAGGGGTACCTCTATGCACGCTGTCTGAGAGGTCTAAGGAGAAAGCTCGCATTGGATTTCTCGCTATTGATTATTCTTCAACTTAGACATCCATACCGGGACAACATAGACAACAGATAATGGACTCCTCTTTTATGCATAAGCATGTAACAACAATTAATAATTTTCTCATTTGAGATTGAGGATATATGTCCAAAACTGAAACTTCCACCATGGATCATGGCTTTAGTTAGCGGCCCAATGTTCTTCTCTAACATATGCATGCTTAACCATAAGGTGGTAGATCGCTCTTACTTCAGACAAGACGAACATGCATAGCAACTCACATGATATTCAACAAAGAGTAGTTGATGGCGTCCCCAGTAAACATGGTTATCGCACAACAAGCAACTTAATAAGAGATAAAGTGCATAATTACATATTCAATACCACAATAGTTTTTAAGCTATTTGTCCCATGAGCTATATATTGCAAAGGTGAATGATGGAATTTTAAAGGTAGCACTCAAGCAATATACTTTGGAATGGCGGAAAATACCATGTAGTAGGTAGGTATGGTGGACACAAATGGCATAGTGGTTGGCTCAAGTATTTTGGATGCATGAGAAGTATTCCCTCTCGATACAAGGTTTAGGCTAGCAAGGTTTATTTGAAACAAACACAAGGATGAACCGGTGCAGCAAAACTCACATAAAAGACATATTGAAAACATTATAAGACTCTACACCGTCTTCCTTGTTGTTCAAACTCAATACTAGAAATTATCTAGACCTTAGAGAAACCAAATATGCAAACCAAATTTTAGCATGCTCTATGTATTTCTTCATTAATGGGTGCAAAGCATATGATGCAAGAGCTTAATCATGAGCACAACAATTGCCAAGTATCACATTACCCAAGACATTTATAGCAATTACTACATGTATCATTTTCCAATTCCAACCATATAACAATTTAACGAAGGAGAAACTTCGCCATGAATACTATGAGCTAAGAACACATGTGTTCATACGAACCAGCGGAGCGTGTCTCTCTCCCATACAAGCATTTATTCAAACAAAAACAAAAACAAGAAACATACAGACGCTCCAAGTAAAGCACATAAGATGTGACCGAATAAAAATATAGTTTCAAGAGAAGGAACCTGGTAATTTGTCGATGAAGAAGGGGATGCCTTGGGCATCCCCAAGCTTAGACGCTTGAGTCTTCTTGATATATGCAGGGGTGAACCACCGGGGCATCCCCAAGCTTAGAGCTTTCACTCTCCTTGATCATGGTATATCATCCTCCTCTCTTGACCCTTGAAAACTTCCTTCACACCAAACTCGAAACAAACTCATTAGAGGGTTAGTGCATAATCAAAAACTCACATGTTCAGAGGTGACACAATCATTCTTAACACTTCTGGACATTGCATAATGCTACTGGACATTAGTGGATCAAAGAAATTCATCCAACATAGCAAAAGAGGCAATGCGAAATAAAAGGCAGAATCTGTCAAAACAGAACAGTTCGTATTGACGAATTTTAAAATGGCACCAGACTTGCTCAAATGAAAATGCTCAAATTGAATGAAAGTTGCGTACATATCTGAGGATCATGCACATAAATTGGCTTAATTTTCTGAGCTACCTACAGGGAGGTGGACCCAGATTCGTGACAGCAAAGAAATCTGGAACTGCGCAGTAATCCAAATCTAGTACTTACTTTTCTATCAACGGCTTTACTTGGCACAACAAAACACAAAACTAAGATAAGGAGAGGTTGCTACAGTAGTAAACAACTTCCAAGACACAAATATAAAACAAAGTACTGTAGCAAAATAACACATGGGTTATCTCCCAAGAAGTTCTTTTCTTTATAGCCATTAAGATGGGCTCAGCAGTTTTAATGATGCACTCGCAAGAAATAGTATTTGAAGCAAAAAGAGAGCATCAAAAGGCAAGTATGAAACAAATTTAAGCCTAACATGCTTCCTATGCATAGGAATCTTGTAAATAAACAAGTTCAAGAAGCATAATGCAACAAGCATAGAAAGATAAAACAAGTATAGCTTCAAAAATTTCAGCACATAGAGAGGTGTTTTAGTAACATGAAAATTTCTACAACCATATTTTCCTCTCTCATAATAACTTTCAGTAGCAACATGAGCAAACTCAACAATATAACTATCACATAAAGCATTCTTATCATGAGTCTCATGCATAAAATTATTACTCTCCACATAGGCATAATCAATTTTATTAGTTGTAGTGGGAGCAAATTCAACAAAGTAGCTATCATTATTATTCTCATCAAGTGTAGGAGGCATAGTATAATCACAACAAAATTTACTCTCCATAGTAGGTGGCACCAAAAGACCACTATCATTATAATCATCATAAATAGGAGGCAAAGTATCATCAAAGAAAATTTTCTCCTCAATGCTTGGGGGACTAAAAATATCATGCTCATCAAAGCCAGCTTCCCCAAGCTTAGAATTTTCCATATCATTAGCAACAATGGTGTTCAAAGCGTTCATACTAATATCATTGCTACTAGCATGCAAATAAGATTCCATAGGTTTTTTAATTTTCGCATTAAACCATTCATGTCTTGACTCGAAATAGAATAAAAAGCTCACAGATGTTTTCCATTATGCCTTACTAGTGTAAACAAGAAACAAAAAGTTGCAATTGCAGGATCTAAAGGAAATAGCTTCGAGCACAAACACAATGGCGCCAGAAAAGTACTTTACCTGGAACCGGAGTATGAGTGCCTTTTACCTTTCCTCCCCGGCAACGGCGCCAGAAAAGTGCTTGATGTCTACGTTCCCCCTCCTTTCCTGTAGACAGTGTTGGGCCTCCAAGAGCAGAGGTTTGTAGAACAACAGCAAGTTTTCCCTTAAGTGGATCACCCAAGGTTTATCGAACTCAGGGAGGAAGAGGTCAAAGATATCCCTCTCATGCAACCCTGCAACCACAAAGCAAGAAGTCTCTTGTGTCCCCAATACACCTAATAGGTGCACTAGTTCGGCGAAGAGATAGTGAAATACAGATGGTATGAATAAGTATGAGCAGTAGCAACGGTGCCAGAAAATAGCTTGCTGGCGTGTAGTAAACAAGCAGTAGTAACGCAGCAGTAGTAACACAGTAAAACAGTAAACAAGCAGTGATAGCAGTATTTAGGAACAAGGCCTAGGGATTACACTTTCACTAGTGGACACTCTCAATATTGATCACATAACAGAATAGATAAATGCATACTCTACACTTTTGTTGGATGATGAACACATTGCGTAGGATTACACGAACCCTCAATGCCGGAGTTAACAAGCTCCACAATAATGCTCATGTGTAAGTAACCTTATAGTGTAAGATAGATCAATAGACTAAACCAAGTACTAACATAGCATGCACACTGTCACCTTCATGCATATGTAGGAGGAATAGATCACATCAATATTATCATAGCAATAATTAACTTCGCAATCTACAAGAGATCATGATCATAGCATAAACCAAGTACTAACACGGTGCACACACTGTCACCTTTACACACGTGCAGGAGGAATAGAACTACTTTAATAACTTTGCTAGAGTAGCACATAGATAAATTGTGATACAAAACTCATATGAATCTCAATCATGTAAAGCAGCTCATGAGATTATTGTATTGAGGTACATGGGAGAGAGATGAACCACATAGCTACAGCGAAGCCCTCAGCCTCGGGGGTGGATTACTCCCTCCTCATCATGGAGGCAGCGATGGCGGTGAAGATGGCGGTGAAGACGGCGGTGGAGATGGCTCCGGGGGCAATTCCCCGTCCGGCGAAGTGCCGAACAGAGAGTTCTGTCCCCCGAATTGGAGTTTCGCGATGGCGGCGGCGCCCCTGGAGTCTTTCTGGAGTTTCGTCAATTGGTATCAGGGTTTTCGCGACGGAGGCTTTATATAGGCGAAGAGGCGGCGCAGGAGGGCTTCTGGGGGGCCCACACCATAGGGCGGCGCGGCCCCCCCTCTGGCCGCGCCAGGGTGTGGTGTGGGGCCCCCAGGGCTCCCCTCTGGCGGCTCTCGGGTGTTGGATGGTTCCGGGAAAAATAGGAACACAGGCGTTGATTTCGTCCGATTCCGAGAATATTTCGTTACTAGGATTTCTGAAACCAAAAACAGCAGAAAACAGGAACTGGCACTTCGGCATCTTGTTAATAGGTTAGTTCCAGAAAATGCACGAATATGACATAAAGTGTGCATAAAACATGTAGATAACATCAATAATGTGGCATGGAACATAAGAAATTATCGATACGTCAGAGACGTATCACCGGCCTATGGTCTGGGGGCCCAGTGCCCCCCCTCTGGTCCTTCCCGGGTGTTCTGGATGCTTCCGGTGAAAATAGGAACTTGGGCGTTGATTTCGTCCGATTCCGAGAATATTTCGTTACTAGGATTTCTGAAACCAAAAACAGCAGAAACAGAACCGGCACTTCGGCATCTTGTTAATAGGTTAGTTCCAGAAAATGCACGAATATGACATAAAGTGTGCATAAAACATGTAGATAACATCAATAATGTGGCATGGAACATAAGAAATTATCGATACGTCGGAGATGTATCAGCATCCCCAAGCTTAGTTCTGCTCGTCCCGAGCAGGTAAAACGATAACACAGATAATTTCTGGAGTGACATGCCATCATAATCTTGATCATACTATTTGTAAAGCATATGTAGTGAATGCAGCGATCAAAACAATGTATATGACATGAGTAAACAAGTGAATCATAAAGCAAAGACTTTTCATGAATAGCACTTCAAGACAAGCATCAATAAGTCTTGCATAAGAGTTAACTCATAAAGCAATAAATTATAGTAAAAGCATTGAAGCAACACAAAGGAAGATTAAGTTTCAGCGGTTGCATTCAACTTATAACATGTATATCTCATGGATATTGTCAACATAGAGTAATATAATAAGTGCAATATGCAAGTATGTAGGAATCAATGCACAGTTCGCACAAGTGTTTGCTTCTTGAGGTGGAGAGAAATAGGTGAACTGACTCAACATAAAAGTAAAAAGAATGGTCCTTCAAAGAGGAAAGCATCGATTGCTATATTTGTGCTAGAGCTTTTATTTTGAAAACATAAAGAGAGCATAAAAATAAAGTTTTGAGAGGTGTATGTTGTTGTCAACGAATGGTAGCGGGTACTCTAACCCCCTTGCCAGACAAACCTTCAAAGAACGGCTCCCATTTTATTTTATTTTTGGATGGCACTCCTTCCAACCTTTCTTTCACAAACCATGGCTAACCGAATCCTCGGGTGCCTGCCAACAATCTCATACCATGAAGGAGTGCCTTTTTATTTTAGTTTTATTATGATGACACTCCTCCCAACCTTTGCTTACACAAGCCATGGCTAACCGAATCCTTCGGGTGCCGTCCAACAATCACATACCATGGAGGAGTGTCGACTTTTGTTAATTAATTTGGCACTGGGAATCCCATTGCCAGCTCTTTTTGCAAAATTATTGGATAAGCGGATGAAGCCACTAGTCCATTGGTGAAAGTTGCCCAACAAGATTGAAAGATAAACACCACATACTTCCTCATGAGCTATAAAACATAGACACAAATCAGAGGTGATAAATTTTGAATTGTTTAAAGGTAGCACTCAAGCAATTTACTTTGGAATGGCGGAGAAATACCATGTAGTAGGTAGGTATGGTGGACACAAATGGCATAGTGGTTGGCTCAAGTATTTTGGATGCATGAGAAGTATTCCCTCTCGATACAAGGTTTAGGCTAGCAAGGTTGTTTGAAGCAAACACAAGCACGAACTAGTACAGCAAAACTCACATAAAAGACATATTACAAGCATTATAAAACTATACATCGTCTTCCTTGTTGTTCAAACTCAATACTAGAAATTATCTAGACCTTAGAGAAACCAAATATGCAAACCAAATTTTAGCATGCTCTATGTATTTCTTCATTAATGGGTGCAAACTATATGATGCAAGAGCTTAAACATGAGCACAACAATTTCCAAGTATCACATTACCCAAGACATTTATAGCAATTACTACATGTATTATTTTCCAATTCCAACCATATAACAATTTAACGAAGAGGAAACTTCGCCATGAATATTATGAGCTAAGAACACATGTGTTCATACGAACCAGCGGAGCGTGTCTCTCTCCCACATAAGCATGATGTAATCCAATTTATTCAAACACAAACAAAAATAAAAGCATACAGACGCTCCAAGTAAAGTAAATAAGATGTGACCGAATAAAAATATAGTTTCAAGAGAAGGAACCTGATAATTTGTCGATGAAGAAGGGGATGCCTTGGGCATCCCCAAGCTTAGACGCTTGAGTCTTCTTAGAATATGCAGGGGTGAACCACCGGGGCATCCCCAAGCTTAGAGCTTTCACTCTTCTTGATCATAGTATATCATCCTCCTCTCTTGATCCTTGAAAACTTCCTCCACACCAAACTCGAAACAAACTCATTAGAGGGTTAGTGCACAATAAAAATTAACATGTTCAGAGGTGACACAATCATTATTAACACTTCTGGATATTGCATAAAGCTACTGGACATTGGTGGATCAAAGAAATTCATCCAACATAGCAAAAGAGGCAATGCGAAATAAAAGGCAGAATCTGTCAAAACAGAACAGTTCGTATTGACGAATTTTAAAACGGCACCAGACTTGCTCAAATGAAAATGCCCAAATTGAATGAAATTTGCATACATATCTGAGGATCACTCACGTAAATTGGCATAATTTTCTGAGTTACCTACAGAGAATTAGGCCCAGATTCGTGACAGCAAGAAAACAGTTTCTGCGCAGTAATCCAAATCTAGTATTGACTTTACTATCAAAGACTTTACTTGGCACAACAAAATACAAAACTAAGATAAGGAGAGGTTGCTACAGTAGTAAACAACTTCCAAGACACAAAATAAAAACAAAGTACTGTAGCAAAATAACACATGGGTTATCTCCCAAGAAGTTCTTTCTTTATAGCCATTAAGATGGGCTCAGCAGTTATAATGATGCACTCGCAAGAAATAGTATTTGAAGCAAAAGAGAGCATCAAGAAGCAAATCCAAAACACATTTAAGTCTAACATGCTTCCTATGAAAAGGAACCTTGTACACAAGTAAATTCATGAAGAGCAAAATGACAAGATCAGGAAGATAAAACAAGTGTAGCTTCAAAAATTTCAGCACATAGAGAGGCATTTTAGTAACATGAAAATTTCTACAACCATATTTTCCTCTCTCATAATAGCTTTCAGTAGTGTCATGAGCAAACTCAACAATATAACTATCACATAAAGCATTCTTATCATGAGTCTCATGCATAAAATTATTACTCTCCACATAAGCATAATCAATTTTATTAGTTGTAGTGGGAGCAAATTCAACAAAGTAGCTATCATTATTATTCTCATCATCAAATATAGGAGGCATATTATTATCATCATAAAAATTACTCTCCATAGTAGGCGGCACTAAAAGACCAATATCATTATAATCATCATAAATAGGAGGCAAAGTATCATCAAAGAAAATTTTCTCCTCAATGCTTGGGGGACTAAAAAGATCATGAAAACCAGCTTCCCCAAGCTTAGAACTTTCTATATTATTATCAACAATGGTGTTCAAAGCGTTCATACTAATATTACTACCAGCATGCAAATAAGATTCCATAAGTTTTTTAATTTTCGCATCAAACTATCCATGTTTTAAATCAGGAAATAGAATAAGAAGATCATTCTTGTCCATTATGCCAAACTAGTGTAAACAAGAAACAAAAAGTTGCAATTGCAGGATCTAAAGGAAATAGCTTCGAGTACTTACAACGGCGAAAATAGCTTAGTAGCCGGGATCCGGAGTGTGAGTACCTTTTACCTTTCCTCCCCGGCAACGGCGCCAGAAAATAGCTTGATGTCTACGTTCCCCCTCCTTTTCCTGTAGACAGTGTTGGGCCTCCAAGAGCAGAGGTTTGTAGAACAGCAGCAAGTTTTCCCTTAAATGGATCACCCAAGGTTTATCGAACTCAGGGAGGAAGAGGTCAAAGATATCCCTCTCATGCAACCCTGCAACCACAAAGCAAGAAGTCTCTTGTGTCCCCAACACACCTAATAGGTGCACTAGTTCGGCGAAGAGATAGTGAAATACAGGTGGTATGAATATATATGAGCAGTAGCAACGGTGCCAGAAAATAGCTTGCTGGTGTTTAGTTGATGGTGGTAGTATTGCAGCAGTAGTAACACAGTAAAACAGTAAACAAGCAGTAGTAACGCAGCAGTATTTAGGAACAAGGCCTAGGGATTAGACTTTCACTAGTGGACACTCTCAACATTGATCACATAACAGAATAGATAAATGCATACTCTACACTTTTGTTGGATGATGAACGCATTGCGTAGGATTACACGAACCCTCAATGCCGGAGTTAACAAGCTCCACAATTTGTTCATATTTAAGTAACCTTATAGTGTAAGATAGATCAAAAGACTAAACCAAGTACTAACATAGCATGCACACTGTCACCTTCATGCATATGTAGGAGGAATAGATCACATCAATATTATCATAGCAATAGTTAACTTCGCAATCTACAAGAGATCATGATCATAGCATAAACCAAGTACTAACACGGTGCACACACTGTCACCTTTACACACGTGCAGGAGGAATATAACTACTTTAATAACATTGCTAGAGTAGCACATAGATGAATAGTGATACAAAACTCATATGAATCTCAATCATGTAAAGCAGCTCATGAGATTATTGTATTGAGGTACATGGGAGAGATGAACCACATAGCTACCGGTACAGCCCCGAGCCTCAATGGAGAACTACTCCCTCCTCATGGGAGCAGCAGCGGTGATGAAGATGGCGGTGGAGATGGCAGCGGTGTCGATGGAGAAGCCTTCCGGGGGCACTTCCCCGTCCCGGCGGCGTGCCGGGATAGAGACTCCTGTCCCCCAGATCTTGGCTTCGCGATGGCGGCGGCTCTGGAAGGTTTCTGTGGGTTTCGTCGAACGTATCAGGGTTTTCGATCCAGGGGCTTTATATAGGCGAAGAGGTGGCGCAGGAGGGTCGAAGGGGCGACGACACCATAGGGCGGCGCGGCCAGGGCCTGGGCCACGCCGGCCTATGGTCTGGGGGCCCAGTGCCCCCCCTCTGGTCCTTCCCGGGTGTTCTGGATGCTTCCGGTGAAAATAGCAAATAGGGCGTAGATTTCGTCTGATTCCGATAATTTTTCGTTAATAGGATTTATGAAACCAAAAACAGCAGAGAAACGAGAACGGCACTTCGGCATCTTGTTAATAGGTTAGTTCCAGAAAATGCACGAATATGACATAAAGTGTGCATAAAACATGTAGATAACATCAATAATGTGGCATGGAACATAAGAAATTATCGATACGTCGGAGACGTATCAGTCATATTTCCCCTTGCAGTTTTGAATGGGCCAACCATGTCAAGGCACCAAACAGCAAATGGCCAAGTTAGCGGTATGGTTTTTAAACCGGACGCTGGGGTATGATTTTGCTTGGCGTACCTCTGGCACCCGTTGCATTTTCGTACCAAATCCTCAGCATCCTCCAAGGCAGTGGGCCAATAGAACCCATGCTGGAATACTTTTGCAACCAGCGCCCTTGATGAAGCGTGGTGTCCACATTCTCCTTGGTGAATCTCCTCAAGCATTTCTTTTCCCTCTTCCGGTTCCACACACCTTTGGAGGACACCGGTAACACTTCTCTTGTACACCTCACCATTGATGATAGTGTACGCTTTGGACCTTCTCTGGATTCGTCTTGATTCATTTTCGTCAACCGGCAAGGTGCCGTTGATCAGGAATTCCTTAATAGGTTTAACCCAAGATGGTGCCTCTCGAACTAGGAACACAGCAGTCCCCGAGTTTACTGGTACGTCTATCTCCATGTTATCCACCAGCATTGCTTCTTCCGGTATGGACGCAGCAGTCCCCGAGTTTACCGGAGCAGTCCCCGAGTTTACCGGAACAGTCCCCGAGTTTACCGGAACAGTCCCCGAGTTTACCGGAACAGTCCCCGGGTTTACTTCATCGATATCCATTGGTACAACATGTGATTCCGGTACGAAAATTGACTCCGATTCCGGGCTTGGTTTAATCGATGGTACTCTTAAGTGTGCCAAGGCTATTCCGGGAGGAATTTCTTGCCTAGATGAGCCCAGTTTGGACAAAGCATCTGCGGCCTCATTTTCTGCCCGTGGCACATGGTGAAACTCGCAGCCTTCAAAGAACCCGGCAATCTTTTGCACGTGAAACCGGTATGAAGCCATGTTGGCATCTTTTGCGTCCCAATCTCCGGAACACTGCTGCACCACCAGATCTGAATCTCCATAACAAAGGATCCGGTGTGCACCGATTTCCTTTGCGACCTTAAGCCCATGAATCAAAGCCTCGTATTCAGCGACATTGTTGGATGCTCTGAAGTGCACTTGCAAAACATACCGGAGGTGATCTCCTTTGGGTGAGGTAAGTACCACACCGGTACCTAGACCCGCCTTGAGCTCGGATCCATCAAAGTGCATCTTCCAGTATTCTATTTTCTGATCTGGCGGCTTGTATTGCATTTCCGCCCAATCAACTAGGAAATCAGCCAAAGCTTGAGATTTTATGGCATCTCTCCTTTCGTATTCCGGTACGTATGGGGATATCTGGATTGCCCACTTGGCAATTCTGCCACTTGCATCTTTGTTGCACATGATATCGGAAATGGGTGCCTCACTCACCACTTTCATGGGGTGCTCCTCAAAGTAGTGCTTAAGTTTTGTGGCGGCCATGAACACGCCATAAGTCATTTTTTGGAAGTGAGGGTAGTTTTGCTTTGAGAGGGAGAGCACCTCGCTTAGGTAGTATATCGGTCGCTGCACGGTTTTTCCTTCCTCTTCTCTTTCAACTACGACTACCACACTGTTATCACCGGAATTTGACCAAGTCAGAGGTGGGCCGCGACCAAGATGGACTTGAAGATATATACGTGGAAGAAATATATGAATCGGCCTTGTGTACCAAGTTTGGGCTAAATTGCCCATGTATTTGTAACATATTAGGATACGTGTCGTTTGGAGGTTAGAGTTTGGGCTCGTGCCCGGTTGGGATTGTTCCCACGTTAGAAAGTCCCCTGGACTATAAATATGTATCTAGGGTTTCTGAAAGAAACAACAACTCACGTTCAACCCAAAACAAACCAATCTCGGCGCATCGCCAACTCCTTCATCTCGAGGGTTTCAATCAGATAAGCGACATGCTGCCTAGATCGCATCTTGCGATCTAGGCAGCATAAGCTCCACGTTGTTCATGCGTTGCTCGTACTGAAGCGTCTTTGATGGCGAGCAACGTAGTTATCATAGATGTGTTAGGGTTAGCATAGTTCTTCGTATAACATGCTTACGTAGTGCAACCCTTGCATGTCTAGCCGCCCTCACGCCTATCTCAGGTGTGGGGGCGGCACCCTGCTTGTTCATCATCTAGTAGATCTGATCCGTTACGATTGCTCCTTGCTCTGCAAGGATTAGTTTAATATCTGCAATAGTTAGGCCTTACAAAGGGGTGGAGGATCCAGCGGCACGTAGGGTGGCGTTCGCAAGTCCTAAACAGGATGTTCCGAGGATCAACGTTATGTTGGTTTTTAGGCCTTGTTTAGGATCGGCTTATGAGCACCGTGCGTGGCCGCGAGGCCCAACCTGGAGTAGGATGATCCGATTATGCGGTGAAAACCCTAAATCGTCGTAGATCTCATTAGCTATATCTTGATCAAGCAGGATCACCAAGTATTCGTGCACCCCGCACGAATCATGGGTGAATCGGCTCTTTGAGCCGATTCACAGGATAACCTGAGAGCCGATCGAGGCTCGTATTTAATGTTTACGTGTATGCCATGCAGGAACTAAGCGAGGCATCCCCATCACCTTCCTGACCAGGTATAGGTCAGGTGGCACGCCCTTGCACTTCGCATCGCCGCGTGTGACCAGAAGAGCATTGCGGGCCGTCGCTCGGAGGGGTCTCAGCCAGCCGCAGCTCTAGGCTCTTCCCGGCTCTCCACTGTGTTGACAGGCCGCTGCCCGCCGGTGGGTTTTGGCAGTCAACACATTCTGGCACGCCCGGTGGGACCCATCTTCGACAACACCACATCGCCATCTACATCTGAGATGGCGGAAAGCACTTCGGTCAATTACGAGGACCTGGCTGGCGAGCTCAAGAAAAAAGCATGACGGGATCAAGGCAGTCCTCGAAACCGAACTCATCGGCTCCTTGGAGAAGACCCGTTCGCACGGCATCAAGCTCAACGGAGACACGCGTCCGCTGCCTGGTGTCAACATGGTGGACCTTAGCCACCGCATAAGGAAGCCAGAGTTCTCCTTTGGTGTCAACATGGCGGGACTTGCAAGCCGCCATGACAAAGATAAGGCAGAAAGCAGCCACTCCCGTGGCGAGGATAAAGAGGAGGCCGTTCCACGCGACCGGCCCCAAGGCGACGATAGACGGTACCTAACCGAAGAGGAGGTGAAAAGCATATGGCATCAACGCCCACACTCCGTACATCTCCTCAACAAGTATGAGCAGCAATACGACCGATGTCAGCGCTACGACGAAAATGATAAAAGATGTCATCGGTCTAATGCAGAGGATAGGAGGTACCGTCGGCGTGACGGAGGCAACGACGGGTACGAACGCCACGCGAGAGGGAGGTCAAGGGAGCAAGACAATATGGATAGGCATTGGAACTGTCCTTTCTTCAAACACTGCTGGGACTCAGGAATGAGCCGATTGCCGACGATCGAGAACTGCCCAGAATGCAAACAACTCATGAAGAAAGCGAACGAGGTTTCAATGTTCGAGCGTCTAGGACCTCTCCCACCTCGGAGCAAACGAGCTGAGTCATCTCAAGAAGAAGACTTTGAGGAGTCAGATGGAGAAGACGATAGGTATCACCGACCGAGGTGGTGCCCTGATGGGCTCAGCCATTCTCAAAAGCGTAGGGTGCAGCGGCTGCGAAGCTTGGAAGAAGCCGAGGCACAGTACCTGTACACGTTGAGGAAGGCACGGCCCGATCTGGCCGTGAAAATTCAACAAACATTGAAGACAGAGGTGCGCCCGCCAAAGAGAGTATGGCGCCCTAAACAGGCGAAAGACGATGCACAGGCACCAGCTGATGCCGATGCAGAAGCGTCGGCTGTTATAAACACAGTGACCAGGATCTCGTCAGAGATTTATGACCCAAGACGTAGTGAACCTTCCTCCAGCGAGTCACGTCGCCGGGATAAGAGACCAAGAAGTGGTAAACCCTCGTTGGGCAGTGCAACGAAAAGAGAGGCCGGTTTTAGCGATCGGCCAGTATTATCCCCAACATATGCCTTGCCTGTGTTCAACATTGACTTAGCAGGCGACGGGAAGCTGGGTTACGGGTTTACATCAGCTGACGAGCTAGAAGAGATTGAGGAAGTCAAGGGGGAGGTCAGGAAAATGTTGGACGCCGGGTACATCAGGCCACACAGGTACATTGAATGGATTTCCAATGTTGTACTTATGAAGAGAAAGGATGGCCGATGGCGCGTCGCTATAAACGACCAAGACCCTAGCAACGCTACTCCGAAGGGTGAATAGTCAGATTGACAACGGCAAGGAAGGCCGATTCCAGTAATCGGCTAAAATTATTCTCACCACATGTGTTCACTGCTGTACTAATTAGCGTGATGGGTGGTACGACAGGCGTAAATTGGCCAAAAAAGCCGGTAATCACTCGAAAGATTCGGCTCGGGGGGGGGGGCATATACCTAGAGGAAGTCCAAGGCCACGGAGTATGTACCCAGAAAGAGCCGATTCATGAGATCAGTCAGGCTAATACTACAAACATGGTCTCCATAATCCCGACAGAGTAGCAGGTCCAAGACGTTGGACGCACGTGGCAAGGTCGGTCCCTGCGGTCAGCCCCAAAAAATGGAAAGTGGAAATCTTATCTCAAACACGCCACGTAGCTACAGTGGAAGTCCAGGAAGTTGCAAACCATCATCAAACATTGCAACGAGAAAGGAGGCCGATCCCGGCAATCGGCCAAATTTATCCTTAACATACGTTTGTTTGGATTCAGTATTGATCCAACAGATGCCTGAAGAGCCGATACCATCAAGTCCTTGACAGAATCGGCTCGGGGGGCACATAGAAGGATGGAACGCGAGGATACGGAGCTTGTAGCAACTCAAGATACATTCTCCGACAAAGTATGGGGGCCGACACATAAGCAAATCGGTCGCGTAAAAATTGAAATTTTTTTAAGAATAAAAAGCCGATGCAGGGCCATCGACTCAAGGGATACGGATCACATGCGAAGCCGAATGGAGCAGTCATCGAGTCACGTGGAGAGGCTCTACGGAGGAACTCCTCAGTGGAATTGTTTGGTGACCCCATTAGCAAATCAAGTTCTTCATTGAGAGCATGCAAAACAGGATGAGGGTGAGCTCAACAAAGGGAGTTATTTTCTGCTACAACCATGAGAACGGCCGATGATCATCTAATTGGCTGTGACATTTGCTCCTGGGGCTGGACCAAGCTGATGAGCCGATCCGACCAACAAAGGGCAAGAATTGGACTGAAGAAGCTCGGGGGGCAACTCACCTTGAGGGTTCTTTGCTCTGGGGAGCCGATTCTATTGGAATCGGCTGACTCTGCAATATAGCTGGGAGGCTGAGGACGACACATTGGGCGGGCTCATTACAGTTCTTGCCTTGACTGAGGCTCGGGGGGCAGCTCGCCCTAAGGGTTTTTCGTTCTGAGGAGCCAATCTTGTTGGAATCGGCTGACTCTGTATCACAGCTTGGTTAAAAGGTGGTGAATTCTTGCGGAATAGAACCACTAATTCGAAGAGGAAGCCGTCATAATTGACAGGCTTTGGGCCAGTTTGTTGCTGCAAAGAACAGAGCATCGCAAGGAAAGTTGTAGGCGGTCAAGATTTTCAGCAATGGTCCTAAAATTCTCCTGAAGGCATTGACTCTGGAGTCTTGCCGATTTAAGCTAACATTAAGCTCAGGGGGTTTGGATTTCCGAGGTCTAAGGTTTGCGCGACTACGATTTGGTCCTGTTCGACGGGAATCTTGGGTCTGAATTGATCTATCTCGAAATTTATCATAAGAGTCCGATGCGTTGCCATCGGCTCGTGGAGCGTTGATCAGGATAGCAGTCGGCAAAGCCAGATGAGGAAGAATCGGCTAAATTAACATACAAGGAATCGGCAAGATCAAATTAAGGAGAGTTCTTCATTGATAGCCAGATTCTTACATGAAGAGCTAAAATTGCTCTCAAAAGGAGTTGCCAGGGGATACAGTGCCCTATCTACTACTGCTGATCCTAGTCTAAGGATCCCATCTACGGGCCATTGCTGCCCTCATCGTCGCCGTCATCACCGCTGTCGGCGCTGCTCCCTACCGGCTCGTCGTCGCTGCTCCAGCGGCCGCCGGCGGGGCCTTCGTTGTCTTCATCCTCCTCGTCAGCGTCGTCGTTGTTGTCGAAGTCACTAAGGTTCCCCGGCCAGGGGCAAAATCGCTTGGCCGGGGGCTCGTCGGAGGAGCTGTTCTCCTCCTCCTCCTCCTCCTCCTCCTCGGAGGTGGTGAAGTCCGCCCAGGAGAGGCGATCGTCATCGCTCTCCTCCTCCGGTTCCCCGTCAGCAAGGAAGAGGGGGTCACTCTCCCCGTCGGTCAGGGATTTGTCATCCTCAGACCAGACAGAGAAGTCGTGGTCCTCTTGGTCCCACGCCGTTGGGGCGAGAATGTCGTACGCCGCCTGCGTACCCCACTCAGGCGTCGACTCTCGGATGGGAGAGGACACATAGGAAAGTCCCGATGAGGAGGAAGACAAAGAAGACGAAGACATGGTGGCAGAGGAGGGTTTTTTGAAGGCTAATGCGAAGGGGATGAGGAAGAGAACTGTTTGATGCGGTTAAATAAAGGAGATATCTTGGAGATTTAATGCTCAAACAGTTTCCGAGGGCGTGATGCCAAAACTGTCAAATCGTGCAGAGGAGTTGGGAAGGCAAGTTGTCATGATGAAGGACTCTGCGACGGTTCTGCTCTGCCACGACATGACCCGACGAAGGAAAAGCATAATGATTTTGGAAATGTCATTTCCAAAACCAGGGGGGCATGTGTTATCACCGGAATTTGACCAAGTCAGAGGTGGGCCGCGACCAAGATGGACTTGAAGATATATACGTGGAAGAAATATATGAATCGGCCTTGTGTACCAAGTTTGGGCTAAATTGCCCATGTATTTGTAACATATTAGGATACGTGTCGTTTGGAGGTTAGAGTTTGGGCTCGTGCCCGGTTGGGATTGTTCCCACGTTAGAAAGTCCCCTGGACTATAAATATGTATCTAGGGTTTCTGAAAGAAACAACAACTCACGTTCAACCCAAAACAAACCAATCTCGGCGCATCGCCAACTCCTTCATCTCGAGGGTTTCAATCAGATAAGCGACATGCTGCCTAGATCGCATCTTGCGATCTAGGCAGCATAAGCTCTACGTTGTTCATGCGTTGCTCGTACTGAAGCGTCTTTGATGGCGAGCAACGTAGTTATCATAGATGTGTTAGGGTTAGCATAGTTCTTCGTATAACATGCTTACGTAGTGCAACCCTTGCATGTCTAGCCGCCCTCACGCCTATCTCAGGTGTGGGGGCGGCACCCTGCTTGTTCATCATCTAGTAGATCTGATCCGTTACGATTGCTCCTTGCTCTGCAAGGATTAGTTTAATATCTGCAATAGTTAGGCCTTACAAAGGGGTGGAGGATCCAGCGGCACGTAGGGTGGCGTTCGCAAGTCCTAAACAGGATGTTCCGAGGATCAACGTTATGTTGGTTTTTAGGCCTTGTTTAGGATCGGCTTATGAGCACCGTGCGTGGCCGCGAGGCCCAACCTGGAGTAGGATGATCCGATTATGCGGTGAAAACCCTAAATCGTCGTAGATCTCATTAGCTATATCTTGATCAAGCAGGATCACCAAGTATTCGTGCACCCCGCACGAATCATGGGTGAATCGGCTCTTTGAGCCGATTCACAGGATAACCTGAGAGCCGATCGAGGCTCGTATTTAATGTTTACGTGTATGCCATGCAGGAACTAAGCGAGGCATCCCCATCACCTTCCTGACCAGGTATAGGTCAGGTGGCACGCCCTTGCACTTCGCATCGCCGCGTGTGACCAGAAGAGCATTGCGGGCCGTCGCTCGGAGGGGTCTCAGCCAGCCGCAGCTCTAGGCTCTTCCCGGCTCTCCACTGTGTTGACAGGCCGCTGCCCGCCGGTGGGTTTTGGCAGTCAACACACACTCACAACCCGGTTTGTTGCCGCTATGTACAACAACATGGGCTCCCTTTCCAAAGGTGACGCCAGTATAGGCGCAGTGGCTAGCATTGTTTTTAGCTCTTTAAACGCTGCGTCTGCCTGAGGGGTCCAGACGAACGTATCGGATTTTTTCATCAAAGCATAGAGGGGCAGAGCTTTTTCTCCCAACCTGCTTATGAACCGGCTTAGCGATGCCAAGCTTCCCGTAAACTTTTGCACATCTTTGAGATCGTGCGGTATGGTCATTCTTTCGAATGCCCGGATTTTTACCGGATTTACCTCTATGCCCCGGCTTGATACGAGGAAACCAAGCAACTTGCCGGCTGGGACACCAAAGGTGCATTTTGCCGGATTGAGTTTCATCCGGAACCTTCTTAGGTTATCAAATGTTTGCCGGAGATCGTCGATTAAGGTTTCTTTTTTCTTAGTTTTTATCACGACATCGTCTACGTAGACTTGCACGTTTTTACCAATTTGATCATACAAACACTTTTGCATACAGCGCTGGTACGTTGCACCAGCGTTGCGCAAACCGAAAGGCATAGTGACATAGCAATAAGCCCCGTGCGGGGTGATAAACGCAGTCTTTATTTGGTCTTCCTTTTTCAAGGGGATTTGGTGGAAACCGGAATAAGCATCCAAGAAAGACAACAGTTCACATCCAGCGGTGGAATCAATCACTTGATCGATCCGGGGTAGCGGGAAAGGATCTTTTGGGAAAGCCTTGTTCAGGTTGGTCTAGTCGATGCACATGCGCCATACCTTTGGAGCTTTTGCTTCAAGGTTCTCTTCTTTCTTCTTCTCGACCATCACCGGATTGGCTAGCCACTCAGTATGCAGCACTTCCACGATGAAACCGGCAACCAACAACTTTGTTACCTCTTCTCCAATGATCTTTCTTCTGTCTTCAGCAAACCGGCGCAGCGGCTGCCTTACCGGCTTGGCATCTTTTCGGACGTTCAAACAGTGCTCAGTGATACGTCTCCGACGTATCGATAATTTCTTATGTTCCATGCCACATTATTGATGTTATCTACATGTTTTATGCACACTTTATGTCATATTCGTGCATTTTCTGGAACTAACCTATTAACAAGATGCCGAAGTGCCGATTCTTGTTTCTGCATTGTTTTTGGTTTCAGAAATCCTAGTAAGGAAATATTCTCGGAATTGGACGAAATCAAAGCCCAGGGGCCTATTTTTCCACGGAGCTTCCAGAAGACCGAAGAACACACGAAGTGGGGCCACGAGGTGGCGACACCACGTGGCGGCGCGGCCCAGGGGGGGCCCGCGCCGCCCTATGGTGTGGCCCCCTCGTGCGGCCCCGACTCTGCCCTTCCGCCTACAAATAGCCTCCGTGACGAAAACCCCAGTACTGAGAACCACGATACGGAAAACCTTCCAGAGACGCCGCCGCCGCCGATCCCATCTCGGGGGATCCAGGAGATCGCCTCCGGCACCCTGCCGGAGAGGGGAATCATCTCCCGGAGGACTCTACGCCGCCATGGTCGCCTCCGGTGTGATGTGTGAGTAGTCTACCCCTGGACTATGGGTCCATAGCAGTAGCTAGATGGTTGTCTTCTCCCCATTGTGCTATCATTGTCGGATCTTGTGAGCTGCCTAACATGATCAAGATCATCTATCTGTAATTCTATATGTTGCGTTTGTTGGGATCCGATGAATAGAGAATACTTGTTATGTTGATTATCAAATTATGCTTATGTGTTGTTTATGATCTTGCATGCTCTCCGTTACTAGTAGATGCTCTGGCCAAGTAGATGCTTGTAACTCCAAGAGGGAGTACTTATGCTCGATAGTGGGTTCATGCCTGCATTGACACACAGGACAAAGTGTGAGAAAGTTCTAAGGTTGTGTTGTGCTGTTGCCACTAGGGATAAAACATTGATGCTATGTCTAAGTATGTAGTTGTTGATTACATTACGCACCATACTTAATGCAATTGTCTGTTGCTTGCAACTTAATACTGGAGGGGGTTCGGATGATAACCTGAAGGTGGACTTTTTAGGCATAGATGCAGTTGGATGGCGGTCTATGTACTTTGTCGTAATGCCCAATTAAATCTCACTATACTCATCATGATATGTATGTGCATTGTCATGCTCTCTTTATTTGTCAATTGCCCAACTGTAATTTGTTCACCCAACATGCTGTTCGTCTTATGGGAGAGACACCTCTAGTGAACTGTGGACCCGGTCCAATTCTCTTTCTTGAAATACAATCTCTTGCCAATACTTGTTCTACTGTTTTCTGCAAACAATCATCTTCCACACAATACGGTTAACTCTTTGTTACAGCAAGCCGGTGAGATTGACAACCTCACTGTTTCGTTGGAGCAAAGTACTTTGGTTGTGTTGTGCAGGTTCCACGTTGGCGCCGGAATCCCTGGTGTTGCGCCGCACTACATCTCGCCGCCATCAACCTTCAACGTGCTTCTTGGCTCCTCCTGGTTCGATAAACCTTGGTTTCTTTCTGAGGGAAAACTTGCTGCTGTGCGCATCATACCTTCCTCTTGGGGTTGCCCAACGAACGTGTGAAATACACGCCATCAAGCTCTTTTTCCGGCGCCGTTGCCGGGGAACGAAGAAAAGTTACACCACAAAGATTTTCAACTCCCACGTCAACAGCTCTTTTTCTGGCGCCGTTGCCGGGGAGATCAAGACACGCTGCAAGGGGAGTCTCCACTTCTCAATCTTTTTACTTTGTTTTTGTCTTGCTTTATTTTATTTACTACTTTGTTTGCTGCACTAAATCAAAATACAAAAAAATTAGTTGCTAGTTTTACTTTATTTGTTATCTTGTTTGCTATATCAAAAACACAAAAAAATTAGTTTACTTGCATTTACTTTATCTAGTTTGCTTTATTTACTACTACTAAAATGAGTAATCCTGAAGTTGAAGTTCGTACGTTTAAGCAACGAGGGGGAGAATGTTTGAGAGATGCTTGGTATAGAATTAGCGATGCTCATAATAGATGCACTAAGAAGCACTCCACTATTATTTTACTCAGGAATTTTTATGTTGGTATCTCTAGTTGGAATAGATATGTTCTTGATAGTCTCGCAAAAGGTGACTTCTTAAGTACCCCTGCATTAGAAGCTAGTTGCATTATTGAGAGTTTATTTGGAATACCCTCTGTTGATAAAGTTAAAACTGAAATCTCTCTTGAAGATGTTATGAAAAAATTGGAAACCATAGAGAAAAATTTTCCAAGTATTGAAGCTAAATTGGAAATATTACTTGATAAAACTGATGAACTTGATAAATCCTTAGGAGGAATTGATGAAAGAATTAGTGTCCTAGGAACTAATGCTGTCCATGATGATCAAATCAATAGGATTGACGAACTTGAAAAAGCTATGGGAACCTTGGGTTCAACATTTTCTTCTCTTAAATATAAGGAGAAAGCTTATGTGGGTGAGGAGCAAAAGTTTATGTATGTCTCTAAAGTGCCTAGACCAAAGAAGTATTATTATAGGCCTAAAATTGACAAAGCCCTTAGTACCACTATGGATGGGGGAGCTCATGATAACGATGCACCACCCTTTGATAATACTTGATGCACACTTTCTGCGCCTAGCTGAAAGGCGTTAAAGAAAAGCGCTTATGGGAGACAACCCATGTTTTTACCTACAGTACTTTGTTTTTATTTTGTGTCTTGGAAGTTGTTTACTACTGTAGCAACCTCTCCTTATCTTAGTTTTGTGTTTTATTGTGCCAAGTTAAGCCGTTGATAGAAAAGTAAGTACTAGATTTGGATTACTGCACAGTTCCAGATTTCTTTGCTGTCACGAATCTGGGTCCACCTCCCTGTAGGTAGCTCAGAAAATTAAGCCAATTTACGTGCATGATCCTCAGATATGTATGCAACTTTCATTCAATTTGAGCATTTTCATTTGAGCAAGTCTGGTGCCATTTTAAAATTCGTCAATACGAACTGTTCTGTTTTGACAGATTCTGCCTTTTATTTCGCATTGCCTCTTTCGCTATGTTGGATGAATTTCTTTGATCCACTAATGTCCAGTAGCATTATGCAATGTCCAGAAGTGTTAAGAATGATTGTGTCACCTCTGAATATGTCAATTTATATTGTGCACTAACCCTCTAATGAGTTGTTTCGAGTTTGGTGTGGAGGAAGTTTTCAAGGATCAAGAGAGGAGTATGATGCAACATGATCAAGGAGAGTGAAAGCTCTAAGCTTGGGGATGCACCCGGTGGTTCACCCCTGCATATATCAAGAAGACTCAAGCGTCTAAGCTTGGGGATGCCCAAGGCATCCCCTTCTTCATCGACAACATTATCAGGTTCCTCCCCTGAAACTATATTTTTATTCCATCACATCTTATGTGCTTTTTCTTGGAGCGTCGGTTTGTTTTTGTTTTCTGTTTTGTTTGAATAAAATGGATCCTAGCATTCACTTTATGGGAGAGAGACACGCTCCGCTGTAGCATATGGACAAGTATGTCCTTGGTTTCTACTCATAGTATTCATGGCGAAGTTTCTCCTTCGTTAAATTGTTATATGGTTGGAATTGGAAAATGATACATGTAGTAATTGCTATAAATGTCTTGGGTAATGTGATACTTGGCAATTGTTGTGCTCATGTTTAAGCTCTTGCATCATATGCTTTGCACCCATTAATGAAGAAATACATAGAGCATGCTAAAAATTGGTTTGCATATTTGGTTTCTCTAAGGTCTAGATAATTTCTAGTATTGAGTTTGAACAACAAGGAAGATGGTGTGGAGTCTTATAATGTTTTCAATATGTCTTTTATGTGAGTTTTGCTGCACCGGTTCATCCTTGTGTTTGTTTCAAATAAGCCTTGCTAGCCTAAACCTTGTATCGAGAGGGAATACTTCTCATGCATCCAAAATACTTGAGCCAACCACTATGCCATTTGTGTCCACCATACCTACCTATGCTACATGGTATTTTCCGCCATTCCAAAGTAAATTGCTTGAGTGCTACCTTTAAAATTCCATCATTCACCTTTGCAATATATAGCTCATGGGACAAATAGCTTAAAAACTATTGTGGTATTGAATATGTAATTATGCACTTTATCTCTTATTAAGTTGCTTGTTGTGCGATAACCATGTTTACTGGGGAACGCCATCAACTCATTGTTGAATTTCATGTGAGTTGCTATGCATGTTCGTCTTGTCTGAAGTAAGGGCGATCTACTCTGAGTTGAATGGTTTGAGCATGCATATTGTGAGAGAAGAACATTGGGCCGCTTAACCGAAGCCATGTTCCATGGTGGAAGTTTCAGTTTTGGACAAACATCCTCAAATCTCTAATGAGAAAAGAATTAATTGTTGTTGAATGCTTTAAGCATTAAAAGAGGAGTCCATTATCTGTTGTCTATGTTGTCCCGGTATGGATGTCTAAGTTGAGAATAATCAAAAGCGAGAAATCCAAATGCGAGCTTTCTCCTTAGACCTTTGTACAGGCGGCATAGAGGTACCCCTTTGTGATACTTGGTTAAAGCATATGTATTGCGGTGATAATCCAGGTAGTCCAAGCTAATTAGGACAAGGTGCGGGCACTATTATTACACTATGCATGAGGCTTGCAACTTATAAGATATAATTTACATGATGCATATGCTTTATTACTACCGTTGACAAAATTGTTTCATGTTTTCAAAATCAAAGCTCTAGCACAAATATAGCAATCGATGCTTTTCCTCTATGAGGACCATTCTTTTACTTTCAATGTTGAGTCAGTTCACCTATTTCTCTCCACCTCAAGAAGCAAACACTTGTGTGAACTGTGCATTGATTCCTACATACTTGCTTATTGCACTTATTATATTACTCTATGTTGACAATATCCATGAAATATACATGTTACAAGTTGAAAGCAACCGCTGAAACTTAATCTTCTTTTGTGTTGCTTCAATGCCTTTACTTTGAATTATTGCTTTATGAGTTAACTTTTATGCAAGACTTATTGATGCTTGTCTTGAAGTGCTATTCATGAAAAGTCTTTGCTATATGATTCACTTGTTTACTCATGTCATACACATTGTTTTGATCGCTGCATTCACTACATAAGCTTTACAAATAGTATGATCAAGATTATGATGGCATGTCACTCCGAAATTATCCGTGTTATCGTTTTACCGCTCGGGACGAGCGTAGAACTAAGCTTGGGGATGCTGATACGTCTCCGACGTATCGATAATTTCTTATGTTCCATGCCACATTATTGATGTTATCTACATGTTTTATGCACACTTTATGTCATATTCGTGCATTTTCTGGAACTAACCTATTAACAAGATGCCGAAGTGCCGATTCTTTGTTTTTGCTGTTTTTGGTTTCAGAAATCCTAGTAAGGAAATATTCTCGGAATTGGACGAAATCAAAGCCCAGGGGCCTATTTTTCCACGGAGCTTCCCAGAAGACCGAAGAACACACGAAGTGGGGCCACGAGGTGGCGACACCACGTGGCGGCGCGGCCCGTGGGGGCCCGCGCCGCCTATGGTGTGGCCCCCTCGTCGGCCCCGACTCGCCCTTCCGCCTACAAATAGCCTCCGTGACGAAACCCCGATGCACCGAGAACCACGATACGGAAAACCTTCCGGAGACGCCGCCGCCGCCGATCCCATCTCGGGGATCCAGGAGATCGCCTCCGGCACCCTGCCGGAGAGGGGAATCATCTCCCCGGAGGACTCTACGCCGCCATGGTCGCCTCCGGTGTGATGTGTGAGTAGTCTACCCCTGGACTATGGGTCCATAGCAGTAGCTAGATGGTTGTCTTCTCCCCATTGTGCTATCATTGTCGGATCTTGTGAGCTGCCTAACATGATCAAGATCATCTATCTGTAATTCTATATGTTGCGTTTGTTGGGATCCGATGAATAGAGAATACTTGTTATGTTGATTATCAAAGTTATGCTTATGTGTTGTTTATGATCTTGCATGCTCTCCGTTACTAGTAGATGCTCTGGCCAAGTAGATGCTTGTAACTCCAAGAGGGAGTACTTATGCTCGATAGTGGGTTCATGCCTGCATTGACACAGGACAAAGGACGGAAAGTTCTAAGGTTGTGTTGTGCTGTTGCCACTAGGGATAAAACATTGATGCTATGTCTAAGGATGTAGTTGTTGATTACATTACGCACCATACTTAATGCAATTGTCTGTTGCTTGCAACTTAATACTGGAGGGGGTTCGGATGATAACCTGAAGGTGGACTTTTTAGGCATAGATGCAGTTGGATGGCGGTCTATGTACTTTGTCGTAATGCCCAATTAAATCTCACTATACTCATCATGATATGTATGTGCATTGTCATGCTCTCTTTATTTGTCAATTGCCCAACTGTAATTTGTTCACCCAACATGCTGTTCGTCTTATGGGAGAGACACCTCTAGTGAACTGTGGACCCCGGTCCAATTCTCTTTACTGAAATACAATCTACTGCAATACTTGTTCTACTGTTTTCTGCAAACAATCATCTTCCACACAATACGGTTAACTCTTTGTTACAGCAAGCCGGTGAGATTGACAACCTCACTGTTTCGTTGGAGCAAAGTACTTTGGTTGTGTTGTGCAGGTTCCACGTTGGCGCCGGAATCCCTGGTGTTGCGCCGCACTACATCTCGCCGCCATCAACCTTCAACGTGCTTCTTGGCTCCTCCTGGTTCGATAAACCTTGGTTTCTTTCTGAGGGAAAACTTGCTGCTGTGCGCATCATACCTTCCTCTTGGGGTTGCCCAACGAACGTGTGAAATACACGCCATCACTCAGCCAGCTCCCTCGGAACACCTACCAAGTCATCAGTAGACCAGGCAAAGATATTCCGATTCTCACGGAGGAAGCTGGTGAGCGCGCTTTCCTATGCGTCACTGAGGCCGGCACCGATACGAACGGTACGCTCAGGGTGAGCTGGGTCCAGCACGATGTCCTTTGTTTCATTGGTTGGCTTGAATGCCGGTGTGCCCAGGCTTGCACTCATTGCCGCTAAGCTCAACTGTGAGGACTGAGCGAGCGCAACCGCAGTTTGCATTCTTTTCTTTTCCTCTGCAATCACCAGCGATTCAGCCAGGTTTGATACGGCGGAAGCGGTTTCCAGTGAGACTTTGTAGTTTCCCACCACAGTCAAGGGTCCACGAGGAGCCGGCATCTTCATCTTAAGATAGTCCGTATGAGTTGACGCCATAAAAGCTGCCTGTGCCGGTCTCCCCAGCAGTGCATGGTAAGGGTTGTCCAGGTCCACCACCTCGAACAGAAGGTTTTCCACCCGGCAATTGTCACGTCCACCGAAGGACACATCCACCCGGACTTTTCCCATGGGCGAGCAAGACAACCCCGGAACGATTCCGTGGAAAGTCGTGTGCGTCGGTTGCAGCATATTCTCAGTTATCCCAAGCGTGCACATAGTGTGCCGGTACATAATGTTTATGCTGCTCCCATTGTCTATCAGCACCTTGCTGAATTTGACTCGAGCATTTGGCCCATGCATGATGGGTCAACCACGAGAGCATAACCACCCGGATTAGGCATCAACTTAGGGTGATCTCTGAATGACCTGCTGATTTCTTGATAAGACCACGGCATGTATTTTGGAATTGCTGGCATCACCGCATTTACTTCCATGGAGCGGCGGTGCACACTTTGCCTGTCTGTTGGCTCAGTGACGAACACAACACAGCACATGTCCGGATCGTGGTAAATGTTCCGGCCTAAAGGTGCCTGTGGAGGTGGTTGGCCATTGCCATTTCCCACCTGATGAACTTGTTGTGGTGGAGGCCGGTTTTGAGGGTGCACCGGTATGGCATTTGGTCCGGTAATCGGGGGTGGTGGTGGTAGGTTTCCAGCATCTTTTGTTGTGCCTTGGCCCATTAACCTCTTGGTCCAGGTACAATCTTTTGTCAAATGGTTTGCCGGCCTTCCGGGGTTTGGTGTATGCCACCAGCATGGTTGATCCATTGCGGATTCCATGGTGTACCTTTCATCAGTTTGCCACGGCTTCTTTTCAACCCACTGTTTCTTTGGACCCGCCCATGGCTGCGATCCGGTTTTCTGCCTTTGGCTCCCGCTGGCACCGGAATTTTCCTGCACCGCGGCTACTTGCTGAGGACCATACCTTCGATCCGGAAACTCTTCCCTTCGTTTGTTTTGCCTGTTATCCCGGTATTGTTCTTGGCGTTGCTGAGGCTGGTTTGTTTGTTCCGGCTCAGCTTGCACTGCCGGTTGCATTGGGTCTCCCAGTGCGTAGCTATCTGCCACACGTATCATTTCTGCCAACGTTGTCGGCATGTTTCTCTGTAGCTTTTGCCACAGAGGTGAACCTCTTCTGCATCCATTGCAAAACCAGGCAATGGCTTGTGCCTCGATTACCCCTTCACAGGAGTTTCTTGTAGAGTTCCACCGGGTTAGGTAGTCCCGATCTGTTTCATTGGTGCGCTGCGTGCATAGCGCAAGCTGTTGCGGACTGTTTGGCCTCCGGTAGGTACTACTGAAGTTGCTTACAAAAGCTTCCTCAAATTCCAGCCAGCCATTTATACTTCCTGCCGGCAAATTGTTTAGCCAGATGCGCGCTGGTCCTACCAGGAAAGATGGTACAATTCTTACGGCCCAGCGCCGGTTTCCTCCACCAGTGATGGTTCCTCCGCCACCGGCAACATATACCGCGGTCACGTAATCCGCGAGCCAGTCTTCTGGCTTTGTGGTGCCATCATAAGTTTTTGTGTCATGGGGCAACGTGAAGTTGCGAACCGGTGGCTCCTCTTTCATGATCCTTGGGCCAAAACACTTGGGGCCTGGAGGACCTTCCGCCTCCACTATCTCGGATAAGTACACCCTATCCAGCCTGTGCCTCGCATCCCGGTCTGGTAAGCATCTTTCGCCTAGCCGGCCCCCCAACGGATTCCGGTAAGCTACAACTTTCTCAGCTCCTGAGTCAGTATCTTCATATCTTTCCGGTACCGTGGCTCTTGCCTGCCGGTACCTTGGCGGAGGCATTTCCTCTTCCACATACGCTGCCCTTGCAGCGCGGAAGTTTTGCCCACTTCCTTCTCTGCCGGCATAATCTTTTGCGGCGTAGCCGTTTCCGGCATAAGCACCTGCTTCCCCTTGATTTTTTCTACCGGCCTCATATCGCCCGACTTGTTGTTTTCCGGCACCGGCTTGCTGTTTTCCGGCAAGCACCGGGTCATACACAGTCATTTGTTGTGCATTCGCTTTTTCTTTTCTTTTGTCCGGATGGGGGACGATGCCTGCCCATGGAACTTGCTTCCGGCATTCTTTGCGGAACGCACAAATTTTGATGTCGTAGCCTTGTTTATTTTAGCCTGCTGCTCAGCATTTTGCTGCTCAATCATATCAAGCAACTCTCTAACACGATCTTGTTGTTTTGCCAAAGCATCTTCGTTAAGCGATTCACACAGCTCTACTGCAGCCCTAGCAGCTTTTAAGGTTTTATCCGGGCTACTGTATTTGGGTTTCTCTATGATGCTTACAGATGCAGAGGCACTCTTTCCGGTAAGAATCTCTTTGCGCAAATCCTGATCTAGATTGCGACCTCTAAGCCTGTTTTCCGGGTGCCTAGCAGGATGAGCGCTAACAAAAGCAAAGCCATGGGCAGCGTTGTACTCACGTAGGGTTAGGTTCAGCTCGCGCTGCGCCCGGATGATGTCCTTGCCATTCTCGAGCAGCTTCTGGCGTTGTGCCTCCAGCTCCGCCTGAGTCGCTGCCGGGTCGATGTTCTGCGCGATGGGCGTGGCGAGAACGCTCATCGCCGCCTGAAGTGGAGTTTCCGGTGGCACCGCGGATGCACCCGCAACAACCTGGTCACGCTCGGTCGGCGGCTTGGCCGTGCGCGTGGACTTCGTTGGTCCAGCTGCTTCCGCCGCAGCTCCTTTGCCGGCGTCGCCCGTGCCAACGACCAGCACCTCGACGCTGCTGGCAGCGCGGCCGCTGGAAAGCGCAGATCTTGGGGGGTCCGGAGCCACCAGCACCGGCGAGAGGCACTGGCGCTCAGGGACGGTACCGTAGTAGACGCGGAAGCTCCCGAGCTCGACGGTGTGCTTCTTCTTGGGGTACTTACCGCCGCTGGCGAAGTAGCCTGTGTTGTCGTTGATGTACTCCATGCCGAGGACGCGGTCGACGAGCGCGGGGACGACACGCTCGCCGTCGATGGTGAGGAGGCCCGCCCGAATATGAACTCCAGCAAGCGCAGCTGCTGGCCCCACGGTGGGCGCCAACTGTCGTCGTGGTGAATGAGCAGATGCCATGGGATGTCTTAAGTTGGGGCCGAATGTGCGCTAGAGGATTCGGGGGAGGGTTTGTGATTAGATTGGACGAACTTCCAGATGCTTTCCTCTAGAACACAACCGAAGGTAGCGATACAAGAAGAAGAACACAAGGAAGAACTCTGCTCTAGATCTTTCTCTTTATTGCTCTTAGCAAGATACAAGTTTTTGGGTACAGGGTGTTTCGTTACACTACTTGGTCGTCTATCTGATTGTGCGTACTACTAGCTCGTGCCCGTAATGGGGGTGCCCCCTTGATACGTCTCCAACGTATCCATAATTTCTGATGTTCCATGCTTGTTTTATGACAATACTTACATGTTTTGCTTGCACTTTATAATGTTTTTATGCATTTTCCGGAACTAACCTGTTAACAAGATGCCACAGTGCCAGTTCCTGTTTTCTGCTATTTTTGGTTCCAAAAAGGCTGTTCGGGCAATATTCTCGGAATTGGACGAAATCAACGCCAAACATCTTATTTTCCCCGGAAGCATCCAGAACACCGAAGGAGAGTCGGAGGAGAGCCAGGGGGCCACCACACAGGTGGGCCGCGCGGGCTACACCCTGGCCGCGCCGGCCTGGTGTGGGGCCACCCTGTCGCCCCTCCTGCGCCGCCTCTTCGCCTATTTAAGCCCTTTCGACCTAAAAACGCAGTACCAATTGACGAAACTCCAGAAAGACTCCAGGGGCGCCGCCGCCATCGCGAAACTCCAATTCAGGGGACAGAAGTATCTGTTCCGGCACCCTGCCGGGACGGGGAAGTGCCCCCGGAAGCCATCTCCATCAATGCCACCGCCTCCATCATGCTCCATGAGTAGTTCCCCCATGGACTACGGGTTCTAGCTGTAGCTAGTTGGTACTCTCTATCCCATGTACTTCAATACAATGATCTCATGAGTTGCCTTACATGATTGAGATCCATCTGATGTAATCGGTGTTGTGTTTGTTGGGATCCGATGGATGATACATTATGATTAGTCTATCTATAAAGTTTGTGAAGTTATTGTTGATGCAATCTTGTTATGCTTAATGCTTGTCACTAGGGCCCGAGTGGCATGATCTTAGATTTAAGCTCTATAATTATTGCTTAGATTGTATCTACAAGTTGTATGCACATGTCACTGTCCGGAACCAAAGGCCCCGAAGTGACAGAAATCGGGACAACCGGAGGGGATGGCGGTGATGTGAGGATCACATGTTTTCACGGAGTGTTAATGCTTTGCTCCGGTGCTCTATTAAAAGGAGTACCTTAATATCCAGTAGATTCCCTTGAGGCCCGGCCGCCACCGGCTGGTAGGACAAAAGATGTTGTGCAAGTTTCTCATTGCGAGCACGTACGACTATATATGGAAAACATGCCTACATGATTAATGAATTGATGGTCTATCTTAATGCTTTATCAATCCTATCAATTGCCCAACTGTAATTTGTTCACCCAACACTTGTTACTTGTTATTGGAGAGTTACCACTAGTGTAGATCGCTGGGAACCCCGGTCCATCTCTCATCATCATATACTTGTTCTATATGTCATTGGAAGTAGTATCAACTATTTTCTGGTGCCATTGCTCCTGTGTTACTGATATTGCTGCTGTGTTACTATTACTATTGCTCTCATATTACTGCTGCTTTCACATCACCCCTGTTACTAGTGCTTTTCCAGGTGCAGCTGAATTGACAACTCAGTTGTTAAGGCTTATAAGTATTCTTTACCTCCCCTTGTGTCGAATCAATAAATTTAAGTTTTACTTCCCTCGAAGACTGCCGCGATCCCCTATACTTGTGGGTTATCAAGACTGTTTTCTGGCGCCGTTGCCGGGGAGGCATAGCTCTACTCATAAGTTCACCTAGGGAGTACACTCTACCTCTCTCTCTGTTTTATTTTATTTTGTTTTGCTTAGTTTACTTTTGTTTAGTTTATTTGTGCTTAGTTTCTTTCTGTCTAGTATTATTTTGCTTAGTTTACTTTTGCCTAGTTTATTTTTGTCTTGTTTTATTTTTCTCATATACCCAAAAATCCATAAAAATTTGAAAAACCTAAAAATTAAAAATTGTTGCTATGGGAGAACCTACAACCTATTTGGAGCTTATAGAATTATATATGAATTATAGAGAATCAAGAACGGGTAAAGTTATGAGTGCTGTGATAGAAAAGTTGGATACAATTGCTAAAATCTTGCTTAAACGCCATGATATAAACTGTTGCTCTCAACAGGATACTAAACATTTTAAATTTCAATGTGGCTTTAGTGAGGAATTTTTAATTAAGAACTATAATCGTAATAGCTATATTCATTTTGGGTTCGAAGAAGTAGAAAAATTTGTTTTGTTTATGGGAGCCTCTGAGATCGTATCCTTCATTGCTAAAAATTATGAAACTTGTGTTGTTTGTAAGGACCTTAAAGATTATGTCTCTTCTATCCTTAATTTTTGCATAGAAAGCTACAGTGATAATCCTTATATCATTGATTATAAAGAGAGACTCATTAATGCACAAGAATGCACTCACAAATTGCAGGAACCAGTGGAAGAAGAAATTGATGAACCTGAAAGCTCATTGGATGAAAAAGAGGAGGAAATTGATGAACCTGAAAGCTCATTGGATGAAAAAGAAGAGGAGAGTGATGAACAAAAGGAGGAAGAATGGATTAGCTACCCATGCCAACCTTCTAATGAGAGTAACTCTTTATCTCTTACACTATTTGATTGTCCTCCATGCTTACCGAAAGAGGTTGAATGTTATGTTCCTGTGGATTCTCTTGAAATATTACCTATGAGTAAAACTTGTGAGAATAATTATGCTACTATTATCTATGATAATCCATGCTACTTTGATAAATCTTATGATAATGCTTTGTTTGTGCCTGATGTCGAAATGCATGGTACTAAAGAGTTTTGCGTAGCAAATGTTTATGATAAATCTCTAGATGATGGTCCTATGTTACTTGATAATATTAATTGTACTACTAATGAAAATGGGATTGGAGAAGTCTTGACTTTATGTATGAGTCCCATATCTCTTGAGAATGATCAAGCATCTTGTTATATTATTGATAAAAGTGGGTTTGAAAGTTTTAATCCCACTATTTTTGAGCTTGATAAAAATTATGTGTTTGTAAATAATGAAAAGCATGCTGCATGTGATAGCTATATTGTTGAGTTTGTTCATGAAGCTACTGAAAATTATTATGAGAGAGGAAAATATGGCTGTAGAAATTTGCATGGTACTAAAACACCTCTCTATATGCTGAAACTTTTGAAGTTACTCTTGTTTTATCTTCTTATGCTTGTCACTTTGTTCTTCATGAATTTATTTGTGTACAAGATTCCTATGCATAGGAAGTGGGTTAGACTTAAATGTGTTTTGAACTTGCATTTTGATGCTCTCTTTTGCTTCAACTCTTATTTCTTGCGAGTGCATCATTAAAACTGTTGAGCCCATCTTAATGGCTATAAAGAAAGCACTTCTTGGGAGATAACCCATGTCTTTATTTTGATACTGTTTTGTTGTGTCTTGGAAGTTGTTACTACTGTAGCAACCTCTCCTTATCTTAGTTTTATTGCATTGTTGTGCCAAGTGAAGCCTCTAATCGAAGGTTGATACTAGATTTGGATTTCTACGCAGAAACAGATTTCTATCTGTCACGAATCTGGGCTGTGTTCTCTGTAGGTAACTCAGAAAAATCTGCCAATTTACGTGCGCGTTCCTCAGATATGTACGCAACATTCATTAGTTTTGAGTTTTCTGATTTGAGCAACGGAAGTACCTCTTTAAAATTCGTCTTTACTGGCTTTTCTGTTTTGGCAGATTCTGTCTCTGTTTTTTGCATTGTCTCTTGTGGACTTTAACCAAGGCTTTCTAGACGTAGAGAGCTGTAGATAATGTTTTATTGAGTTCTTGAATGTGTCACTACAGGACTAAAAGTGGATTCAAGTTTTTTTTAGTACTAACCCCTCTAATGAAGTTTATGAGAAGTTTGGTGTGAAGGAAGTTTTCAAGGGTCAAGAGAGGAGGATGATATATGATCAAGAAGAGTGAAAAGTCTAAGCTTGGGGATGCCCCCGTGGTTCATCCCTGCATATTTCAAGAAGACTCAAGCGTCTAAGCTTGGGGATGCCCAAGGCATCCTCTTCTTCATCAACTTATCAGGTTTCTTCTATTGAAACTATATTTTTATTCGGTCACATCATATGTGCTTTACTTGGAGCGTCTGTGTGCTTTTATTTTGTTTTTGTTTGAATAAGATCAGATCCTAGCAATCCTTGTTTGGGAGAGAGACACGCTCCAGTTTTTTCATATGAACACTTGTTCTTCGTTTTACTTTTAATGTTCAATGATAAAAGTTGGAAGCTACAATACTTATGGTTATTTGGTTGGAAAAAGAAAATGTCTCATATTGTCTTGAATAATTTGACACTTGGCAATTGTTTTGAGCTCTCAAGTAGATCATGATTAAGTTCTTGCACCATGTAGTTTAAACCTATTAGTGGAGAACTACTGTAGAGCTTGTTAAAATTGGTTTGCATGATTGGTCTCTCTTAAGGTCTAGATATTTTCTGGTAAAAGTGTTTAAGCAACAAGGAAGACAGTGCAGAGTATTATAATGCTTGCAATATGTTCTTATGTAAGTTTTGCTGTACCGGTTCATACTTGTGTTTGCTTCAAACAACCTTGCTAGCCAAAGCCTTGTACTGAGAGGGAATACTTCTCGTGCATCCAAAACCTTGAGCCAAAAACTATGCCATTTGTGTCCACCATACCTACCTACTACATGGTATTTTTCTGCCATTCCAAGTAAATACTTCATGTGCTACCTTTAAACAATTCAAAACTTTATCGCTCCTTATTTGTGTCAATGTTTTATAGCTCATGAGGAAGTATGTGGTGTTTTATCTTTCAGTCTTGGTGGGCAGCTTTCACCAATGGATTAGTGGCTTCATCCGCTTATCCAATAATTTTGCAAAAAGAGCTGGCGCGGGGTTCCCAGCCCCAATTAATTAAGTTCATTAATAATTCTCTTCACATGTTTTGCCCTGATTCATCAGTAAGCAACTTAATTTTGCAAATAGACACTCCTCCATGGTATGAGATTGTTGGAAGGCACCCGAGGATTCGGTTAGCCATGGCTTGTGTAAGCAAAGGTTGGGAGGAGTGTCACCCATAAATAAAAACTAAAGTACATGTGTAAACAAAAGAGAAGAGGGATGATCTACCTTGCTGGTAGAAATAACGTCCTTCATGGGAGCCGCTCTTTGAAAGTCTGTTGGGCGAGGGGGTTAGAGTGCCCACTACCATTCGTTGACAACAACAAACACCTCTCAAAACTTTAGTTTTATGCTCTCTATATGATTTCAAAACTTGAAAAGCTCTAGCACATGATTTAATCCCTGCTTCCCTCTGCGAAGGGCCATTCTTTTACTTTATGTTGAGTCAGTTTACCTACTTCCTTCCATCTTAGAAGCAAACACTTGTGTGAACTGTGCATTGATTCTTACATACTTGCTTATTGCACTTATTATTCTACTTTGTGTTGACAATTATCCATGATATATGCATGTTGAAAGTTGAAAGCAACTGCTGAAACTTAAATCTTCCTCTGTGTTGCTTCGATGCCTTTACTTTGAATATATTGCTTTATGAGTTAACTCTTATGCAAGACTTTTGATGCTTGTCTTGAAAGTACTATTCATGAAAAGTTTTGCTATATGTTATCTATTTGTTAGCAACTATAGATCATTGCCTTGGGTCACTTCATTCATCTCATATGTTTTATAATAGTATGATCAAGGTTATGTAAGTAGCATGTCACTACAGAAATTATTCTTTTTATCGTTTACCTACTCGAGGACGAGTAGGAACTAAGTTGGGGATGCTGATACGTCTCCAACGTATCCATAATTTCTGATGTTCCATGCTTGTTTTATGACAATACTTACATGTTTTGCTTGCACTTTATAATGTTTTTATGCATTTTCCGGAACTAACCTATTAACAAGATGCCACAGTGCCAGTTCCTGTTTTCTGCTGTTTTTGGTTCGAGAAAGGCTGTTCGGGCAATATTCTCGGAATTGGACGAAATCAACGCCAAACATCTTATTTTTCCCGGAAGCATCCAGAACACCGAAGGAGAGTCGGAGGAGAGCCAGGGGGCCACCACACAGGTGGGCCGCGCGGGCTACACCCTGGCCGCGCCGGCCTAGTGTGGGGCAACCCTGTCGCCCCTCCTGCGCCGCCTCTTCACCTATTTAAGCCCTTTCGACCTAAAAACGCAGTACCAATTGACGAAACTCCAGAAAGACTCCAAGGGCGCCGCCGCCATCGCGAAACTCCAATTCAGGGGACAGAAGTATCTGTTCCGGCACCCTGCCGGGACGGGGAAGTGCCCCCGGAAGCCATCTCCATCAACGCCACCGCCTCCATCATGCTCCGTGAGTAGTTCCCTCATGGACTGCGGGTTCTAGCTGTAGCTAGTTGGTACTCTCTATCCCATGTACTTCAATACAATGATCTCATGAGCTGCCTTACATGATTGAGATCCATCTGATGTAATCGGTGTTGTGTTTGTTGGGATCCGATGGATGATACATTATGATTAGTCTATCTATAAAGTTTGTGAAGTTATTGTTGCTGCAATCTTGTTATGCTTAATGCTTGTCACTAGGGCCCGAGTGGCATGATCTTAGATTTAAGCTCTATAATTATTGCTTAGATTGTATCTACAAGTTGTATGCACATGTCACTATCCGGAACCAAAGGCCCCGAAGTGACAGAAATCGGGACAACCGGAGGGGATGGCGGTGATGTGAGGATCACATGTTTTCACTGAGTGTTAATGCTTTGCTCCGGTGCTCTATTAAAAGAAGTACCTTAATATCCAGTAGATTCCCTTGAGGTCCGGCTGCCACCGGCTGGTAGGACAAAAGATGTTGTGCAAGTTTCTCATTGCGAGCACGTACGACTATATATGGAAAACATGCCTACATGATTAATGAATTGATGGTCTATCTTAATGCTTTATCAATCCTATCAATTTCCCAACTGTAATTTGTTCACCCAACACTTGTTACTTGTTATTGGAGAGTTACCACTAGTGTAGATCGCTGGGAACCCCGGTCCATCTCTCATCATCATATACTTGTTCTATATGTCATTGGAAGTAGTATCAACTATTTTCCGGTGCCATTGCTCCTGTGTTACTGATATTGCTGCTGTGTTACTATTACTATTGCTCTCATATTACTGCTGCTTTCACATCACCCCTGTTACTAGTGCTTTTCCAGGTGCAGCTGAATTGACAACTCAGTTGTTAAGGCTTATAAGTATTCTTTACCTCCCCTTGTGTCGAATCAATAAATTTGGGTTTTACTTCCCTCGAACACTGCCACGATCCCCTATACTTGTGGGTTATCAAGACTGTTTTCTGGCGCCGTTGCCGGGGAGGCATAGCTCTACTCATAAGTTCACCTGGGGAGTACACTCTACCTCTCTCTCTGTTTTATTTTATTTTGTTTTGCTTAGTTTACTTTTTTTATTTTATTTGTGCTTAGTTTCTTTCTGTCTAGTATTATTTTGCTTAGTTTACTTTTGCCTAGTTTATTTTTGTCTTGTTTTATTTTTCTCATATACCCAAAAATCCATAAAAATTTGAAAAACCTAAAAATTAAAAATTGTTGCTATGGGAGAACCTACAACCTATTTGGAGCTTATAGAATTATATATGAATTATAGAGAATCAAGAACGGGTAAAGTTATGAGTGCTGTGATAGAAAAGTTGGATACAATTGCTAAAATCTTGCTTAAACGGCATGATATAAACTGTTGCTCTCAACAGGATACTAAACATCTTAAATTTCAATGTGGCTTTAGTGAGGAATTTTTAATTAAGAACTAATCGTAATAGCTATATTCATTTTGGGTTCGAAGAAGTAGAACAATTTGTTTTGTTTATGGGAGCCTCTGAGATCGAATCCTTCATTGCTAAAAATTATGAAACTTGTGTTGTTTGTAAGGACCTTAAAGATTATGTCTCTTCTATCCTTAATTTTTGCATAGAAAGCTACAGTGATAATCCTTATATCATTGATTATAAAGAGAGACTCATTAATGCACAAGAATGCACTCACAAATTGCAGGAACCAGTGGAAGAAGAAATTGATGAACCTGAAAGCTCATTAAATGAAAAAGAGGAGGAAACTAATGAACCTGAAAGCTCATTGGATGAAAAATAAGAGGAGAGTGATGAACAAAAGGAGTAAGAATGGATTAGCTACCCATGCCAACCTTCTAATGAGAGTAACTCTTTATCTCTTACACTATTTGATTGTCCTCCATGCTTACCGAAAGAGGTTGAATGTTATGTTCCTGTGGATTCTCTTGAAATATTACCTATGAGTAAAACTTGTGAGAATAATTATGCTACTGTTATCTATGATAATCCATGCTACTTTGATAAATCTTATGATAATGCTTTGTTTGTGCCTGATGTTGAAATGCATGGTACTAAAGAGTTTTGCGTAGCAAATGTTTATGATAAATCTCTAGATGATGGTCCTATGTTACTTGATAATATTAATTGTACTACTAATGAAAATGGGATTGGAGAATTACTGCGGAGGTTCGTGCAGTCTCGGGACTCCGAAAGTTAGTGACGTATTTGACACAAACTCTTTCCATACCTGGATATTTCGGCCCAACCACGAGTTGTGAGGCTCATGAAGGACAAAGGGGAGTCCTAGGAAGGTTGTAGAGGTGCCCAAGAGCCTTTGGATCAAAGGGGCATCCATCCCATGGCCTAGATTGCATCTCCAACACTATATATTGAGAGGAAACCCTATTTTTGGAGGCCCCCAAGCATTGTCACAAAAATCCTCCTCCTTGGCAGGGGGAAACACTCATCTACACCAGCACCAACTCAAGGAATAAGAAGGCTAAGGGGCGGCGCTCCCCCATGATGCCGGCGGCGGGGAAGGAGTCCCCCGCGCCGCCCACGCCTCCGCCTCCCGGCGCTCCTCGCCGAGCTCTCCAACGTCTTCACCGCCATCTCCATCACCAACTCCTCATTGTATTCAGTGGTCCATCCTCTCACAAACCTCTGTACCGCCCTATGTAAACATGATGTTTGATGCTATAAGTTATAATCCTATGATCTATGTCATGTTGCCATAGTTTATTTGTTCTTTGATTGATTGGTTGTTTCTCTTTGGTTCATTAGAGTTGTATGTTGATATGTTACCTTCCTTGGTGCCCATTATATTTGTGCGCGTATGGATCAAGCACCATAGGGTTGGTAGTACTTGTATACTAGAAGGGGGAAGTTCTGCCGGAGTGACAGAAACCTAAGGACGCGAACCGGATAGTTGCATGTATGGAGTAAGAGGACCATTTACTTAAGGCTATGGTTGGGGAAACCTTAATGCTTGCTAGTATTTACGGATGTTTGCTAGCACGCCAATCATGTAGTACTTGTAATCCCGGAGGGAGAGCATGTATATTTAGCCTCTCCTACATAGAAAGCTGCATCGAAGACATTGAACCCAAGATCTTCACTAATTGATCTTGGACAAAGCCACCACTATTACCACCGCCTTTCCACACTCATGGTACTGTTAGTTTAGTTTGTTTTATTGCTGCAGCACTAACATTTATTCCGTGTATTTTTTTTTTTTTTTTTTTGAAACTCTAACAGTAGGAAAGGCTCCTACTGTTTTCCTTTTGTATTACTATAAGATATCAGGTTACATCACATACTGTACATAAGAATGGAGAGGATCTCCAAAAACAAAAGTGTGAAGAAGCAGATCTACTTTCTAGAGGTTATTTGAGAGAGCAAGAATAAAGGAATGTAATTCCTCTTTGGTCCTATGAATTAATAGTGGGAAAATCTCTTTGAACCTTCTCTTCCAGGAATGTACTGTCGGGGCAATGTTCTTGAAGATCATGTCATTTCTTTCCTTCCATATGCACCATGCTCCAACAGTAAAGATTTCCATGTACATCAGGCTTTTCCATTGCTCTTTCCCTTTTTCAATAATCTGTAATCTTGTACCACTTTGTTGCCAGTGGAAGTTCAGTTCATTCCAGCAAGAAGTACTGAACTCACAATGAAATAGCAGGTGTTCAATTGTTTCCTCAAGTGTTTTGTCACAAAGCACACAATCATATGATGAATTGATGTGATAATGTCGTCTTCTAAGCATGTTGCGTGTGTTCAACCTGTCAGATAAGACCAACCAGGCAAAAAACTTCAACTTGGGTGTACATTTGGACTTCCAGATCCATTTGAAAGCACAATGGGGTGTAATCTCCTTGAAACAGAATTTGTAGTACATTCTTGGCGAGTAGTTTTCAGACCCCCAGGCATAAGTCCAGGTATCATGGCTATTTTCTGTAAGTGTGACCTCCAAAGTTTGTGCTTGTAGCATTCTTATTTCACCCATTGCTTCTGGAGATAGAGGGAGGAAAAAATTATCCGACAGCCTAGAGGCCGTTAGAATTTCCTTAACTGAAGAATCCTCCCTGATGGCATAAGAATAGGCTCTTGGGAACTGTTCATTGGTAATATGTGATAACCATAAATCCTTCCAAAATAGGACAGAAGTACCATCTCCAATTTTCGCTGTTGCAATCCCTCTAAAAATAGGAGATAACTTGAAAACTTCCTTCCACCAAAATGATCCACAAGGAGCAATGCTATGGGGAATATGCTCTCTGTAATAAGTATTCCAAATCAACTGAACCCATGGAGTATCCTCCTTGTTGTAGAATTTATGTAAATATTTCAGCAACAAGCCTTGGTTCTGAATTTTAAGGTTTAGCACTCCAAGTCCTCCTTTGTCCTTAGGTCTACAGACCATATCCCAGGCTACCAAAGAATTACATTTCTCCCCATCCTCTGTTTTTTTGTTCCATAAACAATGCCTTCTAATTTTTTCAACAGTCTCCAAAATCTTAGGATTAAGCTTCAGAGAGCACATAGTGAAAGTTGCAATGGATGTGATTAGTGAATTCACCACAGAAACTCTCCCACTATATGACATCATGTTAAAGGAGGCAGAGACTCTTCTTTCAAGTTTGTCTATGAGAGGCATCATTTCCTGTACTGTAGGTTTTGTTGTTCCCAAAGGTAATCCCAAGTAGGTAAATGGCATGACAGCAACATTACAACCAAATAGTGCAGCCATATTCTGGGCATTTCCTTCAGAGAGATTAATTGGCACCAAAGAAGATTTATGGTAATTAATTTGTAACCCAGTTGAATATGCATACTTATTAAGAATATCCTTCATTATGGCTATTTGAGTAGAGCAAGCTTGCATAATAATTAAAGTATCATCTGCATATTGGATCACTGGAAAATCTTTGATAAACTCAGACTGAAAGGGGAGCTCCAAGATTCCTTGAAGGAAGGCCTTATTAATAGCAGATTGTAATAGATCAGCAGCTAGCACAAAAATGAGAGGGGACAATGGATCTCCCTGTCTTACTCCCCTTCTACAATGAAATTGTCTGCCAGGAACTCCATTAAGTAGTACTGCAGATTTTCCAGAAGCAAATATCATGTTTATCCAATTGAGCCATTTGTCATCAAATCCCATTTGTTTCATAATTTTAATCATGGCAGAATGATCAATAGTGTCAAAAGCTTTTGCAAAATCCAGTTTAAGAAGGATTATTTCTCTCTTTGACTGCTGACATTGGTACAAAAAATCATATGCCCATGCCAAACAATCCTGTATATTCCTTCCTTTAAGAAATCCATATTGATTTTGATGCACAATTTGTAAGACCACCTTCTGCAATCTATTGGCCAATAACTTGGTTATAATTTTGAGCACACAATTAAGAAGTGTAATTGGTCTATAATCATTGATTCCTTCTGGGACACCTATTTTTGGTATAAGGGTGATATGACCCATATTTATACTCTCCAAGTCCAGTTGCCCATCATAGAATTCAGAACACAACTGATAAATATCCTCCTTTATTATTTGCCAGCAAGATTTTAAAAATTGTCCATTAAAGCCATCAGGCCCAGGTGCCTTGTCTGCAGGCATTTGCTTTATAACCTCATCAATCTCCTCCTTAGTAAATGGACTGGATAAATCATGCAAACCAATTGTTGGCTCAATCAAGGCTTCTAGATCAAACTGCATGGCAGGAGTAGAGCAGGTGCCAAGTCTCTGTTTATAAGTCTCATAAATAATTTGCTCTTTCTCTGAATGTTCAGTGACACATGTCCCATCAGATGCTTGTAAAGAGGATATAGAATTCTTCCTATGTCTTTCAGTAGCAATGGAGTGGAAAAACTTTGTGTTTTCATCCCCAAATTTTGTCCACCTAATAGTACATCTCTTCTTCCAATAAGCATTTTGGTAATCCAACAATTTAATCAAGTGTTTTTTGAGTATCTTCCTGAAATTTGTTTCAGCAAGGGATAAAGGTCGACAGTCTTCAATAATATCCAACTCAAGCAATGCATTATTTGTGTTTTGTATACAGATAGTTAGCTTGGAAATAGACTTGCTCCAATACTTAAGATCATATCTCAACCTCTTAAATTTAGCATTCAAATTGGCAGCACTATTCTTTTTGTGTGTTGGTTTGGACCAGCTTTGTTCCACTGTTTGTTGAAACCCCTGATGTGCCACCCAAAAGGATTCAAACCTGAAGATCTTACTGGCAGGAATAGCTGTCTTGATAGTGATAACACAAGGTACATGGTCAGAAATTGGTTTTCCTTGTGTGGTGACAAATGTAGCAGGATAGACAGTTGTCCAGTGCAAAGAAGTGAAAAACCAGTCTAACTGTTCCATCAAAGGATCTTCCTGCATATTGCTCCATGTGTATTTCCTCCCTTTAATTGGCAGTTCAGTTAGATTTTGTTCTCTGATAATATCATTAAATATAAACATATCAGTCACACTACCACCAGGTTTGTTCCTATTTTCTGGAGATCTTATGAAATTAAAATCCCCTAATAAAAGCCAGTCTTCATCATTTGGAATATTAAGATTATATAACCACTGTACAAAATCCTGTCTTTTTTCACCTTGGCAAGGGCCATACACATTAACCAGTGTCCAAGATTGAGAAGATTGTGTAGATGTGAAATGCACAGAAATGGCAAAAGATTCACAGTGCATAACCATGCCAGAAAACACAGAACTGTCCCAAATAATTATTAAACCACCAGAAGCACCATTTGATGGAATAAAAACATAATCATCAAATCTCTTAGGACAGCAAGATTTAATAAAAGATATATCAAAATCATTTTTCTTAGTCTCTTGCAAGCAAATAACAGAGCAGCCACTTGTAAGAGCAGCATTCATAAGAGCAAGCTGCTTAGATTTGGCATTAAGCCCCCTAATATTCCAGCACAAAATAGTCCAGTGCTTTAACATGTTCATTATTTATTACAGATAAAAGAGACAAATTAAACATTGTCTTCTGGATCTTCCTCCTGAAGGGTGGAGAGCAGCTTCTGGGGAGATATCTCCTCTGCAGGGACTCCACAAAGATTCACAGCAATAGATTGCATGACCTGGATAGGAGTGTCAGGAAAGACAGCAGTAGAGGCAGCAGACTCCTTTTCTTTGATCAAAATCTTCTCTTTGACTCTTGGAATTTTCCTGGGCTTCACCTTTGATTTGAGTGGCTTGACATCTGGATTGTTGTTCTGCTTGAAGCCATCATACTTGTTTGATCTAGTGCTTCTCCTGACTTGTGAAGAGCACTCTGGTGCAGGTAAGAGAGCTTGCTTCCTTTTCTGGCCAATATTGGCATCATCAGCTAGAGTTAGTCCATTCCTTTCTAGAGACAACACTGGTGGTGTGACAGTGGTTTCAGTTTTCCGAGCAACCAGTCTACTCTGATACAGTGTATAGAATTCTCCAACCATTTCATGTAATATGGAAGCTGGCATCTCCACAGTTACTGACAAAAACCGACAGTTATCTTGGTTGACAGAAGGGGATCCACAGGCAGATAAAGTAGCTCTGGCCAAAGTAACCCTGGCCCATAATTCTGACTGAAGTGCTGCAAAGTTGCCCTCATGCAAAATCACAGAATTGATCTGCACAGGTGGCTGTACATCAATCAGCATATTATCCCCCACAGAAGAACTTGATGAACTATCAGCTGATAAGCTATCATTCCAGGCTTGCATAGGACTGTCTACCATATTATTAGGAGGCAATAAACCATCAGTGAAAAGAGCTCCTTGTTCTGCCAGCATATGTTGGAAATTAAATAAGGGTGGTGCTTGATCTAACTGAAGATTAACAATGACTTGTTGTGCTTGATGGTGTTGTAATACTTGATGTTGTCCATGCTGGTGTTCAAGATGAGGATTATGTTGCTGTCCCTGTTGATGATGGTGACCATGAGGGTGATGACCATGTTGGTTATGCTGCCCTGCTGCTCCATTTTGTTGCCACCATAAAGCCAGTTGCTGCTGGTATAGCTGCTCAGCTGTGAGATCATGACCATAAAGAGGGTGTGGGTTACCATTATCAGGTGCTGGGTCTTCTGGGGGTGGTGGCACATAAGCTTCATGGGCATTCCAATCCACACTCCTGAGCATAATCACAGGCACAGTCCAACTATGTCTTGCTCCACCTAATTGATGCATGACAAGAGATCTTGGAACAAATTTGGGATCTACTATCCAGGCCTTAACTAAGACAAATTTCTTGTTCCCTCTTGGGTTTTGCCAAATAGTGAGCAGACCAAAGTCCTTAACAGCATTCTGAACATACTCTGTGGTTTGGTAATCTAGAGGAAAACCAAGATATAAAATCCATGTCTCTCTACCAAAAGCAGTCAACCTCATGTTCTTAGCTTCATTGTGTTTGACAAAAGTAACAGTAGTAATCTCATCAAGCTCATAAGTCAATCCCTTAACAGCATCAGCAGTCAGAGTATCAGGAAAAGTATAAACACCCAAGCCAAAAGGGTGATCATCATAGTAACGCACAATGTACCCTTCAGTAACTAACCAATCTCTAACATCTTCTCTCATCTGCTCACGATGCTGAATCGGAATAAATCTACTCGTCTCTGCTATGAGAACTCGATCATTCTGAAGCGGAGCAATAGCAGGGACTACCAAATCTGAGCGTACCTTCCTGTTCACTGGTCCTTGATCCACTGTCATGCCATCAGGTAGAAATGGGAGAGGGTTGACGGGGAAGGTAGCCATGGCGATGTCAAGAGCAACCTCTGCAGCAGTAGATGGCGATGGCGATGGAGAAGGAGGCGAAACGGCAGAGGAGGGGTGAGCAGCTACTGTTGGAGGAATATGTGCCGGGGTCTTAACCACCCAGATTTTTTTCCTTTGCTGTTGTGTATTTTATTGTTCCGCAAAGTCACCTCTCATACCCGTTATCGCTCTAGTTTTATTTCCTAGATATTGCAAACGCTTAGTGTGTGTAGAGTTGTATCAGTGGTTGATAGAACTTGAGAGAATGTTTATCCTACCTTTAGCTCCTCGTTGGGTTCGACACTCTTACTTATCGAAAAGGCTACACGCGATCCCCTATACTTGTGGGTTATCACCGGGGACGCACCACTTGGGACGGTGTCACCGGTAGTCACCAGGACGAAGGAGAAGAAGGGCCTCAGCAATGGCATATTGGCTCTGAGAAGGGCCGCTGAAAGGCCAAGATGTTCACGGGCAAGACGGATGACGCCGTCGTATGCCCCGAGCTTGTGAACGTTAGCAGCTTGACTTTCCCATTGGCCAGATCTGAAGCACTGACCAAGCAAGCCTCACCGTTAGCGCCATGACCTTGATGGCACCAGATCGGGGTTTGGCCGGCAAGATCCAACAGATCTGATCCGCCAGATTCACCATACGCCAGATCTGAAGCCGATGACGAGATCCCGACTCCATTGCACCATTCTGCTCATGGGAAACACTGGATCTAAGCTTACAACAACACTAACTCTCTCGGATCCAAATTAGCTGACTCAACTTTGCTTATCTAAATATGGATGTATCCACACATGTTTTTACTCTAGATACATACACGTCTAAGGAATGTTGAATCAATTAATTTAGTTCGGAGGGTGTACGATATACAGAGAGAAGTCGGCCTCGTCTCCGGTCGGCGAGGCCGCCGGAGAGAAGGGGGAGAGGAGCCGGGGGAGTGGGAGAGACTCGAGAGAGAAAGAGAAGAGGAAGAAATGAGAGCTCCCTGGGGAAGAACATTATTTTTTGTCGTTCTGCTCGTAGCTTGATACTGAAAATTTCGGCCGTGCGCCAAATCATCCCGCCGCATCCATTCGAAAATCCCGTGACCAGTTTTACCCTTTTAACCCTGGTTCGGAAGCTACAACCCACCGACCATGGAGGGCTCATTCGGTAACAATGAAATATCTTGCCTAGATCCCGAACCCTCCCCACAGGCCCACACCCACCCACCAACCATTCGCCCCATTAGCTCAAAAATACTCTCACACGCCAAAGCTCTGACTCTCTACAGTACTAGATCTGCTTCGCCGCCGGCATACTCCTCCACAGCGTAGCCTTGATCGTGTTGGCTGTCCACCCACTTGATCCGCTCCCCCGCCGCCCTCGCCACCGACGGATCTGCTTCACCGCCGACCTCGCCACCGACGGATCTGCTTCACCGCCAACCTCGCCACCGACGGATCTGCTTCACCGCCGACCTCATCCACAGCGTAGCAATCAACGCCTTTCCTGTCGACGCACCGGACCCTCTCCAACGGAACCGGGTCTACTTCACCGCGGCTCCCCCTCCATAGAAGCCGATCTATTCCACCGACTACCTCGGCGCAGCGGCTGTATCAACTTCACCGAATCTCTTGCCAGCCAACCAGATCTGCTTCACTAACGCCCGCTTCTACTGAAACAGGGTCGACTCATCGTCTCCCGCGTTCGCCGCCGCTGGAATGTGATGACGCGTCAAGCACACGCCCATTGGGAACCCCAAGAGGAAGGTGTGATGCGTACAGTAGCAAGTTTTCCCTCAGTAAGAAACCAAGGTTATCGAACCAGTAGGAGTCAAGAAGCACGTGAAGGTTGTTGGTGACGGAGTGTAGTGCGGCGCAACACCAGGGATTCCGGCGCCAACGTGGAACCTGCACAACACAATCCAAATACTTTGCCCCAACTTAACAGTGAGGTTGTCAATCTCACCGGCTTGCTGTAACAAAGGATTAGATGTATAGTGTGGAAGATGATGTTTGCAAAGAACAGTAAAAACAAGTATTGCAGTAGATTGTATTCGATGTAAAAGAATGGACCGGGGTCCACAGTTCACTAGTGGTGTCTCTCCAATAAGAATTAGCATGTTGGGTGAACAAATTACAGTTGGGCAATTGACAAATAGAGAGGGCATAACAATGCACATACATATTATGATGACTAGTGTGAGATTCAATCGGGCATTACGACAAAGTACATAGACCGCTATCCAGCATGCATCTATGTCTAAAAAGTCCACCTTCAGGTTATCATCCGAACCCCTTCCAGTATTAAGTTGCAAACAACAGACAATTACATTAAGTATGGTGCGTAATGTAATCAACACAAATATCCTTAGACAAAGCATCGATGTTTTATCCCTAGTGGCAACAGCACATCCACAACCTTAGAACTTTCTGTCACTGTCCCAGATTTAATGGAGGCATGAACCCACTATCGAGCATAAATACTCCCTCTTGGAGTTACAAGTATCAACTTGGCCAGAGCCTCTACTAGCAACGGAGAGCATGCAAGATCATAAACAACACATATATGATAGATTGATAATCAACATAACATAGTATTCCATATTCATCGGATCCCAACAAACGCAACATGTAGCATTACAGATAGATGATCTTGATCATGTTAGGCAGCTCACAAGATCCAACAATGATAGCACATGAGGAGAAGACAACCATCTAGCTACTGCTATGGACCCATAGTCCAGGGGTGAACTACTCACACATCACTCCGGAGGCGATCATGGCGATGAAGAGTCCTCCGGGAGATGATTCCCCTCTCCGGCAGGGTGCTGGAGGCGATCTCCTGAATCCCTCGAGATGGGATTGGCGGAGGCAGCGTCTCTGGAAGGTTTTCCGTATCGTGGCTCTCGGTACTGGGGTTTTCGCGACGAAGGCTTTAAGTAGGCGGAAGGGTAGGTTTAGGGGTGACACGAGGGCCCCACACGCCAGGGCCGCGCGGCCAAGGCCTGGGCTGCGCCGCCCTGTTGTGTCGGCGCCTCGTCGCCCCACTTCGTTTCCCTTTCGGACTTCTGGAAGCTTCGTGGAAAAATAAGACCCTGGGCGTTGATTTCGTCCAATTCCGAGAATATTTCCTTACTAGGATTTCTGAAACGAAAAACAGCAGAAAACAACAACTGGCTCTTCGGCATCTCATTAATAGGTTAGTGCCGGAAAATGCATAAATATGACATAAAGTGTGTACAAAACATGTAGGTATTGTCATAAAACAAGCATGGAACATAAGAAATTATCGATACATTGGAGACGTATCAGCATCCCCAAGCTTAGTTCCTACTCGTCCTCGAGTAGGTAAACGATAACAAAGATAATTTCTGAAGTGACATGCTATCATAATCTTGATCAATACTATTGTAAGCACATGTAATGAATGCAGCGATTCGAAGCAATGGTAAAGACAATGAGTAAACAACTGAATCATATAGCAAAGACTTTTCATGAATAGTACTTTCAAGACAAGCATCAATAAGTCTTGCATAAGAGTTAACTCATAAAGCAATAGATTCAAAGTAGAAAGTTTTGAAGCAACACAAAGGAAGATATAAGTTTCAGCAGTTGCTTTCAACTTGTAACATGTATATCTCATGGATAGTTGTCAACACAAAGTAATATAACAAGTGCAATAGGTAAACATGTAAGAATCAATGCACACAGTTGACACAAGTGTTTTCTTCTAAGATAGAAAGAAGTAGGTAAACTGACTCAACATAAAAGTAAAAGAATGGCCCTTCGCAGAGGGAAGCATGGATTGCTATTTTTGTGCTAGAGCTTTTATTTTGAAAACAAGAAACAATTTTGTCAACGGTAGTAATAAAGCATATGTGTTATGTATAATATATCCTATAAGTTGCAAGCCTCATGCATGGATTACCAATAGTGCCCGCACCTTGTCCTAATTAGCTTGGATTTACATGGATTATCATTGCATAACATATGTTTTAACCAAGTGTCACAAAGGGGTACCTCTATGCCGCCTGTACAAAGGTCTAAGGAGAAAGCTCGCATTGGATTTCTCGCTTTTGGTTATTCTCAACTTAGGCATCCATACCGGGACAACATAGACAATAGATAATGGACTCCTCTTTAATGCATAAGCATTCAACAACAGATAATATTCTCATAAGAGATTGAGGTTTGTTGTCCAAACTGAAACTTCCACCATGGATCATGGCTTTAGTTAGCGGCCCAATGTTCTTCTCTAACAATATGCATACTCAAACCATTTGATCATGATAAATCACCCTTACTTCAGACAAGACAAACATGCATAGCAACTCACATGATATTCAACCAAGAAATAGTTGATGGCGTCCCCAGGAACATGGTTATCGCTCAACAAGCAACTTATTAAGAAATAAGACACATAAGTACATATTCAATACCACAATAGTTTTTAAGCTATTTCTTTCCCATGAGCTATATATTGCAAAGACAAAGAATGGAATTTTAAAGGTAGCACTCAAGCAATTTACTTTGGAATGGCGGAGAAATACCATGTAGTAGGTAGGTATGGTGGACACAAATGGCATAGTTTTTGGCTCAAGGATTTTGGATGCACGAGAAGTAATCCCTCTCAGTACAAGGTTTAGGCTAGCAAGGTTGTTTGAACCAAACACAAGTATGAACCGGTATAGCAAAACTTACATAAGAACATATTGGAAGCATTATAAGACTCTACACTGTCTTCCTTGTTGTTCAAACCCTCACCAGAAAATATCTAGACTTTAGAGAGACCAAACATGCAAACCAAATGTCAACAAGCTCTACAGTATTTATTCACTAATAGGTGCAAAGTATATGATGCAAGATCTTAAACATGAGCACAACAATTTCCAATTATCAATTTATTCAAGACATTATACCAATTACCACATGTAGCATTTTCTGTTTCCAACCATATAACAATTAACGAAGCAGTTTCAACCTTCGCCATGAACATTAAGAATAAAGCTAAGAACATTTGTGTTCATATGCAACAGCGGAGCGTGTCTCTCTCCCACACAATGAATGCTAGGATCTGATTTTATTCAAACAAAACAAAAATAAAAACATACAGACGCTCCAAGTAAAGCACATAAGATGTGACGGAATAAAAATATAGTTTCACTAGAGGTGACCTGATAAGTTGTCGATGAAGAAGGGGATGCCTTGGGCATCCCCAAGCTTAGATGCTTTTTTTTTTTTTGACCTGGAACCCATGATTCCATTAATTTGGCACAGCAGATTCGCTGGCCACTAGACCCTTTACATCATCCAGTACATTTTCCGGCCATAGAAGCCGTTCAGCATTCTGATGAGCGCCATAGGCAGCAATCAGATGAGCAACCTTATTACATGTGCGAGGTACAGAAGTAACATCAACAGACCAAAAATTTAAACGAATGAAAGCTCGGATGTCGCGGAAGATAACTCCTTCAGGTGACAGGTCGTAGTCCTTATTCTGTAAGGCACGAGCGAGGATCGAAGAATCTGTCTCGAGAGTAATATTCACCATGCCCCATTGCACAGCTGCGTGCAACGCCTCCGAGCATGCTTGTGCTTCCATGTGCAAAGCACTTCCCGCATAAGTCACAGCGCCCGCTCCTGATCCCCTAGCATCGCCGTAAGAATCTCGGATCACAAAACCCCAGCCACCTCGATTGGTATCTGCATTATACGCACCATCGGTATTGATCTTCAGCATGTTCTCCTCCGGTTTGTTCCAGCAAACAGCAGGTTTTTGCATCTCCTTCTTCCCTTGCCGACAGTAAAATAAACACTCTGAAGCCCAGTATTGAGCCTGCCTCCAGACTGCTTCAGTAGATATGATCTTCCCCTCTTTATTCAGTTTGTTTCTTTTGTGCCACCACTGCCAGAGCATGCACACAATTAGGACTTTCTTTTCTTCATTGAGTACAAGAATTTGCTGGATGACATCGGATGGTGACTCGAAGGTACATAGCTGATCATGTAGTTCAGGCATACCAATCTTTTTCCACAACTCTTTCATCTCTTTGCACTTCAGGAACAAATGAGCGCCATCTTCATCTAGTCTTTTACAACACACACACACTGTGTCACATTCTATGCCTCTTCTCTTAATACTCGTCATCAGCGGAAGACTATTGTGTGCCAACCTCCACACAAATTGTTTGATCTTGGGCAGACAAGGCAGATCCCATATTTTCTTCCAGTGCATTCTCTCTTCCCCCTGTACTGATGATGAGCTAGTGTCTGCATCTCTCCTTTTCACATAGATTCTATAGGCCGACTTTACTGAGAAAATTCCTTTTGAATCAAAGTGCCAAGCAAGGAAATCCTCAAAATCTTCCCGAATTGGTGTAGCTAGGATAACTTTTGCATCCATTTCCCAGAAAGTTTCACGTACCAGAATATCATCCCATTGTCCTCTATTTGGATTAATGAGCTCACTGACCCTTGTCATTAGGCATTGTCTCCTTGGTGTTACTGGTTGCCGGCTCCCCTCTCTATTCAACCATGGGTCAGTCCATATGTTGACATTTGTCCCATCACCAATTCTCCAAATCAGTCCATCCTTCAACAAAGCAATGCCCTTCAATATACTCCTCCACGAGTAAGAGATACCTCCTTGGGGAGCAGCCTCCAGAATAGAGGAGTTTGGGTAATATCTCGCCTTTAGCACACGTGCACATAGAGAGTCAGGTGTGGTGAGCATTCTCCACCCCTGACGGGCGAGCATGGCTAGGTTGAAACCATAGAGATCCCGAAACCCCAAACCACCTTCAGATTTTGGTTTAGTCAGCGTCTCCCAACGCAACCAATGAACCTTATTTTCCTTATCTTGTTGCGCCCACCAAAATCTGCAAATCATCATGCTCATCTCCTCACACAAAGTTTTTGTTAAGTCGAAACAGGACATGGCAAACGTGGGAATTGCTTGTGCACAAGCTTTTATTAATATATCCTTCCCCATCTTGGATAACATCCTCTCCTTCCATCCCTGGATCCTCTTCCATATTCTATCTTTCAAGTACTCAAACGTTTTGGTCCTTGATCTGCCAACATAGACCGGTAACCCCAGGTATTTTTCAGTCTTTGCCTCAGCGCTTATCCCCAATTCGGCCAACACTCTGTGCCGCTCCAAAGTCCTTGTGTTCTCACTGAACATCACCGAAGATTTGTTAAGATTTATTGTTTGCCCCGAGCAAACCTCATAAAGTTGTAGTATGTCTTGCAGGGATTTGGCACTCTCACGATTAGCTTTGATAAGTACCAACGAGTCGTCTGCAAACAAAAGGTGGTTAAAACTTGGGGCACCTTGACAAATCTTAATTCCTTCCAACTTCCCTTCCACTTCAGCCTTATTGAGCAAAGACGAAAATCCTTCCGCACACAGAAGAAAGAGGTATGGCGACAAAGGGTCCCCTTGACGTAATCCTCTTTGCGGTATAATGACATCCGTTAGAGCTCCATTTACCCGCACTTGGTAGCTTACTGTAGACACACATAGCATAACTCTCCCTATCCATCTTTCTGCGAAACCAAGCTTCCTCATCATGTTTTCCAGAAAATCCCATTCTACTCGATCATAAGCCTTACTCATGTCGAGTTTTACCGCTGCATAACCATCAGTCCCTCTTCTCCGGCTCTTCATAAAGTGTGTACACTCATATGCCAACAGGATATTATCTGTAATAAGTCTTCCCGGTACAAACGCACTTTGGTTCGGTGAAATGATCTCTGGAAGTATGACTTTGAGCCGATTTGCAAGAATCTTGGGGACCAACTTGTACACAACATTGCACAAACTAATGGGCCTTAAATCCTTCATACAATCTGGATTTGTTGTTTTCGGGATAAGAACAATACAAGTGTCATTCCACTCTGGTGGCATTGGTCCTCCATTGAGCACATTGAGCACCTCCTCTGTAACTTTCCCTCCCACAACATCCCAGAACCTTTTATAAAACAGAGCATGCATGCCATCTAGTCCTGGAGCCCTCAAATCACCAATGCTCTCCAGGGCCTCCTTCACTTCTTCGCCGGTGACCTCTTTACAGAGCATGTCATTCATCTCCGGCGATACTCTTTGATCAATACGATCCAAAACCTCCCTCATACGTGTACCTGTGGTTGAGGTAAAAAGATTTGAAAAATAATTAGTTACCACCTCTTTCATGGCCTCCTCCTCCTCCACCACCCCTCCATCCTCCTTCTTCAGTTTCGAGATTCTGTTTGCCTTTTTCCTCTCCGAAGCAAAGGAATGAAAAAAATTTGTGTTACGGTCACCATCTTTCATCCAATGTGCATGTGCCCTTTGCTTCCAGTACAGGTCCCTTTGTTCTTCTAATCTGCTCAGTTTAAACCGTAGTACTTGCTCCTTATGCACCTGCTCACATGTGATCTCCTTCCTCCTCCAGGCTTCTAACTCCAGTTTTGTTTTTTTTATTCGTTTCTCTAGATCACCCAGAATATTCCTGCTCCAATCACATAGATCATTTAGGACCCCTTGTACTGCCCCCGTCACTCCTCTATTATTCAGAGCCACCTCCCTCTCCCATCCATTCTCCACAATCCCCCTACAAGCCTCCTCTTCAAGCCAACGAGCTTCAAACCTAGGCGCCTGGCCCCGAGTCGGACCAACCCTTGTCTTCACTATTCCATGTGTATCAACAATAATGGGACGGTGATCCGAGTGATAGTGGTCTCCGTTTGTAACCTTGAACCCCGAGAACCTCATTCGCCAAGATTGTGTTGCCACCGCTCTGTCTAGCCTTTCTCTGATATAATTTTCAGCCGTGCGACTGTTGTTTCTCCATGTAAAAGGATCTCCCACAAAGCCCAAATCATCCAATTCACAATCCTCCAACGCACTCTTGAATTTGTCCATCTGCGCCTGTGCCTTTGGGGCTCCTCCTTCTTTCTCCCACGAATGTAAGATCTCGTTAAAATCCCCCACACAGAGCCACGGTTTGTTGTTCTGATGCTTTAAATTTCTCAACAGCCTCCATGTGTTCTCCCTCAATTCTGCCTTCGGTTCCCCATAGATACCGGTAAAACGCCAAACAAAGCCATCATCCTCCGTAATCTCCGTGTCAATATGGTACCGAGAGACAAAACCAATGAGTTTTACATTGAAGCCATTCTTCCAGAACATAACCAGCCCCCCACTTTGACCCTCACAGTCCTTCACTATCATATTAGGCATCTCTAGTTTCCACCGTAGCCAATCAATCTTCTCCTTTGTCATCTTTGTCTCACACACAAACAACACATCGGGATCCACCTGCTTCCGAAAACTCAGAAGCCCACGAATGGCCGGCCCGTTCCCCAACCCCCGGCCATTCCATCCACATAGCTTCATTGGTGGCTGCAGGGCTGTTCCGACAGCCCCGCATCAGTTTTGTTTGCCACCAATTGGTTGCCTACAGCTTCCTCCATAACCATTCTTTTCTTAGCTGAACTTAGTTTTTTGTCAATCTCCATATCTACAGCCATCTCATTTGCCCTTCTCTTCCTCTCCCTTCGAGCTCCTGCCCCTCCGACCTTGTCCTTTTTTTGTGCCGAACCACCACGCTGGATTCTTTTAAAAGAACCTCTCTTCTCAATTGCTCCCCCGCACCCCATATTACCAGCCTTCTCCACTCCCCCTCTGTGTTTCAGCTTTGGTGCCTCATTTACCTGGTCACCATCTTTGGTAGATTGTTGTGCTTTTGTACTGTCCACTATCATCTCCCCCTTTCCATTGTTTTGCACTATCTTTTCTTCCTCCTTCTGTCCCTCTGCACCATCATTTTTAGAGGACCCATTCTTTCTCGCATTCTTACCCCCACTATCCATCTGTGTATCTTTCTTCTCCCCCTCCCTGTCTCTTATTGTTAGTTTCAGTGGTCTGATCACCTCCTTGTCCGCGCGTTCCTCCCCTTTTCCAGCCTTCAGACTTCCTCTTGCTTCATTCCTCCAAGATGGTGCATCACTCCCATGTTTGCTCTCGGAACTACCCTGCATGTAGTTCCTTCTCCCCCTAGGGTCCGACCAGTAACGTTGAGCTCCAAATGGATTTATCTTCTTCGGTGGCACCCATTTGAGCCATTTTCCATATTGCGGCTCCTCACCCTTTTTTAGCCTAATCGAGCACCCCTTATCTATATGTCCGATGACACCACATGTGAAGCAAAAATCAGGGAGATACTCATACTCCATCGGGCACCACATCTTCTTCCCCTTATCATCTACTTCCACCATTGTTCCCCTCATTAGTGGCTCCGCCAAACACTTCTTCACTTTCACCCGTAAACACTTCCCTATGGCCATGCCATTCTCCAAACCATCCATCTCAATGTACTCACCCACTCTATTTCCAATCAGCATCCCAGTCTCCAAGTTCATCTTCCCCAGCGGGAGCCTATACACTCTGACCCAAATTGGAATATGTGAGAACGAATACTGCTCCACATTTTTTGCCGGGTCAAAATCTTCTACCACCATCAGTTCGTCGTCAAACATCCAAGGCCCATTCTCCACCGCCTTCCTCTTCCCACCAGGCTGTTTGAAAGTAAACAGGAACACATTATCCCCTAGATCCTTACAGTCAATACCTTTCATTGGACACCAGATCGGCCCTAGTGCATTCTCAATCGCCCCTACATGTGCTTGTTTCTCCGACATCAGTTTCCCAATTGCTTGATCTTCATCTTGTACTGCCACTTCCTTCCCTTGTCCTCCCAGCTTTACCCCCTCCAGTTCAGCCTCCGACAGCTTAAGTCCCCTCATCATCCCTTCCATCCCTTCCATCAGATGTCCTTTCTTCGAACCAACCCCACAGACGACGCAGGGAAACCTAGGTAGGTGTTTTACGATCACAAGCCCTAGGGAACTCGTGAAAGGCTATTTTGGTGGATGGGATCTCAACGAGGAAGAAGATTGTGGTGGAAACGTGGAAACAGGAATTACCGGTCGTACTAGCAAAGACTAGGATCACTCTCCGATCGCCGGGTCCGAGATTTTCGCCGGGATCTGGATCGGTTTGCCTCGAGATCGCCAAGATACGGAGCACCAGATACCGAACCGTCACCCGATGGGACGGACCACTAGAGATCCAGCAAGCTTAGATGCTTGAGTCTTCTTGAAATATGCAGGGATGAACCACGGGGGCATCCCCAAGCTTAGAGCTTTCACTCTCCTTGATCATATTGTATCATCCTCCTCTCTTGATCCTTGAAAACTTCCTCCACACCAAACTCAAAACAAACTCATTAGAGGGTTAGTGCATAATCAAAAATTCACATGTTCAGAGGTGACATAATCATTCTTAACACTTCTGGACATTGCACAAAGCTACTGAAAGTTAATGGAATAAAGAAATCCATCAAACATAGCAAAACAGGCAATGCGAAATAAAAGGCAGAATCTGTCAAAATAGAACAGTACGTAAAGACGAATTTTTCTGGGGCACTAAACTTGCTCAGATGAAAATGCTCAAATTGAATGAAAGTTGCGTACATATCTGAGGATAACGCACGTAAATTGGAAGATTTTTCTGAGTTACTACAGACGGGGCGGCTCAGTTTCGTGATAGTAAGAATTCTGTTTCTGCGCAGTAATCCAAATCTAGTATGAACCTTTCTATCAAAGACTTTACTTGGCACAACAATGCAATAAAATAAAGATAAGGAGAGGTTGATACAGTATTAACAACTTCCAAGACTCAAATATAAAACAAAAGTGCAGGAGTAAAATCATGGGTTGTCTCCCATAAGCGCATTTCTTTAACGCCTTTCAGCTAGGCGCAGAAAGTGTGAATCAATTATTATTGAGAGATGAAGTATTAGCATCATAATTTTCACAACTTGTCACAATAGGTATTTTAGTTGTTCCATTATCTATAGTGGTACTAAGGGCTTTGTCAATTTTAGGCCTATAATAGTTCTTTGGTTTAGGCACTTTAGAGACATACATGAACTTTTGCTCCTTACCCACATAAGCTTTCTCCTTAAACTTAAGAGAAGAAAAAGTTGAACCCAAGGTTCCCATAGCTTCTTCAAGTTCACTAATCCTATGGGTTTGATTATCATGAGTAGCACAAGATTCTAAGACGGCAATTCTCTCATTAATTCCACCTAGAGATTTATCAAGTTTATCAGTGCTATCAAGTAATATTCCCAATTTAGTCTCAATACTTGGAAGATTTTGCTCTATGGTCTCCATCTTTTTCATGACATCTTCAAGAGAGATTTCAATTTTAACTTTATTAACAGGTGGTATTCCAAATAGACTCTCAATAATACAACTAGCTTCTAAGACAGGAGTGCCTACGAAATTACCTCCCGCGAGACAATCAAGAACATACCTATTCCAGCTAGAGATACCAACATAAAAATTTCTGAGTAGGATAATAGTGGAGTGTTTCTTGGTGCACCTATTATGAGCATCACTAATTCTATACCAAGCATCTTTTAAACATTCTCCCCCTTGTTGCTTAAACGAACGAACTTCAACTTCAGGATTACTCATTTTAGCAATAGTAAATAAAGCAAACTAGATAAAGTAAATGCAAGTAACTAATTTTTTTGTGTTTTTAATATGGAGAACGCAAACAAGATAGTAAATAAAGTAAAGCAAGTAACTATTTTTTTTGTATTTTGATATAAGAAAGCAAACAAAGCAGTAAATAAAATAAAGTAAAGCAAGACAAAAACAAAGTAAAGAGATTGGATGTGGGAGACTCCCCTTGCAGCGTGTCTTGATCTCCCCGGCAACGGCGCCAGAAAACAGTCTTGATGACGCGTCAAGCACACGCCCGTTGGGAACCCCAAGAGGAAGGTGTGATGCGTACAGCAGCAAGTTTTCCCTCAGTAAGAAACCAAGGTTATCGAACCAGTAGGAGTCAAGAAGCACGTTGAAGGTTGTTGGTGACGGAGTGTAGTGCGGCGCAACACCGGGGATTCCGGCGCCAACGTGGAACCTGCACAACACAATCCAAATACTTTGCCCCAACTTAACAGTGAGGTTGTCAATCTCACCGGCTTGCTGCAACAAAGGATTAGATGTATAGTGTGGAAGATGATGTTTGCAAAGAACAGTAAAAACAAGTATTGCAGTAGATTGTATTCGATGTAAAAGAATGGACCGGGGTCCACAGTTCACCAGTGGTATCTCTCCAATAAGAATTAGCATGTTGGGTGAACAAATTACAGTTGGGCAATTGACAAATAGAGAGGGCATAACAATGCACATACATATTATGATGAGTAGTGTGAGATTCAATCGGGCATTACGACAAAGTACATAGACCGCTATCCAGCATATGCATCTATGCCGAAAAAGTCCACCTTCAGGTTATCATCCGAACCCCTTCCAGTATTAAGTTGCAAACAACAGACAATTGCATTAAGTATGGTGCGTAATGTATTCAACACAAATATCCTTAGACAAAGCATCGATGTTTTATCCCTAGTGGCAACAGCACATCCACAACCTTAGAACTTTCTGTTACTGTCCCATATTTAATGGAGGCATGAACCCACTATCGAGCATAAATACTCCCTCTTGGAGTTACAATTATCAACTTGGCCAGAGCCTCTACTAGCAACGGAGAGCATGCAAGATCATAAACAACACATATATGATAGATTGATAATCAACATAACATAGTATTCCATATTCATCGGATCCCAACAAACGCAACATGTAGCATTACAGATAGATGATCTTGATCATGTTAGGCAGCTCACAAGATCCAACAATGATAGCACATGAGGAGAAGACAACCATCTAACTACTGCTATGGACCCATAGTCCAGGGGTGAACTACTCACACATCACTCCGGAGGCGATCATGGCGATGAAGAGTCCTCCGGGAGATGATTCCCCTCTCCGGCAGGGTGCCGGAGGCGATCTCCTGAATCCCCCGAGATGGGATTGGCGGCGGCGGCGTCTCTGGAAGGTTTTCCGTATCGTGGCTCTCGGTACTGGGGTTTTCGCGACGAAGGCTTTAAGTAGGCGGAAGGGTAGGTTTAGGGGCGACACGAGGGCCCCACACGCCAGGGCCGCGCGGCCAAGGCCTGGGCCGCGCCGCCCTGTTGTGTCGGCGCCTCGTCGCCCCACTTCGTTTCCCTTTCGGACTTCTGGAAGCTTCGTGGAAAAATAAGACCCTGGGCGTTGATTTCGTCCAAATCCGAGAATATTTCCTTACTAGGATTTCTGAAACCAAAAACACCAGAAAACAACAACTGGCTCTTCGGCATCTCGTTAATAGGTTAGTGCCGGAAAATGCATAAATATGACATAAAGTGTGTCTAAAACATGTAGGTATTGTCATAAAACAAGCATGGAACATAAGAAATTATCGATACGTTGGAGACGTATCAGAATGCAAGTTGCCGCCCGTCCACCCCGCCGCAGCTTGGTTAGTACGCTGGCCCGTTAGATCGCGGTGTTTCTTTAGCCATGTTTTGTGTAGTTATTTGCAGATCTCATATGCCATTAACTTTCTTGATGTGTTACTTCGCATGAAGTTCGTTTAAATATTGTACAGTACAAAAGCATTATCCGGTCGCTACCATCCTGTTCATTCTACTGACACCTGTGTGCATCCACATATTTATAGCCTTATACCCATTCATTTGCTGCCAACTGTTTTTGTACTGCATGCTATTCCTTTTATAGTCATGCTATAGGCATTTCCAATCTGGTTGTTCTTATACCACGTCATTAGCTCACCGCTAGCCGCTAGCTGTTTTCTCGTGCCTGCTATTCTCACACTGCTTTTATAATCATGCTATGTGCATTTCCAATCTGCTTGCTCTTATACCTCGTCTTTAGCTTATAGCTATTTTTTTCCATGAATGCTCCTGTCGCACAGCTTGTATAGTTATTGCTACGTGCATGTCTGGTCTTTGTATTATCGTAGACTAACTTGTCAATGTTATTTTTCCTAGGGATTGATCATGCGAACCACTTATTAGAATATCCAACATTAACAGCGGGAACGCTTGGGAAGGTTGCAATCTGAGTTCTTGGTTGGTAATTTTGGCAGTTTACTTCCGTTATTATCTATAACCTATATGCATTGTTCCTTATGCAAGAGATTAACACTTGGAACCCTGCCATAGCAATGCCATCCATGCTTTACTATGTTTCTGCCTATTTGATATGCTTGTCTTGGAGCAACTGCGAAGGTGATTTGAACCTGACATTTGGTCATTCTTAATGCCAGTTTACTTTATGTGAAAAACCTTGGCATTACCCTACTCTAAATCTGAATGTCTGAAATTCGTATCTCATGCAAAGCAACATCTAGTTGGTTTTAATCTGATATCTGGTAAATATTGGCTTATTCATTTGGTAGCTCAAGTTTTTTGTTATTTGAAACCAGCTGACTTGGTCTTAAATGTGATATCTAAACACAGATTAAGGACAATGGAGCAGGAGGATTAGCATTTCACTTGATGGCTGAACCTAAAATGACTGGCATGTCGACCACGACTAGTGCACGCAAGAGAAGGACCTGCAGCAAGCCAGTATGTGCTTAGTACATGCATCTTATCTTATCTTGTGCTTATTTCTGCTACATGCTGTTATCTGATCTCTACATTGCGTAATACATGTTTCAATAGTTAATTGTTGTAACTATGTTTGCAATATTACCAGAATGCAGTTTTAGTGAAGCAGTCATCATTAGAAGATAGTCGCCAAAGCGACCCTGTGCAACATTATGATGTAAGTCTGCTTAGTACAAGTTCCATACATTGTCTTATTTATGCAACTTGTTATTTTCTTATATCTACATTGCATAATAAATGTTTGAATAGTTCACTATTGTAACTATGTTTGCAATATTACTAGAATGCAGTTGTAATGAAGAAGTCCTTAGTAGAAGATAGAGCGCAAAAAAGGTTCCGGGGTGAGCCTATGCAACGATATAATGTAAGTCTGTGCTTAGTACTTGTGACTATCTCATATCGACAATGCTTAATACATGTTTGCATAGTTCATCGTTTAACTCTTTTTGCATTATTATCAGAATGCAGTTGTGATGAAGCAATCTTCATCAGAAGAGAGGCCCACAAAAAGTTCTGATCTTTCTTTTGATGCATCCTCTCATAGCCGTCAACCTAGACCATTCCTTTCATCAAACAGTAAATTTCTCAAGGCTATACTTTATAAAAGACATGGTATTGCTGCTTTAAGATCTGTAGCTGATATGTTGACCAAGAGTACACAAGATTCAATCAAGGCGATTGCCAAATGTCAACGTGTTATTGATGATGCTAATAGAAGTCCTCAATGATTCTATGTAATTTTTTTATTTGGGCACATTAATTGCCCTGTAATTTTTCTAGTTATTTTATTTGTGTATGTAATTGTGTGTATCATTGATATCAGATTTTAGGCTCATGAAATTTAATGCAAGTTGACTAGTCAAACAACCAGGGCCCTACAACAGATTGGGCCAGCACATTTACAGTAGTGTGGGACCCACTTTCATTTTGGGCCGGCTCACTTACTTATTGGGCCGGCCCGTTAACACGATAGTGGGCCCACCTGCTTATTGGGCCGGCCCACTATCTTTTTGGGCTAGCCCACTTGCTATATGGTGGACCCCACATACTAAATGGACCGGCCCTTTAACAGGGAAGTGGGACCCACCTGTGTTTTTGGCCCGGCCCACTATCTTGTTGGGATGGCCCACTTGCTATATGGTGGACCCCACATACTAAATGGGCCGATCCTTTAACAGGAATGTGGGACCCACCTGTGTTTTTGGCCCGACCCACTTTCTTGTTGGGCCAGCCCACTGGCTATATGGTGGACCCCACATACTAAATGGGCCGGCCCTTTAACAGGAAAGTGGGACCAACCTGTGTTTTGGCCCGGCCCACTATCTTGTTGGGCCGGCCCACTTGCTATATGGTGGACCCCACATACTAAATGGGCCGGCCCTTTAACAGGAAAGTGGGACCCACCTGTGTTTTTGGCCAGGCCCACTTTCTTGTTGGGCTAGCCCATTTGATCTATTGTGGACCCCACGTACTAAATGGGCCGGCCCGATAGCAGGAAAGTGGGACCCACAGACTAATTGGGCCGGCCCAATAACTTTTGGACCGGCCCACTTGTTGTAAGGTGGACCCCACTTGTTAAATGGGTCGGCCCGATAACAGGAAAGTGGGTCCCACATGTCTTTTGGGCCGGCCCTTTTGCCTGTTGACCGGTCAAACGAGTGCATTCGGCCCGGCCTACATGCTTAGTGGGCCGGCCCATTAAAGTTTTGACCAGTCAACCTTAGAGGTTAGGCCCGGCTCACGTAACTAATGGACCAGCCCAGCTATATAGTTGCCCGGTCAAACTAAGTCAGCTGGCCCGGCCCGCAAACTTAATGGGCCGGCCCGCTTAAGACGTGGCAGGCCTCGTGTGGGCCTACCATCTACCACGGGGTTTCAGCCGGTTAACGCCGTTAACTGCCAGTTAACGGCGTCTGCCACGTGTCAGTTTGCATGACGTCAGCAGTCAACGGGCTCCCGGAAACACTTCTACAACGGTCCGATTTTTCGTGGCGGAAGGGCGCCCAAGCGCGACGGACCGAAAAAAACGTCGTAGGACTTTGCCTGACGCAGTTTCGACAACAGAACCCATATCGTCAGGTTAGGCCCATAGGCGACGAAAAATGGCCCTTAGCGGACGATTTTGGGACGTTGTCTATCAGAACTTTTCTTGTAGTGCATTCTAATATATTTTCAATTGCTATTCTCGGGCATTGACTCGTTGTCTACTCTCCTCTGATATTTTCATCGACGTTTTCGTCCTATGGCACCCTCTTTGTCATGAATTTTCTCAAGGGATCTTCTCCACACAACATTAGATCTTCAAAGTTGCCTCATGCTCCTCGATGCCAGGGGATCAAATTTTTACTTGATTCTTCGAAGATGTTGTTGGGGAGATGGTACTAAACCTTGGGTTGATTTGTGTACATGCATGCTAACATATGATATGTTTGGGTTGGAAATGGTTTCCCAAACGAATTCAAACCACATAATTCATTTGCTGTCCTAGTTTGGTTCAATTATGGACGTTGTTGTTAGGATTGGTGTGGTTTGATACCATGTACTAGATTCAAAAAAAGACATTGGACCATGACTTAGTATTGTCTTAAGAATGCAAGAGATTCACAAGAACCTTTAATATATACATAGACGTGTTTCCATCCTTTTAGTCTTGTAACTAGCAAATTAAAATAATTCGGTAATCCTATATCTAGAATGATGTATAAAACTATTATTCTAGTACATTTATTTTATTAGTTTGGTGTTGGGAGGATGACCCCCGGTATGCCAAAGGCATGCCAAACCGGATGGTTTGAGCCATCAGTATACCGGTTAAATGTTCATGCCGGAGTCTAAGATAGGCGTTTGGCTGAACAGGCTAAGCCGGTATCCTCAGAGGAGGGATACCGGAACCGGATAGAAAAGGTACCGGGCCACCGGAAAGAAGAGCTTGTCGGCAAGACTGGTCAAAGATCCTCTCCAGAGCTAGAAGACAAAGATGAGCTAAGCAAAGTAGCTTTAAACGAAGGGCTGACGATAAAGAAGAAGATGACGAAGAAAGAAGCCGGAGGACGTCAGCCTCCCTGATTAAAGAGGACCCCGGTGTCATCTATGATTAAAGTAGCTTTGTAAAGTAGATTTATAAAGTAGTTTGTCTAGTCAAAGATGCCATTAGGGTTTCTTGCCCTGTAAGCCACCCTCTCCCCTATATAAGGAGAGGGGGCAGCCCTCCTTACGGGCACGTAGAGACGCACGACAGTAGGAGGAAGGCACGAAGCACAAACCTGTAACTTGTGAGAATCAATGAAGATAGTGATCTAGAGCGAGTTCTTCCTTGTGTCTTTCTTCTTCAACCTCTAGCCTTGGCCAAGTTCTTGAGGAAACCATCCGGAAGTTCGTCCCATCAGATCGCAAACCCTCCCCCGAATCCTCTAGCGTCCATTCGGCCCCAATCTAAGCCATCCTATGGCATCTGTCTGTTCACCACGACGACAGTTGGCGCCCACCGTGGGGCATGAAGTGGCGCTTGAAGGAGTTCACATTCGGGCGGGCATCCTCGAGGTCGCCGGCGAGCGTACGGTGTCCGCGCTCGTGCAGCGCATCTACGCCATGGATTTCATCAATGACAACGCGGGCTGCTTCGCCAACGGCGGCGTCTTCCCCAAGAACGGCCGCATCATCGAGTTTGGCAGCCACCGCGTCTACTTCGGCACCGTCCCTGTGCGCCAGCGCCTCTCGCCGGTGCTGGTGGCACCGGACCCACCAAGATGGCTCAGCTGGCCGCCGCGCCGCCGGCAGCGTCGAGGTAATGATGACCGGCGTGGTTGGTGCAGGAAAAGAAGCTGTGGGTGAAGGTGCTGGTCGTGCGGCTTCGACCCGTGCGGCCAAGCCACCGCTGGAGCGAGGCGCAGGCGCAGCGGGAGCATCATCCGCACCACCGGAAACACCGCTCCAAGCGGCCATGAACGTCCTCGCCACCCCCATCGCGCAGAACATCGATCCGGCGGTGGCTCAGGCGGAGCTGGAGGCGCAGCGCCAAAAGGTGCTCGAGAGCGGCAAGGACATCATCCGGGCGCAGCGCGAGCTGAACCTAACCCTACGAATGGAAAAAAGGAAAGGCGGACAGGTCCGGAGAGGAGAGCAAGCGTCCATGGAACGTAGCTCTGTTGCGTCCTTTCTACTCTTGAAGTTGTGGCGTAAGAAGTTCCTTTTTTTACCTTATATGCTATGAATAAAAGATGCCGGAACGTTGAATGAATCTCGGGGACTACCCCAATAAGGTTGCATGTAACTTGTTTATTTTTTCAGTTTACCGGTTGCTTATTGAACGCTTTTTCTTTTCGGTTTAGTAGTGTGCTAAATCCTACCGGAGTCTTCGACTCTGCTACTGTCCGCAACCCGGCTTCATGGCAAGCAAGATAAACCGGTAGGGAATAAGCACACGAACTGCGGAGAGGGAGAGCAGGAAAGAACAATCCGGAAAATTTGACTAACCCCGGTTAAACCGGTTTTTTGCAAAATTTCGAAGTTATTTCTAAGTTCAAGAAAATGCTTGTTTGGTGAAAGAACCTTGTGCTCATACGCCAAAGAACGCCCAGAGAAGGCAGGCAGAGCCAAGGCAAAAGAACCAAGTATGCATCGAATTGGATGCGGAAACAATTTAGAAATCTTTGCGGTGCAAGATAAAAGCAAAAACAGAAGCAAAAGTGCTAAAGCAAACTTAAGATAATTAGCTACCGGTATAAATTACCGGCATAAAATGTTGTGTGGCAACCAAAAGCGAGCTTAAAAGTTTTACATCATACACCCCGGCATACCGGGGTCAAATTTAACAAGTTCTGTTATAAGACAAGCAGGAACGGATAAATTGTTCAGGCGACGGGGGCATCAGGTGGAGCAGCACCAGTCTCGGTGTCTTCAGGGGGAGCAGCGCTAGCCTCGGGAGCTTCCGGCGGCACATCCTCAGCGGCCTCATCCTCATCTCCTTCTTCTTCTTCCTCATCGCTGAGGTAGTCTTTGACACCAGGAGGAGGAGGGATGAAGGTGCGAACCTCGGCGTACTCCGCAAGCCGGTAGGCCCGGTCCTGCCGCTTCGCGGTAAGCGCCGGATCCGTGTCGGTGGGAGCATCTTGGCGAACGCCTTGAAGTGCATCCAGATCCAGATCCGGGTACCAGGAGCATGCGGAGCGCAGCGCCGTGTCCGCTCCGGCACGAGCCGCGGAGCATTGCCACTCGCGAATCCGGCGCCCGGCATCCTTGAGCCGGTGGGAGGTAAGCGTGATGTTTACCGGCATCTCCTCCTCAGGCCATAGCACCTTGAAGAGCTGGATGGCAGCATCCGGTAGGTCGCCAAGAAGCAGGTCGACGGAGCGCATGTGTTGGACTCGCGCGGAGAGGGCGACCAGATAGTCGTACCCGTCCCAGTGCGCGTCCATGTTGGGAAATTCCCGCGCCACCCGATCCTCCATCACCTTCTTCACGGCGTGGGCCTGGGAGTCCGGGAAATGCTCTACAGGAGGAAGGAAAAAGCATAAACACAAAATACCGGAAAAAGTATGTCGGAAGAACAAGGAACAAGGATACATTTTCAAAAGGAGAAAGCTTATAAGCGAAAGAAGGGACAAGGCAGGGGCTTACGGAGAGCCAGCGCATCAATCTTCATAACCAACCGATCATATTCCCTGTGATCAGTGGTCATGGTATCAATGAGGCGCTCCGCTGCCTTCCGCGCCTTCCTTTCCTCCTCCAGCTCTGCCGTCAATACGGTGTTGGAGTTCGTGGAGTCCTCCACGACCTCCGCCAACCTGGCCTCAGCTGCGACCCGGGCATCCTTGAGGGCTTGCTCATGCTGGAGCGTGACTTGCATAGCCTGTTCCTTTAGCTCCCTCGAGGCGGTCTTCTGGGCGTCCAGTGCCTCGTGGTGCTCCTTGATGAGCTGCTCTTTCTCGCCTAAGTACCGGAAAGAAAGGTTTTAGCAAGCGACAATAGATAAAATGAAAAAAGAACGGGTTAGCCGGAAAAGAAAGGGTGGTACCTTGAAGCTTGGCAACCTGGGCCCTAAGGGCCTCGATGGTAGCCTCCGGAACAACTGTTAAGCAAAAAAGATGTGTGAATATCAAAGAAGAAAACATTCCGGTGAAAAGATGCCAGAGAAAAAGAAACAAAACAAACCTTGGCAGTGGCTGTGGGCCTCGGCAAGGTCCCGATGCTCCCACAGAAGCTCCTCAAAGAGTCGCTTCCGGGCGTCCGCAGTGCTCTGTTCAAAGGAAGATGGTTGTGAGAAAGAAAGAAGCAAAGATCTTAACCCGAAACCCGGGGACTGGCTATGCCGGTTTCGCGCGTTTCTAGTTGAAGTTTCGCGCTAAAAGCTACGCTCTCAACACGAAACTCGGGGACTGGGAGGACAGACAAGATCCGGAAAGAAAAGAAACCGGCATCAACAAAAATTACAAGAGGGTTAGCGAAACTTACCACCACGTTGCTGGTGGCATCGTACCATGCACTGTCAAACTCCTTCACGGCGCGTTTAAGCCGCATGAAGTGTTCTTCAGTGGACCGAGGCCCAGCAGGGTCTGGCGCTGGAAGGCGGTCCTTCCCCAGGCCGCGGGTAGATGCAGAGATATCCGCATCATTCCACTTTTGGGCGTAGGGAAGAAGGTGCCCCAGGTCCTTGCCCTCGCGATTCAGCGCAACGATCCGGCCTAGGAGGCCGGAAGGTTTGTCCTCGACAGCAGCAGCAGCTGGGCCGACGTGCAGCACCACGGACCGAGAGCCGCCTGAGGCGTCGCCCTCCACGGCCTTGCCACGGGAAGACCCGGGCTTGAGGAATTTGGTGATCTTGGGGGTCTCTGGCGGCGCCATTCGCTTGGCCACGGAAGGTCCTTGGCTTGGCGGCGGTGTCGGCGTGGTCCCGGTCAGAGGAGAAGATACCGGCGCGGAGGTTTCCGGCGCGGTGGGGGAAGAGCTCGGCTGCTTCTTCTTTTTCTTCAGGGGAGGAGGAACCAAAGGTTCCGCCTGCCCGGCATCTGTCTTGTCGGCGCCAATGTTGCTGGCGCCGGTGTCTTGGGCTTCTGGAGGGGAGGTGAAGTCCTCCTCCGCGCGGTGATCAGGAGGTGTAGGGGCCGCGCACCCCGAACTTGTAGCGCCTCCCGGAGGGGAGGCAGAGGTGTTGCCGGCACCAGATGGTGCCGGACTTGAGTGAGGAGGAGGAGTTGAGGTCCTTGCCGAGCCGGCAGAGCCCTCCGGTTTCGAGCCAAGCTCAAGCGCAGGGCTGAAAGAGAGAAAGAAGAGAGCGAATTGGAAAAAAGCAACCAGAAAAGAACTTGGTGGAAACAAAGAGAGCATAAAAAGAAACGAAGAACTTACCCGGAAGAAACCGGCATCCGCTTTTGCTTGTAGCGCTTTGTGCTTACCTGCTTCCCTCCAATGACTTCTGTCCGAGGGCGTTTGGCAGGAGGAGCATGGCTAGGGCCGGCGCCAGCAGCTGGAGGATCATTCTTCTGGCCTTCGGCCGTCAGTTTGTCCAAGAACTCATCCCCAACTTCGGCCTGTAGAGGAGCCACATGCTCATGAACCTGTGGGTTGATGTTGGCTGAGGGAATGTCTACAGAACAGAAATAACAAAACAGTATGAGAAAACGAACAGAAAAGCTACCTCAAGCAAGATCAAGTCATCAGACGAACCAGCTGGTTCCGGCGGAGACTTGCCAAGGCGAGAGGCTGGAGTCCGGCCCATCCTCAGATCTAGCCAGTGAATGACAGGATCCGGATCGTACTTGTCCAAAGGCCTCTTCCGGCAAGGGCCTCGTCGGTCTGAATCAATCCGGGGGAAGCGGGCCCTAGCCTGGAAACAAAGGAAAAAAGGGGGATTAGTCGCAAGTATGAAAGTTACCGGTATTACGACCCGAGCCGCGCAATTTCTTACTTCTTGGGACGGAGGATTTCTGGAGCTGAGAGGGCAAAGGCCCCACTCCCAGTCGTCCGGCATGTCCGTTTGGCAGATTTGGCTGGCCTTCAGGACCACATCCGCCTTGCTCAAGGGCAGGCCGGTGATCTTGGTGGGATCACCGGGGCCGTACATCTCACTAATCTTGTGAGCGCGCTGCTGAAGGGGAAGCACCCGGCGGCAGATGAAGGCGCGGATGATATCGTCGGAGCAAAGGTTGGTGTCCTTCATCAACTTCAACATGAAGCGTACCACCCGGTTCGTCTCGTTGTGATCCGTACCAGGGTTGTAGTGCCAGTTGACCTTGGCGGGCGGCGCCGGGTTGAACGCCGGCAAGTTGATGAGATCGGTGGCGCTCTTGTTCTTCACGTAGAAGAACGTCGTCTGCCACAACCGGCAAGACTCGAGGCCGTTGAACTTAAAAAAGGGGCTCCCTTGACGGGAGCCGATGATACAAGACCCGCATTGTACGGGGGGTTTGGGCTTGGGAATGTCCTTGCCCTGGACCGAATTGATCCGGAGAGAGAAAAAGCGGGCAAACGTCTCGCGAGCGGGACGGATGCCAATGTAGCCCTCCATGAAGGCCACAAAACAAGAAAGATAAAAGACGGCATTGCCGGGAAGGTGGTGAGGTTGGAGTCGATAGAAGTCAAGGAATTGGCGAAAGAAGTCGGAGGCAGGAAGGCCGAAGCCACGCTCAAAATGAGCAAGGAAAACAACGACCTCACCGGGTTCGAGCACCGGTTCGATCTCGTCACCTGGAAGCCGGCAGATGACTCCTTCCGGAATCCTCCTAGACCGGTAGAGCCAGTCAATCTCAAACTGAGTCACGTCGGAACCCCTCCAGGCTCCGCGTGTCTTACCGGAAGGATCCCTTCCGGAGGCCCGGCTAGATGTGCCGGCCTCTTGATCTCGGCTAGACGCTAGATCCATCCGGGCCAGATCTTCAGTTAGCCCGTCGGAGGTGCTACTGCCTTGGTTACAAGAGGTGGCAGCGGGGAGAGACCCTTCGCTAGACATATGGATCTAGGCGACACCGGAATCTATCGAAAAACAGTTTTCCCCAAAGAGACCCTCGCGCGAAGATCTACGAGTAAGAGGAAAAGCGAAATAAAGAAGGGATAAATACTCTACCGCCCCCAAGATCTGAAATGCAAGAAGAAAAGAGGTAGAGGCGCATCGGGCCTAACCTGAGGCGGCGGAGTCGCAGAAGAAGAAGTTCGCCGGAGAGACGGTGAGCCTGCGGCCGGCGAAGAAGTCCGTCGACAGCGAGGTGAGGAAGAACTTGAGGAAGCACGAGTGCAGCGGACGCGGTGAAGGCGCTGCAGAGGGCCCCGCGCGTGAGTTCGCCGGGCGACGGAGCTTGAGCAAGCGACGGCGGATGGAGAACGGCGCAGGCGCAGAGGCAAGGAGCACTGTGCGCGAGGAAGTGGAGAATGCGAGAAAAGGAAGAAGGAGTGGCGGTTGTGCTTATAAAGAAGAAAGGAGGTGGGCTGAAAACCGCCGGGCCGCGGCGGTTCGCCTCGCGGCCCGCGACGGTTCGCACTATGGGCCGCCACGTGGCGAGGAGGTACACGCGAGAAAATAGGAGGCCACACGGGGGTGCACACAAGATACCAAGTGGCCAGTGGGATCCGCGGTGGCGCATTTAATGAGCGCGCAGAAGCCGAAGGGAAGTGACCCCTGACACTGGCGCGTCAGTCACAGTGCGCATGTCTCTGTCACGCGCGGGGCCCAAGATATTCTCGACTTCGCCGAGGAAGTGTTTAATGACTAAGATACCGGAAGAAAAGATACAGGAGAATGGCTTGAAAAGAAAGACAATGGAAATCCGGGCAAAGATGCCGGATCCAAGCCCAAAGCCGGATGGATTAAACCGGTATCAAAAGACATGAGAACCTGGCATGGTCTGTTGGATAGAATCCGCCAGACTATACCAGCTTCGGGGACTAATGTTGGGGGGATGACCCCCGGTATGCCAAAGGCATGCCAAACCGGATGGTTTGAGCCATCAGTATACCGGTTAAATGTTCATGCCGGAGTCTAAGATAGGCGTTTGGCTGAACAGGCTAAGCCGGTATCCTCAGAGGAGGGATACCGGAACCGGATAGAAAAGGTACCGGGCCACCGGAAAGAAGAGCTTGTCGGCAAGACTGGTCAAAGATCCTCTCCAGAGCTAGAAGACAAAGATGAGCTAAGCAAAGTAGCTTTAAACGAAGGGCTGACGATAAAGAAGAAGATGACGAAGAAAGAAGCCGGAGGACGTCAGCCTCCCTGATTAAAGAGGACCCCGGTGTCATCTATGATTAAAGTAGCTTTGTAAAGTAGCTTTATAAAGTAGTTTGTCTAGTCAAAGATGCCATTAGGGTTTCTTGCCCTGTAAGCCACCCTCTTCCCTATATAAGGAGAGGGGGCAGCACTCCTTACGGGCACGTAGAGACGCACGACAGTAGGAGGAAGGCACGAAGCACAAACCTGTAACTTGTGAGAATCAATGAAGATAGTGATCTAGAGCGAGTTCTTCCTTGTGTCTTTCTTCTTCAACCTCTGGCCTTGGCCAAGTTCTTGAGGAAACCATCCGGAAGTTCGTCCCATCAGATCGCAAACCCTCCCCCGAATCCTCTAGCGTCCATTCGGCCCCAATCTAAGCCATCCTATGGCATCTGTCTGTTCACCACGACGACATTTGGTGTGGAAAATTATTAACAACCAAAATATGTCTTACAGAGTGATCAAATTCAGTTTAAATAAAAAGTAAGTTTGTTTTTGCTATGCTATTTTTCTTAATATGGTAAGACATCTTGGTTATAGTAGATTATGCTTTTGAATATTATTTCACTACAATAAACTGGGTTAAGCTTCACACACCAATATTCAAAAAATATAGAAGCAGATAAAACAAAAGGGAAGGAGAAAGAAAAGGAAAGTGAATCATGGTGGGAATGTAGGATAGGTGGAGTGCTGCTATATTCACTCATTGACAAGCTCCCTATTCCCTTCCTTGCTTCCTCTTGTTCCCTTGACTTTTTTTTATGTCGTTGTAACCTTGTCCAATCCACCTTATATGCTTACATGTTGTTTAGGATGAGGCTATAGTTGCCGACAAGTTATCCTTACTCACTGTCATTGTCATGTGTGTCATGTATATGTATGGAGGTGCTATAAAAAAGCATAGAGGAGAGCATTGAGATGCCTAGCATGCGGTCACTAACTATAAAGATAATAACACAATGATAAATCTATTGTTTGATGTATGTGAGTCTACGATTAAGTTTGGAGTCAAAGGGTGATTTGGGACTTTAATTGGTGTCCGGTGGGCTATGGACGGCGTGCATGCTTTGTGGCATTTTGTTCTACCGACTTGTGATCATAATACAATTGGATCAATCGATTTAGTTTTGGAGAATCCGCACAAATCGATATTGGCGAAGCTAATTATATTTCAAACAAATGGTAATTGAATATAACTGAAATGTCACCTAACTACTAGTATTACTTTTTGGTGTGTAGTTTCAGATTCACTAATAGATTTATGGATTACTTTCCTACCCTTAGTGCAACTTCTTAACATCATTAACACATTACCTTTGAAGAAGGCATTTTTTTATGTTGGGGCAGGGCCCCAAAAACTTGAAACCATCTTTGAACCATCAATTTTAGTTCTTGAACAGTTAATATACTGACTATGCAACAACTTTTACGGAAGACATTGTGTTTTTAACACACGGTAGAAAATCATAAAGACAAAGTCCTATTTGCACGTGCCTGGTCTTCTCGTATACACGCGAATGCGAGAATTACCATGCCATTTTACTATGAAATGAAAACGGCGTGTATATGCGCTTGGAGGTACTTCCTCCATCATCTTGAAAACAACAAGGCGAAGTGGCGTCTTGACATCTTTTTGGTCATGCCTACCATTATTGTCGACACGCTCCACTTGAGAAATCAGAACTCGGAGTGGCATCCTCCTCCCAACTGGCCGGCATAAACAATTCTCACGATCTTCACTTGTATTATCATATCCTTGTGATCATGCCCAACAGGTCCATAAAAGATCCAAGAAACATGATGCTATATATGGTCATTGCAGATCGATGCCCACACATGCATCCAACATTTAATATGAAGTCCACATGATGATAATTGACAAGAAGAAAGAAAACCAAAATCGCAAGCTCTGCCAGTGCATCCATGAATCGTTACGCTTCCTGGGTGTATCATTGCGGCCGGCAATTGGATTGATCATGTGGCGAAGATTCCGATTATGGACATGTTATTTTGTCCAGCCGTTGGACCAAACCAGATCGACCCACGTTGTCGTAAGTGTGGGGCTGTCTGACTGAAAGCTCCATTGCACCAACCTACCATGTATGTACATCTGATCTTCTTTTGTCGTACAGTGTACAAAACGACGTATAGTTTGGTCAGAGTGGCGAACGTAAGGATGCAAGTTCGAAGGGCCTGTGCCGAATTTCATTAAGATAGAATAAAGGAAGTACAAAGTTTGGTTCAGGCACGGCTGAGATAGCTGAAAGACAATGTTTTTTTTTTGCGAGTCGCTGAAAGACAATGTTAAAGTCACAGGCACAAAGAAAAGCTCCAAGTAGGGGTTTTAGCCTAAACCACTAACACTGACACACACAGGCACCATGCAACCTCTAAAAAGCTACAATACATCCAGCAGCTCTCCAGGCTCGTATGTATTCAGTAATCAGCTCGAAGACCTTGCTTGCCGTGCTAAAAACTTGCTGAAAGATGCGGCCGTTGCGCTCCTTCCAAAGACTCCAGTGTACAAGGATGACTACCGTGTCAAAATCCGTCCGCAGATCTTTCGGAGCCTTCTTCCTCGCTCTCAGCCACCATTCTTCCATGCTCGAGAAGTTGCTGCCGGGGATAGGAAAGTCCGCCTTGGTCCAATCTCTAAACTTGCGCCACACCTGATGAGAAAACCGGCAATGAACAAATAAGTGAGTACATGTCTCGTCGCCAACGCTGCACAAAGGGCAGGTCGCATTGTGAGGCCAGCCGCGTTTCAAAAGGTTGTCCGCAGTGAGGCATTTCCTGTGCACAGCCAACCACATAATTTTTTTGCATTTCATGGGTGCCTTGGACTTCCATATCGGCTTGGCGCAGGCGAACTTGGTGTTGGCCATGAAAAACATATTGTACGCCGACTTGACTGTGAAGACACCATTTATCGTACAACGCCAGACCGCCTCATCAATCTTTCCCACCATCAGGTTGGTGCCTTCTACAATGTCCCAAAGATGTAGATATTGCGCAATAGCCTGTGCTGAGAGCCCTCCCTTGATATCTCTCACCCAGTGCATGTTCTCGAGCGCCATAGCCACTGAAATTTTGGAGTCACCGACAAAACTGAAGAGAGCAGGCAACTCGAACTGCACCGACCGCCCACCTGGAAGCCAGGCGTCTGTGCAGAACTTGGCTCGCTCACCGTCACCCAACCTGATAAAAGTAGCAGCCCTGAAGAGCTCCAACGACTCTTGGTCGTCGTTCGCTGGCACGAGCGACCATGGTCTCGGTTCAAGCGACCAACGGAGCCAAGGCCAACGACATCTCAGGGCCGTGCCGAAACTTCGCAGATTTAGAACACCGAGCCCTCCATTGCTTAACGGTTGACACACACGTGACCAGGGAAGTAGACAATGCCCGCCATTAATTTCCTCCTCACCTTTCCAAACAAAACCTCTGCACCGACGATTGATGATGTCGAGAGCCCATTGAGGCAGCGGCAAGACTGACAATAGGTGAAGAGGTAGCGCCATCAGTACCGACCTGGTGAGTGTGAGCCTACCTCCGGTGTAAAGGAACCGAGGCTTCCAGCCTTTCAATTTCCCGGAGAATTTGTCGATGAGGGGCCAAACATCTGAACGCTTGAGCCGGCCTGTGGTAAGAGGAAGTCCCAGATAGATAATAGGAAAATCTTTCCTAATGCAGCTGAATCAGGCCAAAATCACACTTACACTTTATTTGAAGATTTATAATTTAAACTGAATTGAACTAGAAACACTAGTGGAAAACAGGGCATTTGTTCCGGGTGGTAAGGGCCTTTTGTCGCGGGTGGCCAGCCGCGACAAAAGAGGCGCGATAAAAGGTCCCCCTTTTGTCGCGGTTCGCTTACCACCCGCGACATATAGTCCACCACGTGGCAGGCGCGGGGCGCGCAGGGGACAGGCCCTTTTGTCGCGGGCGGTATTACCACCCGCGACAAAAGACCCTCTACGTGGCGCGCGCACAACACTGCTGCTTTAGGGTTTGAGGGGTGCAGCACACCCCCCGACCGCCTGTTATTTCATTTTTTTTTCATTCGAAAATAAAAGTTGCATATATTTGTACGCTACTAGAAGTGGTACACGTTCATTCATTATATATATATATATATATATATATATAGATCGATCAAACAAATATTGGAAGCAAAGCAAAAGTCGATTCCCCTTACATATTCGTAGATTCCCCTTACATATATATATATACATGGAGCTCACGATCGACAAGCGGTACTAACGACCGTCTATTTGGAGGTAGAGCATCCATTTGGACTAAACAAGCCTTTGTTGTTTAATACTTCTCTAACCAAAAGTCCCGCCAGTTCCTCCGCAATTCCTTTTAGGTGTTCCTTTGGTTGGAGTTTGTCCCGCATGAACTCGACCTATATACGAAAATGAGATGAGTATGACTATATCAATCTTGATAACGAAATATTGACGCTAATAAATAAAGTTGTGAATGTTATTGCTTACGTCGAATTTATTATTGTTCTGCTTCTCAGTGGTTAACATGCGAATGGACTCGCAAACGTAGTATCCACATAGATTCGTCCCTTGTGGCTGCTGGGGGCACGGTACAGGAGTAAATGTTAGCTTCTCTGCCCAGTTACCCTCCTTACGATGTTTCTTGAAAGCTCTCCAAGTCCTGCCAGGCAAAAGAATGATTGAATGAGTGGATAATTAATTGATATCTCACGAAAGATATAGCGCGGCGATGAAGGAAATTACACTTGGAGCAACTTCTGCAAGTCGCGGAACCCGTCCACGCCTCTACTCAGTGGGTCTCTTGCTTGAACTATTCCCTTATCAGGTTGAATGTCTAGTAGAATCCAGTGGAAGCTGCACATGTTATGTATATACGTCAGGAATTACACTTAACATCGAGTAAGAAAAATTTAATGTGCATAAAAGATCATTAAGACTCTCACTCGTAGTTGTAAGGAAACAATATTGAATCACAGAAATATTGCTCCCCCAAAAACCTTAGTATGTTTCCCCCCGTTTCTGAGTCATTATGCTTTACCGTTTCAACATGTATTTTATCTGGGTCAATAAACCCAATATTGATAATATTATTACTTTTGCATTCACTGATCTTCAGTCTGCATAAGAGAACACATAAGATATAATGAGTATATGCAATGAAAACGAACATGAACTGAATGAAAATGAACTTATATGTAGTTAACAACTTACAAGCAATAGCAACTCATGAGAGATTTGTCGAGGGCTTCTAAATTGAATAACTGCCAGAGTTCATTCATCTCAATATGGATCTCCTCCTTTCGGTAGTAATATTCAAATGGTATATTTGCCACGATGTACCTTATGTTCTCCTTGCATGCATCAAGGTACCACTGATGCAAATTCCGCATATGTGTTGGCAGTTTATGCAGCCGCTCTCTGCTGACCAAGTCGGCCCCGTAGACAAATTTAGGAGCTATATCAGCAGTAGGTAGTACAGCATCTGCTGCAAGCAGCAATTCCTCCACGGTAACTTTACAGGCAGCCGCTAGGCTTGCAGCTTCTTCCATATCGAAACCACCATGTTCCTGGTACACCTTGGGAACATTAAACACTTTGAGTGCTGGGATCGATTGTTTGGGCTGATCTCCGAGGAGGGGAACTTCCTTTCTCCTTTTGCCTTTTGTCGTTTGCTTGGCCTTGAGGGTGCACTTGTTGAACTTGACTTTTTCTCGGCTGCACTTCTAGCTGATGATTTTCTCGTGCCAGCAATATCCTTCTCCTTAGCCTTTTCTTCCTTCTTCTCGTCAATTACCTTCGCAAGTGTGCATGTATAGTCATCCTTCTTCTCGTGTAAGTCATACTGCGATGGTGTGTTCAGAAAACTAACAGCATATTCTTTTTGCTTCTCTGTGTATGGCTCTGGCGCTGGAGGTTTCTCCTTATGAAAAAAATCATAATTGTATTTCTTAACAATGGCATCATTTTCCTCCTCAGTACGATCGTAAGGACGGGGGGGAGGAACCTTTGGTACTTTTGGGAGGGGCGACATCTTGCGGACAGGACTCTTGAAACGCTTCCGGCTGGGTGCATTCCGAGTCTTAGTGGGCGGAGGCGGCGGCGCTGGAGATGGAGATGGACTACAGATGTCGTGGTCGACGTCGTACCCATGGGGTGATGGTGGCGACATGTGATCAGTAGGAGGAGGTGATGGTGGCCTGCGATCACCTGGAGGAGGTGATGGTGACCTACTGGGACGACTGGTACTAGGGGCTACCCAGCCTGGCAGCCTGATGTTCTTCTTTTCCCAGAGAATGATTTCTCCCAGTACCTCTCTGAGTGTAAGCCCCCCCATCACCTCCAGGGATTTGGAGCTCCAATGTCTCCCACGTCGGTACAACTGAATCCACCCCGACATGAGCATAGCCAGCTGGAATCTGATTGCCATGCCATGTTGCTGGCTCACCTTCAGGTCCAAATGCCGGTAAGACATAGCCGACCTCCACCTTAACAGACACCTTCCTGAACACCTCATGGAGATCACAAGGTGTTTGCTCCTTGATTCCATCCAAGGGGTCGCCAGGACCGGCATCTATCATCATCCGTGTAGGCGGGGCCTACGAGTCGGCCACGCTGCTGTCTCGTCGCTGAGATATGCCGGCGGTATTATCTGGCTGGCGATGTCCTTTAAGTTCATCAATCTCCCGCTACTGCTGCTGAATCTCCCGCTTCTGCTGGTCTAGTTGCCGTTGGAACTCAGCCATCCGGTCATTCTGCACCTCCAGCTCGCGTTGTTTTGCTCTCGCTCGGCTTCTATAAGTCTCCGCGTCATTCGGAAACCCAAGCGCCCACGGAACACTAGGGCCGTAGCCTCTTGTTCGTCCTCCCTTCTCAGGATTACCGAGGACAAGCGTCAGCAAGTCTTTCTCTCTATCGGGAGCAAACTTCAGTGTTCCCGCTTTAATAGCAGCCGTCACTTCAATCCATTTTGCCCTGGGTACCCTAACCTTGCTGTCACTTTCAACAAGGTTCCCTGTCTTCATGTCATACTCACAGCCATGCCCAAGGAACCAATTTCGAGCCCTAGTGTCCCATCCTTCTCGCTCAGGTTCTGGAGTGATCCCATTCAGCTTCATCTCAGCCTCTTGTGCATCCCACTTAGGCATGGCTACTTCGTAGCCCCCTCGGCCCGTATGATGGTGATATTTCTTTTCGCTTGCATTCTTCTTGTTTTTCTTTGGCAGGTTCACAGCCTCCTCTGATTCTTTGTACTGCACAAATTCTTCCCAGTTATGCTCCTGCTTTGCTAGATAGTTTTCGAATACTGGAGGCTTCTTCTCGGCCTTATAAGCTAACCATAACCGGTTCTTATACGCCCGGAAAAGTTCCCCCATCTTCTGCAGAGCCCACTTCTTCACTAGCGCCCTCTGCTTGGCATTCTCAGAGTCCGATCCCAAATTTGGCAAAGTGAAATGTGACATGAGGTCGTCAAAAAGTGTGTTCTTGTACCTATCGGCAACCTGATCTTCGGACACATTCTTGGTCTTGTTCCATTCTCTAATAGTGATCGGGATATGATCTCTAACCAGAACTCCGCACTGATTCTTAAATGTCACTCTAACACTCGCGGGTGCCACCGGTTGGCCTTTCGGTGATATAGCTTCAATGGTGAAGTGGTCTTTTTTGCCCAATTTCTTTGCCGGGCCTCGTTTCTCCAACTTATCTTCGGAGGCCTAAGAGAATAAAAATCAGTTAATTTATATACACATGTACATATAGAATTCCATTAATGCCTCTATACTAATCGTATACCTCGTCATGACCGGAGCCGTCGGCTTCTCCGTCACCGGAGCCGTCGGCTTCTCCATCACCGGAGCCGTCGGCTTCTCCATGACCGGAGCCGTCGGCTTCTCCATGACCGGAGTCGCGGGCTTCTCCATCACCGGAGCCGCGGTCTTCTCGGTCGGCTTCTGCACCATCGCGGATTATGTTCTCGAAAATGTCTTCCTGTTCCAAGTCCCGTTCGAATGGATCCATTGTTTCTGCAAAAAATTAAATCGATAAGTACATGTTCTAACCCAAACCAAACCCTAACCCTAGCTAACCAAACACTAACCAAACCCTAACCCTAATCGGCGTCGGTTCTTCGCGAGAGCGAGAGGGCCGGTGTCAGCGTCGGTTGTTCGCGAGAGGGAGAGAAGAGGGGTGTTTGCGAGAGGGTGTTCGCGAGAGGGAAAGGCCGCGTGAGGGTGTCGGCGACTAGCGTCGGCGAGAGGGAGAGGAGAGGGAAGTTGCGGCATTTCGAGAGGTCTCGTCGAGGGAGAGGAGGGGAAGGCGGCGTGGAGTAGGGCGAAGAGGGCGCGAGAGGGGGAGGGGAAGGCGGCGTGGAGTAGGGCGAAGAGGGCGCGAGAGGGGGAGGGCCGGTGTCGGCGTCGGGTTCGTGTTTGCAAGAGGGAGAGGGCCGGTGTCGGCGTCGGGTTCGTGTTTCGCGCTAATTAACTAAATACTAAATTAAAACTAAATAATTAACAAAACTAACTAAATACAAAATACTTACAAAAACTTAAATTAACTAACAAAATACAAAATACTTACAAAAACTTAAATTAACTAACAAAATACAAAATACTTACAAAAACTTAAATTAACTAACAAAATACAAAATACTTACAAAAACTTAAATTAACTAACAAAATACAAAATACTTACAAAAACTTAAATTAACTAACAAAATACAAAATACTTACAAAAAACTTAAAGTAACTAAATACAAAATAATTAAACTAATTACTAACTAATAATTACTAACTACTAATTACTAAAACTAAATACAATATAATTAAACTAATTACTAAAACTAAATACAAAATAATTGAACTAATTACTAAAACTAAATACAATATAATTAAACTAATCTAACAACTAACTAAAAAAGAAAAAGAAAGAAAAAACATGGCCGGCCGGGCCGGCCGGCGCCGGCGGCTGCGCGGTTCTACTGCGCAGAGGTGGCGGGCGGCGCGAGGTGGCGGCTGCCGGAGGCGCGGGCCGGCGGACGGCGGCACGGGGTGGCGGATCGGAGGGCGGCAACGGGGCGGCGGAGGGTGGCGCGGGCCGGCGGTAGAGGGTGGCGCGGGCCGGCGCACACGGCGGCGAGGGGCGGCGCAGAGGGTGGCGGGGGCGGCTGCCGGAGACGAGGACGACGGCGGCGCGGCGCGCGAATTGGGCAGCCTGGCGGCGCTTTAGTCGTCGTTAGGGCTCCTCCGTGTGTCGCGGGTGGGGGCTTCGCCCGCGGGTGTAGGTATTTATACCAAGACCCTTTTGTCGCGGGTCGTGGCTCGACCCGCGATAAAAGGCCCCCCTTTTATCATGGGTGGTGACACCACCCGCGATAAAAGGGGGGGGGCTTTTATCGCGGGCCGTGGCACGACCCGCGACAAAAGGGGGTGGGAGGGGGTGGCGGCTGATCCGCGCCAAGTGCATCCAACGGCTCCGGCCGTTTGAATCCAACGGCATGGAGCCGTTGGACGCGGATTAGCCCCTAGAGCTGTTATTTTCTTATGTTTTAAAAATAAACCCTGCTTTATCTATTTTAACTTAATAAAACTAGTATTTCAATAACTTTTAAATGGTAACTCAAATAGAAAAGTTTTATATATGAAAATTGATCAGAAAAATCCAATGAACATGGATATGACATCCATATAACTATTTGCATCTCGCATCATATCAAACGTTTTACCGCCGTGCCACATGTGTCGCTTACCCGTCGACGCCGTCGTGCGACGTGTAGCCACCGCTTCCACGTGCCTCGCCCCGCCGACGCCGGCGTGCGACGTGTAGCCACCGCTTCCACGTGCCTCGCCCCGTAGCTGCCGGTGTGCGACGTGTGTAGCCATGGCTTACACGTGCTTCGCCACGTGTCGCCGCTGCTTCCACGTGCCTCGCCCCGTTGCTGCCGGCGTGCAACGTGTGTAGCCGTGGCTTACACGTGCCTTGCCACGTGTCGCCGCCGCTTCCACGTGCCTCGCCCTGTCGCTGCCGGCGTGCGACGTGTGTGGCCGTGACTTACACGTGCCATGCCCCGCGTGCGCTATATAGAGCGACGAGTGCGGGCGCAACCACACGTCGCCACCGCCTCCTCCGCTCATTCATCTCCGGGATGCCTCCACGTCGTCGAGGGGCGTCCGGTTTCCGTGGCGTTCGAGTGCGTCCGAGCGGTAGGTTCTACGCCGAGATACGCGCCGGTGGCTTCCGCCTCACCCTCGGCACGTACAACACGCCGGAGCTGGCGGCGCGCGCTTATGACGCGGCGGCGTGGCGTTTTCGGCGGCCACGGCGCGACATGAACTTCCCGGATGTTGAATCACTAGAGGAGGCGGAGTTCCTCGCGCCACCGCCGTGCCTCGTCGACGACGAGGACCGTCGCCAGCACCGCCAGGTGCAGCGCAGGATCGCCATCGCCGAGCATGACGAGCAGTTGATGCGCCAGTGGAGGGCGCAGTTCCCCAACGACGTCGACAACACTGACGCGTTCTTCGCTAACCTTAGGGCACAACGCAGGTCCAACAGGCGCCACCGTCGGGCCGTCGCCACCTTCGAGCTCGAGAACCCGAATACAACTTGTACCGAAAACGACCCTCGGTGGGATGACATTTGGACGGAGACAACCTCTGACGACGAGTAGAGACTAGACTAGACTCGGCGGCTCCTCTCGTTGTCGGTTCTATTAGTTTAATTTTAGTTTATAAAGTTGTTGTCGGTTGTTTTTGTTCAATAAAGTGGTTGACACGAAATTTATTACGATTGAACTGAAATTAAAGTACAGAGCTCAACTGAAAATTAAGATACATGGCCAGATTCGAATGTTGCAGCCATTCAATCATAGTCGTGCCTAGCCCTATAATAGTCGCCACTGTAGTCATCATAGTCGCCGACGTCATCGTCGCTAGCATCGGGGTCGCGGTTGTCGAACCTCGGCGGGTGAGCACGCGTGGGCTGGGATTGAGGATAGCGCAGGCGGGGGCCACAATAGGCCATGACGCTCTGGAGAGTCCGGCCGCGCCACCACATCCGACGGCCGGCCTCGTTGAAGTTCGAAGGAGGCGGGCCGTCCTCCTCGTACCTGGCAACCACCCTCTCACGCCGATTGATGAAGAAGCTGTCCCAAGTCGGGCTGTAGTCGGAATGCCACTGGGGATTCCTCCGCTGCTCAGGCGTGAGCTCGAAATAGTAGTGGTTCGTGATGGCCATCTCGCGTGGCACACCTACAGGGATAGGAGGGACCGATACGCCTCCGACGCTCAGCAACCAGCCGGTCGGGACGCGGTAGCCGGGCGGGCAGGGGTAGTTCGAGGCGCAAAGCGCCTCCGCCTCCCGGGGTGTTAGACATACGGTGGAAGCCATGGGAGAGAGTGATGAGGTTTGCAGATATGAGTCCAAGCCTACATATATATAGTGGAAAAATGGTGGGAATGCGGGAAGAAAATAGGCGGGAACGAAGTGGCGCGCGAAACTTTCATCCCGGGTGGAGGCTCCAACCGGGACAAAAGACTAGGGGAGGCTTATCTAGGAGGGCCTTATCTGGGGGGCTAATGTGCGGGTAACCTTTTGTCACGGCTGGTGGGTGCAACCGGGACTAAAGCTGTCGGCAGGATAAGGATGTGTCGGTAACCTTTTGTCACGGTTGGTGGGTGCAACCGGGACTAAAGATGTCGGCAGGATAAGGACGCGTGGGTGGACGCACTGCTCGATGAGATAAAGCATGTAGCGCACGACGTCCTGTCGAAGGAACAAGACAAAGTAGAAGCGGTGCCGTGCCTATAAAAGGAGCATCGATACGCCTTGCCAAGCAGATCAACAAGCCAAGCACAGTTTCATTCCGATGGATGAAGGAAAGGGTTGGGAAATCTCCCGTGGCGCAGCTTCTCGAAGATGTCGTTGGTGCACACGCCCTACGACATCTTCGGAAGCTGCTCCTCGGAAAAATTTCCCTGCAAGCCCGTGAAAGACTCCGTCTCCTCTAACAGTGTTGGGGAAAGGGTTCTTATTATTACATAAATGTATGAAGAATACATTCCTACATCGCCATCTACTGTTGTGATCTTCTACGCCGTAGCCATGGATAATCTTCATCATTTAGCAAGATGCTTGGGTCAATTTTCACCGTGAAGGGCGGAATTTCTTTAAACTTATTATAATCTTCTGACATGTCTGTCTTGTCATCCACTCCCACTATGTTTCTTTTCCCAGAAAGAACTATGTGGCGCTTTGGCTCCTCCGTTGATGTATTCTTTTGTTGATTTCTTTTTCTCGATTTGCTAGACATGTCCTTCACGTAGAAAACTTGAGCCACCTCGTTGGCTAGGACAAATGGCTCGTCCAGGTACGCAAGATTGTTGGGATCCACTGTTGTCATACCGTACTTATCGTCTATATGTACACCGCTGAGCTTCACCCATTTGCACCGAAACAAAGGGACCTTAAAAGTGGGTCCATAGTCAAGTTCCCATATCTCCTCTATGTATCCATAATATGTGATGGTCTGCCCATTCTTGTCTTTTGCATCGAAGCGGATACCACTGTTTTGGTTGGTGCTCTTTTTATCTTGGTCGATCATGTAAAATGTATTCTCATTTATCTCGTACCCTTGGAATGTACATATGTTTGAAGATGGTAACCTGGCCAACAAGTACAACTGCTCTACAACAGTGGTGTCCGCTTTGATGGAAAAGATGAGATGTCTTTGCAACCAACTGCCGAATGTATTCATGTGTTCACGTGTAATCCATGAATGGGGCTTGCCCGGGTTTATTTCTCGTAAAACATTCTTATGTTTCTCGATGTACGGAGCCACCAAGCTGGAATTGTATAGAACTGTGTAGTGTGCTTGATTGAAGGAAATCTTGTCCCTGCACACCGTTGCTTTCCTTCCTAGGGTGCCTTGTCCAGTCAGCCTCCCCTCATACCGAGATTCAGGAACACCAATCGGCTTAAGGTCAGGAATAAAGTCAACACAAAACTCAATGACCTCCTCAGTTCCGTAGCCCTTTGAGATACTTCCTTCCGGCCTAGCTCGGTTATGAACATATTTCTTTAAAACTCCCATGAACCTCTCGAAGGGGAACATATTGTGTAGAAATACAGGACCGAGAATTATAATCTCTTCAACTAGGTGAACGAGGAGGTCCGTCATAATATTGAAGAAGGATGGTGGGAACAACAACTCGAAGCTAACAAGACATTCGACCACATCTTCCTGTAATCCTGACAAAGTTTCTGGATCCATTACCTTCTGAGAAATTGCGTTGAGGAATGCACATATCTTCACAATGGCTAGTCGAACATTTTCTGGTAGAAGTCCCCTCGATGCAACCGGAAGCAATTGTGTCATAAGCACGTGGCAGTCATGGGACTTTAGGTTCTGGAATTTTTTCTCCTTCATATTTACTATTCCCTTTATATTCGACGAGAAACCAGACGGAACCTTGATACTGAATAGGGCTTCAAAAAAGATCTCCTACTCTTGTTTGGTAAGAGCGTAGCTTGCAGGCCCTTCAAACTTCCCTGGATGATTGTTGTTTCGTCCTTTATGTTGTTTCTGGTCCTCCCGTGCTTCTGGTGTATCTTTTGTCTTCCCATACACGCCCAGAAAACCTAGAATATTGCTGGCGCAAAGTTGACGTGAGAGTTAGAGATCTCTGTGGTGTAACTTTTCTTCAGATCCCCGGCAACGGCGCCAGAAAATATGCTTGATAGCGTGTAAACACACGTCCGTTGGGAACCCCAAGAGGAAGGTGTGATGCGTACAGCAGCAAGTTTTCCCTCAGTAAGAAACCAAGGTTTATCGAACCAGTAGGATCCAAGAAGCACGTTGAAGGTTGATGGCGGCGGGATGTAGTGCGGCGCAACACCAGGGATTCCGGCGCCAACGTGGAACCTGCACAACACAACCAAATTACTTTGCCCCAACGTGACAGTGAGGTTGTCAATCTCACCGGCTTGCTGTAACAAAGGATTAGATGTGTAGTGTGGATGATGATGTTTGCAGAAAACAGTAGAACGAGTATTGCAGTAGATTGTATTCGATGTAAAAGAATGGACCGGGGTCCACAGTTCACTAGTGGTGTCTCTCCCATAAGAAATAGCATATTGGGTAAACAAATTACAGTTGGGCAATTGACAAATAGAGAGGGCATGACAATGCACATACATGACATGATGAGTATTGTGAGATTCAATTGGGCATTACGACAAAGTACATAGACCGCTATCCAGCATGCATCTATGCCTAAAAAGTCCACTTTCAGGTTATCATCCGAACCCCTTCCGGTATTAAGTTGCAAGAACCAGACAATTGCATTAAGTATGGTGCGTTATGTAATCAATAACTATATCCTCGAACATAGCATCAATGTTTTATCCCTAGTGGCAACAGCACATCCACAACCTTAGAACTTTCACACCCGTCCTGCATTTAATGGAGGCATGAACCCACTATCGAGCATAAATACTCCCTCTTGGAGTTACTAGCAAAAACTTGGCCAGAGCCTCTACTAACAACGGAGAGCATGCAAGATCATAAACAACACATAGGTAATAGATTGATAATCAACATAACATAGTATTCTCTATTCATCGGATCCCAACAAACGCACATGTAGCATTACAGATAGATGATCTTGATTATGATAGGCAGCTCACAAGATCAGACAATGATAGCACAATGAGGAGAAGACAACCATCTAGCTACTGCTATGGACCCATAGTCCAGGGGTGAACTACTCACTCATCAATCCGGAGGCGACCATGGCGGTGTAGAGTCCTCCGGGAGATGAATCCCCTCTCCGGTAGGGTGCCGGAGGCGATCTCCTGAATCCCCCGAGATGGGATTGGCGGCGGCGGCGCCTCAGTAAGGTTTTCCGTATCGTGGCTCTCGGTACTGGGGGTTTCGCGACGGAGGCTTTAAGTAGGCGGAAGGGCAACGCGGGGGGCCACACGAGGGCCCCACACGCCAGGGCCGTGCGGCCTAGGGCTTGGCCGCGCCGCCCTGTTGTGGCGGCGTGATGGCGTGTATTTCACACGTTCGTTGGGCAACCCCAAGAGGAAGGTATGATGCGCACAGCAGCAAGTTTTCCCTCAGAAAGAAACCAAGGTTTATCGAACCAGGAGGAGCCAAGAAGCACGTTGAAGGTTGATGGCGGCGGGATGTAGTGCGGCGCAACACCAGGGATTCCGGCGCCAACGTGGAACCTGCACAACACAACCAAAATACTTTGCCCCAACGAAACAGTGAGGTTGTCAATCTCACCGGCTTGCTGTAACAAAGAGTTAACCGTATTGTGTGGAAGATGATTGTTTGCAGAAAACAGTAGAACAAGTATTGCGATGGGATTGTATTTCAGTAAAGAGAATTGGACCGGGGTCCACAGTTCACTAGAGGTGTCTCTCCCATAAGACGAACAGCATGTTGGGTGAACAAATTACAGTTGGGCAATTGACAAATAAGGAGAGCATGACCATGCACATACATATCATGATGAGTATAGTGAGATTTAATTGGGCATTACGACAAAGTACATAGACCGTCATCCAACTGCATCTATGCCTAAAAAGTCCACCTTCAGGTTATCATCCGAACCCCTTCCAGTATTAAGTTGCTAACAACAGACAATTGCATTAAGTATGGTGCGTAATGTAATCAACAACTACATCTTTAGACATAGCATCAATGTTTTATCCCTAGTGGCAACAGCACAACTCAACCTTAGAACTTTCTGTCACTGTCCCTGGTGTCAATGCGAGGCATGAACCCACTATCGAGCATAAGTACTCCCTCTTGGAGTTACAAGCATCTACTTGGCCAGAGCATCTACTAGTAACGGAAAGCATGCAAGATCATAAACAACACATAAGCATAACTTTGATAATCAACATAACAAGTATTCTCTATTCATCGGATCCCAACAAACGCAACATATAGAATTACGTATAGATGCTCTTGATCATGTTAGGCAGCTCACAAGATCCGACAATGATAGCACAATGGGGAGAAGACAACCATCTAGCTACTGCTATGGACCCATAGTCCAGGGGTAGACTACTCACACATCACACCGGAGGCGACCATGGCGGCGTAGAGTCCTCCGGGAGATGATTCCCCTCTCCGGCAGGGTGCCGGAGGCGATCTCCTGGATCCCCCGAGATGGGATCGGCGGCGGCGTCTCTGGAAGGTTTTCCGTATCGTGGTTCTCGGTACTGGGGGTTTCGTCACGGAGACTTTTTATAGGCGGAAGGGCAGGTCAAGAGGCGGCACGGGGGCCCCACACTACAGGCCGGCGCGGCCAAGGGGGGGGCCGCGCCGCCTATAGTGTGGCCCTCCGTGGCCCCTCTTCGTCTCTCCTTCGGACTTCCGGAAGCTTCGTGAGAAAATAGGCCCCTGGGCTTTGATTTCGTCAATTCCGAGAATATTTCCTTACTAGGATTTCTGAAACCAAAAACAGCAGAAAACGAGAATCGGCACTTCGGCATCTTGTTAATAGGTTAGTTCCGTAAAATGCACGAATATGACATAAAGTGTGCATAAAACATGTAGATAACATCAATAATGTGGCATGGAACATAAGAAATTATCGATACGTCGGAGACGTATCAGCATCCCCAAGCTTAGTTCTGCTCGTCCCGAGCGGGTAAAACGATAACACAGATAATTTCTGGAGTGACATGCCATCATAATCTTGATCATACTATTTGTAAAGCATATGTAGTGAATGCAGCGATCAAAACAATGTATATGACATGAGTAAACAAGTGAATCATAAAGCAAAGACTTTTCATGAATAGCACTTCAAGACAAGCATCAATAAGTCTTGCATAAGAGTTAACTCATAAAGCAATAATTCAAAGTAAAGGCATTGAAGCAACACAAAAGAAGATTAAGTTTCAGCGGTTGCTTTCAACTTGTAACATGTATATCTCATGGATATTGTCAACATAGAGTAATATAATAAGTGCAATAAGCAAGTATGTAGGAATCAATGCACAGTTCACACAAGTGTTTGCTTCTTGAGGTGGAGAGAAATAGGTGAACTGACTCAACATTGAAAGTAAAAGAATGGTCCTCCATAGAGGAAAAGCATCGATTGCTATATTTGTGCTAGAGCTTTGATTTTGAAAACATGAAACAATTTTGTCAACGGTAGTAATAAAGCATATGCATCATGTAAATTATATCTTATAAGTTGCAAGCCTCATGCATAGTGTACTAATAGTGCCCGCACCTTGTCCTAATTAGCTTGGACTACCGGATCATCACAATGCATTGTTTTTACCAAGTGTCACAAAGGGGTACCTCTATGCCGCCTGTACAAAGGTCTAAGGAGAAAGCTCGCATTGGATTTCTCGCTATTGATTATTCTTCAACTTAGACATCCATACCGGGACAACATAGACAACAGATAATGGACTCCTCTTTTATGCATAAGCATATAACAACAATTAATAATTTTCTCATTTGAGATTTGAGGATTGTTGTCCAAAACTGAAACTTCCACCATGGAACATGGCTTTAGTTAGCGGCCCAATGTTCTTCTCTAACATATGCATGCTTAACCATATGGTGGTAGATCTCTCTTGCTTCAGACAAGACGAACATGCATAGCAACTCACATGAAATTCAACAATGAAAAGTTGATGGCGTCCCCAGTGAACATGGTTATCGCACAACAAGCAACTTAATAAGAGATAAAGTGCATAATTACATATTCAATACCACAATAGTTTTTAAGCTATTTTTCCCATGAGCTATATATTGCAAAGGTGAATGATGGAATTTTAAAGGTAGCACTCAAGCAATTTACTTTGGAATGGCGGAAAAATACCATGTAGTATAGGTAGGTATGGTGGACACAAATGGCATAGTGGTTGGCTCAAGTATTTTGGATGCATGAGAAGTATTCCCTCTCGATACAAGGTTTAGGCTAGCAAGGCTTATTTGAAACAAACACAAGGATGAACCGGTGCAGCAAAACTCACATAAAAGACATATTGAAAACATTATAAGACTCTACACCGTCTTCCTCGTTGTTCAAACTCAAAACTAGAAATTATCTAGACCTTAGAGAAACCAAATATGCAAACCAAATTTTAGCATGCTCTATGTATTTCTTCATTAATGGGTGCAAAGCATATGATGCAAGAGCTTAATCATGAGCACAACAATTGCCAAGTATCACATTACCCAAGACATTTATAGCAATTACTACATGTATCATTTTCCAATTCCAACCATATAACAATTTAACGAAGGAGAAACTTCGCCATGAATACTATGAGTAGAAACCAAGGACATACTTGTCCATATGCTACAGCGGAGCGTGTCTCTCTCCCATAAAGTGAATGCTAGGATCCATTTTATTCAAACAAAACAAAAACAAAAACAAACCGACGCTCCAAGAAAAAGCACATAAGATGTGATGGAATAAAAATATAGTTTCAGGGGAGGAACCTGATAATGTTGTCGATGAAGAAGGGGATGCCTTGGGCATCCCCAAGCTTAGACGCTTGAGTCTTCTTGATATATGCAGGGGTGAACCACCGGGTGCATCCCCAAGCTTAGAGCTTTCACTCTCCTTGATCATGTTGCATCATACTCCTCTCTTGATCCTTGAAAACTTCCTCCACACCAAACTCGAAACAACTCATTAGAGGGTTAGTGCACAATATAAATTGACATATTCAGAGGTGACACAATCATTCTTAACACTTCTGGACATTGCATAATGCTACTGGACATTAGTGGATCAAAGAAATTCATCCAACATAGCGAAAGAGGCAATGCGAAATAAAAGGCAGAATCTGTCAAAACAGAACAGTTCGTATTGACGAATTTTAAAATGGCACCAGACTTGCTCAAATGAAAATGCTCAAATTTAATGAAAGTTGCGTACATATCTGAGGATCACACACGTAAATTGGCTTAATTTTCTGAGCTACCTACAGGGAGGTGGACCCAGATTCGTGACAGCAAAGAAATCTGGAACTGTGCAGTAATCCAAATCTAGTACTTACTTTTCTATCAACGGCTTAACTTGGCACAACAAAACACAAAACTAAGATAAGGAGAGGTTGCTACAGTAGTAAACAACTTCCAAGACACAAAATAAAAACAAAGTACTGTAGGTAAAAACATGGGTTGTCTCCCATAAGCGCTTTTCTTTAACGCCTTTCAGCTAGGCGCAGAAAGTGTGTATCAAGTATTATCAAGAGACGAAGTGTCAACATCATAATTTGTTCTCATAATAGAATCAAAAGGTACCTTCATTCTCTTTCTAGGGAAGTGTTCCATACCTTTCTTGAGAGGAAATTGATATTTTATATTACCTTCCTTCATATCAATAATAGCACCAACAGTTCGAAGAAAAGGTCTTCCCAATATAATGGGACAAGATGCATTGCATTCAATATCCAAGACAACAAAATCAACGGGAACAAGGTTATTGTTAACGGTAATGCGAACATTATCAACTTTCCCAAAGGTTTCTTTGTAGAATGATCAGCAAGATTAACATCCAAATAACAATTTTTCAGCGGTGGCAAGTCAAGCATATTATAAATTTTCTTAGGCATAACAGAAATACTTGCACCAAGATCACATAAAGCATTACAATCAAAATCTTTAATCTTCATCTTAATGATGGGCTCCCAACCATCCTCTAGCTTTTTAGGAATAGAGGCTTCGCGCTCTAGTTTCTCTTCTCTAGCTTTTATAAGAGCATTTGTAATATGATGTGTAAAAGCCAAATTTATAGCACTAGCATTAGGACTTTTAGCAAGTTTTTGCAAGAAATTTATAACTTCAGAGATGTGGCAATCATCAAAATTCAAACCATTATAATCTAAAGCAATGGGATCATCATCCCCAATGTTGGAAAAAATTTCAGCAGCTTTATCACAGGCAGTTTCAAGTTTTAGCAGCTTTCAGCTTTTTCGCGCTTTGCATTAGAAGTGGAAACATTGCTAACACCAATTCTTTTATTAGTATGAGTAGGAGGTGCAGCAACATGTGTAGCATTAGCATTACTAGTGGTGGTAATAGTCCAAACTTTAGCTATATTCTTTTCTTTAGCTAGTTTTTCATTTTCTTCTCTATCCCACCTAGCACGCAGTTCAGCCATTAATCTTATATTCTCATTAATTCTAACTTGAATGGCATTTGCTGTAGTAGTAATTTTATTATGATGATTCTCATTAGGCAAAACTTTTGATTTCAAAAGATCAACATCAGCAACAAGACTATCGACTTTAGAAGCAAGTATATCAATTTTCCCAAGCTTTTCTTCAACAGATTTGTTAAAAGCAGTTTGTGTACTAATAAATTCTTTAAGCATGGCTTCAAGTCCAGGGGGTGAACTCCTATTATTGTTGTAAGAATTCCCATAAGAATTACCATAGCCGTTGCCATTATTATAAGGATATGGCCTATAGTTGTTACTAGAATTGTTCCGGTAAGCATTGTTGTTGAAATTATTATTTTTAATGAAGTTTACATCAACATGTTCTTCTTGTGCAACCAATGAAGCTAACGGAACATTATTAGGATCAATATTAGTCCTATCATTCACAAGCATAGACATAATAGCATCAATCTTATCACTCAAGGAAGAGGTTTCTTCGACAGAATTTACCTTCTTACCTTGTGGAGCTCTTTCCGTGTGCCATTCAGAGTAGTTGATCATCATATTATCAAGAAGCTTTGTTGCTTCACCAAGAGTGATGGACATAAAGGTACTTCCAGCAGCTGAATCCAATAAATTCCGCGAAGAAAAATTTAGTCCTGCATAGAAGGTTTGGATGATCATCCAAGTAGTCAGTCCATGGGTTGGGCAATTTTTAACCAGAGATTTCATTCTTTCCCAAGCTTGAGCAACATGTTCAGTATCTAATTGTTTAAAATTCATTATGCTACTCCTCAAAGATATAATTTTAGCAGGGGGATAATATCTACCAATAAAAGCATCCTTGCATTTAGTCCATGAATCAATACTATTCTTAGGCAGAGATAGCAACCAATCTTTAGCTCTTCCTCTTAATGAGAAAGGGAACAATTTTAATTTTATAATGTCACCATCTACATCCTTATGCTTTTGCATTTCACATAATTCAACAAAATTATTAAGATGGGCAGCAGCATCATCAGAACTAACACCAGAAAATTGCTCTCGCATAACAAGATTCAGTAAAGCAGGTTTAATTTCAAAGAATTCTGCTGTAGTAGCAGGTGGAGCAATAGGTGTGCATAAGAAATCATTATTATTTGTGGTTGTGAAGTCACACAACTTAGTGTTTTCAGCGTTGGCCATTTTAGCAACAGTAAATAAAACAAACTAGATAAAGTAAATGTAAGTAAACTAATTTTTTTGTATTTTTGATATAGCAAACAAGATAGCAAATAAATTAAAACTAGCAACTAATTTTTTTGTATTTTGATTTAGTGCAGCAAACAAAGTAGTAAATAAAACTAAGCAAGACAAAAACAAAGTAAAGAGATTGAGAAGTGGAGACTCCCCTTGCAGCGTGTCTTGATCTCACGGCAACGGCGCCGTAAAAGAGCTTGATGGCGTGTATTTCACACGTTCGTTGGGCAACCCCAAGAGGAAGGTATGATGCGCACAGCAGCAAGTTTTCCCTCAGAAAGAAACCAAGGTTTATCGAACCAGGAGGAGCCAAGAAGCACGTTGAAGGTTGATGGCGGCGGGATGTAGTGCGGCGCAACACCAGGGATTCCGGCGCCAACGTGGAACCTGCACAACACAACCAAAGTACTTTGCCCCAACGAAACAGTGAGGTTGTCAATCTCACCGGCTTGCTGTAACAAAGAGTTAACCGTATTGTGTGGAAGATGATTGTTTGCAGAAAACAGTAGAACAAGTATTGCAGTAGATTGTATTTCAGTAAAGAGAATTGGACCGGGGTCCACAGTTCACTAGAGGTGTCTCTCCCATAAGACGAACAGCATGTTGGGTGAACAAATTACAGTTGGGCAATTGACAAATAAAGAGAGCATGACCATGCACATACATATCATGATGAGTATAGTGAGATTTAATTGGGCATTACGACAAAGTACATAGACCGTCATCCAACTGCATCTATGCCTAAAAAGTCCACCTTCAGGTTATCATCCGAACCCCTTCCAGTATTAAGTTGCTAACAACAGACAATTGCATTAAGTATGGTGCGTAATGTAATCAACAACTACATCCTTAGACATAGCATCAATGTTTTATCCCTAGTGGCAACAGCACAACACAACCTTAGAACTTTCTATCACTGTCCCAGGTGTCAATGCAGGCATGAACCCACTATCGAGCATAAGTACTCCCTCTTGGAGTTACAAGCATCTACTTGGCCAGAGCATCTACTAGTAACGGAAAGCATGCAAGATCATAAACAACACATAAGCATAACTTTGATAATCAACATAACAAGTATTCTCTATTCATCGGATCCCAACAAACGCAACATATAGAATTACAGATAGATGATCTTGATCATGTTAGGCAGCTCACAAGATCCGACAATGATAGCACAATGGGGAGAAGACAACCATCTAGCTACTGCTATGGACCCATAGTCCAGGGGTAGACTACTCACACATCACACCGGAGGCGACCATGGCGGCGTAGAGTCCTCCGGGAGATGATTCCCCTCTCCGGCAGGGTGCCGGAGGCGATCTTCTGGATCCCCCGAGATGGGATCGGCGGCGGCGGCGTCTCTGGAAGGTTTTCCGTATCGTGGTTCTCGGTACTGGGGGTTTCGTCACGGAGACTTTTTATAGGCGGAAGGGCAGGTCAAGAGGCGGCACGGGGGCCCCACACTACAGGCCAGCGCGGCCAAGGGGGGGGGCCGCGCCGCCCTATAGTGTGGCCCCTCCGTGGCCCCTCTTCGTCTCTCCTTCGGACTTCTGGAAGCTTCGTGAGAAAATAGGCCCCTGGGCTTTGATTTCGTCCAATTCCGAGAATATTTCCTTACTAGGATTTCTGAAACCAAAAACAGCAGAAAACAGAATCGGCACTTCGGCATCTTGTTAATAGGTTAGTTCCAGAAAATGCACGAATATGACATAAAGTGTGCATAAAACATGTAGATAACATCAATAATGTGGCATGGAACATAAGAAATTATCGATACGTCGGAGACGTATCACGGCGCCTCGTGGCCCCACTTCCTTTTCCCCTCGGTCTTCTGGAAGCTTCGTGCAAAAATAGGACCCTGGGCTTTGATTTCGTCCAATTCCGAGAATATTTCCTTACTAGGATTTCTGAAACCAAAAACAGCAGAAAACAGCAACTGGCTCTTCGGCATCTCGTTAATAGGTTAGTGCCGGAAAATGCATAATAATGACATATAAAGTGTATAAAACATGTGAGTATCATCATAAAAGTAGCATGGAACATAAGAAATTATAGATACGTTTGAGACGTATCAAATATTCACACAAAGATTCTTGGTCAGGTCCATCACGTCGATTGCAGAGCGGACTTCCAGGACTTTCCAATATTCTAGCTCCCAAAAAATAGATTTCTTCTTCCACATGGGCGCGTGTCCGTCATCGTCTTTCGGAACAGGTCGACTGCCTGGACCCTTTCCAAAGATAACATTTAAATCCTTCACCATGTCAAATATATCAGCTTCACTACGGGGTACAGGCTTCGGACGATTGTCTGCCTCGCCATCGAAATGCTTGCCTTTTTTCCTTAAGGGATGCTTGCGCGGAAGGAAACGGCGATTGTACGGGTACACAACTTTTTTGCTTTTTCCCAAATATTTACCTTCAGTCTTATCTAAACAGTGTGTGCATGCGTTGTATCCTTTGTTCGTCTGTCCTGAAATGTTACTAAGAGCAGGCCAATCATTGATGGTTACGAATAGCAACGCTCGTAGGTCAAATTCTTGCTCGGTGTGCTCATCCCACACACGTACACCTGGTTTGGCCCACAACTCCAAAAGTTCATCAACTAATGGCCTTAGGTACACATCAATGTCGTTGCCGGGTTGCTTTGGGCCTTGGATAAGCACTGGCATCATAATGAACTTCCGTTTCATGCACAACCAAGGAGGAAGGTTGTAGATACATAAAGTCACGGGCCAGGTGCTGTGACTGCAGCTCTGCTCACCAAAAGGATTCATGCCATCTGTACTTAGACCAAAGTATAAGTTCCTTGCCTCACCTGCAAAATCCGGGAACCTCCCGATGTTCCTCCACTGCCGACCATCAGCGGGGTGCCTCAACATCGCGTCTTTCTTACGTTCTTCCATGTGCCATCGCAACAACTTCGCATGCTCTTTGTTTCTGAACAAACGTTTCAACCGTGGTATTATTGGAGCATACCACATCACCTTTGCAGGAACCCTCTTCCTGGGTGGCTTTCCCTCAACATCACCAGGGTCATCTTTTCTGATCTTATACCGCAATGCACCACATATCGGACATTTATTCAAATTCTCGTACTTCTCACCGCGGTAGAGGATACAGTCATTAATGCATGCATGTATCTTCTGCACATCTAATCCTAGAGGGCAGACAAGCTTCTTTGCTTCATATGTACTGACGGGCAATTCATTATTTCTTGGAAATAGCTTCTTTAATATTATCATCAATTTCTCAAATCCCGAGTCAGTCACACCGACCTCTGCCTTCCATTTCAGCAATTCCAATATGCTACCCAACTTTCTCTGCCCATCTTCACAACCTGGGTACAACAATTTGTGGTGGTCCTCTAACATCTTGTCGAACTGCAACCTCTCCTTATCCGTGCCACAGTCTCTTCTTGCATCAGAAATGGCCCGACGAAGATCATCATCAACAGGATCATCTGATGCCTGTTCTTCACCTCCTTCTTCTTCATTGTCATCCATTGCGGTATCAAAGCATTCAGAGAACATAGATCGGTACTGGTCATCATTATCTTCTTCTTCATCGCCGTCTTCTATCATAACCCCTTCTTATCCGTGCTTGATCCAAACATTATAGCTGGACATGAATCCAAACCAAAGCAGGTGGCTCTTAATGTCTCTTGAGCAAGAGTAATCCTTCTCGTTTTTACATTTTAGACATGAACAGCACATAAAACCTTGCTTCGACTTGTTGGCCTCGGCCACAAGCAGGAAAGAATTCACGCCCTCTCTGAAAGCGGGAGCACATCGGTTACCGTACATCCATGGATGACTCATCTGCATCATAAGTACAATTATATATGTATCAGATGCAATCACCTTGCTAAAATTAGTATTGTACGGACTATACATATATATACGAGAAAATAGTTGCTAACCTTTTAGGATTAAAAAGAGGAGAAATCTTATCAAATAAAACCAAGTGGCATCCCTCTCACAAGCATTCCATCAAACACCTCTTGTGCACATGTAGAAAAAATGAGCTAGCATACACACCTCCACCTTCACCACCAAGAAAAAAATAAGGTGGGGGGTGGCTGGCTGCTTGTCTATATATATAGGCATGGCCATTTTGTCGCGGGCCGTATTACGACCCGCGACAAAAGGGGTGCCGACCCCTTTTGTCGCGGGTCGTAATATGGCCCGCGACAAAAGGCCGCGACAAAAACCTCTGCCGGATTCGGAGCGACGTGGCCGCCCCATTTGTCGCGGGTGCAGACGCGCCCGCGACAAATGGCTCCCACGAAAGCCCTATTTTCCACTAGTGAAATCTCCAAATTAACTACAAGTACAAATTTTAGCGGGATTCCGCTTGGCACCTTAGGCGAACACTCAAAAGCTACATACTCGTAGTTCGATCCGGACCTCGACGCTTGTCATGCGTGTCATGAGTATACATAGTAAAAACATGTGAAAAACGAAGAACCACAAGCCACGCTTAGCCAGGAACGCCAGGAACGCAACCGAACCTATGAGGTTATGATTGGTCATCGATGGAGTGAGGGACAAGCATCAACTTTCTCGCGTCAAAAGAAGAACAAACTTCAACTTTTGAAATCAAAAGAACTCCAAAAATATTGGGAGCTCGGGACACCCATCGGCCGAACTGTCCTCCTTTCAACGTTCTTAATTATCCGGATCACACCTGCAATCGCCACCAAATTCAGTCCACTTTATTCGCTAAATCACTAATAATTATATTGCCACCATGGCACCATCGATCATGTCAGCTAATTATTAGGAAGAAGCAACAACCTGATTGTTGTGTCCGGCCGAGCTCGTCCATAAGTGAGGCAGCATGCAACACACCTGCGTGATTAGCGAGCTGCTGATGCGTGCTGACGATGCCACTTCTTTTCATTGTACTCCGTATAAAACTTCAGTGTATCTTCGTGAAACTCAGTATACGCCAGATTAATTAGGACGCTTGGGATCAGCTAGCTGCAGTACCGTCAGCTTCACTACCCTTCGCGAATCGATGCCCATGATCTGATGATCGATCGACATCATTGCGTGCGCCCACTCTCGCATGTCATAACGAAAATACTAGAACATCTCATTCTTAAGTTTTGCCTGGCTCACACTTGCTGAAAGAATATATAGATATATAAAAGACATTCGATGGATTATAAAACTAAACACTCCATGCAGTCAAATCGAATTCCTTCTCAACGTCGATCTACAGTTGAATTGATTATTGCTCAAAATGTTTACCCAGATCAATATATGTCCTTCCTCGACTGGAACGTGGACAGAGGTCGCACGATCGATCGAGTCAAAGATAAACGAGATGATGATACGGGGATTTGATTCCGAGATGTTCGGCAACGTGGCCATCACTCGATCGCTCGAGCTGAAACTGTGTCCGTCCTGTTTTTTTTAAACACAGTACAAACATTCACAAATACGTACTTACCCTTATGACCATAGGTACACACTTTACCTCTATAAGCATTTTCTGTTGCAGTTGGGTATTAATTGATCAAGGTAAGTTATTCGGTATTACTAGCGCCAACCCGTTGCTTGAGACTTTCATAAGACTTAGTCCTCTGAGATTATACATTACTCCACTATATATTAGTAGTAAATTTCTCTGTATGGGCTTATAAATCCTGCACTTATTTTTAAGAAAAAATATCATCTCTACTTAATCAATGGCATATATCCACAAAAATATTTGAGAAGATAGAGAGCACGGATCTACACGCGGATCATGGAAGAGGTGGATGGAAATGCGGCACAATTATGGAGGGACACAGTTCGATCAGGTTGTTGAGCTTTCCGTTTTTATTTTACCTTCTCTAAGATCAACTTTGATCTATCCACTTAAACCATTTTCCATGTAATTAACATTTATTTTCCCTTAATCAATGAGTATATGGTATATCTCCTGCCATTATGAAAAAAAATTAATCCAACGTTATACTTTTTATGGAGTATCATGCGGACCACAAAATATATTTCAGACGGAGAAAGGTATAAAGGTATCTCTAGCCAACGAACCTATCAATAGGATATCGAATAAATTATATTGATGATAACGGTATTTTTTTAGTGGGGAGCTGGATGCTTTTCGTTGTTGTTCCGTTTTTCCTTTAAAAATATAATGGGAGCATGATTCCAAATGTTTTTTTTGGAACTCTTTTCATGAAAAGAAGATTGAATTTTTCACGAGTTTTCCATCTTAAGTTCCCTCTAAGGCCTTTATTCTATGCATTGGCTCTTATCATTCCGTCGTAGATAGTGGTGTATTTTAAGGGATGGCCGTTTTATGCATATTGTCATTAAGGGTTATATCTAATTGATCCTGCATTTAATGATTTTGTCCCATGCTTGCATGTGATTAGGGGAGTAATGTTTTTTTTTGTCTATGATCGAGTGCAAGAGATGTATGTTACATATGATACAACTTTCGTTTATTTCCTCATTACTTAACTAAACCGGCACATTATAAGTTTTTCTACGATAACATGCTAAGAAACAACCAACAATAATGGCTTGATAAAAATATTAAGTTGTCAATCATTTGTTTTCAAATATTATCTCGCAAACCCCAAATTATGTTTCAAAGAGACAAAGTTATACGAGGAAATTAGCGACTGAACATATATGTAGTCACCAAATTAATCTAACAAATATATATCGTATTCCTATTTACAATATTGGTAGTTTAATATATCGATCTGGTTCTATAAGTAAGAGTTAGACCATAGTAGTATAAAAATGGTAAAAACAAGTTATAAATGTTCTATTACGATAAACTATATGGTGATAAAACCTAGCAATATCATTTTGACATTTTCCATTTAACAATACTTTCTATAATTATTGGGAAACACAATTAATGATTGATTATTCTTAAACAACACATATTATGAAATCTAGAGGAGATCAATTCTCATGTAGGTTAGAATTCTCTTAACGTTGTTTCAAAAATTTATTTAACTAGAAGCAGATAGACAAAATTGTGATAAAAATAAAATCGTAAATAAAAAAGGAGATATAAAAATATCAAAGAGGAACTTTTGTTTACAAAATACCTTGAAACTTTCATAGTTATGTGATTTTTGGGGTTTTTATCAAATAGTTGCATTTATTTTTTAATTTTATTACTTTCCCTCAATTACTTAATTCTGTTGTATGGTGACACTACAAATATGTGGTGTTGTAGTACCCTTTCGGATCACAAAAACTACTTTAGGATGGTAAACCAATCAAAGAACCAAGAGTACGTAGGATTAATAGTTGAAGGGTAAAAGTCGAGTTGGAAGTTAGAAGACCAAATTTACATAGTATCAAAAATGGTGCACCAAAAAAAAGCAACTTATACCTTTAATATGGGTGTTGCAGGTTAAAATTAAAAAGGTGCACAAAGCATCCAATATATCCATATGGATCACTATTTCAATAAAATAATAAGAGGACAAATTCGTTGTGCCTACAAGAATATGTCCATGTCTAAGCGACTATGTATATCAGAATAAAAGGTAAAAGAAGGAACAAATATCCACATAAATAAAAAAAATACTTAACATTGTTAACATATTAAAGATTTTTCCCTAGTAACTGCGGGTTACATTCTACTAGTGACGACGAACAACACGAAGAACCAAGTAGTCTTCCATGAAGACCATCGGAGACAGAAGCTCACGAGCTCCTCAGAAACGATAAACCAAGCGCCACCAAGACGGGATTGGATCCGGGAGACATTTATTTGAGACAACATCACCGCAATCAATGGCACATCGACATAGTCTCAACAACAAAACCTAACCAAACATTTTTTTCTACGCACCATACGGCAAACATGGATCCCTCCCCTTCCCTATTCATCAATGGTGTAATATGTACTTATTTTTTTCATCAAAGTCCTGCAACGTCGTTATGTCAACCCTATCTCCATTGGATATTGGTCGTGTAAACCCAACTGAATAGATCAATATAGCAATAAACTTAATAAGTTGGCTAAATCTTCGAGGTTTTTAAGATCTAACTAACATAAAAAGTTGAAACAAAACCACAATGCAACCCCTTACAAAGATAGCCAAGTCCACTGGTATGGTTATTGGCGTGCCCATTTGCCAACGCTACTAGTAAGACACTACCGGTGACATGTTACTTTTGAAAACACGTCAATGGTGTGTGGGACAAAAGTTGCCCACATGGGAGGAATATAGTACCGACGTGGCACTATAAGGACACACAACCATTATTCTGTCATGAGTGGCGTGTTATTCTAGCACTGCACCAGTATCTCAATTACTGGTGGTGTGTCCATGGACCATGGCACGTCACATTTATCAAGTATCAGTGGCACTATATCAGTGATATGCCACATACATGTCACTATTTGCGATTTTGCCACGCCGCTAATAGGTTATTTCTTGCTACACAAGGAGCAAACAAATTCAGCACCACTACCACCAGCAATTCAGTCCGCCGTTGTCTTGCACTAGCTGGCCGCCGGGGCGATGGTTACCAGAGAGAAGATACCAATCGAGGAGAATGTAAAAGGTTGACCTGCTCTTAGCTTGCTAGTGACTAGGCTTCTGTGTGATCGATCAGATTTTGCACCAAGGCACTAGTATCGATCGTACTATTGGCCAAGCACAATATGGCCGAAAAGCAACGTACGTCGTCTTTTTGGCTGCCCCCGTCTATACAATGAAAACATGTGAAAAACGATGTCCATTGATCAAGAGAGAGACATAAAGAAAAAAAAAAGAGACATCAAGTAATTTTGTTCGTCAAACAAGAAACAGAGAACAAAAAGAAACACCAAATGTCGGGAGTTCGATCATGACCGTTACTGTTCTTAATTCCCACGTTCTTATCGGCGTCTCCCGCGTCAAATTTAAAATCCTAATTTCATCAGTTGTATCTATCTATCATTAGTAACAGCTATATATTGCCACCATCGGTGAGCTTAACAACCTACAACTAGCTGCTCTTACGTCGTGGCGGCACAGCACAGGCACACGCACACTGCCCTGCCTTGCACACGTACTTAATTAGCGAGCGAGAGCATAGAAGTTATTCTATGGCCTCCAGCTCCGACGAGGGCAGCGGCAGCGGTCGCCGGCCGCTCGTGTTCGACGAGCTCCGGTGGGTGGTGCAGATCCGGGAATCCCTGACGGAGGACGCCGACGACGAGGACGACAACGGCATCCCGGTGTCGGTGTTCAACGTGCCCAAGCAGCTGCTGGTGCACAAGCCTGAGGCGTACGTGCCCCAGTTCATCGCCATCGGCCCCTACCACCACTGGCGCCCCGAGCTGTACGAGATGGAGCGCTACAAGCTCGCCTCTGCCCGTCGCGCGCAGCGCCGCCTCCGCCCAGCAGGCCTCAAGCTCGACGCCCTCGTCGCCCAGATCGCCGACCGCCTCGAGCGCAAGGTCCGCGCCTACTACCACCGCTACCTCGACTTCAGCGGTGAGACGCTCTCCTGGATGATGGTCGTCGATGGCGCCTTCCTCCTCGAGTTCTTGCAGATCTACGCCTCCGCCGCTGATGATGGTAGTGGCAAGCCGGCTCTGCGGAGGGTGTCGTCGAGAATGGCGCACCTGGTGGACTTTGCAGGGAGGAAGTCGGCGCACGGGCTCATACTCCGGGACATGCTCATGCTGGAGAACCAGATCCCCTTATTCCTCCTACGCAAGATTCTCGAGCCGCAGTGCGCGTCGCCGGAGGAGGCCGGCGAGCTGCTCGCGAGCATGGTCACCGGGTTCATGAAGGAACTCTACCCGTTCAAGATGGTCAATGGCGAATTCCCGGCGGTCGACGTCGCTAAGCATGCGCACCTGCTCGAGCTGCTTTACTACCTGCTAGTGCCCAAGCCAACCGAGGACGGCGCGGCGGAGGCACACGACCACGACGAGAGCTACGACATCGAGGAGCAGCCGGAGAACGGCGGCGGCAGAGGAGGTGACGAGAAAGCGTCCGGTGGCGGCGGCGAGTACGTGGCGCAGCTGTTCGCCGCGATGTGGGGCGTGGCGTCGAAGATCGGGAGAGGCCCTCTCCACCTCATAATGAAGCCGATCGCGTTCGCGGTGAAGGCGCCGTGGAAGATGCTCACCGTCGTGCCCGGGATGTCCGGAATAAAGCACCCCGTCGAGTCGTTCTTCATGTCCGGCGGCGCCGACGGTAGCGTCGACCCATCATCCACGTCGTCCAACCTGAGCCGACCGCCGCTGATCGAGGAAATCATGGTCCCTTCGGTCACCGAGCTAGTCAACGCCGGCGTGCAGGTAGCCGCCACAACCGGTGGCCTCTCGAGCATCAGCTTCGACGGCAAGACGGCGACGCTGCACCTCCCGGTGGTGACCGTCGACAGCAACACGGAGGTGATGGTCCGGAACCTCGTCGCCTACGAGTCTTCGGCGGCGTCCGGCCCGTTGGTGCTCACCCGGTACACGGAGCTGATGAACGGCATCATCGACGGCGACGGGGACGTGGCCCTGCTGCGGAAGCGCGGCGTGGTGCTGAACCGGATGAAGAGCGACGGCGAGGTGACGAAGCTATGGAACGGGATGAGCAAGTCGACGCGGCTGACGAAGGTGCGGGCGGTGGACATGGCGGTGGAGGAGATGAACCGGTACTACAACGGCCGGTGGCGCGTGAAGACGAAGCGGTTCTTGAGGAAGTACGTGTTCAACTCGTGGCAGCTGCTCACCTTCCTCGCCGCCATCATGATGCTGATGCTCACCACGCTACAGGCCTTCTGCTCCGTCTATACCTGCTCCCGATGGTTCGGCGCCGTCACCGTCTCGGCGGCGACGGGAGGATGATTTAAGTAATCGACCCGTTGCATTTCTGGTTTCGGCTACGCGACACTAATTAATATGCATGTGTTTGCAAGGTTTGACTTCCAGTGGATCGAGTAGTTGTGCAATTTACAAGTTTTTTGGGTGTGGAATCTGGCCATGCCATTGCTTTGGGAACATACTTTTTTTTTTCTTAACTGTTTGGGAATATACTTGTGGTTATCATAAAAATGGGTGTTATTCTAACATAATATATTCTGGGGGTGTACGGTGTACCTTTTTTTGGACTAAATCTCCGAACCTATTTATGTTACAGACTTACAGTTCATGTAAGTTTTAGCTCATGTTGATGAAGTGATGTGGCTTTTCCTTTAGCCCATGTACAGTACTATTTTAGAAGTAAGTACTACTATCTCTGTCCATAAATAGATGTGTTAGATTTGTCAAAATTCAGATACATATAGAAACTTTTAGTGTATAAATACATCAAAATTTGGACAAATCTAAGATATTTAGACTAAGCTAAGTTATTCATTTATATACAGATGGAGTAAAAAGTGTAAGTGTATTGAAGAGTCTTGTCGCTGAGCACCGACTCAAGGTAAAATGAATAGTATGTGGAAAATGAAAAGTAAGCAAAACAACACCAAACAAACCGTTGAACCATCGAGTCAGGACCCCGCTCCACAACCCAACGCCCACCTTACCCTTCTCTTCTCTTCTTCCAAAGAGAACTCTCCAGGCTAGGGTTCTTTGCGGCCGTCCCGATTAAGCTTCGTCGCCAGGCAGGAGCCATGGCCGTTGCTTCTAGTACAAAACAAAGAGCCACCGCATAATTTCTTGCCCCCTCCCTTTCTCCTCCCGCCTCTGTGTAGATCCGCGGTTAACCCCTAACTTGCTATCCGCCCACCCAGTAATGAGGAATGTCCTTATCAAGGGAGGCCAGATCCTAGGATCTAGCTTCAACGGTTTGGAGGATCCAGGGAATGTTGAGGCCATGAATGTTGAGGCCATGTCCTCGTAGGGAGCCCCGCCGCGGGAGGTGATGCTCGCGCGCTAATGCATATAAAATGCATACATGAACTTTGTTGTTTATTGTTACATATTCCAACGTTTTGCATGTTATTAGTTGTTATAAACATGTTTTGCATTGATTTTTGGGTATTTTTCAATGACCCTCTTTATTTGGTTTATAACTCTTCAAACATGAAACCCATGTTTTGCATATCTTTTAAGTTTCAGGGGTCCGATATAGAGTAATTGGACTTGGTTTTTTTCCTAGAGCATTGTTTATCAAAGGAGAAGACCCTGGGCTTTTGGAGAAATAGAGGAGAGCCACGAAGGCCAAAATGGCCCAAGTGGTGCTGTTAGCATGTGGGACTGTGCCACCTGGTCCAACTTGGGCCTCGAGCGTCTACAACCGTCCGTCTTCATCGATCTTAGGATCTCCGTCTCGGCCTAAAAATTCCTATAACAAGATCCCCTGATGCGTTTTCAGAGGAGGAGGCGGCTGATAGCTCCAAATTTCGATGCTTTTTATTACGAATTCTTCACCATCTATCACTCGGTTTCATTGGGTTTTCATTGGATTCGTGTTTTAACTAATGTTAATATCACAATCCAGACAAAACCTTATTTTTATTTATGCATTTCACGAAACCATCATTTATGGAGGATCCGAGAACATTTATGAGCCGATTGTAGTGAAATAAAGAGATTTCCTTTAAAGGCCATTTCCATCCAGGCGCACCAGAAGGTTTAGCGGGCAACCGTACGGGCGGGGCCGACCGTACCACCTGCCAATACTGCGCGCCGCCGCCTTCCCCATATCAAGGCAAGCCTTTTTCGTAAAGGCAACAACAACAAAAACACAACACATCAGCCACCATTCGCCCCAAAACAGAGGAGATCGGATCTGAAGAGGGAGAAGACCATCCTCGACTCTAGCAAAGATCAATCTCATCAAGATCACCACTTCATCCATCACACCCCACTTGTACTGAGAGAAAGAGAGAGAGATTCGTACTTGTAAGATTAGGGATTGAAACCTCTATTCCATCTTGGTTTGCATTTGATTTTATCTTGAACTATTCTGGCTTGCTACGGTAATATCGAGATGAACTCTATTTACATTGCTATGATATCATTATGTTATTCTCCTCTCATGTGTGAGTAGATCCCACTGACGCGGGAGATGTAGAGGATTAGTGAGATGTGATGTGCTAATTTTATTCCATCCATTTGTGAATTTATGATTAAGATGGTTATATATGAGGATGAATGTCACCACAAGAAAAGTTGTGATCTATAATGTCAAATTTTTGTGAGGTAATGGCCCTTTTTTGTCGCCTATGAGTCTAGCCCGACGATATGGGTTCTGTGGTGCATAGTGCGTCATGTAAGGGATTGCCAAAGATTTTTCTGTGCGTCGTATTTGGGCACCCTTTGGCCACGAAAAATTGGACCGTTGCAAAAGAGTTTTCGGGAGGCCGTCGACTGCTGACGTCATGCAAACTAACACGTGATAGACGCCGTTAACTCTCTGGTAACGTCGTTAACCGACTGAAACACCGTGGTAGATGGTAGGCCCACACAGGTCACAACACTTCCACCCTTTTTGCTCATTATCATATCCAACGAATATACATCGGATAGCTTTCTTGTCGAATTTACTTCGTAGATGACTGGGCGCAAACACATAGCATACGCAACCAAAAAAACGAAAGTGACTTCATAGTCTACTTGGTAAGGGGGTCGACGATTCCATAGCTTCTCGAATGGTGAGATTCCGCTTTCGAGACATGCCTTAAGTAGGCCGGCCCATTTAGTTTGCGGGCCGGGCCAGCTGACTTGGTTTGACCGGTCAATTGTATAACTTGGCTGGTCAATTAGGTATGTGGACTGGGTCTAACTTCTCAGGTTTACTAGTCAAAACCTAAATGGGCCGGCCCACTAAGCATGTGGGCTGTGCTTGCGCACAATTTGACGTGCGCGTAGTAGCTTCCTTGTGACGGTAAAGCACTCGTCTGTTGGGAACCCCAAGAGGAAGGTATGATGTGTACAACAGCAAGTTTTCCCCCAGTAAGAAACCAAGGTTTATCGAACCAGTAGGAGCCAAGAAGCACGTTGAAGGTTGATGGCGGCGGAGTGTAGTGCGGTGTTGGGGGGATGACCCCCGGTAAGCCAAAGGCATGCCAAACCGGATGGTTTGAGCCATCAAGATACCGGTTTAATATTGATACCGGAGGTCAAAACTAAGAATTTGGCTAAGTAAAGCTAAGCCGGTATCCCCAAGAGGGGTATACCGGAACCGGATAAAGAAGACACCGGGTTACCGGTAAGAGGAGCTTATCGGCAAAGCTGGTCAAAGATTCTCCCAGAGCTAGAAGACAAGGATGAGCTAAGCAAAGTAGCTTTAAACGAAGCCCTGACGCCAAAGGAGGAGGATGACGCCAAAAGCAGCCGCAGGACGTCAGCCTCCCTGATTAAAGATACCGGCGCCGCCATTTATGATTAAAGTGACTTTGTAAAAGTAGTTTGTCTAGTCAAAGATGCCATTAGATGCCATCAGATGCCATCAGATGCCATTAGGGTTTCTTGCCCTGTAAGCCACCACTCCCCTATATAAGGAGAGGTGGTAGCCCCATTACGGGCACAATGTACGACCTAACATGTATGTTCTTGTGTGCTAGTGTAAGCTCTTATGCTGTAGTCACAAACCTGTAATTTGCTAAGAGCAATAAAGAGAAAGATCTAGAGCGGAGTTCATCCTTGTGTTCTTCTTCTTGTTTCGCTACCCTTGGTTGTGTTCTTGAGGAAAGCATCCGGAAGTTCATCCAATCATATCACAAACCCTCCCCTGAATCCTCTAGCGCACATTCGGCCCCAACTTAAGCCATCCTATGGCATCTGCTCGTTCGCCACGACGACAGTTGGCGCCCACCATGGGGCCAGCAGCTGCGCTTGCTGGAGTACAAATTCGGGCGGGCCTCCTCACCGTCGACGGAGAGCGTGTCGTCACCGCTCTCGTCGACCGCGTCCTCGGCATGGACTACATCAACGACAACACCGGCTACTTCGCCAGCGGCGGTAAGTACCCCAAGAAGAAGCACATCGTCGAGCTCGGGAGCTTCCGCGTCTACTACGGCACCGTCCCTTAGCGCCAGCGCCTCTCGCCGGTGATGGTGGCTCCGGACCCCCCAAGATCTGCGCTCCCCAGCGGGCGCGCTGCCGGCAGCGTCGAGGTGCTGGTCGTTGGCGCGGACGACGCCGGCAAAGGAGCTGCGGCAGAAGGTGCAGCAACGACAAAATCCACACGCACGGCCAAGCCGCCAACCGAGCGTGACCAGGTGGTTGCCGGTACATCCGCGGCGCCACCGGAAACTCCACTTCAGGCGGCGATGAGCGTCCTCGCCACGCCCATCGCGCAGAACATCGACCCGGCAGCGGCTCAGGCGGAGCTGGAGGCGCAACGCCAGAAGCTGCTCGAGAACGGCAAGGACATCATCCAGGCGTAGCGCGAGCTGAACCTAACCCTACGTGAGTACAACGCTGCCCATGGCTTTGCTTCTGTTAGCGCTCATCTGGCTAGGCAACCGGAAAACAGGCTTAGAGGTCGCAATCTAGATCAGGATTTGCGCAAAGAGATTCTTACCGGCAAGAGTGCCTCTGCATCTGTTAGCATCGTAGAGAAACCCAAGTACAGTAGCCCGGATAAAACCTTAAAAGCTGTCAGGGCTGCAGTAGAGCTGTGTGAGTCGCTTACCGGTGACGCGTTGGCAAAGCAGCAAGATCGTGTAAAAGAGTTGCTTGACATGATTGAGGTGCAAAATGCTGAGCAGCAAGCTAAGATAAACAAGGCTGTGGCATCAAAATCTCTGCGTTCCGCAAGGAATGCCGGTAGCAAGTCCCATGGGCAGGCATCGTCCCCCCATCCAGACAAAAGAAAAGAGAAAGCAAATGCGCAGCAAATGACTGTGTACGACCCGGTCCTTGCCGGAAAACAGCAAGCCGGTGCCGGAAAACAACAAGCCGGGCGATACGAGGCCGGTAGAAAAAATCAAGGGGAAACAGATGCCCTTGCCGGAAACGGCAACGCCGCAAAAGAGTATGCCGGCAGAGAAGGAAGTGGGCAAAACTTCCGCGCTGCAAAAGCAGTGTACGTGGAAGAGGAAATGCCTCCACCAAGGTACCGGCAGGCAAGAGCCGCGGCACCAGAAAGATATGAAGAGGTTGACTCAGGAGCTGATAGAGTTGTGGTTTACCGGAACCCGTTGGGAGGCCGGTTAGGCGAAAGATGCCTACCAGGTCGGGATGCGAGGCACCGTCTGGATAGGGTGTATCTGTCTGAAATAGTTGAGGCAGAAGGACCTCCAGGTCCAAAATGTTTTGGTCCAAGGATCATGAAAGAAGGACCACCGGTTCGCAACTTCCAGTTGCCACGTGACACGAAAACATACGATGGCACCACTAAGCCGGAAGACTGGCTCGCGGATTATGTTACCGCAGTCTACGTCGCTGGTGGCGGAGGAACCGTAGCCGGAGGAGGAAATCGCCGTTGGGCTGTAAGAATCATACCGTCGTTCCTGGTAGGACCGGTAAGAATCTGGCTGAACAATTTGCCAGCCGGAAGCATAAACGACTGGCTGGACTTTGAGGAAGCTTTTGTGAGCAATTTCAGCAGCACCTATCGAAGGCCAAACAGGCCGCAACAGCTCGCTTTGTGCGTGCAACGCCCAAACGAAACAGACCGGGATTACCTGGCCCGGTGGAACACCACAAGAAACTCCTGTGAAGGGGTGATAGATGCTCAAGCCATAGCCTGGTTCAGCAGTGGGTGCAGAAGAGGTTCACCGTTGTGGCAAAAGCTGCAGCGGAGCAAGCCAACAACGTTGGCTGAGATGATACGTGTGGCCGATAGCTACGCATTGGGAGACTTAATGCAACCGGCAGTGCAAGCTGACCCGGAACAAACAAACCAGCCTCAGCAACGACAAGAACAATACCGGGATAACCGGCAAAACAAACGAAGGGAAGAGTTTCCGGATCGAAGGTATGGTCCACAACAAGTAGCCGCGGTGCAGGAAAATTCCGGCGCCAGCGGAAGCCAAAGGCAAAAAACCGGATCGCAGCCGTGGGCGGGTCCAAAGAAACAATGGGTTGAAAAGAAGCCCTGGCAAAATAATGAGGAAAGGTACACCATGGAATCCGCTATGGATCAACCATGCCGGTGGCACACGCCAAACCCCGGAAGGCCGGCTAACCACTTGACGAAAGATTGTACCTGGACCAAAAGGTTGATGGGCCAAGGCACGGCAAAGGATGCCGGAAAGCTACCACCACCACCTCCGCTCACTGGACCAAACGCCGTACCGGTACACCCGCAGAACCGGCCTCCACCACAACAAGTTCACCAGGTGGGGAACGGCAATGGCCAACCACCTCCACCGGCACCATTAGGCTGGAATATTTACCACGATCCGGACATGTGCTGCGTTGTGTTCGTCACTGAGCCAACAGACCGGCAAAGTGTGCACCGTCGCTCCATGGAGGTAAACGCGGTGATGCCAGCAGTCCCAAAGTACATGCTGTGGTCTGATCAAGAGATCAGCTGGTCGTTCAAGGATCACCCCAAGCTAATGCCTAATCCGGGTGGCTATGCTCTCGTGGTTGACCCAATCATGCATGGGCCAAATGCTCGAGTCAAGTTCAGCAAGGTGCTGATAGACAATGGGAGTAGCATAAACATCCTTTACCGGCACACTATGCGCACACTTGGGATAACTGAGAACATGCTGCAGCCAACGCACACGACTTTCCACGGGATCGTTCCGGGTTTGTCTTGCTCGCGCATGGGAAAATTCCGGGTGGATGTGTCCTTTGGTGGACGTGACAATTGCCAGGTGGAAAACCTTCTGTTCGAGGTAGTGGACCTGGACAGTCCTTACCATGCGCTGCTGGGGAGACCGGCACTGGCGGCCTTTATGGCCTCAACTCACACAGCCTATCTCAAGATGAAGATGCCGGGACCTCGTGGACCCTTAACCGTGGTGGGAAACTACAAAGTCTCACTGGAAACCGCTTCCGCCGGGTCAAATCTGGCCGAATCGCTGGTAATTGCAGAGGAAAAAAGAAGGATGCAAACTGTTGTTGCGTTGGCTCAGTCCTCACAGTTGAGCTTAGCGGCAATGAGTGGAAGCTTGGGCACACCGGCTTTCAAGCCAACCAATGAAACAAAGGACATCGTGCTGGACCCGGCTCACCCAGAGTGTACCGTTCGCATCGGTGCCGGCCTTACTGAGGCATAGGAAAGCGCACTCACCGGCTTCCTCCGTGAGAATCGGAATATTTTGGCCTGGTCTACTGACGACTTGGAAGGTGTTCCGAGGGAGCTGGCTGAGCACTGTCTGAATGTCCGGAAAGATGCCAAGCCGGTAAGGCAGCCGCTACGCCGGTTTGCTGAAGACAGAAGAAAGATCATTGGAGAAGAAGTAACAAAGTTATTGGTTGCCGGATTCATCGTGGAAGTGCTGCACACTGAGTGGCTAGCCAATCCGGTGATGGTCGAAAAGAAGAAAGAAGAGAACCTTGAAGCAAAAGCTCCAAAGGTATGGCGCATGTGCATCGACAACACCAACTTGAACAAGGCTTGCCCAAAAGATCCTTTCCCGCTGCCCCGGATCGATCAAGTGATTGATTCCACCGCTGGATGTGAACTGTTGTCTTTCCTAGATGCTTATTCCGGTTTCCACCAAATCCCCTTGATAAAGACCGCGTTTATCACCCCGCACGGGGCTTATTGCTATGTTACCATGCCTTTCGGTTTGCGCAACGCTGGTGCAACGTACCAGCGCTGTATGCAAAAGTGTTTGTACGATCAAATCGGTAAAAACGTACAAGTCTACGTAGACGATGTCGTGATAAAAACTAAGAAAAAAGAAACCTTAATCGACGATCTCCAGCAAACGTTTGATAACCTAAGAAGGTTCCGGATGAAACTCAATCCGGCAAAATGCACATTTGGTGTCCCAGCCGGCAAGTTGCTTGGTTTCCTCGTATCAAGTCGGGGCATAGAGGTTAATCCGGTAAAAATCCGGGCGATCGAAAGAATGACCATACCGCACGATCTAAAAGATGTGCAAAAGTTTACCGGAAGCTTGGCATCGCTAAGCCGGTTCATAAGCAGGTTGGGAGAAAAAGCTTTGCCCCCCTCTACGCTTTGATGAAAAAATCCGACACGTTCGTCTGGACCCCTCAGGAAGACGCTGCGTTTAAAGAGCTGAAAGCAATGCTAGCAACCGCGCCTATACTGGCTTCACCTTTGGAAAGGGAGCCCATGTTGTTGTACATCGCAGCAACAAACCGGGTTGTGAGCGTAGTGGTTGTGGTTGAAAGAGAAGAGGAAGGAAAAACCGTGCAGCGACCGGTATACTACCTGAGCGAGGTGCTCTCCCTCTCAAAACAAAACTACCCTCACTTCCAGAAAATGGCTTATGGCGTGTTCATGGCCGCCACAAAGCTTAAGCACTACTTCGAGGAGCACCCCATGAAGGTGGTAAGTGAGGCACCCATTTTCGATATCATGTGCAACAAAGATGCTAGCGGCAGGATTGCCAAGTGGGCGATTCAAATATCCCCATACGTACCGGAATACGAAAGAAGAGATGCCATAAAATCGCAAGCTTTGGCAGATTTCCTAGTTGATTGGGCAGAAATGCAATACAAGCCGCCAGACCAAAAGATAGAGTATTGGAAGATGCACTTTGACGGATCCAAGCTCAAGGAGGGGCTAGGTGCTGGTGTGGTACTTACCTCACCTAAGGGAGATCATCTCCGGTATGTTTTGCAAGTGCACTTCAGAGCATCCAACAATGTGGCTGAGTATGAAGCTTTGATTCATGGGCTTAAGGTCGCAAAGGAAATCGGTGCACACCGGATCCTTTGCTATGGAGATTCAGATCTGGTGGTGCAGCAGTGTTCCGGAGATTGGGATGCAAAAGATGCCAACATGTCTTCATACCGGTTTCACGTGCAAAAGATTGCCGGCTTCTTCGAAGGTTGCGAGTTTCACCATGTGCCACGGGCAGAAAACGAGGCAGCGGATGCTTTGTCCAAACTGGGCTCATCTAGGCAAGAAATTCCTCCTGGAATAGCCTTGGCACACTTAAGAGTACCATCGATAAAACCAAGCCCGGAGTCGGAATCAATTTTCGTACCGGAATCGCATGTTGTACCCATGGATATCGATGAAGCTAACCCGGGGACTACTCCGGTAAACTCGGGGACTGCTGCGTCCGTACCGGGAGAAGCAATGCTGGTGGATGACATGGAGATAGACGTACCGGTGTTTTTGGTTCGAGAAGCACCATCTTGGGTTAAACCTATTAAGGAATTCCTGATCAACGGCACCTTGCCGGTTGACAAAAATGAATCAAGACGAATCCAGAGAAGGTCCAAAGCTTACACCATCATCAATGGCGAGGTATACAAGAGAAGTGTTACCGGTGTCCTTCAAAGGTGTGTGGAGCCGGAAGAGGGAAAAGAAATGCTCGTAGAAATTCACCAAGGGGAATGTGGACACCATGCTTCATCGAGGGCGCTGGTTGCAAAAGTATTCCGGCATGGGTTCTATTGGCTCACTGCTTTGGAGGATGCTGAGGATTTGGAACGAAAGTGCAACGGCTGCCAGAGGTACGCCAAGCAAAACCATACCCCAGCATCCGGTTTAAAAACAATACTGTTAACTTGGCCATTTGCTGTTTGGTGCCTTGACATGGTTGGCCCGTTCAAAACCGCTAGAAGCAGCTTTACCCACATCTTGGTCATGGTGGACAAGTTCACCAAATGGCTTGAGGTAAAACCTATCGCAAAATGTGATGGGCATACGGCAGTAAAATTCTTAAAGGATGTTATCTTGCGGTATGGATACCCGCATAACATCATCACAGACAATGGCACAAACTTTGCTCAAGGTGAGTTCAAAAGATTTTGTGAAGATAACAATATCCGGTTGGATCTGTGCTCAGTCACGCACCCACAAGGCAATGGCCAAGTGGAGAGAACAAACGCCTTGGTACTTTCCGGTATCAAGCCCAGGCTAATTGAACCACTTGAAAAGACACCGGGCTGTTGGCTCGATGAGCTACCGTCAGTGTTGTGGAGCATAAGAACGACTCCAAACCGGTCTACCGGATACACTCCATTTTTCATGGTTTATGGGGCTGAGGCCGTGATTCCAACCGATATCATACATGACTCACCAAGGGTTCAGCAATATACCGAAGAAGAGGTAAAAGAGGCAAGAGAAAATGATGTGGACTTGCTAGAAGAAGCAAGAGAACTAGCCTTGGCAAGAACAGCCATTTACCAACAAAACATGAGACGCTATCATAACCGGAAGGTTAACCCGAGAACATTCCGGGAAGGAGATCTGGTGCTACGCCTGGTGCAGCGCACTGAAGGCCGGCATAAGCTTTCTCCCCCGTGGGAAGGACCTTTCATTGTGAGCAAGGCTCTACACAATGACGCCTATTACTTGGTTGACGCACAGGAAGCAAAGAAAAGAAAGGCGGACAGGTCCGGAGAAGAAACCAAGCGCCCATGGAACGTAGCTCTTTTGCGTCCCTTCTATGCATGAGGCTGTGTTGTAAGAAGTTCTTTTTTGTACCTTATATGTAATGAATAAAAGATGCCGGCACCCTCGAATGAATCTCGGGGACTGCCTCTACCGGAGTTGCATGTAATATGTTTATTTTTTCAGTTACCGGTTGGTTGCAGAACATCTTTTCTTTCCGACTTAGTAGCGTGCTAAACCTACCGGAGTCTTCGACTCTGCTGCTGTCCGAAACCCGGCTTCATGGCAAGCAAGATAAACCGGTAGGAACTAAGCACGCGAACCACGAGAAGAGAAAGTGGGAACAAACAATCCGGAAAGTTTAACTAACCCCGGTTATACCGGTTTTTTGTGAAAAAAATTCGAGTTATTTCTAAGTTCAAGAAAGTGCTTGCTTGGCAAAAGAACTTTGTAACTCATACGCCAAAAAACCCAGAGGGTAGGCAGAGGCAAAACAAAAGAACCAAGTGTGCATCGGATTGAATGCCGAAACAATTTCGGAATCTTCACAGTGCAAGATAAAAAAGCCAAATTGTGAGCAAAGTGCTGAGTTAGGAAAACACAACTTAATAGCTTACCGGCATACCATACCGGCATAAAATGTTGTAGCACAACCAAAAGCCAAAAGGGCTAAGTTTTATATTACATCTTGAGACCCCGGCATACCGGGGCAGAATTTAACAGACATTGTTTTGAGTGAAACGAGACAGGCAAACAGCAACTATTCAAGTAGGGGGAGCGTCAAGGAGAGCATCACCGGGTGCTGGAGCTTTCGGAAGCATGGCATCTTCATCTTCCTCGTCTTCCTCTTCGCTGAGAAAATCTTGGACACCTGGAGGAGGGGGGATGAAGGTGCGCATCGTAGCGTACTCGGTGATCCGGTAAGCTCGGTCCTCGCGCTTGGCGGTGAGAACCGGATCCAGGTCGGTGGGGGCTTCCTCGCGCACGCCAACAAGGGCGTCTGTTATCACCAGATTTTGGCCAAATCAGGAGATGGGCCGTAAGGAAGATGGGCTTGGAAGATTACACGTGGAAGATCTCTGAAGCGGCCTTGCACGAAGAGTTTGGGCTAGATTGCTCGTGTATCTGTAATATAGTAGATCGCATCTTAGATTAAAAGATAGAGTTTAACCCGTGCACGGTTAGGTGCACGCCTAAATTAGAAAGTCCCCTGAACTATAAATATGTATCTAGGGTTTATGAAATAAACAACAACCATCGTTCACCACAAATCAATCTAGGCGCATCGCCAACTCCTTCGTCTCGAGGGTTTCTTCCGGGTAAGCATCATGCTGCCTAGATCGCATCTTGCGATCTAGGCAGTACAAGTTTATTCGTTACCATGCGTTGCTCGTACTGAAGCCTTTTTGATGGCGAGCAACGTAGTTATCTTAGATGTGTTAGGGTTAGCATTGTTCTTCGTATCATATGCTGTCGCAGTGCAACCCTCATACATCTAGCCGCCCTTACACCTATCTTAGGTGTAGGGGCGGCACCCCGCTTGATTATTATTTAGTAGATCCGATCCGTTACGGTTGCTCCTTGTTCTTCAAGGATTAGTTTAATATCTGCAATAGTTAGGCCTTACAAAGGGTTGGAGGATCCAGCGGCGTGTAGGGTGTAGTTTGCTAGCCCTAGACAGGATGTTCCGGGGATCAACCTCGTGTTGGTTTTTAGGCCTTGTCTAGGATCGGCTTATGATCACCGTGCGTGGCCGCGAGGCCCAATCGTGAGTAGGACGTTCCGATTATGCGGTGAAAACCCTAAATCGTCGTAGATCGTTTTAGCTTTATCTTGATCAAGCAAGACCCCCATATATTCGTGCACATCGTACGAATCATGGGTGGATCGGCTCCTTGAGCCGATTCACAGGACAACCTGAGAGCCGATCGAGGCTCGTATTTAATGTTTACGTGTATGCCATGCAGGAAACTAAGCGAGGCATCTCCATCACCTTCCTGACCAGGTATAGGTCAGGTGGCACGCCCTTGCATCAGCATCGGACGTGCGTGCCGGAGTCTTTGCGGGCCGTCGCTCGGAGGGACCAGGGCCAGCTGCAGCCCTAAGTTGCTCCCGGCTCTCCTGTGTTGCCCGTCGTTGCTCGCCGGTGGGTTTCTGTCCGCAACACATTCTGGCACGCCCGGTGGGACAATCTTCTACATCAACCACATCACCTTCTACATCCGAGATGGCGGACGGCACCCCAGTCACGTACGAGGATCTGACCGAGGAGCTCAAGAAGAAGTATGACGAGGTCAAAACGATCCTCGAAGCCGACCTCATCGGCTCGTTTCACAGAACCCGTTCACATGGCATCAGGTGGAAAGGGTTCTCGCCTCAAGGTGCGCTCGATGGAATAGACCTGTCCGCCCCATCGGAAGAACGCACCAGGTCCCTTCGTCAGGAGATTAACTACATGGTGGCTCACTCGCTACACCGCCACTCTGAGAACCTGGTGAGCACTTTGGAGCGTGTTGCTCTTCGAGTGATCCAGGAAATCATGAGTCGTCAATACTCTCCGTCAGGACCAGCTCTCGGGACATACCAGGGAGAGATGCCACTCCAGTCCCGTCCACCACTGCCATTTGCGTTGGCAGCACCAGAGGTGCCGAATTCACCGGCATTCGTCGTCTACAAGATCGGTGGTGACCCTAGTGACTGCCAGTTCTTGCATGAGGCGCCTAAGGAGATCCCTCACGGGTACATGTGCACATACGTGCCAGACTGCGGTAACTGGGCGCTCACAAACCAGGCCGCAACAGCAGGGACTTCTGGAAAAGCAGGAGGAACGTCAGCGATGGATCTTGAGAAGCAGCGTGGCTAGCTAAATATGCCACTCCGACAAACCTCCAGAGCTCAGCTCCTGCAGTTGGCTCAGAGCTGGAAAAGCAAGCATGGCTGGCTAAGTATGCCACTCCGGCGAATCTTCAGAGTTCGACTCCTGCAGCCAGCACCGCGGATCAAATCAGTACGATCCTGAGAGACCAGTTCGGCATGGTGCCGAAAAGGAGGACAATCGGCTATTCCAAGCCGTACCCCAACGAGTACGAGTTGGTCCCGCTACCACCCAAATATCGGCTCCCTGATTTCTCCAAATTTAGTGGATCAGATGGTTCCAGCTCCATCGAGCATGTGAGCCGATATTTGGCACAGCTAGGAACGGCCTCAGCGTCGGATCCACTACGCGTGAGGTTCTTCGCACAGTCCCTCACGGGATCGGCTTTCGGGTGGTACACTTCGTTGCCACCGGACTCGATCCGGACTTGGAAGCAGTTGGAAGAACAGTTCCACATGCAGTACCACTCAGAGGCTTCCGAGTCTGGCCTTGCCGATCTAGCTCAAATACGTCAGAAGCGTGGAGAAACTGTGGCAGAATACATCCAGCGCTTCAGAAATCTAAGGAACCGATGTTATTCGGCTCGTGTAACTGAAAAGGAAGCAGTCGAGTTGGCAGTGGTGGGCCTCTCATCACCAATCAAGGACATGGCCTCCCAAGCAGACTACCCTTCACTGGCGCACAGGGGTCTGATAGTGTCGGCATATGAACAGCGCCACCCGGACTTGTACCAGGACAAATTCAAGCGTGCGGTAGTCCTGGTTGAGGCAGAGGAAGACGAAGGCTCTGCGGGAGATCAAGAAGTAGCAGTGGCTGAATGGACTCGGGGGGCAACCCCCGTGTCCTGCAAATGGGTGAAGCCACCAGGTCCGCCCAGAGGGTTCGATTTTGACGTGACTAAAACTGAGCAAATCTTCGACCTCCTACTCAAGGAGAAGCAGTTGAAGTTACCCGAAGGCCTCAAAATCCCCACGGTACAGGAGCTGAACGGAAAGCCATACTGCAAATGGCATAACTCGTTCTCCCATACCACCAACGACTGCAGGGTGTGGCGTCAGCAGATCCAAATGGCGATAGAACAAGGACGTCTAATTTTTAACCAGTACGCCATGAAGGTCGACACCCACCCCTTCCCCGCCGTTAACATGGTGGAGTGCACTTACCTTGAAGGTTGCCAGCCAGGATTCTCATTCAACATCAACATGGTAGGACCTGGACACCACTCTGGCAAGGATGGAGACGAGGGCAGCTGCTCTCGTAGCAAGGACACGGAGGAGGCCGCTCCACGCGATCGGCTCCGTCACGATGGCAAGCGCTACATCACAGAGGGAGAAGTAAGGAATGTGAGATATCAGCGACCTCTCTCTGATCTCCTCCTCAATAAGTATGTGAGTCAATACAGCCAACGCCGACGATCCAGCGACGATGATGATAGAGACCGTCTGGCTAGGGACGCCAGAAGACATCGTCGGCATGATCGCGATGAGGAGGAGTACGAGCGCCGTGCCAAGGAAAAGGCAAGGGAGCAAGACGACGAAGATAGGCACTGGGACTGTCCCTTCTTCAGACACTGCTGGGATTCAGGAATGAGCCGATTGCCTACAATCGGCAATTGCCCAGAATGTAACCAGAAGAAGAAGGAGGCGGCTAACGTGTCCGTGTTCCAACGCTTAGGGCCTCTCCCGCCTCGGAACAAGCACGCTGAGTCCCCTCGAGTAGAAGATCTCGAGGATTTGGAAGACAATGAAGAAGAAGAAGACAGGTACCACCGGCCAAGGTGGTGCCCTGATGGACTCAGCCGTTCCCAAAAGCGTAGGGTTCAGCGACTGCGCGGCTTGGAGGGAGCCGAAAGGTTATACCTGCACACACTAAGGAAGGCGCGGCCTGATCTGGCCGCGAAGATCCAGCGAACCCTGGATGAAGAGGGTCGACCACAAAAAATGGAGTGGCGCCCCAAGCAAAGGAAAGCCGATGATGAGACATCGGCTGGCACAAACATGGTGCTCATCCTTCCAACGGAGTTAAGTGCTCCAGGATTAAACGATGCACTAAATTTGGACGACGGCGAGCGCATCGATGTGACAAAGGATGGGGTTAGGCTGGTCTTATCCGCCGGCCTGACCGTGTAGCAAGAACGGACCAATGAGCAAACGTGGCGATGCCGATCCTTGGGATCGGCCCCAAAGATCTATGAAGGTACATTACAGAACCTTCATTGAGCGCTTCAATCAATATGGAGGCCGATTCCAGCAATCGGCCAAAATTATCTCCACCACACGTTCTGCCTGTGTTCAAAATCGATCTGATGGGCAGCGTTTTTTACGTCGGCTGATGAGGGCCAACATTAATCCTAACGGAGCCGACGTGCAAATACAGTGCCTTGGCTAAACTACAGAGCCGATATCTGCAGTTACCTGACAGATTCGGCTCGGGGGCATCTCTAATCAGATGAACATGTGCAGATGAACATGTGTGCAGTGAAATATTGGGGGCCGATAGAAAAAATCGGCCAGTAAAAAAAATATACTCATAGTGGGTATACAGCCAATGCACAGACATCGACTTTAGAATAGAAAGCCGATGCATGGCCATCGACTCAAGAGGTACAGCTGATATAAGCAGAAGCCCGATGGAGCAGTTGTTGAGTTACAAGGAGAGGCTCTACTGGATGAATTCCTTCTCAAGACCTCCAACTCCTTCTGCAAGTCTTCAAGTTCAGCAGTGCTAGTGTAAGCATGCAGATCAGGTTAAGGGTGAGTCCAACAAAGGGAGCATACCTATCCTAGGAGCATGAGCACAGCCGATGACGAATCAAGCGGCTATGGCGTTTTTTGCCTGGCGTGGACCAAGGTGGCGGCTTGGTCGATGTCACTTTCAGAGGTTGTTACGTCTAGAGTCTTGGAGGGCATCAGAAATTCAAAACATCCTCACCGGAAGTTACATCAGTCTGCCAAAGATGATGAGCTGATCTGATCAGCAAGGCGCAAAGGATTGAACTAGGAGGAGTCGGAAGGCCATTATATTTGAGGCTTCTTAGTTCAGGGAACGGATTTGCTGATCTTTCCGAACCCTTTCAGTGCGTCGGTTCTTTGGGCGTAAGCTTTCCTGCCACGTTTTGATGGGAGCTGAAGAGGCTCGGGGGGGCAGCTCGCCCTGAAATATCTTTGCTCTGGAGAGCCGATTTTGTTGGAATCGGCTGCTTCTGCATTATAACTTGGAGGCCGATGGTGACACATTTGGCTGATTCGTTACTGTTCTCGCCTTGGATGAGGCTCGGGGGGCAACTCGCCCGAAAGGTTCTTTGCTCTGGGGAGCCGATTTTGTTGGAATCGGCTGGCTCTACATCGCAACTGTTCTGAAGAGTGGTGCTCTTGTTACGGAGTTATCAGTTTCAGCATCCAAGCTGATTCAGCAACAGTTCCAGGGCTCTCTTAAAGACGCATGCTCAAGACCAAATCGCCGGCCTGCTGCGATCGGCTGTACCAAGTGCTATCGTCATCGGCGGAGCTAGCTAACTTGGAGGGATGACTGAATTGGCCTGTCTCGCAGATTATCGTGAGAGACCAATGCGTTGCCACCGGACATTGAGCATTGATTAGGCTAACAATCGACAAAGTCAGATGAGGAAAAATCGGCTAAATCAGCATAAAGGACATCGGCAAAATCAAAGGAAGTTTTTCATTGATAATAAGATTTCTTACAGAGAGAAGCCGATTGTTCAACAAAAAAGGAACAGATTGCTACTGCTAATCCTATGCTAGTAGGTCCCTACTCTAAGGGCTGTTGTTGTCTTCGCCGTCGCTGGGGTAGCTGCCGTCATTGCTGCTGTCGACGAGTTCCTCGTTGCTGCTACTGTAACCTTCAGCGGAGGCTTCTTCCTCGTCATCATCATCGTCCTCATCTGACCAAGCCCAGCCACGGATGCGCTTGGGCGGCGGTTCGTCGGAGGAGGTGTCGTCCTCCTGTTCCTTCTTCGTGTCGGAGGAGATGTCTTCGTCTTCGTCATCCTCTTTTTCTTCTTTGGTGATGGAGGTGAATTTACCCCGGAAGGGAGGGTCGTCGTCGTCGCTCTCCGCCTCCAGTGCTCCGTCAATCAGGAACCGGAGGTCATCCTCCCCGTCAGTCAGGGGCATGGCCCCATCTGACCAGACGAGGTCCTCGGGTAGGCCCTCTGGCACGAAATCGAAGTCCCACTCCCGCTCGTCCCAATGCTTGGGAGCGCGCCTGTTGTACGCCTCCATCTGGTTGTGCCCTGGGATCGACTCGCTTGAGGAAGAGGATTGGAGAGAAACGGAAGAGGAGGAAGAGGACGACATGGCTATGGAAGGAGAGGGTTTTTTGGCTGACGGCTAATTTGGAGCAGGGGGATGAAGAGGTGAACTGTTCGATGCTGTAAATAAAAGGAGATAGAATAGAGATTTATTGCTCGAGCAGTTTCCGAGGAGGTGGAGCCAAAATTATCAAATCGTGCAGAGAAGTTGAGAAGGCAAGTCATCATGATGAAGAATACTGCGACGGTTCTGATCTGCCATGACATGACCCTTCGAAGGAAAAACAGAGTGGTTTTGAAATTATCATTACCAAAACCAGGGGGGCATGTGTTATCACCAGATTTTGGCCAAATCAGGAGATGGGCCGTAAGGAAGATGGGCTTGGAAGATTACACGTGGAAGATCTCTGAAGCGGCCTTGCACGAAGAGTTTGGGCTATATTGCCCGTGTATCTGTAATATAGTAGATCGCATCTTAGATTAAAAGATAGAGTTTAACCCGTGCACGGTTAGGTGCACGCCTAAATTAGAAAGTCCCCTGGACTATAAATATGTATCTAGGGTTTATGAAATAAACAACAACCATCGTTCACCACAAATCAATCTAGGCGCATCGCCAACTCCTTCGTCTCGAGGGTTTCTTCCGGGTAAGCATCATGCTGCCTAGATCGCATCTTGCGATCTAGGCAGTACAAGTTTATTCGTTACCATGCGTTGCTCGTACTGAAGCCTTTTTGATGGCGAGCAACGTAGTTATCTTAGATGTGTTAGGGTTAGCATTGTTCTTCGTATCATATGTTGTCGTAGTGCAACCCTCATACATCTAGCCGCCCTTACACCTATCTTAGGTGTAGGGGCGGCACCCCGCTTGATTATTATTTAGTAGATCCGATCCGTTACGGTTGCTCCTTGTTCTTCAAGGATTAGTTTAATATCTGCAATAGTTAGGCCTTACAAAGGGTTGGAGGATCCAGCGGCGCGTAGGGTGTAGTTTGCTAGCCCTAGACAGGATGTTCCGGGGATCAACCTCGTGTTGGTTTTTAGGCCTTGTCTAGGATCGGCTTACGATCACCGTGCGTGGCCGCGAGGCCCAATCGTGAGTAGGACGTTCCGATTATGCGGTGAAAACCCTAAATCGTCGTAGATCGTTTTAGCTTTATCTTGATCAAGCAGGACCCCCATATATTCGTGCACCTCGTATGAATCATGGGTGGATCGGCTCCTTGAGCCGATTCACAGGACAACCTGAGAGCCGATCGAGGCTCGTATTTAATGTTTACGTGTATGCCATGCAGGAAACTAAGCGAGGCATCTCCATCACCTTCCTGACCAGGTATAGGTCAGGTGGCACGCCCTTGCATCAGCATCGGACGTGTGTGCCGGAGTCTTTGCGGGCCGTCGCTCGGAGGGACCAGGGCCAGCCGCAGCCCTAAGTTGCTCCCGGCTCTCCTGTGTTGCCCGTCGTTGCTCGCCGGTGGGTTTCTGACCGCAACAGCGTCCAAGTCCACCTCCGGATACCAAGAGCAAGCCACGCGCAGCGCTGCGTCAGCTCCGGCACGGGCAACAGAGCACTGCCACTCGCGGATCCTCCTGCCGGCGCTCTTCAAGCGTTCATTGGCCAGCAGGGGATCGACCGGCACCTCCTCCTCAGGCCATAGCACCTTGCAGAACTGGCTCGCCACCTCGGGGATGTGATCCACTGAGCGCATGTGCGAAACCCGCGCGTTCAGGGCTACCAGGTGATCGTAGGGATCCCAGGGCGCGTCCAAGTTCTTGTATGCTTGCGCAACCCGGCGATCCGCTACCTTCTTTGGGCGTAGGCCTGAGAATCCGGAAAGAGGTCTGCAATACACAAAACAAAGATAAGTAAATGCTACCGGAAAAGATAAGCTTATAAGCAAAACCGGCAAGGAAAAAGAAAACTTACGGAGGGCAAGTGAGTCAGTTTGCATGACCAAAAGGTCATACCCCTGTTGCTCTGCCTTCAGGCGCGCGGCTTCATCCTCGGTTGCTTTCCGCGCCTTGGCTCCCTCCTCCAGTTCAGCACGAAGCACCACGGTGGAGTTGTTGGCGTCCTCCAGGGCCTCGTTCATCTTGGCTTCAGCAGCAGCTTGGGCGGCCTTCATCGCCTCGCTGTGCTTCAGCCCAACTTGAATCAGCTGGTCCTTCAGCCCCTTGGAGTAGATCTCCTGGGCGTCCAGAGCCTTGCGGTGGTCCTGGAGGAGCTGCTCCTTTTCAGCTGAAAACCGGAAAGAAAAAGTTTACAAAGTTGCAGTTGGCAACGCAAGGAAAAGACAAGTTAGTCGGACAAGAATAACCGGTACCTTGGAGCGCCTTGACCTGCTTCTGGAGGGCTTCGATGGAAGCTTCTGGAATTGCTGTTAAACAAAGAAGTTGTAAGTACTGAGAAGGAAAACCTTCCGGTAAAAGTTGCCGGAAGCGCGAAGTTTTACCTTGGCACTTGCTATGTGCTTCAGAAAGATCCCGGTGCTCCCACAGAAGCTCCTCGAAGAGGTGGGTGCGGGTGTCAGCAGTGCTCTGATCAAAAGAAAAGATGTTAGAAAGAGAAGCCGGTTTTTTCTAAGCTTCCTACCTAAGTTTCGCGCTAAGAACTGCGTTCTCAACCCGAAACTCGGGGACTGGGCATGCCGGTTTTTTGAGTTTCTACTTAAGTTTTGCGCTAAGAGCTGCGCTCTCAACACAAAACTCGGGGACTGGGAAGATAGATGAGATCCGGAAAGAAAGAAACCGGCATGAATCGACAAAATTGAGAAAACTAAAGAGCTTGGTTAAACTTACCACAAGGTTGTTCGTGGCATCGTGCCACGCGTTGTCAAGCTCCCGCACCGCGCGCCGCAGCCGCGCGAAGTGCTCCTCCGTGCACCGGGGGCCAGAGGGGTCCGGCGCCGGAAGCCTGTCCTTCCCCAGGCCGCGTGTAGCCGCGGATATATCCGCAGCATTCCACTTCTCCGCGTAGGGGAGAAGGTGCCCCAGGTCGCGGCCTCCACGGGTCAGCTTAGTTATCCGGCCAAGGACGCCGGAAGGTTTCCCTCCAGCAGCGACAACGGCGCGGCCGACGTGCAGCGCTAGCTGCTGCGTGTTGGCGGAGGAGCTGCCGGACGCTGTGCCCTTCTCCTTGGCGGCCTTGGGGGCTTCTGGCGACGGTGTTGGCGCAGCCTCAGTTGGCTTGGCGCTGGGAGCTTGCGGCGGTGGCATCTCCGCGGAGGCGGACGGCTCCGCTGTCTTCTTCTTCTTTTTCTTGGGGGCAGGAGAAACCGGAGTTTCCACCTGCCCGGAAGCTTCTGCGTCGGCGCCGGTGTTGCTGGCGCCGGTGTCTTGTTTCTCGAGAGGGGAGGCTTGCTCCTCCTCTGCGCGGTGATGCGGAGGTGTAGGGGCCGCGCGCCACGAACTTGTTGTGCCCCCCAGAGGGGAGGCAGAGGTGTTGCCGGCATCAGATGGTGCCGGGCTTGGGTGTGAGGGAGATGAGGTCCTTGTGGTTCCCTCAGAGCTCTCAGGCTTTGGGCCTAGCTTGAGCGCGGGGCTGAGCAAGAAAAAGAGAGAGGTTGAAAAAAGCAACCAGAAGAAAGTGTGGAAAAAAGAAACCGGAAGGAGAAAATTGGCAAAAACGTAAAGCAAGGGCTTACCCGGAGGCGGTCGGCATTTGCTTGCCCTTGTGGCGTCTCTTGCCGCACTCCTTCCCTGCGACAACTTCCGTCCGAAAGCGTTTGCTGGGAGGGCCGTCGCTCGAACCGGCATCAGGTGCCGGGTCCTTGTTCTTCTTGATCCGCGGAGCAAGTCTCTCCACGAACTCATCGCCGGCCTCGGCGCGCAGGGGCGCAACATGCTCGTGGACCTGCGGTTGCACGCCAGTTGAGGGGGCGTCTACTGAGGAAAAGTAACAAGAAACATACGATACCGGGAAGTAAAAGCTACCTCATGCAAAGGGAGATCATCAACGGAGCCAGGGGCTTCCGACGAGGATTTACCGGGGCGCGAAAGGTGGGTTCGGCCCATCTTGAGGTCGCCCCAAAGGATGTAAGGGTCAGGATCAACCCGGTCCAAAGGTCGCTTCCGGCAGATGCCTCGCCGGTCCGATAAGATGCCCGGAAAGCGGTCCTTGGCCTGAGAACAAACGAAAAGCAAGTTAGTCACAACGCAAAAGTTACCGGTACAAGAACCCGGATTACGCAAACTCTTACTTCCTGAGTCGGAGGGTTGGTGGAGCTAAGAGGCCGGAGACCCCACTCCCAGTCATATGGCATCGCAGTCTTGCAGATCTGCTTAGCCTTGCGGACAACGTCCTTTTTGCTCAAAGGGAGGCCGGTGATCTTCGTGGGATCGCCAGGGCCGTACATCTCGCACATCTTGTGCGCCCGGCGCTTAAGAGGAAGCACCCGGCGTGAGATAAATGTGCGAATGATATCATCGGAGCAGATGTTGGTCTCCTTCCTCAGCTTCTCGATGAAGCGCACTATCCGGTTTGTTTCAGAAAGATTGGATCCGGGGGAGTATTTCCAGTTGGTTTGTCGGGGCGGCGCCGGATCGTAAGCCGGCAAATCGATGAGATTCGCGGCGCCGTCGTTCTTCACATAAAAGAAGGTCTCTTGCCATGCCCGGCATGACTCGAGACCGGTAAACTTGAAAAAGGGGCTCCCTTGGCGCTTGCCAACGATGCAAGACCCGCATTGTACGGGGGGTTTAGGTTTGGGGATATCCTTGCCCTGAACGGAGTTAATCCGAAGAGCAAAGAAGCGAGCGAAGGTCTCGCGAGTGGGGCGGATGCCAATGTAAGCCTCCATGAAGGTGGCATAACAGGAAAGATAGAAAATGGCATTGCCAGGAAGATGGTGAGGTTGGAGTTTGTAGAAGTCAAGAAATCGGCGAAAGAAATCGGAAACCGGAAGGCCGAAGCCACGCTCGAAGTGAGCAAGAAAAACGACGTACTCACCGGGGTTGGGTACCGGTTCGATTTCGTCGCCAGGAAGCCAGCAGGAGACTCCTTCCGGTATCCTCCTAGACCGGTAGAGCTAGTCTATTTCATGTTGGGTGACGTCGGAGCCTTTCCAGGCTCCGCGTGTGATGTGAGACAGATCTTGTCCGGAAGCTTGGCTAGAACTACCGGCTTCTTGATTCCTGCCGGTATCTACTTCCATCTCGGCGAGTTCCGCACTCAGGCCGTCGGAAGATGCGCTTTGCTCGCTACTGGAGGAGGACTCAGAAAGAATCTGCTCGCTAGACATCGGAATTTAACCGAAAAACCGTTTTCCCCAGATCTACCCCCGCGCGAAGATCTACGAGTAAGAAGAAAAGCAAAAGAAAAGAGAAAATAAGTACGCTATCGGCCCAAGATCTAGAAAGTGAGGAAAAGAAGGGTAAAAGCCAATCTAGCCTAACCTGAGGCGGCGGAGACGCAGAAGAGGAAGTTCGCCGGTGAAGCGGAGCGCTCGAGGTCGCTGGAGAAGTGCGGCGATGGGCGGGCGAAGATGAACTCGATGAAGCACGAGCACAGGGCCGCGGGAGCAACGCCGCGAGGAACCTCCGCGCGGCAAAGGCTTGGCGATGCGGCGGCAGAAGTTTGCTGGGCGTCGGAGCTCGGCGACGAACTGCAATGGCAAGGGCGTGAGGGGGCGAAAGCTCTCTGTGCGCGAAGAACTGAGGAAGTGTGGAGGAAAGAGAAGAAGGAGCAACTCCCCCATTTATAGGAGGAGGGCTTAGTGGGCTGGCAACTGCCGGGCCGCGGCGGTTCGCCTCGTGGGCCACCACGTGGCGCGTCAATACATGCGTAAAGAAGAGGAGGCCACAGGCTCACCGCACGGATCCGGAACGGCAGCCAGGATCCGGTGTGCCGCATTTAATAAGGGCGCGGGAGCCGAAGGGAAGTGACCCCTGACACTGGCGCGGTCAGGTACAGTGCGCATGTCACTGACAGGCACTGTACCCGAGAAATTCTCGACTTCGCCGAGGAGGGAGTTAATGTCGAAGATACCGGAGAATGGGATACCGGAAAACACTTTGCAAAGATAGAAAAGAGACAAGTGCGGCAAAGATGCCGGAAACAGAGCTGGCCTCCGGAAAGATTAAACCGGAATCTTAAGATATGGAAACCTGGCATGGTCTGTTGGATAGAATCCACCAGACTATACCAGCTTCGGGGACTAATGTTGGGGGGATGACCCCCGGTATGCCAAAGGCATGCCAAACCGGATGGTTTGAGCCATCAAGATACCGGTTTAATATTGATACCGGAGGTCGAAACTAAGAATTTGGCTAAGTAAAGCTAAGTCGGTATCCCCAAGAGGGGTATACCGGAACCGGATAAAGAAGACACCGGGTTACCGGTAAGAGGAGCTTATCGGCAAAGCTGGTCAAAGATTCTCCCAGAGCTAGAAGACAAGGATGAGCTAAGCAAAGTAGCTTTAAACGAAGCCCTGACGCCAAAGGAGGAGGATGACGCCAAAAGCAGCCGCAGGACGTCAGCCTCCCTGATTAAAGATACCGGCGCCGCCATTTATGATTAAAGTGACTTTGTAAAAGTAGTTTGTCTAGTCAAAGATGCCATTAGATGCCATTAGATGCCATCAGATGCCATTAGATGCCATTAGGGTTTCTTGCCCTGTAAGCCACCACTCCCCTATATAAGGAGAGGGGGTAGCCCCATTACGGGCACGATGTACGACCTAACATGTATGTTCTTGTGTGCTAGTGTAAGCTCTTATGCTGTAGTCACAAACCTGTAATTTGCTAAGAGCAATAAAGAGAAAGATCTAGAGCGGAGTTCATCCTTGTGTTCTTCTTCTTGTTTCGCTACCCTTGGTTGTGTTCTTGAGGAAAGCATCCGGAAGTTCATCCAATCATATCACAAACCCTCCCCCGAATCCTCTAGCGCACATTCGGCCCCAACTTAAGCCATCCTATGGCATCTGCTCGTTCGCCACGACGACATGCGGCGCAACACCAGGGATTCCGGTGCCAACGTGGAACCTGCACAACACAACCAAATTACTTTGCCCCAACGTGATAGTGAGGTTGTCAATCTCACCGGCTTGCTGTAACAAAGGATTAGATGTATAGTGTGGAAGATGATGTTTGCAGAAAACAGTAGAACTAGTATTGCAGTAGATTGTATTCGATGTAAAAGAATGGACCGGGATCCACAGTTCAGTAGAGGTGTCTCTCCCATAAGAAATAGCATATTGGGTAAACAAATTACAGTTGGGCAATTGACAAATAAGGAGAGCGTAACAATGCACATACATGATATGATGAGTAGTGTGAGATTTAATTGGGCATTACGACAAAGTACATAGACCGCTATCCAGCATGCATCTATGCCTAAAAAGTCCACCTTCAGGTTATCATCCGAACCCCTTCCAGTATTAAGTTGCAAACAACAGAAAATTGCATTAAGTATGGTGCATAATGTAATCAATAAATACATCCTTAGACATAGCATTGATGTTTTATCCCTAGTGGCAACAGCACATCCACAACCTTAGAACTTTCTTCACACCGTCCTGCATTTAATGGAGGCATGAACCCACTATCGAGCATAAGTACCCACTCTTGGAGTTACAAGCAATGACTTGGCCAGAGCCTCTACTAGCAACGGAGAGCATGCAAGATCATAAACAACACATAGGTAATAGATTGATAATCAACATAGCATAGTATTCATTATCCATCGGATCCCAACAAACGCACATGTAGCTTTACAGATAGATGATCTTGATCATGTTAGGCAGCTCACAAGATCAGACAATGATAGCACAATGAGGAGAAGACGACCATCTAGCTACTGCTATGGACCCATAGTCCAGGGGTGAACTACTCACACATCAATCCGGAGGCGACCATGGCGGTGTAGAGTCCTCCGGGAGATGATTCCCCTCTCCGGCAGGGTGCCGGAGGCGATCTCCTGAATCCCCCGAGATGGGATTGGCGGCGGCTGCGTCTCTGGAACGTTTTCTGTATCGTGGCTCTCGGTACTGGGGCTATCTTCGACGGAGGCTTAAGTAGGCGGAAGGGAAGAGTCGGGGGGCTCACGGGGGCCCCACACGCTAGGGCCGCGCGGGCCCCCTATAGGCCGTGCCGCCCTAGTGTGGCGGTGCCCCGTGGCCCCACTTCGTTTCTCCCCCGGTGTTCTGGAAGCTTCGTGGAAAAATAGGACCCTGGGCGTTGATTTCGTCCAATTCCGAGAATATTTCCTTACTAGGATTTCTGAAACCAAAAACAGCAGAAAACAGCAACTAGCTCTTCGGCATCTCGTTAATAGGTTAGTGCCGGAAAATGCATAATAATGACATATAATGTGTATAAAACATGTGAGTATCATCATAAAAGTAGCATGGAACATAAGAAATTATAGATACGTTTGAGACGTATCAGGCTGGACCAATGTCTTTGTTTGACTAGTCAACACGATAACTTGGCCGGCCCACTAAGCAAGTGGGTCGGGCCGAATGTCTTTGTTTGACTGGTCAACATGATAACTGGGCGAACCCAATAACCATGTGGGCTAAGCTGAATGTCTTTTTCGACCGGTCACCATGTCAACTGGGTTAGCCCAATAAGCATATGGGCTGGGCCGAATGTCATCATTTGACCGGTCAACATGATAAATGGGTCAGCCCACTAAGCACGTGGGCAAGGCCTAATGTCTTCGTTTGACCAGTCAAGATGATAAACAGGCCAACCCAATAAGTAAGTGGGGCCACTTAAACGTAAGTGGGCCATCCCAATAATTAAGTGGGCCGACCCAATAAATAAGTGATAGGGCCCAGGTCGTTTGACTAGTCAACTTGGATTCTGAGCCGGCCCAGTTAGGATTATCAGAAGGCCCATTAAATTTCATGGGCCTGCTAAACTAATTGCGAAAGCTAATTACAATTAAAAGCTGATATCAATGAAATACCCAATTACATACATTTAACAGCTACTTAGTGTTTCACATTGTAGCATTGTGTCCAATTCATTTAAATAAATAAAATAATAAGAAAAATTACAAGGCAATTAATGTGCCCAAATAAAAAAAATTACATGTAATCATGGAGGGTTCTATTAGCATCATCAATAACACGTTGATATTTGGCAATCGCCTTGACTGAATCATGTGTACTCCTTTTCAACATATCAGCTACAGATCTTAGAGCAGCAACACCCTGTTCATACAGTACAACCTTGAGATATTTATTATTTGGAAGGAATGCTCTAGGTTGGCCGCTATGGGAAGATGCATTAGAAGAAAGGTCAGAGCTTTTTGGGGGCCTCTTTTCTGATGAGGATTGCTTCATTACAAATGCATTCTGATAATATTGCAAAAGAGTGAAACAATAAACTATGCAAACATGTATCAAGCATTGTCGATATTAGATAGTCACAAGTAGTTGAAATAAGCACAAGATAATGTATGAAACATGTACTCAGCACAGACTTACATTATATCGTTGTATAGTCTCAGATCCTTTTTTGGAGCCTATCTTCTACTAAGGACTGCTTCATTACAACTGCATTCTGGTAATATTGCAAACATAGTTACAACAGTGAAGCATTCAAATATGTATTATGCAATGTAGATATAATATAATAATATGTAGCAGAAATAAACACAAGATAATGTATGAAACTTGTACTAAGCACATATAACATTATGATGTTGCATAGGCTTGCTACGATCCTTTTTGGCGTCTATCTTCTAATGATGACTACTTCATTACAACTGCATTCTGGTAATATTGCAAACATAGTTACACCAATGAACTATTCAAACATGTATTATGCAATGTAGAGATCAGATAATAGCATGTAGCAGAAATAAGCACAAGATAATATATGAAACATGTACTAAGCACAGATTGGCTCACTGCAGGTCCTTCTCTTGCGTGCACTAGTTGTGGTCAACATGCCAGTCATTTTAGGCTCCGCCATTAGGTGAAATGCTAATCTTCCTGCTACATTGTCCTTAATATGTGTTTAGATATCAAATTTAAGACCAAATCAGATGGTTTCAAATAACAAAAAACTTGAGCTGCCAAATGAATAAGCTAATATTTACCAGATATCAGATTAAAACCAACTAGATGTTGCTTTGCATGAGATAAGAATTTTAGATATTCAGATTTAGAGTAGGGCATGAATATAACTGTAGTGTCAAGTTTTTTCACATAAAGTAAACTGGCATTAAGAATGACTAGATGTCAGGTTCAAAGCACCTTCGCAGTTGCTCCAAGACAAGCATATCAAATAGGTAGAAACATAGTAAAGCGTGAATGGCATAGCTGTGGCAGGGTTTAAAGTGTTAATCTCTGGTAGAAGGAACAATACATACATGTTATAGATACTAACAGAAGTAAACTTCCAAAATTACGAACCAAGAACTCAGATTTCAACCTTCCCTGGTGCTGTTAATGTTGGATGGTCTAATAAGCGGTTCGCATGATCAATCCCTAGGGAAAATAACATTGACAAGTTAGAATTTTAAGTATTAATCTATGGCAGAAGGAACGATGCATACATGTTATAGATAATAACAGAAGTAAACAGCCAAAATTACCAACCAAGAACTAAGATTTCAACCTTCCCTAGTGTCACCGATGTTAATGTTGGATGTTCTAATAAGCGGTTCACATGATCAATTGATACGTCTCCGACGTATCGATAATTTCTTATGTTCCATGCCACATTATTGATGTTATCTACATGTTTTATGCACACTTTATGTCATATTCGTGCATTTTCTGGAACTAACCTATTAACAAGATGCCGAAGTGCCGCTTGTCAAGTTTTCTGTTGTTTTTGGTTTCAGAAATCCTAGTAAGGAAATATTCTCGGAATTGGACGAAATCAAAGCCCAGGGGCCTATTTTTCCACGGAGCTTCCAGAAGACCGAAGAACACACGAAGTGGGGCCACGAGGTGGCGACACCACGTGGCGGCGCGGCCCAGGGGGCCCGCGCCGCCCTATGGTGTGGCCCCTCGTCCGGCCCCCGACTCTGCCCTTCCGCCTACAAATAGCCTCCGTGACGAAAACCCCGCACCGAGAACCACGATACGGAAAACCTTCCCGGAGACGCCGCCGCCGCCGATCCCATCTCGGGGGATCCAGGAGATCGCCTCCGGCACCCTGCCGGAGAGGGGAATCATCTCCCGGAGGACTCTACGCCGCCATGGTCGCCTCCGGTGTGATGTGTGAGTAGTCTACCCCTGGACTATGGGTCCATAGCAGTAGCTAGATGGTTGTCTTCTCCCCATTGTGCTATCATTGTCGGATCTTGTGAGCTGCCTAACATGATCAAGATCATCTATCTGTAATTCTATATGTTGCGTTTGTTGGGATCCGATGAATAGAGAATACTTGTTATGTTGATTATCAAAGTTATGCTTATGTGTTGTTTATGATCTTGCATGCTCTCCGTTACTAGTAGATGCTCTGGCCAAGTAGATGCTTGTAACTCCAAGAGGGAGTACTTATGCTCGATAGTGGGTTCATGCCCGCATTGACACACAGGACATGTGAGAAAGTTCTAAGGTTGTGTTGTGCTGTTGCCACTAGGGATAAAACATTGATGCTATGTCTAAGGATGTAGTTGTTGATTACATTACGCACCATACTTAATGCAATTGTCTGTTGCTTTGCAACTTAATACTGGAAGGGGTTCGGATGATAACCTGAAGGTGGACTTTTTAGGCATAGATGCAGTTGGATGGCGGTCTATGTACTTTGTCGTAATGCCCAATTAAATCTCACTATACTCATCATGATATGTATGTGCATTGTCATGCTCTCTTTATTTGTCAATTGCCCAACTGTAATTTGTTCACCCAACATGCTGTTCGTCTTATGGGAGAGACACCTCTAGTGAACTGTGGACCCCGGTCCAATTCTCTTTACTGAAATACAATCCACTGCAATACTTGTTCTACTGTTTTCTGCAAACAATCATCTTCCACACAATACGGTTAACTCTTTGTTACAGCAAGCCGGTGAGATTGACAACCTCACTGTTTCGTTGGGGCAAAGTACTTTGGTTGTGTTGTGCAGGTTCCACGTTGGCGCCGGAATCCCTGGTGTTGCGCCGCACTACATCTCGCCGCCATCAACCTTCAACGTGCTTCTTGGCTCCTCCTGGTTCGATAAACCTTGGTTTCTTTCTGAGGGAAAACTTGCTGCTGTGCGCATCATACCTTCCTCTTGGGGTTGCCCAACGAACGTGTGAAATACACGCCATCAAGCTCTTTTTCTGGCGCCGTTGCCGGGGATCGAAGGAAAGTTACACCACAAAGATTTTCAACTCCCACGTCAACAGCTCTTTTTCTGGCGCCGTTGCCGGGGAGATCAAGACACGCTGCAAGGGGAGTCTCCACTTCTCAATCTCTTTACTTTGTTTTTGTCTTGCTTAGTTTTATTTACTACTTTGTTTGCTGCACTAAATCAAAATACAAAAAAATTAGTTGCTAGTTTTACTTTATTTGCTATCTTGTTTGCTATATCGAAAACACAAAAAAAAATTAGTTTACTTGCATTTACTTTATCTAGTTTGCTTTATTTACTGTTGCTAAAATGGCCAACGCTGAAAATACTAAGTTGTGTGACTTCACAACCACAAATAATAATGATTTCTTATGCACACCTATTGCTCCACCTGCTACTACAGCAGAATTCTTTGAAATTAAACCTGCTTTACTGAATCTTGTCATGAAAGATCAATTTTCTGGAATTAGTTCTGATGATGCTGCTGCCCATCTTAATAATTTTGTTGAACTATGTGAAATGCAAAAATATAAAGATGTAGATGGTGATATTATTAAACTAAAATTGTTCCCTTTCTCATTAAGAGGAAGAGCTAAAGATTGGTTGCTATCTCTGCCTAAGAATAGTATTGATTCATGGACTAAATGCAAGGATGCTTTTATTGGTAGATATTATCCCCCTGCTAAAATTATATCTTTGAGGAGTAGCATAATGAATTTTAAACAATTAGATACTGAACATGTTGCTCAAGCTTGGGAAAGAATGAAATCTCTGGTTAAAAATTGCCCAACCCATGGACTGACTACTTGGATGATCATCCAAACCTTCTATGCAGGACTAAATTTTTCTTCACGGAATTTATTGGATTCAGCTGCTGGAGGTACCTTTATGTCCATCACTCTTGGTGAAGAAACAAAGCTTCTTGATAATATGATGATCAACTACTCTGAATGGCACACGGAGAGAGCTCCACAAGGTAAGAAGGTAAATTCTCGTCAAGAAACCTCTTCCTTGAGTGATAAGATTGATGCTATTATGTCTATGCTTGTGAATGATAGGACTAATATTGATCCTAATAATGTTCCATTAGCTTCATTGGTTGCACAAGAAGAACATGTTGATGTAAACTTCATTAAAAATAATAATTTCAACAACAATGCTTACCTAACAATTCTAGTAACAACTATAGGCCATATCCTTATAATAATGGCAATGGCTATGGTAATTCTTATGGAAATTCTTACAACAATAATAGGAGTTCACCCCCTGGACTTGAAGCCATGCTTAAAGAATTTATTAGTACACAAACTGCTTTTAACAAATCTGTTGAAGAAAAGCTTGGGAAAATTGATATACTTGCTTCTAAAGTTGATAGTCTTGCTGCTGATGTTGATCTTTTGAAATCAAAAGTTTTGCCTAATGAGAATCATCATAATAAAATTACTACTACAGCAAATGCCATTCAAGTTAGAATTAATGAGAATATAAGATTAATGGCTGAACTGCGTGCTAGGTGGGATAGAGAAGAAAATGAAAAACTAGCTAAAGAGAAGAATATAGCTAAAGTTTGGACTATTACCACCACTAGTAATGCTAATGCTACACATGTTGCTGCACCTTCTACTCATACTAATAAAAGAATTGGTGTTAGCAATGTTTCCACTTCTAATGCAAAGCGCGAAAAACTGCTGAAATCGCTAAAATCATTAAACTGCTCGTGATAAAGCTGCTGAAATTTTTTCCAACATTGGGGATGATGATCCCATTGCTTTAGATTATAATGGTTTGAATTTTGATGATTGCCACATCTCTGAAGTTATAAAGTTCTTGCAAAAACTTGCTAAAAGTCCTAATGCTAGTGCTATAAATTTGGCTTTCACGCATCATATTACAAATGCTCTCATAAAAGCTAGAGAAGAGAAACTAGAGCGCGAAGCCTCTATTCCTAAAAAGCTAGAGGATGGTTGGGAACCCATCATTAAGATGAAAGTTAAAGATTTTGATTGTAATGCTTTATGTGATCTTGGTGCAAGTATTTCTGTTATGCCTAAGAAAATTTATAATATGCTTGACTTGCCACCGCTGAAAAATTGTTATTTGGATGTTAATCTTGCTGATCATTCTACAAAGAAACCTTTGGGTAAAGTTGATAATGTTCGCATTACCGTTAACAATAACCTTGTCCCTGTTGATTTTGTTGTCTTGGATATTGAATGCAATGCATCTTGTCCCATTATATTGGGAAGACCTTTTCTTCGAACTGTTGGTGCTACCATTGATATGAAGGAAGGTAATATAAAATATCAATTTCCTCTCAAGAAAGGTATGGAACACTTCCCTAGAAAGAGAATGAAGGTACCTTTTGACTCTATTATGAGAACAAATTATGATGTTGACACTTCATCTCTTGATAATACTTGATACACACTTTCTGCGCCTAGCTGAAAGGCGTTAAAGAAAAGCGCTTATGGGAGACAACCCATGTTTTTACCTACAGTACTTTGTTTTTATTTTGTGTCTTGGAAGTTGTTTACTACTGTAGCAACCTCTCCTTATCTTAGTTTTGTGTTTTGTTGTGCCAAGTTAAGCCGTTGATAGAAAAGTAAGTACTAGATTTGGATTACTGCACAGTTCCAGATTTCTTTGCTGTCACGAATCTGGGTCCACCTCCCTGTAGGTAACTCAGAAAATTAAGCCAATTTACGTGCATGATCCTCAGATATGTATGCAACTTTCATTCAATTTGAGCATTTTCATTTGAGCAAGTCTGGTGCCATTTTAAAATTCGTCAATACGAACTGTTCTGTTTTGACAGATTCTGCCTTTTATTTCGCATTGCCTCTTTCGCTATGTTGGATGAATTTCTTTGATCCACTAATGTCCAGTAGCATTGTGCAATGTCCAGAAGTGTTAAGAATGATTGTGTCACCTCTGAATATGTCAATTTATATTGTGCACTAACCCTCTAATGAGTTGTTTCGAGTTTGGTGTGGAGGAAGTTTTCAAGGATCAAGAGAGGAGTATGATGCAACATGATCAAGGAGAGTGAAAGCTCTAAGCTTGGGGATGCACCCGGTGGTTCACCCCTGCATATATCAAGAAGACTCAAGCGTCTAAGCTTGGGGATGCCCAAGGCATCCCCTTCTTCATCGACAACATTATCAGGTTCCTCCCCGAAACTATATTTTTATTCCATCACATCTTATGTGCTTTTTCTTGGAGCGTCGGTTTGTTTTTGTTTTTTGTTTTGTTTGAATAAAATGGATCCTAGCATTCACTTTATGGGAGAGAGACACGCTCCGCTGTAGCATATGGACAAGTATGTCCTTGGTTTCTACTCATAGTATTCATGGCGAAGTTTCTCCTTCGTTAAATTGTTATATGGTTGGAATTGGAAAATGATACATGTAGTAATTGCTATAAATGTCTTGGGTAATGTGATACTTGGCAATTGTTGTGCTCATGTTTAAGCTCTTGCATCATATGCTTTGCACCCATTAATGAAGAAATACATAGAGCATGCTAAAATTTGGTTTGCATATTTGGTTTCTCTAAGGTCTAGATAATTTCTAGTATTGAGTTTGAACAACAAGGAAGACGGTGTAGAGTCTTATAATGTTTTCAATATGTCTTTTATGTGAGTTTTGCTGCACCGGTTCATCCTTGTGTTTGTTTCAAATAAGCCTTGCTAGCCTAAACCTTGTATCGAGAGGGAATACTTCTCATGCATCCAAAATACTTGAGCCAACCACTATGCCATTTGTGTCCACCATACCTACCTATACTACATGGTATTTTCCGCCATTCCAAAGTAAATTGCTTGAGTGCTACCTTTAAAATTCCATCATTCACCTTTGCAATATATAGCTCATGGGACAAATAGCTTAAAAACTATTGTGGTATTGAATATGTAATTATGCACTTTATCTCTTATTAAGTTGCTTGTTGTGCGATAACCATGTTTACTGGGGAACGCCATCAACTCATTGTTGAATTTCATGTGAGTTGCTATGCATGTTCATCTTGTCTGAAGTAAGGGCGATCTACTCTGAGTTGAATGGTTTGAGCATGCATATTGTGAGAGAAGAACATTGGGCCGCTAACCGAAGCCATGTTCCATGGTGGAAGTTTCAGTTTTGGACAAACATCCTCAAATCTCTAATGAGAAAAGAATTAATTGTTGTTGAATGCTTTAAGCATTAAAAGAGGAGTCCATTATCTGTTGTCTATGTTGTCCCGGTATGGATGTCTAAGTTGAGAATAATCAAAGCGAGAAATCCAAATGCGAGCTTTCTCCTTAGACCTTTGTACAAAGCGGCATAGAGGTACCCCTTTGTGATACTTGGTTAAAGCATATGTATTGCGGTGATAATCCAGGTAGTCCAAGCTAATTAGGACAAGGTGCGGGCACTATTAGTACACTATGCATGAGGCTTGCAACTTATAAGATATAATTTACATGATGCATATGCTTTATTACTACCGTTGACAAAATTGTTTCATGTTTTCAAAATCAAAGCTCTAGCACAAATATAGCAATCGATGCTTTTCCTCTATGAGGACCATTCTTTTACTTTCAATGTTGAGTCAGTTCACCTATTTCTCTCCACCTCAAGAAGCAAACACTTGTGTGAACTGTGCATTGATTCCTACATACTTGCTTATTGCACTTATTATATTACTCTATGTTGACAATATCCATGAGATATGCATGTTACAAGTTGAAAGCAACCGCTGAAACTTAATCTTCTTTTGTGTTGCTTCAATGCCTTTACTTTGAATTATTGCTTTATGAGTTAACTCTTATGCAAGACTTATTGATGCTTGTCTTGAAGTGCTATTCATGAAAAGTCTTTGCTATATGATTCACTTGTTTACTCATGTCATACACATTGTTTTGATCGCTGCATTCACTACATATGCTTTACAAATAGTATGATCAAGATTATGATGGCATGTCACTCCGTAAATTATCGTGTTATCGTTTTACCTGCTCGGGACGAGCAGAACTAAGCTTGGGGATGCTGATACGTCTCCGACGTATCGATAATTTCTTATGTTCCATGCCACATTATTGATGTTATCTACATGTTTTATGCACACTTTATGTCATATTCGTGCATTTTCTGGAACTAACCTATTAACAAGATGCCGAAGTGCCGATTCTTTGTTTCTGCTGTTTTTGGTTTCAGAAATCCTAGTAAGGAAATATTCTCGGAATTGGACGAAATCAAAGCCCAGGGCCTATTTTTCCACGGAGCTTCCGGAAGACCGAAGAACACACGATTTGGGGCCACGAGGTGGCTACACCACGTGGAGGAGCGGCCCATGGGGGGCCCGCGCAGCCATATGGTGTGGCCCCATCGTCTGGCCACCTACTCTGACCGTCCGCCTAAAAATAGCCTCCGTGACGAAACCCCGGTATCGAGAACCACGATACGGAAAACCTTCCCGAGAGACGCCGCCGCCGCCGATCCCATCTCGGGGGATCCAGAGATCGCCTCCGGCACCCTGCCGGAGAGGGGAATCATCTCCCGAGGACTCTACGCCGGCATGGTCGCCTCGGGTGTGATGTGTGAGTAGTCTACCACTGGACTATGGGTCCATAGCAGTTGCTAGTTGGTTGTCTTCTCCCCATTGTGCTATCATTGTCGGTTATTGTGAGCTGCCTAACATGATCAAGATCGTCTATCTCGTAATTCTATATGTTGCGTTTGTTGGGATCCGATGAATAGAGAATACTTGTTATGTTGATTATCAAAGTTATGCTTATGTGTTGTTTATGATCTTGCATGCTCTCCGTTACTAGTAGATGCTCTGGCCAAGTAGATGCTTGTAACTCCAAGAGGGAGTACTTATGCTCGATAGTGGGTTCATGCCCGCATTGACACCGGGACAAAGTGACAAAGTTCTAAGGTTGTGTTGTGCTGTTGCCACTAGGGATAAAACATTGATGCTATGTCTAAGGATGTAGTTGTTGATTACATTACGCACCATACTTAATGCAATTGTCTGTTGCTTTGCAACTTAATACTGGAAGGGGTTCGGATGATAACCTGAAGGTGGACTTTTTAGGCATAGATGCAGTTGGATGGCGGTCTATGTACTTTGTCGTAATGCCCAATTAAATCTCACTATACTCATCATGATATGTATGTGCATTGTCATGCTCTCTTTATTTGTCAATTGCCCAACTGTAATTTGTTCACCCAACATGCTGTTCGTCTTATGGGAGAGACACCTCTAGTGAACTGTGGACCCCGGTCCAATTCTCTTTACTGAAATACAATCCACTGCAATACTTGTTCTACTGTTTTCTGCAAACAATCATCTTCCACACAATACGGTTAACTCTTTGTTACAGCAAGCCGGTGAGATTGACAACCTCACTGTTTCGTTGGGGCAAAGTACTTTGGTTGTGTTGTGCAGGTTCCACGTTGGCGCCGGAATCCCTGGTGTTGCGCCGCACTACATCTCGCCGCCATCAACCTTCAACGTGCTTCTTGGCTCCTCCTGGTTCGATAAACCTTGGTTTCTTTCTGAGGGAAAACTTGCTGCTGTGCGCATCATACCTTCCTCTTGGGGTTGCCCAACGAACGTGTGAAATACACGCCATCATCAATCACTAGAAAAAATAACATTGACAAGTTATTCTACGATAATACAAAGACCAGACATGCACGTAACAATACCTATACAAGCTGTACGACAAGAGCATTTATGAAAAAAATAGCTATAAGCTAATGATGTGGTATGAGAGCAAGCAGATTGCAAATACACATAGCATGATTATAAAAGAAGTGTGAAAATAGCAGGCAGGAGAAAACAGCTAGCAGCTAGCGGTGAGCTAATGACGTGGTATAAGAGAAACTAGATTGGAAATTCCCATAGCATGACTATAAAGCAGTGCGACAATAGTAGACAGTAAAAAACAGCTGGCAGCAAAAGTTCATTATTTTTTGGTGTTGTACCAGAGGTTCTAGAAGGTTCCGGAGGGTACCATAGTGGGGCCCACCTATACCGGATGACCAACATGGACCGGAGGGGATCTCATAGGCCCACATGGGCCAAGCACATCAGCCCCCCAAGGCCCATGCGGCTGGATCAAGTGGATAAGTTCAAATCACCTGAAAATAGGGAGTTATCTTGGGGGAAAATTCCCCTCTTTTTGGCCGACCCTAGGGCTTGGAGGAGGAGCCAAGGCAGCCCCCCACGCCTATATAAGTGAGAAGGGAGGGATGGGGCGCATGACTCCTTTCTCCACTACCCTAGCCGTCTCTCTCCCTCCTTCCTGCGATGGCTTGGTGAAACCCTCCAAGAATTCTCCTCTACCACCACCACCACGTCGTCGTGCTGCTGGGATTCCGAGGGGGTCTACTACATCCGCTTCTCGCTGAAAGGGGAGAGGAACATCTACATCGACTTCATACGTGTGACTGAGTACGGAAGTGCTGCCCAATCGCAACACTGTACCGGAAGGAACCTCTTCATCAACCACGAGATCTTCGAGGGTTAGTTCCTCTTCTATCTCGTTGCCTGATCTCATAGATTATATCTTGCACATTTTCCATTGATTGGATCATGTTTATTCGTTCTTGCGGTCGATTTTTTTTGTTTTCTATGCTACGAACCCTACAGTAATCACTAAACAAAATGAGGGATGTTTGTTTGAGTGGGAGTTCCTTTTATTTTTTGAATCTAGAATTAAAATATGAACTCAAAAACATTACGAACATAGTGATGGCTCCCAAGTGTAGAAGATCACTGATACGTCCATTTTGCATCACTATTTTGTATCATAATTTACTGTTATTCATTGATATATTTCATATTTAGAGATGATACTTATGTTATTTCACCTATTTTGCATGTTTCATGATTATTGGAGAATCACTCACCGGAGTCAGGATTCTGCTGGCAAAAGCACCGTCAGGATACAGTATTTCTGAAGATCAACAATTGACGGAAAATATACCGAAGATCTTATTTTCGCAAAAGACGGAGCCAGCCAAAAGGGGAGGCCGAGGAGGGCCACCATGGCCCCCCCATAGGCCGACACGGGCTCCACCCTGGTCGCGCCGCCTTGTGGGGAGGGGGCCCACAGCCCCCCTCGGCCGTCTCTCCTTCGCGTACTTCATCTACCCGAAAACCTAAGGTGCTGGGAATAATCGCGAAAATACACAGCCGCCTCTACGGGGCGGAAAACACCAGAGAGAAAAGAGCTCTCCGGCAGGCTGAAATCCGCCGGGGAAATTCCCTCCCGGAGGGGGAAATCGTCTCCATTGTCACCATCATCGAGCTGGACTTCATTAGGATCATCATCACCATCATCTCCATCACCGTCACCGTCATCTCCACCGCTGCACCTCGTCTCCGCTGTAACATCTAGGGTTGAATCTTGATTATTTCATAGGGGAAACTCTCCCGGTGACGAGGGATATTTCGCCAATGCCTACATATTGTAGACTAGGGTTTCGGGAGAGAGCGACGATGGAGATTCCAGGAGCGAGATTAGGCACACGACGTACCCAGCTTCGAGTCCCCTCGGTGGAGGATCCCTACGTGCTGCTAGCAATCCAGTATAATATCATATGTATGTTTACAGGGTGCCGCCGTAGGCGGAGCTATGTTATCTATTTGGTGTCTATCTCTTCTCCTCCTTATTTCGGGTGCCCTGGCTAGCTTTATATATGCAACCAGCCTAGGGTTTTACAAGAGTCCTAGTCGACTACTTCTTCGGGTTGCCTTGTTGGGCCTTCTCTCCATATTGGCCGAGCCGATCCAGGTATACCAATAATGGGTACCCAAAGGGTATACCCAATTCAGTAGCCCCCGAGTGTCTAGGGAAGTCGAAGACTTGCATAGAGACTCCAAGCATAACCATCTCCGAAGTCGAAGAAATACAAGGCGAGGTCCATGTTGAAGACCATGTGTAGTGTAGATGATGTCGACGATTCTTGAAATTATTTTTCTATCGGGTGCGCGGCAGCGCTCCCGATGGGATTAGCCCCCGAGTCTATGGGCAAGTGCTTGCACTTGGGCATAGACTCAAGTTGTACTACTCGATGAAGAACTTAACTATATTTCTGGAGGACTTGATGAAATCCATGTGCTCCCGATGGGAGTAGGCTCCACTCGAGTCGTAGAATCGAGTTGAGTCTACAAACCTTGATTGTCGTAGATGCTGTCGAAGTTATTTTCTATCGGGCGCGCGACCTACGCTCCCGATGGGAGTAGCCCCCGAGGCTACAGCCAAGTGTTTGAACTTGGGTGTAGGCTCAACTTGCTTTTAATCGATTCCATAATTTTTCCTCTTTCCTGTATCTTATCGGGAGGGTGAACAATGCTCTCAATAAGAGTAGCCCCCGAGCCTATGGGCAGGCGCTTGCACCTAGGCATAGGCTCAAGTTGTACTACTCGATAAAGAACTTGGCGCATCCCCTCTTTTTATCGAATCCAGGCCGTTGCTATTTTTATTTGACATCCATATCTATATTGTACAGGGATAATGGTAAATGGGGCTAGTTCATCTGACGGATCAGGTACCAGTTAACTGCTCTAGTGGCAATCCGCAAAAACCTACTTCAAGACCACGTCCCTGGACATGATCTCGGGATACTGGTGTTAACTCGACATGTGCCGCTTAAGGTCTTACCATTTGTTGAGTCTCAGTCATGTTTTATCGGGTACCTAACGCTTCCGTTAGTATTTTTCTTTGTATCTGTTGATACGGATAAAAGTAGCAAACCGACGTCAGAGACGGTACCACGCCGCTCAGAACGGATCTGGGGTCTTACCTTCGCACAGTTTTGCGGCATCCAGAGATTATTCGCGGCTTTGGCGCTCTGAGAATATTTTGTCAAGTGCCTTGTTCGGCTGATGTAATGACCCATTTTGCGGGTTCTTCTATATTTCCTCGGGCGTGATGAGACAGCCAAATATATTGGGTTCTTCTATATTGTCGGGTACATCACTGATGCTCTTGCTCGGAACAATCTGACGAGTCAATGGACCCGAAGATTTTTCTATCCTCTTCTCTTTTTTTCCTTCTTTTTTTTGGTTCCTCCTTGATGATAATTTCGTCGAGTTCCTCCTTCAGGAAAATTTCTTCGGGTCCTCCTTGAGGACAATTCTTTGGGTCCTCCCTGAGGACAATTCTTCGGGACCTCCTTGAGGACAATTCTTCGGGACCTCCTTGAGGACAATTCTTCGGGTCCTCCCTGAGGACAATTCCTCGGGACCTCCTTGAAGACAATTCTTCGGGACCTCCTTGAGAACAATTCTTCGGGACCTCCTTGAGGACAATTCTTCGGGACCTCTTTGAGGACAATTCCTCGGGACCTCCTTGAAGACAATTCTTTGGGACCTCCTTGAGAACAATTCTTCGGGACCTCCTTGAGGACAATTCTTTGGGACCTCCTTGAGGACAATTCTTCGGGACCTCCTTGAATAAAATTTCGTCGGGTTCTCTCAAGATTTCGTCGGGTTCCTCCCTGAAGAAGATTTCGTCGGGTGCTCTTTTGATTTCGTTGGGTTCCTCCCTGAAGCAGATTTCGTCGGGTGCTCTTTTGTTTTCGTCGGGTTCCTCCCTGAAGCAGATTTCGTCGGGTGCTCTTTTGATTTCGTCGGGTTCCTCCCTGAAGAAGATTTCGTCGGGTGCTCTTTTGATTTCGTCGGGTTCCTCCCTGAAGAAGATTTCGTCGGGTTCTCTCTTATATATTTTGAATTTTGCTTTCTCCTGCACAAATAAACAAACTTTTTCTATCTTTTCCTTGACTCTCTTTTTCGCATGCGGTGTCAGATGCTCAGATTCGATGATATGTAAAGTGAATATACGCCACGCAGCCCCCGAGCATCGGGTGCGGCAAAAGTAGATGATAATCAACTTTGTGTAAGATAAAGGAACACTTATCTTTATTGGGTACGATGGAGTCGACGCGCGATGAAGTCTTCGACTGCATAGAGGAAGTCGAACCGAAGTAGAAACCACCAAATAGCGATAATAGATGCCGCCAAATTGTTGATGAAGAAATAGACGAGCCCCCGAGCGCTGTTGGGGTGACGTTATGATTGTTACTTAGATGCTGTGTCGCAGTTGCAACCCGAGGCGAAGTCATGGTCGAGCCCCCGAGTGTTAGCCATGATGTCGAAAAAAATTGACATAGTCGCGGCGTCATATAAGGTGAAGCCATTTAGGATGAAGCCATTGTCAATAATATAATATGAGTCCATGAAGATGAATCCAAGATGAAGTATTTGAGATGAATCCATATTGAAGATGACGCCATTAAATATAAAGCATATATTGAAGAGGAATCCGCCGATATCATAGAGGATGAATCCATTGAACCGAAGAATCCAGTAATAACCATAGAAGATGAATCCATTGATATTATAGAGGATGAATCCATTGACCCGAAGAAAATAGTTCCAGTAATAACCATAGAAGATGAGTCCATTGACCCGGAAACACATCGGGTAATATTGTATAAGTGAACCAATTATTAACCAAAGAAAAACAATCCAGTAATCCGAAAAATTAAATCCACTGAGCCGAAGAAGATAAAGCCACTAAGTCGAAGAAAATAATTCCACTGAACCGAAGAAAATAATTCCACTGAGCCGGAGAAGATATATCCAGAGTCAAAGAAAAGAAATTCACCAAGTAACCGAGTATATTTGTGGTGACGAAGTAATGGCGCAGCCCCCGGATATTTGGGGTGAATTTGCTCTAATGATGTAATGGTGCAGCCCTCAAGTATCTGGGTGTAACGGAAGTAAATAATAATTGAATCTTGAAAGAGGGAAGAGCATTTCTGCTCCCGGGCACAGCTGCACACGCTATCCTCATCATCCATGTGAGCATGGAGATATGTGTGGGGCACGTTTTCTACACCGCTGCAGTCTGCCGTATGTAATGTACCCCGTATCAGACACAAAGACATTAAATGGGAGCCGTGGCATGCATCTAGTATTGTCAGGTTTTAACATGTGTCTAGCTCCAGCTCACTACAAGCTAAACCTGATGCAATGTCATGGTGAAGCAAGCGTGCGACACGTACTCGTCCATGTCTAGATGCAACGACTTTGAGGGACAACCATTATTACACAGGACCCACATGTGGACCATGCCAGCCAAATAGAAAGTTGTAAATACAGACAGCGAATACAGGAGCATCTATGCCCGCGTTCAGATAAGCATTTTCGCTTGAAAGAGGGACACTTAGTTTTTTTATCGGCTGTGGCGGAGCCGGCGTGAAAGGAGGTCGTACGGCGGACACAGTCTATGTATTCGCGCGGCGCCTGGCCGGAAGTAGTCGATGTGGCGGATCCGCGATGGGTGAGCCCCCGAACGTGACGAAGTGCACGCTGATCGATGATCCTTGCTTTTACCGAAACATGATGTTGCTCTTTTCTTTCAATGCATGACCTCCTAGTGCGTTTGTAGATTGATGTTGCTGCTCGTAGGCGAGTCGTGTATGATCTCTGGTTTTGATCCTCGAGAAAACAGCTTCAATGTAAATCCGTGGGATCTTTTCGTCTGGACCGCGTACACACATCCTGCTGCCAACTTTCTTGCCTTCCAAGATGGTTAAATTACCTGCTCCCGTACTTGCATGAAAATCAACCATGATTTACATAGGACAAGATTAATAGGTTAGATAGAATAATAATAAAAAATAGGCCATAGTGGAAAGAGATTGAGTATGGTGATCTAATGCACGTAATTAGCACTCCGGCCGGGAAATTCATGCATTGTTGCTTCTTCCTTTGCGTGCGCGTCGTGGAGAGTTCTGCTAGCTGAATTCGATCCGATCTCAACTCAATATTTTTTCTTCTTTGGCGCTCTAGGCAACCACTCACGGGAAATATAGTGGTCGATGTGAAGCCCAATGCATAGCTGGTGAAGTAGTCCATGGTTGGCGATGAAGATGAAGTGCTCCAAAACGCTTTTTGCTTCCGGCCTTTGTCGCCGAACGATTCGTTCAATCTGTGCATACACGGACGGCAAAAACTGGAGAAATATCCTTTGCAGGATTAGATGTTAGAAATCAGATAGTACTAGATTAGATAGCACCTGGTAGTAGAAGTTTTGGAGGTAGATTGATCCACGTGGTGCACCAGCCCACAATGCATTACTATGTTGCTCCTTGGAGCTTCAGGTATCTGCGAACCGATCTTGCAGCTGATTTCTTTATTTCCCAATAGTAACTCTGCTTTGGTCCAAATCGAATCTTGCCACCCATGAGCCATGCAGTGAAACCGATCATCAATGTTTGCATGTGCAAAGATGACGCCGCCAGAAAGATTTTCAAGCTCCCCATCAATCCGAAGAAACCGATCGATCCGAAGAAACCGGTCTAGTCGTGACCGCAATGATGATGATGATCGCGTCAACGCGGGTGAAGAAGCCGATGAAAATCTTGCTGCAGATGTTGATGACGAACACGATGGATCCCGCCCGGATGACAAAATCCGGTCGTCGCAAAATCCCCACGGTCGGTGCCAATTGACGAGGGATACTTCGCCAATGCCTACATATTGTAGACTAGGGTTTCGGGAGAGAGCGGCGATGGAGATTTCGGGAGCGAGATTAGACACACGACGTACCCAGCTTCGGGTCCCCTCGGTGGAGGATCCCTACGTGCTGCTAGCAATCCAGTATAATATCATATGTATGTTTACAGGGTGCCGCCGTAGGCGGAGCTATGTTGTCTATTTGGTGTCTATCTCTTCTCCTCCTTATTTCGGGTGCCCTGACTAGCTTTATATATGCAACCAGCCTAGGTTTTACAAGAGTCCTAGTCGACTACTTCTTCGGGTTGCCTTGTTGGGCCTTCTCTCCATATTGGGCCGAGCCGATCCAGGTATACCAATAATGGGTACCCAAAGGGTATACCCATGTCACCCGGTATTGATTACTCCTTGTTATTGATGCTATTGAGTGAAACCATTGAACCAAGGTTTATGTTCAGATTGTTATTCATCATTATATCACCTCTGATCATGTTCCATATGATGTCTCGTGAGTAGTTCGTTTAGTTCTTGAGGACATGGGTGAAGTCTAAATGTTAGTAGTGAACTATGTTGAGTAATATTTAATGGTTTGATATTTAAGTTGTGGTGTTATTCTTCTAGTGGTGTCATGTGAACGTCGACTACATGATACTTCACCTTTATGGGCCTAGGGTAATGCATCTTGTATTCGTTTGCTAATTGTGGGGTTGCCGGAGTGACAGCAACCTGAACCCTGATACGCGTACAACACGCGTCCGTTGGGAACCCCAAGTGGAAGGTGTGATGCGTACAGCAGCAAGTTTCCCTCAGTAAGAAACCAAGGTTTATCGAACCAGTAGGAGCCAAGAAGCACGTTGAAGGTTGATGGCGGCGAGATGTAGTGCGGCGCAACACCAGGGATTCCGGCGCCAACGTGGAACCTGCACAACACAACCAAAGTACTTTGCCCCAACGAAATAGTGAGGTTGTCAATCTCACCGGCTTGCTGTAACAAAGGATTAGATGTATAGTGTGGATGATGATTGTTTGCAGAGAACAGTAGAACAAGTATTGCAGTAGATTGTATTCGATTAAAAGAATGGACCGGGGTCCACAGTTCACTAGAGGTGTCTCTCCCATAAGATAAATAGCATGTTGGGTGAACAAATTACAGTTAGGCAATTGACAAATAGAGAGGGCATAACAATGCACATACATGACATGATGAGTATTGTGAGATTTAATTGGGCATTACGACAAAGTACATAGACCGCTATCCAGCATGCATCTATGCCTAAAAAGTCCACTTTCAGGTTATCATCCGAACCCCTTCCAGTATTAAGTTGCAAACAACAGACAATTGCATTAAGTATGGTGCGTAATGTAATCAATAACTACATCCTCGGACATAGCATCAATGTTTTATCCCTAGTGGCAACATCACATCCACAACCTTAGAACTTTCTCATCCGTCCCAGATTTAATGGAGGCATGAACCCACTATCGAGCATAAATACTCCCTCTTGGAGTTAAGAGTAAAAACTTGGCCAGAGCCTCTACTAATAACGGAGAGCATGCAAGATCATAAACAACACATAGGTAATAGATTGATAATCAACATAACATAGTATTCTCTATCCATCGGATCCCAACAAACACAACATATAGCATTACAGATATATGATCTTGATCATGTTAGGCAGCTCACAAGATCCGACAATGAAGCACATAAGGAGAAGACGACCATCTAGCTACTGCTATGGACCCATAGTCCAGGGATGAACTACTCACACATCAATCCGGAGGCGACCATGGCGGTGTAGAGTCCTCCGGGAGATGATTCCCCTCTCCGGCAGGGTGCCGGAGGCGATCTCCTGAATCCCCCGAGATGGGATTGGCGGCGGCGGCGTCTTTGGAAGGTTTTCCGTATCGTGGCTCTTGGTACTGGGGGTTTCGCGATGAAGACTATATGTAGGCGGAAGGGCAAGTCAGGGGGCCACACGAGGGCCCCACACAGTAGTTCGGCGCGGCCAAGGCCCAGGCCGCGCCGCCCTAGTGTTTGGCTGCCTCGTGGCCCCACTTCGTAAGTCCTCCGGTCTTCTGGAAGCTTCATGGAAAAATAGGCCCCTGGGCATTGATTTCGTACAATTCCAAGAATATTTCCTTACTAGGATTTCTGAAACCAAAAACAGCAGAAAACAGCAACTGGCTCTTCGGCATCTCGTTAATAGGTTAGTGCCGGAAAATGCATAAATATGACATAAAGTATGCATAAAACATGTAGATATCATCAATAATGTGGCATGGAACATAAGAAATTATCGATACGTCGGAGACGTATCAAACCCCCGTTGGTATATCGATGCAGGAGGGATAGCAGGATCTCAGAGTTTAAGGCTGTGGTTAGATTTATCTTAATTACTTTCTTGTAGTTGCGGATGCTTGCAAGGGGTATAATCACAAGTATGTATTAGTCCTAGGAAGGGCGGTGCATTAGCATAGGTTCACCCACACAACACTTATCAAAACAATGAAGATTAATCAACTATATGAAGCGAAAGCATTAGACTAAATTCCCGTGTGTCCTCAAGAACGTTTGGTCATCATAAGTAAACAAACCGGCTTGTCCTTTGTGCTAAAAAGGATTGGGCCACTCGCTGCAATTATTACTCTCGCATTTTACTTACTTGTACTTTATTTATCTGCTATATCAAAACCCCCTGAATACTTGTCTGTGAGCATTTACAGTGAATCCTTCATCGAAACTGCTTGTCAACACCTTCTGCTCCTCGTTGGGTTCGACACTCTTATTTATCGAAAGTACTACGATACACCCCCTATACTTGTGGGTCATCAAGACTATTTTCTGGCGCCGTTGCCGGGGAGTGAAGCGATATTGGTAAGTGGAATTTGTAAAGGAAACTTTTACTGTACGTGCTGATTTTATTTCTGCCTGCTGCTATAATTTATTATGGAGAGATCTTCTCTTGAATTCCTATTTGGAAAATCTACTACTACTGCAAAGGTAGTGGATGAGGCTCCAGGTGAGAAAGAGGTTCCATACAAAATACATATGAAAATTATTGAACGTGTTGTGGATAACCGCTATGAAGGGGATGGAACTGTCCATCCTGGAGATCATTTACTATTTTTACATAAATTATGCGGGTTATTCAAGTGTGCAGGTATTGCTATGGATGAAGTTAGGAAGAAACTATTCTCTATATCGCTGTCTGGTAAAGCGGCGGATTGGTACAAATTGCTGAAGAATGGGGATTCTCTTGATTGGAAGGATATTGTGCCTCTATTTTATTCTAAATTCTATCCTCCAAGTGAAATTCACAAAGACCGAAACCGCATATATAATTTTTGGCCTCATGTTGGAGAGAGTATTGCCCAAGCATGGGGGAGATTGAAGTCTTTAATGCTCAAATGCCCCATTCATGAGCTTCCTGGTAATATCATTATTGATAATTTCTATGCAAGACTTTCTTTTCAAGATAAAACCTTGCTGGATACTACTTGTTCTCGATCATTTACCCGCAACAAAGAAGAGTTTAAACGGGACCTTCTTGATCGGATTCACGAGAATACTGAAGGATGGGAGAACGACAAAGATAGAGAGTCAGGTATAAATTATGATTATGAATGCATTGAAACTTTTATGGATACTGATAAATTTCGTAATATGAGTGCTACTTATGGTCTTGATTCTCAAGTTGTTGCAAATTTTTATAAAGCTTTTGCCTCTCATTTTGAATTGCCTAGGAAGAATTTTAATAAGTATCATGAACATTACAAAGATAAAACTGATTCACCTATAGGTAAATGTGTTGAAATTAAAACTGTTGATCATATTCTTCCTGAAGCTTATATTGAAAAAACTCCTTTTCCTGCTAAAATGAAGGAGTATTCTGTTATAACTAGTGTGGTTAATAAAAGTGCAAAGAAACCTATAGAACCTGAAGAGCAAATAAAGGTTGAACCTGCTATTGCAATAGTTAAAGATCTTGTGACTGAAAATGTAGAAGATGGTCATATCATTTTCTGTGAAGATGCTTCTAATATTGTTTCACATCCTAATAAGTCTAGGAAAGCCAGTGTTCCTATGCTCTCTGTTAGAATTGATGATCATTGTTGTTATGGTTTATGCGATATTGGTGCAAGTATTAGTGCCATTCCTTATGAGCTTTACACAGAAATCATGCATGAAATTGGTTCTTGTGAACTTGAAGATATTGATGTGGTTATTCGGCTAGCTAATAGAGAAACTATCTCTCCTATTGGTATTGTTCGAGATGTGGAAGTTCTATGTGGTAAGATTAAATATCCTGCTGACTTTTTGGTACTTGGTTCTGCTGCTAGTAAGTCTTGTCCTATCATTTTTGGTAGACCTTTTCTAAATACTTGTGGAGCTGTTATAGATTGCAAGAAGGAGAAAATTGTAACTAAATTTGCTGGTGAATCTTATGAGTTTAATTTCTCTAAATTTGCCAAAACTCCTTATAAAGCTGATTTGCCTAATAATGATTTTAGAGTTGAACATTGTGCATCTATTGCTCTTGCTCCTAATAATCCTTTGCAGCAACATTTGGAGGATAGTGAGAGTGAAGTCTTTAGGGAAGAAAGGAATGAGCTTGATGAAATTTTCCTTCGTCAACCTATTCTTAAACATGACTTACCGGTTGAAGATCTAGGTACAACACCACCACTAAAGGAAGATCCTGTTTTTGATTTAAAACAGTTGCCTGATAATCTTAAGTATGCTCATATTGATGATAAGAAGATATATCCTGTTATTATTAGTTCTAAGCTTTCAGATTTTGAGGAAGAAAGGTTATTGGAAATATTGAAGAAACACCGAGGAGCTGTTGGCTACACTCTGGATGACTTGAAGGGGATTTCTCCTTCTATTTTCCAACATGCCATCAACATGTAAGATGATGCAAAGCCCATTGTTGAACATCAGCGTCGTCTAATTCCTAAGATGAAGGATGTGGTAAGGAATGAGGTATTAAAACTTCTTGAAGCTGGTATTATATATCCTATTGCTGATAGTAGATGGGTTAGTCCTATGCATTGTGTTCCTAAGAAAGGAGGAATAACTATTGTACCTAATGATAATGATGAGCTCATCCCTCAAAGAGTGGTTGTAGGGTATAGAATGTGCATTGATTATCGAAAAGTTAATAAAGTAACTAAGAAAGATCATTACCCTTTACCTTTTATTGATCAAATGTTAGAAAGGTTATCTAAAAATAATCATTTTTGCTTTCTTGAAAGTTTATTTTATCTTGTGATGAATGTCAAAGAGTTGGTAATATCTCCAGACGCAATGAAATGCCCATGAATTATACTCTTGTTATTGAGCCATTTGATTGTTGGGGATTTGACTTCATGGGTCCTTTCCCTTCTTCAGAAGGTAACACTCATATACTTGTCGCTGTTGATTATGTTACTAAATGGGTGGAAGCCATACCCACAAAAAGTGCTGATGGTGAGACCTCTTTAAGAATGCTTTTAGATATTATTTTTCCTAGATTTGGAGTACCTAGATATCTTATGACTGATGGAGGTTCTCATTTTATTCATGGTGGTTTTAGAAAAACTCTTGCTAAATATGGTATTAATCATAGGATTGCTTCCGCTTACCATCCTCAAACTAGTGGGCAAGTAGAATTATCAAATAGAGAAATTAAATCTATTTTGCAAAAGACTGTTAATAAATCTAGAAAAATTGGGCTAGTAAGTTGAAGGAAGCACTATGTGCTTATAGAACTGCTTATAAAAATCCTATGGGTATGTCTCCTTATAAAATGGTTTATGGAAAAGCTTGTCATTTACCTTTAGAACTAGAGCACAAAGCTTATTGGGTTGTAAGAGAACTTAATAAAGATCCTAAACTTGCCGGTAAGAAAAGGTTGCTACAATTGAGTTCTCTAGATGAATGGAGAAGTGAAGTTTATGAAAATGCTAAACTTTTTAAGGATAAAGTTAAGAAATGGCACGATAGAAGAATTATCAAAAGAGAATTTAATGTTGGAGATAAAGTCCTATTGTATCGGTCCCGTCTTAGATTTTTTGCAGGGAAATTACTCTCAAAATGGGAAGGACCATATGTCATTGTGGAGGTGTATCGTTCGGGGGCAATTAAAATTGGTTCTCTGAACGGTGATGCCACACAAGTGGTGAATGGACAAAGACTCAAGCATTATATTTCTGGAGATTCTTATAATGAAGATGTCGATGTTATTCGAGTGGTGACTCCGGAAGCTTTCATCAAGGGTCAAATTGACAGTTCTGCAGAGTTCGACTTTGAATAGGTAACAGTTCTGGTAATAAAAGTCCGCGTTTAACTTTTCGAACAATGTTTTTGCTATTTTTGGAAAATATGAAAAATTACGAGATCGAAACGGAGAGGAGGAGACGCACGAGGGCGTGCCCCCATAGGCCGGCGCGGGGCCCACCCTGGCCGCGCCACCCTATGAGGATGGCCCCTCGGAGTCCCTCTCCCTCTCCGGTTCGACCTGGTACTTTCCTGCTGTCGTGAAATTTTTTGCTATATAATCCCCCGGACCCCTAGAGGTCCTTATATCATTTTCTCGTCGTGTTTTGTTTCGAGCTGTTTTCTGCCAGGATCTGTTTTTGGATCTAGAGCAACCATGTCTTCGTCGGGAACTCCGAAGGACAACTTCTTTGAGGACGTCGTCAACCCGTACATGAACGAGCTGAAGATGCACCCAGAGGAATTGCTGCTCGTAGATGGAGAGTTGCAGATTGAAGATGTCCGGGGTCCTAAAGGAGAAGGAAGTTTGGAGGACAGGATGGAGAAACTAGAACAAGAGGTCTTCAACTACAAGAAGATGGCTGAGCGTGAAGTGGACATCTTCCACAAAATTGTGTCTGAACTTATTGATGGGCACAAGAAGGAGACTGCAAAGCTGTGGGATGATATCCTCTCGCTTCACGACACTACCAACAAACCCCAAGCTCAACTTTATGATATTCAGAATCAAAACTGTGAGTATGAAAACAGGTTTAAACACATAAGCTATGCTGCTAGTTTCAGGATTCCTGAGACCAAGATGTCGTTTGTTGATGGAGAGCCTCTTCCTTGGAAGTCTGATGATGGGAAGAATTCACCATCACCACCGAAGGAGTAATTCATCATTGGTATTGGCACTCCCTTGGTTTGTTCCAAGCTTGGGGGGAGTGCCACGGTATCACATCATCACTATCTTTTACCTTTTTACTATCAAGTAGTGTCATATCATGAGTAGGGAAGTTATCATATGAGATGGTTGCAGTATGGAAGTATCTCTCTTTTAGTTGGTTATCTATGTATCCCTTGGTGTGAGTTATCGTTATGGAATATTAATGAGAAGTTTTATCATTTACATATTGCACACCTTATTTTAGTTTGCAGTTTCTGTTATATGATTGATCTTGTTGTTAGTATTGGTATCACTTTGGGAGCATTGAGTAAATCTATTTGGTTTTGGCAAACTTAGCATTGGTCAATAGCAACAACACTTTGAGGTTTAAGTAGAAAAGAGGAAATACATGTAGATATGTTATTTCATTATCTTTCTTTCTTGTTAGTTACTAGCTTAGTATTCTGAAGTTAAAATTGTCTGTACTTACAAGGAAGATACATGATTGTTTCTATCACATGTATATTTGTTGTTTCCCTCAACTCTTATGCTTGCTAATCAACCTTGCTAGCCAAAGACCTGTACTGAGAGGTAATGCTTCTCGTGCATCCAAACCCTTAAACCAAATCTATGCCATCAGTGTCCACCATAACTACCTACTATGTGGTATTTCCCTGCCATTCCAAGTAAATACTTCATGTGCTACCTTTAAATAATTCAAAAGTTATTACCTCTTATTTGTGTCAATGTTTTATAGCTCATGAGGAAGTATGTGGTGTTTATCTCTCAATCTTGTTGGGCAGACTTTCATCAATGGACTACTGGCACATCCGCTTATCCAATAATTTTGCAAAAAGAGCTGGCAACGGGGTTCCCAGCCCTAATTAATTAACTTTCATTAATAACTCTCTTCACATGTTTTGCCCTGATTCATCAATAAGCAACTTAATTTTGCAATAGACACTCCTCCATGGTATGTGAAATGTTGGAAGGCACCCGAGGAGTCGGTTAGCCATGGCTTGTGAAAGCAAAGGTTGGGAGGAGTGTCATCCCTAAATAAACTAAAGTACATGTGTAAACAAAAGAGAAAAGGGATGATCTACCTTGCTGGTAGAGATAACGTCCTTCATGGGAGCCGCTCTTTGAAAGTCTGTTTGGCAAGGGGGTTAGAGTACCCACTACCATTCGTTGACAACAACAAGCACCTCTCAAAACTTTACTTTTATGCCCTCTATATGATTTCAAAACTTAAAAGCTCTAGCACATGATTTAATCCCTGCTTAATTCCCTCTGCGAAGGGGGTATCTTTTACTTTATGTTGAGTCGGTAAACCTATTTCCCTCTATGTTAAGCAAGAAATTGAGTTGTTGTGATTCAACCATTTATATTGTGATATGTTTAATCATGCCTTATTCTTCCTTGTTTAGTGCAAGTTTTATCCGAATGAATATGACTTTGAAGGTTATCAATGATTATGAGGAGATTATTATGATTGAGCATGTAAGTTTTGCCATATAAGCTCTAATATAAAGGCTTTACCCGAAAGATAAGTACAATATGTTAATTGTTCTTTGACCAAGAACGAAGTTTGCCATCACCAATTATGATTTCCTATGCACCTTTATTTGTGATATAATTCTACTTGTTTCAAGTTGAATTATATGAGGAAGTTATTCACTAGAATGTCGTGTGTGAATTAAATGTGATGCTTCTTGTCCGTATTTTATTTATCGACTCTTCACTCCATAAACATGTGGTCTTGTTTACTGAGTTCAGTTTCGCTTGGGGACAAGCGAGGTCTAAGCTTGGGGGGAGTTGATACGTCCATTTTGCATCACTATTTTATATCATAATTTACTGTTATTCATTGATATATTTCATATTTAGAGATGATACTTATGTTATTTCACCTATTTTGCATGTTTCGTGATTATTGGAGAATCACTCACCGGAGTGAGGATTCTGCTGGAAAAAGCACCGTCAGGATACAGTATTTCTGAAGATCAACAATTGAAGGAAAATATACCGAAGATCTTATTTTCGTAGAAGACGGAGCCAGCCAAAAGGGGAGGCCGAGGAGGGCCGCCATGGGCCCCCCATAGGCCGGCGCGGGCTCCACCCTGGCCGCGCCGCCTTGTGGGGAGGGGGCCCACAGCCCCCCTCAGCCGTCTCTCCTTCGCGTACTTCATCTACCCGAAAACCTAAGGTGCTGGGAATAATCGCGAAGAGACACAGCCGCCTCTACGGGGCGGAAAACACCAGAGAGAAAAGAGCTCTCCGGCAGGCTGAAATCCGCCGGGGAAATTCCCACCCGGAGGGGGAAATCGTCGCCATCGTCACCATCATCGAGCTGGACTTCATTGGGATCATCATCACCATCATCTCCATCACCGTCACCGTCATCTCCACCGCTGCACCTCGTCTCCGCTGTAACATCTAGGGTTGAATCTTAATTATTGCATAGGGGAAACTCTCCCGGTATTGATTACTCCTTGTTATTGATGCTATTGAGTGAAACCATTGAACCAAGGTTTATGTTCAGATTGTTATTCATCATCATATCACCTCTGATCATGTTCCATATGATGTCTCGTGAGTAGTTCGTTTAGTTCTTGAGGACATGGGTGAAGTCTAAATGTTAGTAGTGAACTATGTGGAGTAATATTTAATGGTTTGATATTTAAGTTGTGGTGTTATTCTTCTAGTGGTGTCATGTGAACGTCGACTACATGATACTTCACCTTTATGGACCTAGGGGAATGCATCTTGTATTCGTTTGCTAATTGTGGGTTGCCGGAGTGACAGCAACCTGAACCCCCGTTGGTATATCGATGCAGGAGGGATAGCAGGATCTCAGAGTTTAAGGCTGTGGTTAGATTTATCTTAATTACTTTCTTGTAGTTGCGGATGCTTGCAAGGGTATAATCACAAGTATGTATTAGTCCTAGGAAGGGCGGTGCATTAGCATAGGTTCACCCACACAACACTTATCAAAACAATGAAGATTAATCAACTATATGAAGCGAAAGCATTAGACTAAATTCCCGTGTGTCCTCAAGAACGTTTGGTCATCATAAGTAAACAAACCGGCTTGTCCTTTGTGCTAAAAAGGATTGGTCCACTCGCTGCAATTATTACTCTCGCATTTTACTTACTTGTACTTTATTTATCTGATATATCAAAATCCCCTGAATACTTGTCTGTGAGCATTTAGAGTGAATCCTTCATCGAAACTGCTTGTCAACACCTTCTGCTCCTCGTTGGGTTCGACACTCTTATTTATCGAAAGTACTACGATACACCCCCTATACTTGTGGATCATCAATCACTTGTAATACTTTTCAATAAGAAAGGTTGTCAAACCCACGAGGAGTTGAAGGTATTGGTTAGTAAGTTTGACAAGTAAAAAGTAAAAGGGTGCAGTGGTTTTTGTGTTTTGGGTGCGTAGTTCACAATAAAAATAAAATGCAGAACGTAAATAGCAAAAAAACAAATGCTCTTAATGAGAGAAAGCCCAATCCTCTATGCAGCAAGATGACAAACTCAAATGTGTGTGCGCGCGCGCGTGTGTGCGTGTGCGTGTGTGTGTGTGTGTTGTGTGCGTGTGTGTGTGTGTGTTTGAAGTTATATGTGACAAGTGTTTTCAAGGGCGGCATGGATTTACTTAGTATTTAGATTTCTATACAACATGGTGAATATCTTGTCAAGTTTCAGTCCCTTAGGGCGGAGCCTAAATTTGGTGCATCCACAGATATGAGCAAATATACCCCTTATGATGGGTTATAGAGCCATTTTTTAATGAGTAAGTATAGAAATTATTAAGACATAAATATCCCACCATAACAGTTAGTTCATTGGTCCCTGACATAAACCCCTCTAATGCAACTCCAAGTATTGAAAAACAGTTTCTGTCATTCCGTCCCCTCCAACCCTCATCATTACAGCAAAGTGCAGCCATATGAGCCCATATATGTCAAATAATATGCAGTCGATGTTGGCATAAAACCATCATAGAACCACATAAAAGATTTAAAAAAAAACTGGACCAAAGTCCCATTGCCTATTATATGGAAATCATAGCTAATTCATCCTACGCCTTCAGGAACATGACGATCTACTCACAAGTGATAAAAATAGTATGGATTAGAGGCATATAAATTACAACACAATCTGAAACTATAATCTCTCCACCAAATAAAGACAAGTTGCCAATCACAATAATGCAAATAACACTTAAACATTATGGGTTCATCAATCACAAATTATGAGGGGAACAAGGTGGATCTTGGAGATAGAGATGGTGTTGATGGAGAGGCCTCCCCTTACGCCAAGGAGGAGTGGTGATGGCGATGACGTTGATTTCCTTCTCATCGGAGGCCCCGGTACTGCAGAATCTGTCCTTACCCGAAGTAGGAGAGGACTTTCGCCTCCGCAGCCGTCTCTATATAAGGAGTTAAGAACTGAAACATGTAGCGGGACTATTCCTTTTTAGCTTCTTCTTTTGTTTAGTTGTGTGTATCCCCATCAGCATATTGTGATTTGTGATGTTGTAGAGGCTGAATTTCATTGGTATTTTCGTAACGTCAATATATTTTCTTTTTCAAAAAATTAGATAAACTTAATAATAATAATAATAATAATAATAATAATAATAATAATAATAATAATAATAATAATAATAATAATAATAACAACATATTTTGTTGTCTATGGCCCAAGGTCCTTGCATTTGAAGTTTTAGAGCGGGAGGTCAGCAATGTCCAATGATCAAGTGAGAGACAACAAGGTACTAATATGTCAATTTCGTTCCCGAAAAGGTAAACTACAATTACTGGGAGTTGGACAAGGACATCGGCCGAATCGTCGCCGTTGTTCTTTAATTTCCACGTTCTTATCGGCATCTCTATAATTAGATTACACATCACAAATTATTAGAAGTGTCTATCGATGACTATTCACCACCATTATTGGTGTTGGTGAGCAGAGCTTAACAACGAAACGACCAGCTGCTCTTAACGTAGCGAGCAGTGGCAGACTGGTAGTAGCGTCCGGCTGTGCGCACGAGCCACATAATAGTACATACCGAGCGAGAGCAGAAATCAGTTAATGGCGGCTAGCTCCGATCCCGAGGGCAGCGGCAGCGGGCACCGGCGCGGGACGCCGCTGGTTTTCGATGAGCTCCGGTGGGTAGTGCAGATCCGTGACTCCCTGACGGAGGACGCCGACGACGAAGACGACAACGGCATCCCGGTCTCCGTGTTCAACGTGCCGAAGCAGCTGCAGGTGCACAAGCCGGAGGCGTACGTGCCTCAGTTCATCGCCCTCGGCCCCTACCACCATTGGCGCCCGGAGCTGTACGAGATGGAGCGCTACAAGCTGGCCGCAGCCCGCCGCGCACAACGCCGCCTCTGCCCCGCCGGTCTTAAGCTACGTTGCAGGGATACGGCAGTGAGGTGCCGTATCGGTGCAAAATACTGCACCAGGACGGGGATACGCTCCGATACGCGCCGATACGCGTATCCCAAAGTATCCCATTTTTATCTAATTTAAAATAAACAAAGAAATTCTGAGAACGGCTGGGACACGCGGGGATACACCAGGATACGTACAGGCTTGTTGCTACTCGATCCACAGCCCATGAGAAGGCCTACCCAATGCATGATAAAACCTAACCGTATGGAATCCTCTCGCCATCGCCTCGCAGTTGCCACATCGCTAGAACTCTGGCGCATCTGGAACTCCATCTCGCCGCCGCCGGCAGCGCCTCGCCGATCTTCTAGTCGTCGTCATTCGTCCAGCTTGGAGAATCTGTACGCAAGTAAGATTCAATCCCTTGCTCCCAATTCTCTGTTTTTTCCTACATCCTATGGATTAGGATTTAGGAGAGAACGAAAGGCATCTATTTATCATTTTTTCTCATTGTTAGGGAATGGCGTCTAGGTCGAGCAGTCAATCCTCTGTTGCTCGTTCTAGGACGACTAGGTCTGGAAGTAACACCGCTGATGGATCCGAAGACAACGAGTATACTGATCCTTTCTACCCCCTATGGAGGGCATATTCTTTCATCTATAGCTTGAAGAGAAATATGATGACCACCAAACGAGCTGAGGATTTGGTGATTGTGCATAACAACTTGCGTCTGAAGCATCTGGAGCTTGACGAACCATCTGAAGCTTGACCTTTTCAACTTAGCACATCTATTTCATATTTTTGTTCCACATTATCCTTGTTTAATTTGTAATTCACTATTGAATTTTTGCATGCATTTATACATATACTTCCGTATCCCCGTAAGCCAATTTTCAGAAAATGCCGTTTTCCCGTATCCCCGTATCCGTATCCCCGTATTCGTATCCCCGTACTATGTAACATAGGTCTTAAGCTCGACGCCCTCGTCACCCAGTTCGCCCGCCTCGAGCGCAAGGTCCGCGCATACTACCACCGCTACCTTGACTTCAGCGGCGAGACGCTCTCCTGGATGATGGTCGTCGATGGGGCCTTCCTCCTCGAGTTCTTGCAGATCTACGCCGCCGCAGACGGAGGGCAGCGAGGAGGTGGAGGCAAGCCGGCGCTGGGGAGGGTATCGTCGAGGATGGTGCATCTCCTGGACTTCGCCGGGAGGAAGTCGGCGCACGGCCTCATCCTCCGGGACATGTTCATGCTCGAGAACCAGATACCGCTCTTCCTCCTCCGCAAGATCCTCGAGCCTCAGTGCGCATCGGCAGAGGAAGCTAGCGAGCTGCTCACGAGCATGGTTACCGGGCTCATGAAGGAGCTCTGCCCGTTCAAAATGATGGATGGTGACTTCCCGGCGGTCGACGTCGCCAAGCACGCGCACCTGCTCGAGCTGCTCTACTTTCTGCTCGTGCCCAAGCCGCCGGCCGAGGACACCACGTGGGAGGCCCACGACCACGACGAGAGCTACGACATCGAGGAGCAGCCGTCGGCCGGCGGTGAGGAGAAGGCGTCCGGCGGCGGATCCGATTATGTGGCGCAGCTGTTCGCCGCTATGTGGGGCATGGCGTCCAAGCTTGGGAGTGGCCCGCTGGACTACGTGATGAAGCCGATCGCGTTCGCGGTGAAGGCGCCGTGGAAGATGCTCACTGTTGTTCCCGGCATTTCGGGGATAAAGCACCCCGTCGAGTCATACTTCGTATCCGGCACCGACGGCCGCTACTCGATGTCGTCGTCCACTGCGGGACATTTGAGCCGGCCGCCGCTGATCGAGGAGATCATGGTCCCGTCGGTGTCCGAGCTCGTCAACGCTGGCATAGAGATCGCAGCTACCACAGGCGACCTCTCAACCATCTGCTTCGACTGCAAGACGGCGACACTCCACCTCCCGGCGGTGACCGTCGACAGCAACACGGAGGTGATGCTCCGAAACCTTGTCGCCTACGAGGCGTCGGCGGCATCCGGCCCGCTGGTGCTCACCAGGTACACAGAGCTGATGAACGGCATAATCGACGCCGATGAGGACGTAGCGCTGCTGCGCCAGCGCGGGGTGCTGCTAAATCGGATGAAGAGCGACGGCGAGGTGACAAAGTTGTGGAACGGCATGAGCCGGTCGGTGCGGCTGACGAAGGTACCTGCCATGGACAAGGCGGTGGAGGAGGTAAACCGGTACTACAACGGCCGGTGGCGCGTGAAGACGAAGCGGTTCATGAGGAAGTACGTGTTCAGCTCATGGCAGCTGCTCACATTCCTCGCCGCCATCATGATGCTGATGCTCACCACGCTCCAGGCCTTCTGCTCCGTCTACACCTGCTCTCGGTGGTTCGGCGCCGTCACCGTCACGGCGGCGACGGGAAGATGATTTATTTAATTAATTCTAGCGTGCTCTGCATGCATTTCTTGCCTTGCTGGATCAGGCTACGCGACATTGATTTGCATGAGTATGATTTGGCTGCGAGTGGATTGAGTACTATTTTGTGGATTCTGGTCATACTTGTGGTTATATGAGATTCTGCCATTGGTTTGGCAGCATGGGGTCAGTTCGACCGAAAACTAGCTTCCTTCATTCCGGTATGTAAGGCCACTTAATTTTTTCTTAAGTTAAACTCTTTTATTTTGCTCAGATGAAAGCCCTTACAAGATAAACGACATGTGCCACAACAGGAAAATGGTACGAAACTCATTTGGATAACATAAAATAGTTCAGATGTCTTTAGATCGAGAAATCTTGAGATATTTGAAATCTTGATACAAACTCAATCTACCATGTCGTGGAATTCTAGATAAAGTTTGATCAACACCTTTTAGGGGAAAACCTACATAAGAAAGAGGTGTTTAATAAATTTGAAGGATAAATATTTCGAGCATCCCATTGAAGATCGATGCTGAAGAATAATTGCCACTCTATCGACCTATTAATTTTCTGATCCATCGAATGGGGCTGGCGCAGCACAGACATAATAATACAGCTAGTAGTTGACGCGTGCAAGCTGGCAAATCCTTAAGTAGCTGGTTTTTCATTTTATGATCCGCAGATAGTAGATCATGGCTTCCAACGTGGGACACTGATTTATACATAGTAGAGTGGGGGCATGGAGCTGTAGACAGTACATCATATATATCTTGGAAGTGTATTATATTATGAACATCTAAAGCTGGTATATATACTGATAAACTGATTTAGCATGAAATTTGAAAATAATGATAATCTAGACTTTATAATCTTGCCTCATGAATCTTAAAAGTTAATGCATGGGCACTAGGTAGATGAGGGATGAGTTCGTGTTTTTGGTTTTAGGTTTTTTTAGTGTCTTCTTTGGGATAGTGAGGCGGCTACATCTTGATGGCAGAATAAGGTTATCCCCGTTCTATCCTTGCTCCGGTGGTCTACCTAGCACTAGCAAAGGGCGCGTGGAGTTTCGTGTCCGATGGATCTCCTGAGATCCGGTCCGTCTTCGTGTTCGTCAGTGTGGTTACATGTTTAGCTATTTCAATTTATGGTTCTCATTATTGGCGTTGGTTGCTGCTCTCCTGCGTTGGTCATTCGTGGTCTTAGCATGACAACTTCCCGTCTGTCTACTACAACAAGCTTTGCTCGGCTCCCGTGATGGAGGGACGAGGATGGCGGCGTGCCTTCGGCTCTCTCCGGTGCTCGTAGTCTTCGCTAGGTGGTCCAAAGACCTATTTGTATCTTTTTTTATTACCTTCGGCAGACATGATGACATGCCACACACGCTCCAGCGGCATGACCAAAACGGACCGACTTGAGTGGACTGACCCACCCGTCCACCAAATTTGGGTCGTAGATGCGTCGGGCCAGATAACGCACACGTCCTCCCGTGTCTTCCCCTCGGCCATCCTAGGTTGTCCCACCAATGGAACACGAACAATCTACTCCCTGGCCAAACCCTCGCCCGCCATCTCCGCCGCTACCCCATGCAGTGCCGCCATTCGGGCTTTGGGTCACTGTTGCCGTCACCACTTCCCACTGAATCCTGCTGCCTAGGAACCACGCTCTCTTGCCACCGTTTTGCACCATTTCCCACACAAGAGCTTGCTGGTTGTTACCATCCCCGACCATCGCCGCGAGTGTTTCCCCCATTTCCAACAACACAGCAGCCCTCACGTGTTTCTGGAGTTGACCGCCTTCTGGGCTTCACCCGCGGCATGCATTGAGGCCATGTATCGTCTGGCGCCGTGGCGGCATCGATGACAGGCCTGGCAAGGTCAATGTGTTGATCTTTGCTGAAGATGGGTTAGCGGAAGGTGGTGACAACGAATTCTCGAGCGTGTGAAGTGGTGTGCATTCAGGATTTGTTGGACCGGTTTGAGTTCCCAACTCGCTATAGGACGTTTTGGTGAGGCCTTCGGTTTTTCTGATGATGTGCGTTGCTGAGGTCCGGGCATGAGGTCTCGACACGATCACCCCCCCCCCCCCCCCCCCATGAAGCTTGTAGGTGTTGTGACATCTATAGTTAGTGAGGTGGCTTGAGTTTAAACTTTGTATTTTCCTTGTAAAGTTTCGTTGAATAGTTTTAGTAAAAAAAGTTGTGTGCGTCATTTTGATGTAGAGGCCGGAGGTAAACTCTTCATTTCAAAAAAAAAATGTTACCGTTCGTAGATAAAAACTAAGTGTACTTATTGATCTGATCGGCTTACCATAATATCCTCTTAGCGTAATAGTAGTGACAGTCTCTCGTCCTGCTTAGGGTCCCAATAGTCCCAGGATTTTAATTCTCCTGTGTATGGTCATCCCCTTCCAGCCGTAGCGTTTCACTCTCTCGCTCGTTCCTTCTTGTTTATCTCCATCACAAGATTTAGCTAGCTATATACAACGTATTTGGTTGGTGGGAATTAAGACTAGGGATGGGATTTAAGGAGTTGTGCATCCCACAATTTGTTGAGATTTAGTCGGGTTTTTTTTTTCGTTGGTGTGATTTTAGGTCTGGCTCTTCTGATCTACGTGTATCATCTTTGCGGAAGGTTGCTACTATGGTGCATTGGTTCTTTGGGGCCTTAGCATAATGATTTTTCGTCTATCTAATACAACAAGCTCTAAACGACAAGTTTTGCACGGCTCCGGTGATGGAGGGGTGATGACGGTGACGCACCTTTGGCTCGCGGTAGTGTGTGTGGTACTCGTTAGATCACTACGGGAACCCGCCGAGGGGCCGACGGCCGGCGGCCGTCGGCATAGCCTGCCTCGCCGTCGGCCCACGCCTGTGCCGACGGCCACCGTCGGCACCTTGCCGTCGGCACAAGGTGGCCTCGGCACAGCCTGCCTCGCCGTCGGCACACGTCTGGCCGTCGGCACAGTAGGTAGCCCGACGGTGGGACGTTGCCGTCGGCACAGTTGCCGTCGGCCCCTTCGTCGTGGGCCCCACGACGCCCAAACGGCCGTTAGCCCAGCCCATCTTCTGTGCCGACGGCCAGGCCGTCGGCCCAGCCTCGTCGCTCAGACAACCAGAGCATGCCACGCGTCCCCCGTTCAGCTTCTGTGCCGACGGCCAAGCCGTCGGCCCAGCCTCGTCGCTCAGACAACCAGAGCCTGCCACGCGTCCCCCGTTCAGCTTCTGTGCCGACGGCCAAGCCGTCGGCCCAGCCTCGTCAGCCCCAGCCGCGTCGCAGCAGCGCCGCCCAGCTGCTGGCCGCCTACCTTCCTGTGCCGACGGCATAGCCGTCGGCACAGCTCCTGCCATTTGGCACATCCAGGTGGCTGTGCGAACGGCTATACCGTCGGCACAGACCATACCATTTGGCTTTCCGCTCCATTTTCCAGCACAACACAGCACGCACAACAAAAATAGCAGTAATATACATTGAAATGCATCACAAATATTGCACAGCACATAATCATCATCGTCATCATATCAAACGTAGCAACAACATCATCGTGATACAAATATGTGGCATGTAGCACACACGATCATCATACATCGTCAACACATGGCACACATGATCGACACACACCCGCTAGACACCTAGCTAAGGGGGAACTAAGATCAGGGGGTCCAACCAAGTTCCTGACTTGTAAATTCAGGCGTCCGGCCTTTGTCAAGGTAGACCGAAGTAGAACCATGGCCTGAACCATCGCCAGCAGGAGAAAAAGCTGAAGCACCGGGAGAATGGTGGCCGGGGTGCATCGGTGTGCCCTCGCGCGACGAACCAGGAGAGGGTCGGTTCCGCGAACTTCCCGTGCCCTACATGTTTGACAAGAGTTAGCATCTTAGACATGCGAAAGGAAAGCGGTGAAAGCAGCTTAGACAATGGTTAGGCACAGGACTTACCGGAGTCCGTGCGTAGTATGTGGCCGCGAAAGCTTCCCTCGATGGGCACACTGGAGTCGGCCCCGGCCTAGCTGGCTCCTCGGCCGGAAGTGCGATCCTCTCTCCAGTCAAGAAGAACGTCCTGACCGCCTGCAAGATAGTTTAGATGTCAAGCGCCGCAGATATAAAAAAGGGGAGGTGGGACTTGTCATGTCTTCGAACCATAAAAGATTGGAACTTACACGACTCGTCGCCTCCTGGTACTCTTCCCAAGCCGCTCTCTTGAGGTCCCACTCTGCTACAACCATCAAATACTTCTCATAAGCGGCCGCGTAGGCGGCCTCAAAGTGAGCCTACAATTTCCAAGAAAAGGAGTCATGTCAATTTAGCCATTCAGGGATGAATGTTGGAAAGAAGATGGAAATGAGAAAACTTACATCCGTACGACGGTGTCGAGGAGGCGCGACCGGTGGGTCGCCGGTGGTGAGGGTAGACCTGATCTGCGTGAGGGTCCTCTGCGGCTTGATCACCCCACTAAGAAGCTTCGTGCGGCCATGCTCCGCGCTGCTCCCCGCCACCATAATCGCCGTCAAGTCGGTCTCCTGCTCAATAGGATCATCCACCTCCGGATGAAGACCCTTGAACACCGAGCAGTACTTGTCCAACTCCTCTTCGGCAAAGCCGAAGTACTCGGACAGCGAGGGCTGAGGCTGGCTCAGATCGGGCTGCTTCAGCTTCATCTTCTGCCACCCTCCCACCTCGGTGAGAGGCTCCCCGAGTTCCGCCTCCTGCACAGCAAGATAAATGTTATGTGTATCAAGTAGTAATATGAGGGGAAATAAATGCAAGTTGTTCCATGTATATATGTACCTTGTGCTTCCTGTAGCGCTCAGTGCTGCGGCTTCCCGCACTGTGTGTTCCTCCAGTGCCCCGGTTTGCCTTGTTGCGCGCGCTCTTGGCGTTGAAGTCGGCGTCTTCGCCAACCCACCTCGCTACCAAGGCCTCAAATGCGTCTTCCTTATTCTCGCACCATAGGGGCATAACCTGAAAAACCAAAACTCATTTGAAGAACACATAATGCAATCCCAACTATGCAGCAACATAGAGTCTCATTGAATATTTACTTACCTTGAAGTAATCTTCCTTTGTCAGCTGAGGATCGTCCCGATATTGTCGGCTTTCTTGACCCTCGTGCCCTGCTTCAGCCTTGAAGTGCCCGATGCAGGTATGCTTCTGATTGTACCACTGTTGCCTTGTCAACCTCTGACAAGCCCTAGTCAGTACCGCCTTCCCTTGCTCAACCATATCATCAGGCACCTTATAATGGGTCTGCAATCATGCATAAGAATAATTGTGAGAGAGACATGAGTTAGCATAGTGTGGTCATCAACTATGAAGTAAACTCGAGAAGCATGCTTTACCCAAAACTTGGTGTACACGGCGTCAGAAGCTGTCCCAAAGCCCGGGCAAGGAGCTGCCTCATAGTCCGCCCAAGTCTCGGCTAGCTTCTTCTCGCCGCCGGGGACCGGAGTGTAAAAGCCCGGCCGATCGCCTAATAAGAGCTCCAATCATGCTCGACGGCTGGCGAACCCCCTTGTCATATGTCCAATTGCTGCACAATAATCAAAACATTAGTATGCCAATCAGTTATGCACAATAATGAAAACATTAGTACATAGCAAAATGAATCTAAATGTTCAAAATTAAACTTACTCTTTTTCGTTCGGGATGATGAGGGCTTTCGCATCCTGGCTAGTAGGCTCCCTCCTCTCATCAGGGACTTGCGCTTCACCACGAATGCGCAACTTCTTCGGCACCATGTCCCTCTCCGCCTCCTCGTCCTGCCCCTCCACCTCCATCTCCACCTCCATCTCCACCTCCATCTCCCCCTCAGTAGACTGTGTGTGAGCGGACTGGGAAGCCACGTCGCCAGAAGCAGAGGGTATGTCACCAAGGAAAGGTCCACCTCCACCTCGTCCTCGTCCTCCACCTCCACCTCGTCCTCGTCCTCCACCTCCGCCTCCGCCTCGTCCTCCAGCTCGTCCTCCACCTCCACCACGTCCTCCACCTCCACCTACACCTCCACCTCCACCTCCACCTCCACCTCCACCACGTACTCCACCTCCACCTACACCTCCACCTCCAACTCCACCCGTGTCATCGTCCGCGTAACGCGAGCTGGCACGCGTTGGTCTTCCACTTCTAGTGGTCCCGGTGAACTTCTGTTGGCTCATACTCTTCAAAATGGAGTTCATGGATTGCTTGCTTCCGCTCATATTGATCAATCGCCTGCATTGACAAAGAGTAAACAAGTAAGCATTCATGCCTTAATAAAATGTAGACACTAAGCAAAAAAAACATATGGCGAAGCATGTTGAAAAATAGATACTAAGCATAAGAAGCATATTGAAAAATAGATACTAAGCATAAGAAGCATATTGAAAAATAGATACTAAGCATAAGAAGCATATTGAAAAATAAATACTAAGTATAAGAAGCATATGGAAAAATAGATACTAAGCATAAAGGCATAAAGGACCCTCACCTCGAATCATCACTATCATAATGAGGCATTGGGTTCTCATAACGAGGCATTGGGTTCTCATTTTCACTATCACTATCAGTATCATGTGAGTAATGAGGTTGGGTGGGAATGTCCGGTGGAGGCTCATCATTGAACCCATTGCCCTCATGTAACTTGGTGAGCATTTGTATGTCCTTTAGGTCCACCACTGTTTCACCATGAAGATGTGCCTCGTTCTCGAGGTCCTCAAGACCAATTTCTATTTCGAAATCCCCAAAGTTCTCTTGCTCTTGATAAAAAATTCCCTCGTATGTTACAGGGTCAATGTTGTTGTAATCCTCGTCCGAGGGCATGGGTAGCTTACCATGTGGTGATACCTTGAACACGACTTCCCAACCTTTGAGGTACTCCTTTTGACATGGGTAGGGCAAATAATAAACTTGCTTGGCTTGGTGAGCCACAACAAAGACATCGGCTCCGCTATAGCAGGTTGAAGGCCTAACTTCAACTAACCCAATGGAAGGAGTGCTTCTCTGTCCAACTTGTGGGTCGAACCAGTGGCATTTGAACACAACGAGATTGAGTTGTATGTTTGTCCTATTGAATGTCAGCTCATATACATTCTCTAACCTTCCGTAGTATTCTATGTCATCGGATCCTTTGGTGAAGACCCCAGTATTTATAGTTTTTGGGTTAGGCCGATTCTTCTGGTGATACTCTGTATGGAAGCGATACCCATTCACATCGTACTTCTCATACATTGAGATTCTACGGTTGCAACCCTGGGAAACACATCTCAGCTCATCCGTCATCTCAACGTTGGGATCACCTCCCTACAAATTCAGTTCAAATTGTTTCTTTGCATTAGTTACGTGTAATAAGAGGGACAAGTCACGGATTGCAAAAGTATTGGCTAAAAGGGACTTGTTAGAAATTACTTTTTCGTAGAACCAATCCAGGAATTTTTTCTTTCCGGGACGACTCTCTTTCAAAAGAATCTCCATCTCCGCATTAGAGGGATCCGTCGATCTCGTCCAATATTCATCCTTGTATTGGCTAAAAGGGAGAAAAAACGTATTAGACCAAAATCGAGTTACTAATTGCAAAGTAATTTGTTCACCATTTTACCTTATGAATTTGAGCACTTCTTGCATGTTCGTAACCACATAAAACATTATGCAATCTTTCTCTTCCTTTGTCAAGATGCCCTTTTTAGAGGCACCAGCCTTGCCACCGTGACATTAGAAGAGGAGGAGCTTGGGGTCATGCTTGGGCTCGTCGATATTGTACCGAGATATCGGGTTATGCATAGTGGGAACATCATCCGCATAGTACGTTGTCGTGGCGTCTGCCATCTCCCGGAGGATAGTTGCCTCAGCTATGCATGCTTCAATCTTATTTTTGTTGCCACATTTGTTTCGAATATACTTGAACTCTCTCTCAATACAAAACTGCCAACGATACTGCACCGGTCCACCCAAGAGTGCCTCGTTCGCAAGATGCACAATGAGATGTAACATCGGAGTAAAGAAACCTGGTGGAAAGATCATCTCTAACTTGCATAACAACTCCGGCACTTGATCATGCAACTTCGCAATCACCGACTCATATATCTGCTTAGCACAGACCGTGCGGAAGAAATGGCTCAACTCCGCAAGCACTCGCCAGACATGCTCGGGGAGATACCCTCGAACCATCACCAGCATCAGTCGCTCAATCCATATATGATAGTCGTGACTCTTGAGCCCGTTTACTTTTCCTGTTGTAAGATTGACTCCCTTACTCTTTTGAGGTACTTTCGATGTTTGTCAAATGCGACATATTTGCGACCCGCATTCAGCCAAATGAACTCCAATCGGTGCCTGCACACTGGGCATGGAAACCTACCAGCTGTACAATGCCCGCAAAATAGAGCGTACCCAGGTAGGTCGTGCATGGAATATTGGAACCAAACTTTCATGACAAAGTTTGTCTTTGTTGCTCGGTCGTATGTCAAGGTCCCATGGTGCCAAGAGTGGTGCAAATCATCCACAAGCGGTTGCATGAATACACTCAAATTCTTCCCCGGGTAATCAGGCCCTGGAATGATCATCGACAGGAATATGGTCTTCCTTTGCATAAGGACTCCGGGAGGGAGATTGAGCGGAATAACAAAGAAGAATCTTCACGGCGACTTTTGTCTGCACCTTCTCACCATTAGCTCTGGTTATCTCATGATACCTAGAGGACCCACACTTGCTACAATATTTGTCATCCGCAAACTCTTTCCAAAACAAAAGACAGTTTTTGGGACAACAATCATACTTCACATAATCCATGCTGAGCGCTTTCAACATTTTCTTTGCTGCATACATGGTTTTAGGCAGACAATGGCCTTCGGGCAACATGTTACCAACTGTTACCAAAAAAAATTCAAAGCATGCACGGGTGCTGTCGAACTGGGCCTTGTCGGCTAGTACTTGTGCGATGGCATCGAGCTGAGAAATTTTTGCACCCTCGTATAGAGGCCTCTTAGCCGCAGCCATCATATCATAGAAGGCCTTTGCGGTAGGCTCGGGTTCCTCCGGTTCTGGCGGTTCCTCCGGTTCTGGCGGTCCCTCCGGTTCTGGCGGTTCCTCCTGTTCTGGCAATTCTGGCATGTAGGCATCGTGGAGATCATCTAGCAAGTATCTAATCCCATCGTCCTCATTGCCATCGATTCGCTGCCTCATCACCTCACCTCTGTCACGTTCGTACTGAGCAAAGTCGACACACGTGACGTAATCAGGCATATACCCATTCAACCAAAGATGTTTAGTCATATCATCCTTTCCGTGACGATGACGCCTCTTGCAACGAGCGCAAGGGCAACTTGGACGAACGCCTGACTTTGAACCACGCGCTAACTCCTTCACTAATAAATTGGTCTTCCATACCCACTCTTCTGTCATTTCAGTCGAACTAGCACGGCCACTGTACATCCACTCATTATCAGCCATCCTCTGCTTGATTGGGAGACAAACAACAAATAGTACCATGAAATTAAATGCATCATATTTTTATTTATTTTACCGGGCGAAACGCATGCATCAACCTACATCTCTACTAGGTGGGCTCCTAGCAGCCGCCGGATCCGTAGTTGGCTACGTTCTCCATGCTCTACCCCGGTCCAAGTCAGAATTTCGGCAGCACCTCCCCGCTGCTCTCCCGATACACGTCTCGGCAAAAAACCGAGAGGATGTGCATCCGGAGAACAACGGGAAGGCGCCGCCGAAATCCTGACTCGGACCGAAGTAGAACATGGAAAACGTAGACAACTACGCATCCGCCGACTGTCCCGTAAATGCCGCAAGCGTTACGGTTGAAAATATGCCGACCACTAATGCATATTTATCCGCGTAACGCTCGCGGACGGGAAGTGACACCTAGGTTACGCAACTTTACTTGAAAAATGAATCTAGTGATGTAAAAATATGGAGGAGGTGGAGTTTTAGCTCACCCTCGGCGATGTCGGCGACCGTCTCGAATCGCGTCAAGCAGCAGGGACCCGGGGTCGTCACGCCATCGGCCTAGTTTAGACAACAACAAATTCAAATTTTTAAAATCATATTTCTATTTCTATTTGCTATTTTCCATTTCTATTTCTATTTTCTATTTTCCATTTCTATTTTCCATTTCTATTTCTATCTCCTATTTTCCATTTCTATTTCTATTTGCTATTTTCCATTTTCTATTTCTATTTGCTATTTTCCATTTCTATTTCTATTTTTTATTTTCCATTTCTATTTCTATTTCCTATTTTCCATTTCTATTTCTATTTTCTATTTTCCATTTCTATTTCTATTTTCCATTTCTATTTTCCATTTCCATTTCTATTTCTATTTCCTATTTTCATTTTTGTTTCTATTTGCTATTTTTTTCAGATTGCAACAAGTAATTAGTAAAATGCAAAAAAAATTACCTATGGGGAGGCAGGGGCGGATCCGGGGAGGCGCGGGTGCGGCAGGGGTGGAGCAGGGGAGGCACGGGCGCGGCAGGGGTGCTGCAGGGGAGGCACGGGCGCGGCAGGGGCGGAGCAGGGGAGGCGGCGGCGGCGCGCAGGGCGGAGCAGGGGAGGCACGGGCGCGCAGGGCGGAGCAGGGAAGGCGGCGGCGGCGCGCGGGGTTGGAGGAGGCGACGGCGGTGACGGTGAGGAGGAGGGGACGGCGGGGTTGGGGGAGGGCAGTGGCGGCGCGCGGGGTTGGGGGAGGGCAGTGGCGGCGCGGTGAGGAAGAGGGAGCTGAGGGTGGTGGCTGAGGGCGTGCGTGCGTGCGTGCTCGGTCGGTCGGCCCGACCAAGTTAACCAACCCTATCTGTGCCGACGGCTAAGCCGTCGGCACACTTTTTTTCTTTTTTTTCTTTTTTTTATTTCTATTTCTATTTTTATTTTTCTTTCTATTTTTATTTTTCTTTTTCTTTTTTCCTTTTTATTTCTTTATTTACTTTTGCAGTGGTTGCTAGGAGCTGAGCGCGCGGGGTGGAGGAGCTGAGGGTGGCGACACATAAAATGACGCCACGCGGTTATTTTTATTTCTATTTCTATTTTTATTTTTCTTTTTTTCTTTTTATTTCTTTATTTTCTTTTGCAGTGGTTGCTAGGACACATAAAATGATGCCACGTGGCTCCGCGTGATTTTATGACTTCATTTACTTCGCCAACTGTGCAAAACGGGGCCGCCGGGACATGCGGTATGGCCGTACCGGGCGCGCGGTTGCACCCGTCCGCCAACGCGCGAAACGGAAAACATTTAGCACATAAAATGACGCGTCATAGACCTAAAACCATTTTTCCCTCCATTTATTGAGGGAAGGAAAGTGTCGCTCCAGTTCAAATCCGGTCAGTTTCCAGCGGATTCGGCGGGACACCGCAGGAAGCGGGAGGGATTCCCAGATGGCTACCGCGCGCATATGGCATGTGATAGGTGGTGCGTAGGAGGTATCCTACCGCTGTGCGGAGGTCCCGCGCAATACTGAAATGCGCACCATGTAGCTGCTTCACAAAAAAAAGCCCTTCCGGCACCCCGAAAATGGAAAAACCGTCGCCCGTGGTTCGGATTGGAAATCCGCGACCGGGGCCTTGCTTCCCATCCTAGGGCCCACGCACGTGCCAAATATGGCCTCGTTCCGACAAACTATGTGGTGAAACGGGCCGTTTCCTACTCATTTCCCCTAAAAGCCATTGAACTCCGGACGTGATAGCCCTGTTCGTGAAGGGTTTTTCAAGATAATTGCCGTATCCCAGTTCCGTCTTTTGCAGTGGTTGCTAGGACACATAAAATGACGCCACGCGGCTCCGCGCGATTTTATGACTTCGTTTACTTCGCCAACTGTGCAAAACGGGGCCGCCGGGACATGCGGTATGGCCGTACCGGGCGCGCGGTTGCACCCGTCCGCCAACGCGCGAAACGGAAAACATTTAGCACATAAAATGACGCGTCATAGACCTAAAACCATTTTTCCCTCCATTTATTGAGGGAAGGAAAGTGTCGCCCCAGTTCAAATCCGGTCAGTTTCCAGCGGGACACCGCAGGAAGCGGGAGGGATTCCCAGATGGCTATCACGCGCATATGGCATGTGATAGGTGGTGCGTAGGAGGTATCCTACCGCTGCGCGGAGGTCCCGCGCAATACTGAAATGCGCACCATGTAGCTGCTTCACAAAAACAAGCCCTTCCGGCACCCCGAAAATGGAAAAACCGTCGCCCGTGGTTCGGATTGGAAATCCGCGACCGGGGCCTTGCTTCCCATCCTAGGGCCCACGCACGTGCCAAATATGGCCTCGTTCCGACAAACTATGTGGTGAAACGGGCCGTTTCCTACTCATTTCCCCTAAAAGCCATTGAACTCCGGACGTGATAGCCCTGTTCGTGAAGGGTTTTTCAAGATAATTGCCGTATCCCAGTTCCGTCTTTTGCAGTGGTTGCTAGGACACATAAAATTATGCCACGCGGCTCCGCGCGATTTTATGACTTCGTTTACTTCGCCAACTGTGCAAAACGGGGCCGCCGGGACATGCGGTATGGCCGTACCGGGCGCGCGGTTGCACCCGTCCGCCAACGCGCGAAACGGAAAACATTTAGCATATAAAATGACACGTCATAGACCTAAAACCATTTTTCCCTCCATTTATTGAGGGAAGGAAAGTGTCGCCCCAGTTCAAATCCGGTCAGTTTCCAGCGGATTCGGCGGGACACCGCAGGAAGCAGGAGGGATTCCCAGATGGCTACCGCGCGCATATGGCATGTGATAGGTGGTGCGTAGGAGGTATCCTACCGTTGCGCGGAGGTCCCGCGCAATACTGAAATGCGCACCATGTAGCTGCTTCACAAAAAAAAGCCCTTCCGGCACCCCGAAAATGGAAAAACCGTCGCCCGTGGTTCGGATTGGAAATCCGCGATCGGGGCCTTGCTTCCCATCCTAGGGCCCACGCACATGCCAAATATGGCCTCATTCCGACAAACTATGTGGTGAAACGGGCCGTTTCCTACTCATTTCCCCTAAAAGCCATTGAACTCCGGACGTGATAGCCCTGTTCGTGAAGGGTTTTTCAAGATAATTGCCGTATCCCAGTTCCGTCTTTTGCAGTGGTTGCTAGGACACATAAAATGACGCCACGCGGTTCCGCGCGATTTTATGACTTCGTTTACTTCGCCAACTGTGCAAAACGGGGCCGCCGGGACATGCGGTATGGCCGTACCGGGCGCGCGGTTGCACCCGTCCGCCAACGCGCGAAACGGAAAACATTTAGCACATAAAATGACGCGTCATAGACCTAAAACCATTTTTCCCTCCATTTATTGAGGGAAGGAAAGTGTCGCCCCAGTTCAAATCCGGTCAGTTTCCAGCGGATTCGGCGGGACACCGCAGGAAGCGGGAGGGATTCCCAGATGGCTACCGCGCGCATATGGCATGTGATAGGTGGTGCGTAGGAGGTATCCTACCGCTGCGCGGAGGTCCCGCGCAATACTGAAATGCGCACCATGTAGCTGCTTCACAAAAAAAAGCCCTTCCGGCACCCCGAAAATGGAAAAACCGTCGCCCGTGTTTCGGATTGGAAATCCGCGACCGGGGCCTTGCTTCCCATCCTAGGGCCCACGCACGTGCCAAATATGGCCTCGTTCCGACAAACTATGTGGTGAAACGGGCCGTTTCCTACTCATTTCCCCTAAAAGCCATTGAACTCCGCACGTGATAGCCCTGTTCGTGAAGGGTTTTTCAAGATAATTGCCGTATCCCAGTTTCGTCTTTTGCAGTGGTTGCTAGGACACATAAAATGACGCCACGCGGCTCCGCGCGATTTTATGACTTTGTTTACTTCGCCAACTGTGCAAAACGGGGCCGCCGGGACATGCGGTATGGCCGTACCGGGCGCGCGGTTGCACCCGTCCGCCAACGCGCGAAACGGAAAACATTTAGCACATAAAATGACGCGTCATAGACCTAAAACCATTTTTCCCTCCATTTATTGAGGGAAGGAAAGTGTCGCCCCAGTTCAAATCCGGTCAGTTTCCAGCGGGACACCGCAGGAAGCGGGAGGGATTCCCAGATGGCTACCGCGCGCATATGGCATGTGATAGGTGGTGTGTAGGAGGTATCCTACCGCTGCGCGGAGGTCCCGCGCAATACTGAAATGCGCACCATGTAGCTGCTTCACAAAAAAAAGCCCTTCCGGCACCCCGAAAATGGAAAAACCGTCGCCCATGGTTCGGATTGGAAATCCGTGACCGGGGCCTTGCTTCCCATCCTAGGGCCCACGCACGTGCCAAATATGGCCTCGTTCCGACAAACTATGTGGTGAAACGGGCCGTTTCCTACTCATTTCCCCTAAAAGCCATTGAACTCCGGACGTGATAGCCCTGTTCGTGAAGGGTTTTTCAAGATAATTGCCGTATCCCAGTTCCGTCTTTTGCAGTGGTTGCTAGGACACATAAAATTATGCCACGCGGCTCCGCGCGATTTTATGACTTCGTTTACTTCGCCAGCTGTGCAAAACGGGGCCGCCGGGACATGCGGTATGGCCGTACCGGGCGCGCGGTTGCACCCGTCCGCCAACGCGCGAAACGGAAAACATTTAGCATATAAAATGACACGTCATAGACCTAAAACCATTTTTCCCTCCATTTATTGAGGGAAGGAAAGTGTCGCCCCAGTTCAAATCCGGTCAGTTTCCAGCGGATTCGGCGGGACACCGCAGGAAGCAGGAGGGATTCCCAGATGGCTACCGCGCGCATATGGCATGTGATAGGTGGTGCGTAGGAGGTATCCTACCGCTGCGCGGAGGTCCCGCGCAATACTGAAATGCGCACCATGTAGCTGCTTCACAAAAAAAAGCCCTTCCGGCACCCCGAAAATGGAAAAACCGTCGCCCGTGGTTCGGATTGGAAATCCGCGATCGGGGCCTTGCTTCCCATCCTAGGGCCCACGCACATGCCAAATATGGCCTCATTCCGACAAACTATGTGGTGAAACGGGCCGTTTCCTACTCATTTCCCCTAAAAGCCATTGAACTCCGGACGTGATAGCCCTGTTCGTGAAGGGTTTTTCAAGATAATTGCCGTATCCCAGTTCCGTCTTTTGCAGTGGTTGCTAGGACACATAAAATGACGCCACGCGGCTCCGCGCGATTTTATGACTTCGTTTACTTCGCCAACTGTGCAAAACGGGGCCGCCGGGACATGCGGTATGGCCGTACCGGGCGCGCGGTTGCACCCGTCCGCCAACGCGCGAAACGGAAAACATTTAGCACATAAAATGACGCGTCATAGACCTAAAACCATTTTTCCCTCCATTTATTGAGGGAAGGAAAGTGTCGCCCCAGTTCAAATCCGGTCAGTTTCCAGCGGATTCGGCGGGACACCGCAGGAAGCGGGAGGGATTCCCAGATGGCTACCGCGCGCATATGGCATGTGATAGGTGGTGCGTAGGAGGTATCCTACCGCTGCGCGGAGGTCCCGCGCAATACTGAAATGCGCACCATGTAGCTGCTTCACAAAAAAAAGCCCTTCCGGCACCCCGAAAATGGAAAAACCGTCGCCCGTGTTTCGGATTGGAAATCCGCGACCGGGGCCTTGCTTCCCATCCTAGGGCCCACGCACGTGCCAAATATGGCCTCGTTCCGACACACTATGTGGTGAAACGGGCCGTTTCCTACTCATTTCCCCTAAAAGCCATTGAACTTCGCACGTGATAGCCCTGTTCGTGAAGGGTTTTTCAAGATAATTGCCGTATCCCAGTTCCGTCTTTTGCAGTGGTTGCTAGGACACATAAAATGACGCCACGCGGCTCCGCGCGATTTTATGACTTCGTTTACTTCGCCAACTGTGCAAAACGGGGCGCCGGACATGCGGTATGGCCGCACGGGCGCGCGGTTGCACCCGTCCGCCAACGCGCGAAACGGAAAACATTTAGCACATAAAATGACGCGTCATAGACCTAAAACCATTTTTCCCTCCATTTATTGAGGGAAGGAAAGTGTCGCCCCAGTTCAAATCCGGTCAGTTTCCAGCGGATTCGGCGGGACACCGCAGGAAGCAGGAGGGATTCCCAGATGGCTACCGCGCGCATATGGCATGTGATAGGTGGTGCGTAGGAGGTATCCTACCGCTGCGCGGAGGTCCCGCGCAATACTGAAATGCGCACCATGTAGCTGCTTCACAAAAAAAGCCCTTCCGGCACCCCGAAAATGGAAAAACCGTCGCCCGTGGTTCGGATTGGAAATCCGCGACCGGGGCCTTGCTTCCCATCCTAGGGCCCACGCACGTGACAAATATGGCCTCGTTCCGACAAACTATGTGGTGAAACGGGCCGTTTCCTACTCATTTCCCCTAAAAGCCATTGAACTCCGGACGTGATAGCCCTGTTCGTGAAGGGTTTTTCAAGATAATTGCCGTATCCCAGTTCCGTCTTTTGCAGTGGTTGCTAGGACACATAAAATGACGCCACGCGGCTCCGCGCGATTTTATGACTTCGTTTACTTCGCCAACTGTGCAAAACGGGGCCGCCGGGACATGCGGTATGGCCGTACCGGGCGCGCGGTTGCACCCGTCCGCCAACGCGCGAAACGGAAAACATTTAGCACATAAAATGACGCGTCATAGACCTAAAACCATTTTTCCCTCCATTTATTGAGGGAAGGAAAGTGTCGCCCCAGTTCAAATCCGGTCAGTTTCCAGCGGATTCGGCGGGACACCGCAGGAAGCGGGAGGGATTCCCAGATGGCTACCGCGCGCATATGGCATGTGATAGGTGGTGCGTAGGAGGTATCCAGACCCTACATCACACTTGTGCACATATGCTAGGGACATATGCAAGTTTTTAAGCGGTTCCGACGCTCCGCTGATCTGTATCTTCGGAAACCCTAGGGCGGGGACCCCGCAGATCTACCCCTATAGCTTTCTCCGTGTGACGGTGTAACAATGGATTTTTTTATTTGCTTTGGTTTGTTTAGGACATATGTACATGGGAAACCATAGGTTGGGCTTACTTTACCATAAAATAGGCTCCATTTTAGCCGTACCAGGAGTTTGCACATACATATCCTGGATTTTCACCAAGTGCTGGCCTATGTCTGCGAAAATCGTCAACGCCGGGTACATGCAAGGTTAGCCAAACCCTACATCACACTTGTGCACATATGCTAGGGACATATGCAAGTTTTTAAGCGGTTCCGACGCTCCGCTGATCTGTATCTTCGGAAACCCTAGGGCGGGGACCCCGCAGATCTACCCCTATAGCTTTCTCCGTGTGACGGTGTAACAATGGATTTTTTTATTTGCTTTGGTTTGTTTAGGATATATGTACATGGGAAACCATAGGTTGGGCTTACTTTACCATAAAATAGGCTCCATTTTAGCCGTACCAGGAGTTTCCACATACAAATCCTGGATTTTCACCAAGTGCTGGCCCATGTCTGTGAAAATCGTCAACGCCGGGTACATCCAAGGTTGGCCAAACCCTACATCACACTTGTGCACATATGCTAGGGACATATGCAAGTTTTTAAGCGGTTCCGACGCTCCGCTGATCTATATCTTCGGAAACCCTAGGGCGGGGACCCCGCAGATCTACCCCTATAGCTTTCTCCGTGTGACGGTGTAACAATGGATTTTTTTATTTTCTTTGGTTTGTTTAGGACATATGTACATGGGAAACCATAGGTTGGGCTTACTTTACCATAAAATAGGCTCCATTTTAGCCGTACCAGGAGTTTCCACATACAGATCCTGGATTTTCACCAAGTGCTGGCCCATGTCTGTGAAAATCGTCAACGCCGGGTACATGCAAGGTTGGCCAAACCCTACATCACACTTGTGCACATATGCTAGGGACATATGCAAGTTTTTAAGCGGTTCCGACGCTCCGCTGATCTGTATCTTCGGAAACCCTAGGGCGGGGACCCCGCAGATCTACCCCTATAGCTTTCTCCGTGTGACGGTGTAACAATGGATTTTTTTATTTTCTTTGGTTTGTTTAGGACATATGTACATGGGAAACCATAGGTTGGGCTTACTTTACCATAAAATAGGCTCCATTTTAGCCGTACCAGGAGTTTCCACATACAGATCCTGGATTTTCACCAAGTGCTGGCCCATGTCTGCGAAAATCGTCAACGCCGGGTACATGCAAGGTTAGCCAAACCCTACATCACACTTATGCACATATGCTAGGGACATATGCAAGTTTTTAAGCGGTTCCGACGCTCCGCTGATCTGTATCTTCGGAAACCCTAGGGCGGGGACCCCGCAGATCTACCCCTATAGCTTTCTCCGTGTGACGGTGTAACAATGGATTTTTTTATTTGCTTTGGTTTGTTTAGGACATATGTACATGGGAAACCATAGGTTGGGCTTACTTTACCATAAAATAGGCTCCATTTTAGCCGTACCAGGAGTTTCCACATACAGATCCTGGATTTTACCCCTACAGTCTATAATTTGCCTGAGTTTTGGGACCATTCCCACCCTCCGATGCTCGATTTCTGACGACACACAATAATGATACACTTAAGAACTTGAGACCCACACACGTTACAAAGCACTTAAATAACTAGACCCACACACAAACCAAAACACTTAAAGAACTAGACCACACACAAACCAAAGCACTTAAAGAACTACACCCACACACGAAGCAAAGCACTTAAAAACTACACTACTAACACACAAACCAAAACACTTAAAAAACTAAACCCACACACGAACAAAGCACTTAACACTGGATCGACACATGACCCGTTAGACACACGGACTCGACACACACACATACTAATCAGTTCTCGAAATCTTCGTCCTCGCTAGGGGTGTCCTCTGAAGCGGTACTTGAGAGGTACGAAAACCACCGTTCATCATTTTCCCCCCATGTCGACGCCTCTCCTTTGGCGTACTCCGCGTCATATTCGGCCCTCCTCTGCCGCTTTCCCGCCCTCCTCTCTCTCATGTACGCCTGCTTCTCCTTCCAGAATGCGCGCGTGGCCGCGACGTCTCCGGGATGGTCTCTGCGCCACTGTGCCATGAACTGCTCGTCCGCCTCGGTGGTATCAATCCGCCGCTGGCCATCTCTGAACCGCTGCGCTTCACCCTCTGAGCGAAGTAGCGGCTCAGTAGAGAGACTCTCGGCTTCCGTCAGAGACCTGACCTCCGGGAAGTTCAATTCGTGGCGCGACCGGCCAAACCTCCAAGCCGCAACGTCGTATGCGCGGGCAGCAGCCTCCTTCGTGTAGAAGGTGCCGAGCCACACACGCACACCACCGGCGGAGATTTCGGACGCGAAATGGCCCGCAGCCCGCTGGCGAACGCCGATGAAGCCCGTGTTGCTACGGCGACGAGGAGCCATCTCGACGGCAGCTGAGCTCAGAGGATTCTGTGGTGTTTTTTGGATGAGAGAGTTGATGAGGAGAGAAATGTTGCTGGTGATGTTAGTGTTGAGAAGACATGGCTATATATAGGACGACGAGGGCTGAAACGGCGGGAATAATTGGCGGGAGAGAATGGGCGCGAGAAGAATGGCGGGAGGGAAGGAGCGGGGAAAAATGGCGGGAATGTTGGAGGAAAAATTGGCGGGAACCTGTGCCGACGGCCTGGCCGTCGGCCTACATAGGAAATGGCGCGAAAAGAATGGCGCGAAAAAGGGCGGGAAGAAGGAAAAATTGGCGGGGAAGCTGTGCCGACGGCCTGGCCGTCGGCCCACATCACGCCGTTTGCCACCTGCTGACGCCGTTGTCGGTGGCTGTCTGTGGCCCCACCATATGTCCATGTGCCGACGGCTAGGCTACGTGCCGTCGGCACAGACTGGGTTTGTGCCGACGGCTAAAGTGCGCCGACGGCGGCCGTCGGCTCTGGTGGTTCTGTGCCGACGGCCAGGCTGTGCCGACGGCCAGGCTGTGCCGAAGGCCACTTTGCTGGGCTGACGGCGAGTGAGGCTGTGCCGACGGCGACCGTCGGCACAGATTCTGGCCGTCGGCACGTCGGCGGGTTCCCGTAGTGGATGGTCTAAAGACCTATTTGTAGTTTTTATGTTTTTTTTTGTTCTTTGTACTACTGTGGATGATTATTAATAAATTGGTGGCCTTTTTCATAAAAAAAACCCTAGGGATAGCGAAATGGCAAGAAAATTCAGTACGATAGGCAAGACATTTCTCAATATGTATCTCGTTGAGATATCACAACGCAAATTAGACTCTATATAACAAATTTAGAAGGTAAATTTACATATTTCTGACAGTGCTATGTATATCTTAATCAAAATCAAAGCTCTCTTGTAGTGACAATGTCTATAAACAGAATTTCCATGAAAAGAACAATGTTCTTGTGCTGGACTGACAACACTATGACTTGTAAAACCACTTCGTGTATCACCTTGAATGGTTAAATGTTGATCTATTCCCTGAAAATCAAGAATGCATGTGATCATTCAGATCTGAGAGGAGTTGAGGTTTACGCTCATCAGGTACAGGAACCCCCTAACGGTATCAGGAACAACATTACAGACTTACGGTCCATAGATTTTAAGGTTATGGCCCACTACAGAAAATTCAGCATACATAATATTGAAATTTAGAGCAGGGAAATGGAGAGTAATCAGTTAATCAGCCCAGTTGGTTAATGTAACTTAATGTGCACACAAGAGCATATCTGAAAGGCTGAGAATCAAAATAGTTCCTCATAGGAAAGATGTCAGGTTTGCATGTATAAGACTGAACCTTGGTATCGAGTTGCATGTGTAAGACTGAATTTCGTTGTCTGGTACTTGTGAATAAGATGCGAAAAATGCATCCAAGTTGTGCATTACTTTGTTGGAATTTCCGTAACTTAGCACGTGAATGTTCCATATATCTTTTTATGATGACTTAGATCAATCTCGCACTCCGTCAGATATAAGACTGAATTTTGCTATGTGGTGCTTGTGATAATAAGCATGTAGGCAAATAGATCCAGATTGTTCATTATTTTGGTGGATTTTCGCAGCTTAGCATGTGAAATATATAGTCCATATTTTTTTTACTGGTGGTGACTTGGATCAACTTTTTTTGCCCTTGGTATGAATCTTCGTAGACTTCACTCTCCAGTATTTTTGACCAATGCAGGGAAAATTTGCCAAAAAAAACTTGAATTTTGATTTCCCTCCACCAAGAACAGAATAATTAATGCATTAACAGTTGTTTCCTAAGACTACACGTGCATTGCACGTGCCAGATTACTAGTGAGCTTCAACAATCCACCGGCATGTATGTTAATTATTCTAAATCCTTGATGTGTACGGTTTCTATGATGCGTTTGAGTCACCAACATTTGCTAAATTTTCCGTGGGAAAATTTCTTACTTTGCACAAATAATTTCTCATCATACTCAGGTGTTGTGGCTGAACCAAGAGCAATTGAAGCAAGAATGGGTAATCCGGAAGTTTGAATATCGATCATCCCATTGAAGCGTGGAAGTTCAGTTTACTATTTTAAGTCTTTGGTGCTGGTTTCAGTTTGGGTCTTATTCTGTAGTATCTGTTAACTGATTACTCTCCATTCAAGAATCATCATACTGAGTTGTTCTTCAAAACTGATTGCTTCATTTTGCGGTGACATGAATAGAGCCCGAAGCAAGAGGAAGTGAAGCAGGACATAGAGATGTGGAAGTTTGAATATGGATCAAGCTATTGAAGCATGGGACTTCAGTTTGCTCGTTTGGTGCTGGTTACATTTTGGGTCTTATTCCATATCTGATATGGGAATCTTAGTTAGCATCCTTTGCTCTTTTTGTGTATAGCTTATCTGATTGTTGGTCAGGGCAAGATATGGTCATGAAATTGTTTAAGCTCTTGCTCCTTCAGTTATTTTGTTACTACCTTTATGAGACTGGTCCCTGCAACTTCCTTTGCGGTAGAAAAATGACCCCCGTCGCTCTTGCCCAGGGCGATGCGGGGCGATCTACCTGCCAATCCTAGCGCCGCAATGTGCGTTTCCTCCCCCGCGCCGCCACCGGAGGAAGCTGCTGGGCAGAGTTCACGCGGCCGACGGCGGTGGCCGGGCGTCTCCTCGCGACTTCCTCAGATTCCGGTGCGGCGGATCTGGGCAGGGTGCGGTAATGCGCCGGCGTGCGTGCGGGCCTCCGGGCTTGGCGGGCAACGTCGCAACCCAGCGACCGGTGGTGGTTGCCACTGTCGGCGTGCCATGCCGGTGGCGGAGGTGCGGGTTGGGACGGGCCGATTGGGTGCACCCTAGGTCGGTTTTTCCTTGCTCTCTCCGCGGTGTCGGCTGTCGGCGGTGGAGGGCAGGCTATTGGGCTGCTGCGTTGCGCAGGCGTGGGCTTGTCTCCGGACTTTGATCTGCACTTGTTGTCGCCGGCATTGCCTCGGCCAGCCTAGGATGGTCGGCGTCGTTGGGGCCCGACCTGAATAAAGGTGGCGGCCCTAGGGTTTCTCTTGTGTGGAGATGAAGGGCTGCCTGAATCCTGTCCTTCTTGTCCTGGCCGAGCGTTGAGTTTCGGAAGGCTCTTCCGACGAATGTAACAGTGAACATATTGCTTGGAGTTTGCTAGATCGGGTGGTATTCGGTCGTGTGTACCCATGCTTTTATTCCGACCGACTGGTTTTGGAGGGAGCGGCGCGAGCTCCGTTTTGTACTCATTAGGTGACATTTTGGTCCATGGTGAAGTCAGAGGCACATATTGGAGGACTGGCAATGGAGGTTCAAGTCTCTACGTTGTTGAGACACTTGTTTGGTATTTAGGGCTTCGCAACAACATTATGAAAGTGGGGGCGGCGGCATAGGTAAATTCAGAGTCTTGCCTTTCAGGGTGAAAATCCAAGGTCTGGCCTTAATTGGTTATGCATGACAATGTTCTTGTTGAAGGCTTTTGAAAACGGGGACTATCTTCAAGGTGAAAACCTAAGATCATTGATCGGGCGAGGACGGCGCTTGTGCACTACTCTCTTCTTGGAGACGTCGCTTTTGGATATCCTAAAGTTCAAGTGTTGTCTTGGTGGTAGATGTTGTTGTTGCTAGAGCTGAAATACTGTAGCGGGACTTTTATTTCTTAATTTCCTTTTATTTTATTTTTGGCTGTGTGCATCCTGACTACTATTAGGGTATTACGTTGCTGCAGATGCTAGGTGTATTTGGTATCTTCAAATATTAATATATTCCTTTTATCGAAAAAAAAACTTCCTTTGCGCTGCAAAAATGCTTCATATGTTCATAGTAGTATCAAATCGCTCCTGGGATCCATGAATGTATGTGCTTATACTAGCCCAGGCTCAAAGCAGAGTAGCTGGCGAGAAAAACTGCAGCATTTCCGGCAATGTCCCGGCCAAACATGAGCCTGCCCACCAGAAGGGAACCAATCCATGTAATTTATACTTCTTTGAACCAAATGTCGTCAACGAGTTAGTACTACACCAGCTATGTTTCTTCCTCTCTTTAACATGGCAAAAATGAAAATGAAAAAAAGAAGAACCCCATCCCAGATCTTGCTATAGCAGCAGTACCTTGCCTCTAAAGAAGAATGGAAAATGCATGGAGAGATCTGCTTAGTGGTGCCTGGGATTATGGCCCCTGGGGCCATAGTAATCCACATGGATGTCAGGCATCCCGTGCCTATTTTTCTCTTCAGAGATGGTCTCGCCCAATTCATCCGATGATGCCTCACCATCAGGCTTGATCACCACCCCTTTGTCCACAGATTTCTGTAACCGATCGAAGAGTGCGGCATGAGTTAGTAAACCGATCCAAACAAAAGCAACATCAGAGATGAGTGTAGAAATCACTTACATTGAGCACCTTGTTGCTGAGTGCTGCCTGGCTCCCTGCATCCAACCTGATACCCTGGGCTGTTGCCACCATCAGGAGCAGAACCAAGGCAGCTGCAGCCAGCGGCAAGCAGACCTTCACCATCTGGTATCTGTGTAAGGATCTTGAATGACTTGACTACAGACTTCAGACAATATAGCTTCAAGTCTTCAACTCAGCTCAGCTGGAATGGAACTGTGACTCAGTGAGGAGAAGCTGTGGACTCTGATGCCTGAAGAACCATTTGACCTGAGACCATATATACCCAGACACAGAACTTCGGTCAAGGACACCACCCTGGGCCCAGCCAGTGATTGGCGTACTCATGTCTGCAATGAAGGTCTACCTGAAGTACCAATGCAGGAATGTTGGCCGTTGTTTATGCCATCTCTGCCACCACTTTAGACAAGTGTGTCTGCCCCAACTATGGAACCATGTTTAGGACATTGGACCCTGGATTAGGTGCATAATGCCATGGGAGGATGGGATTAATTTATGTCAAGTGCTTCTCAAGTTATAGTGGACATCTGTTCCTGGAAATTTGCCTGCGTGTCTCCCAAGAAACGCACAGGACTGCGTATGTTTGATCGTGCATTCCTCCAAAAAGGTGTCCGGAAACTGGTTGAATTGGGTAGTTAAATGGAATGCAAAAAAGTTGGAATAGTTTAACGGGAAGGGCCAGCGATCTATGCAGTTGGGCATTGTTCTTGCGCTTTTCATACCCTTATCACTTATCAGGTAATACTTTGCTCGTCTGTGTTCAGCTCTGTGCTTGTGTGTACTTTATGACCTGTCAACTGAAAATTCATGAGACACAGGAGACAGTGAACTCGCCACAATTTAAAACAATAAAGCTGCAGTGACACTCTCCAACAATTGTATTTACGGAGCAAATAGGGAAATATGTGACGAAGTGAGCCTGGGTTCCAGCCACTAAGAATTGCTCACAAGTGTGAGCTCATGTTTGTTGGTTTAATTACCAACAAGAATTGTAACCACTGTCTCAGCAATGGTTAACAACTAAGAACAATGAGGTGCCAACATGACTACATACAATTAGAGCTCAACAACACGGCATAGTACTCCGATCACAGAATGATATGTTATTGGCTTCCCAGGAGTACCCTGAGGCTATTGAGCCCATCAGCAGATATGCTCCTTGCCACCCTACCAGGCCGATTTACTCTGATCTGAGGCGGCACCACCAGGTGAAAAGAAACCAACACTGCAGTTAGGTTGTCTGTGGCTCCCCGCCTTATTGCCTCCTCGACGATTTCCTTGCAGCACAGCTTCACGTCGTTGTGCTCTTGGAGACGCCTCCGTGCAAAATCCACGGCATTTTGGTTTGAGTAGACATCCCAGATCCCATCGCTGCCGATGATCAAGAACTCGTCGTCCTTTGTCAGTGTGGTCATCTTGACCTCTGGTTCAGCACTCAGGGGGCCTGCTCCAGGCCTATCTGCTTCTTTCATTCCCTCAAGATGCCAGTCACCAAGGGCTCTAGTGACTCCTAACAGACCATTCAGGTAACCATCATCCACATAGGCACCGAGTGACTCTACCCGCAGTTTTTCACTCAGGCTGCAAGGCCTGTGATCCGTCGACATCTCCATTGCAATACCACACCGGGAAAGAACTGCTCTGCAATCACCGGCATTGGCGACCAGAAGGGACCTGCACTAGACATAATAATGGTTAGTATTGGTCACTTGAAATGCCAATTGGTAGTGCAGTTTACAGGTAAAAGAAAACAGCAAAAAATAAGATGACCTTAAGTTGGACAAACGTCAGCAATATTATGCTTTTAGAAATATCTTCTGGAATAGACAAAGATGTGTAAATATAAATCATATGCTTGGGACGCAGATTCAAAATATTCAGAATCCTCTAGTATAACATATTTGCTGAACATGCGAGGTGATCTACACAGCACAGAAACAATATAAATATCATGGTACCAGTTCACCATGCATTTTCATTCTATGTCCATAGAAAAATGTACCTTATGAATCAATCCATTTAAAAGATGCTGAACAATGAGACTTTGTATGGAAACCAAATGTATTACAGGCATATCTTATGGTATTAATGACCAACTCAATCAAAGATGCAATTAAAAAGGGAGAACCATAGTTATATGTGCCACAAAACTACCTTCCAAAAATCATTGCTGTAAGTGCTGTTGTGCCGGATGACAGAGCTCTGTGGTGAGAGCATTTATCAGCAAACTGATTATCTATCTGCACAAAGGATCTGCTCACTACTTTCTCAAGCTCAAGAGGAAAATCAGCATCTTCAACAATGACCCTTGGTAAGTTATCACGAACAAAATGAGCAGCATCTTTTCCACCGTGCCCATCAAAGACCTAGAAATTGGAACTGTCAAAACTTAACTTACACTAAAATAATATATTTTGATTCACAAAAGGAGAACAATTAAAATGATGACCACATAATAAAAAAACGGAACTCTATAAGTACTACAGTTACATTCTGAGCTCCGCAACACACACTGCATTCTGTAAATGAACTATGATTCTATGAAGATAACTTTATTGGATAGTTGCAGGATGCTGAATGTAGACCACAGTTAGTAGTCAAGGATCAAGGATAGGACTGACTAGGTTTAGATCTTGAGGATACATATGATCTGTCTGTACATACTCTATACAAGTTTGCTGGTGCACAAAATACAACTCATATTCTTTACTACTGAGTGTACCATGCAACACAGATATAATCTGACATAATTCTCTTCTTCCATTTTTGGACAGGTCTCTCAATTATTGTCGGTTATACACTAGTAAAATGGATAGAATTAATTTCTGTCAAAATGAGCAAAACTAAAAAAGAGAGAGCAAGTACCTACCCCATAAAAGGAAACAACTTCTGTATCCACTGTTGGATAACCAACACTTTTAGCTAGGTCAGCAATACACACATGTGTATCTTCCATGTACTGACGACTTCCAATATCTGACCAACCCCCTGATCGAACATTTGGAAGGAAATTGGCAAAATTGCTCTGCTTGAAATCAGCAGTTGTGGTGTTCTCACAAACACTCTCCATCTGTATGTTGAAAAATGGATTAGTACAATGACGGTGGGGAAAACAGGAAAGAATTCCATTCAAAGATGAAGCACCGCTGTGCATACTAAATTTCTTATGAACCTATTACGATAACAAAAAATTATTCAGACTGCATGTGATGACCAGGTAACTTGATCATATGTTCATAACTGGTATTAGCCAATTTCTGCAGACAGTCCTATTATTATTAGCTTTGATGACTACCATGTCTAGTTTAGTGCTCCTACTCTTGGAATAGCAACTTGGAAATATAAACAGGTTGCATTAACTAGTACATAATCTTTTTTTGCAGAGAATTATTTAAGCACCTAATTTAACTAACTAATGTACAACTTAGTAAGATCAATAGATGCCTAACTATTTCTAGTACATGAATGACACAAGAAAAGTTAACACGGGATAACCAAACTAGATAATGACCATTTGATATAGTTTGATGCGACAATAAAAATCACCTATAGCCGTCTGCTGATTAAACAAATAGAGTCGTATATAAATGGGTAAATGTAATCAAATTACATGGTTCAGCACTACAATTGCACAAACTAATGATGGCAACCCATCAAAACAGGAATATTGAAGCTACAGTCAGATCGATCACTGATATAATGCCAGGCGCTTCAAAGCAAGCAATCAACATGTATCATAGCAAGAATAAAGTGACGTTCACTTAGCATAGCATTAGGACCATGTTTTCTTTCAATTCAACCTTGGGGGAAAAAACTTGCAAATCGTACAAGTAGTAGGAGTAATAATTATTCCTGTTTGCTACGTACAATAGTCTAGAACTGGTACCTCCCTGACACCCTGTGGCAGTAAATTTCATCACAATCACAAGCAAATGATTGGACACAGCGGCTACACCCAGTACAGTTCCAGAGTACTACTAGCTAAGAAGAGATACAATGCATAGACAAATATCGATCTGTCATGCCTCACCAGAAATCTCATACCGAACACTACCAGTTACAATGCAGGAACTTAAATCCGTCCTATCAAATGATTCAGAGAGCATTCTCTCCCTTAAAACAACAACAAAAATCCTCCCAAATTCTATGAAACGGAAGCACCAGACGTGTCCACAAGGCAAACACAACATGGTTACTTCGAGCTCAATTAATCCTTCGTACCATGACGAACTCAGATGAACCAACAGAAATCATCAAATTTCCCGAATACGGTGAGATTCATCTAGGCTGCTAGCAAAAAAGTACCCTCCCAAAATCGGATCTTGCTGCAGAGACAGAGGCAGGCACTCACATGAGGCAAGGTGATCTCGGCAGGCTTCTCCACTCCGGCGTCTCCAAAATCGAGCCTCTCTGCGTCGTCCACGCACATGCCGGCCCCGGACAGGCCTGCCTCCTGCGTTTCTTGGGTCTGGTAGGAAGATCGGGCAAGCACCAGGGAAAAGGAGTAGAAGGGAAACAAGTTAGGAGGGAGAAGAATAATAAGGGTAGGAGTAGAGTAGGAGGGGCAGAGGAAGAGGAATCCGAGGAGGAGAGCAACGGAGATGCTTTGGGAATATCTGTGGCGAAAGAAATCCTTTGGGGAAAGTAGAGGCCAAGGGGAAGCTTGAGGTGGTTGTTTGTTGGATGGAGCTGGAATTTTTTAAAGAGAAAGAGAGGAGAGCGGTGATGAGAGAGAGACTGGGAGGAAGAAAGGCACGTGGTGCGTGAGCGTCAGATGTGATGTCATTGGGCTTCAGTGCTTACTCAGTCAAATTTGATCAATATAATACAGGATATATATACTGTATATGTCTATATGGAAAGTTTAGATATCCTATTTTTTATAATGATATAATATTTATGTTGTATAACTTATATAATATTGGTCAAATTGATAATCTAGGATATGCACAGGTTCTATAAACCATGTCTGTGTGTAATGTGCCACCCAAGCACGAGGCTTAGAGCAAGTATAATAAGTCCTAGTCAGCTGGCTATAAGGATTAAAATAATATATTCATGCTTAGTTGGAGGAGAGAGAGGATGAGAGAGAAGAGGAGTGGGCTTTTATGCAAGAGTCAGCTCTAGCACGTGCTCCTAGTCACTTTGTGAGAGTGAAATGTGGGCCATCCATTGATAAAGTAGTACATGATTATAGCTCACTATTATACATGTTGGCTCTATTTTAGCTACAAATAACATGGCATATGGCTTATAGCCAGCAGCTGGCTATACTATTAAACTTGCTCTTAGACATCAAGAACCTCGATGTGAAGAATGAGTGTATGCAGCTGAAGCTTGGGCATCGCCTCCACTTCAGCATGGACGCCCCGTGGCCACGGTTGGCCTAGAAAATGGGCACCGTCTACGCCACCCCCGGTTTGCACTAGAAGCACCTCAACGCCCTGGTGCAGATGTACTTGTGGTGTCTCCATTGCCCAGGTTGGCGACGGGCGCCACACCTCCTTCTGGCTAGACATGTTGCTCGGGGGCAGCGTAATCATGAGCCGCTGGCCAATTCTCCTCTCGCATGCCCTGGATCAGGATGCCACGATCATTGTTGTTCTCTCCGCTGGGGTCCGACGCTCCTCGGCTCACTTCTGCAAGGTGCGCGCCTGCTGCTGGAGCTCCTCGCACTGGTGGGTGATGTCGCACTGACGGAGGCCCCAGACACACGTGTGCTATCGTAAGAAGACCGACACCCTGGATGCGTCCTCCATGTACAAGCTACGAACCTCGGGTGGCATGGATGCACCCTACCATGACTTCGTCTGGAAGAACTTCGCGCCATCGAAGGTGTGGTTCTTCGCATGGCTTCTGTCCAACGCCCACGTCCAATTCAGGTGTGCTCTGCGGAAGAAAAACATCCTCACCTTCGCGGAGACATTATGCCACGTCTGCCAAGGTTCCATCGAGAAGACCAACCACATCTTCCTCGAGTGCCCCCTTTCGCCAAGATTCTGGGCTATGGTTGAATATTGCTTCCTCGGCAACGTGGAGCATGTTAGCTTCACGAATATGAGGCGCCAGATGTCGTGCCCACTGACTCTGCATCGACGTTCACCTTCCTTTGTCTATGAAAATTTTGGTAGGTGTTAGGTTGTATAACAGTGAAGTTGAGGGACTAGAGTGTAACTTGTATATTGGATATTGTAAGGACATTTTACCCTTATCCATTATTTTGGTAACAATGACACCGTTGCTAGAGTAATCGGACTAATACAAGTCTATAACATTATTCCCAGATATTAGCCAAATAGGCATAATATCAATGGAACAAGAAGGTAAAGGGAGACCCCCCCCCCCACTTCGACAAAAATGAAGAAAGGCTATTCTGCCTCTGGCCGGTCTCTGGTCCGGTTGGACCGGTTGTGGCACCGGCTGGCCCGGCGCCGACCGGCCCCTGGACCGGTGCCACCCGAGCGGTATCCAGTAACGCCTCCACCTACGCCCGGTGCTGGCCCGATGCACGGTCCGGTTTGGACCGGATGGTCCGGCCTCACGCCCGGCCACGCCGGCCTGTGGACCGGCCTCCCCGGCACATGCGGGCTCCTGCTCCGGTGACTTTCGGAGCCATGTACTGTAAGCCAAGAATCCACCCCGGTCTCGGCACGGCGCATGATCCGGCTCCGGCCGGATGGTCCGGCATACGGCCCGGTTGGACCGGCCCCTGCGCCAGATGGCCCGGCCTCACGCCCGGCTGACCGGCTTCCTCGACCATTTGCTGAGATGGACAAGTCACAACGGCTGGATTTCGAGGGACCATATAAATACCCCATCACCTAGCTCAGAACACTTAGGCATTACATTAAAAATTGCTCTTGAGCTCTCTCTCTCTCATACTCCATTGATAGAAACATCAAAAGCCTCAGATCTCCCTCCTCCTCCACCCAAACTCGAATCCCTCCGGGGAAAAGATAGAGGAGGCCTTGATCTATAGTTCCACAGAGCCAAATCTTGTTCCCCCTTGTATTCATCGAGATACCTGCTCTCTAGGGTTCCTTGGAAACCCTAGGTGGGCAAAAGAAGTCCGGAAGCATCCGGGCTGTGGATTTGCTCCTTACAAGATTGTGAAGGTTTGGAGGCTGCCTCAAAGTCTACCACAAGTGAGAAGAGCTATTCCTTCGTGGGATAGGCTCAGGAGAAGAAGGTGAGCCTTCGTGGTGTTGGGGAATCCTTCGTTGGACCCCACCTCTCCAAACGTGACGTACCTTCTTGCAAAGGAAGGGAACACGGGAATAAACCTTCGTCTCCGCGTGCTATCGGTTATTTCTAACCGAACTCTTACTTGTGATATATCTGCCTGTGAGATCCTTCGTGCTCGAGTTACTTATATCATCATATAGGGTGCCTCACCTATTTTGCATTAGGCTCACCTTTATATTCTGCAAAGCCTAACATTGCAAAGAAAGAATTAAAATTTGTAGAAACCTATTCACCCCGCCCCCCTCTAGGTTTACCATATCTGAACTTTCAATTGGTATCAGAGCATGGACTCTTTTTAAGGGCCTTACAGCCTTAAGAGTGAGATGGATAAACTATTCGAGGGACTGGATGAAGATTCTAACCTTTCGGTTAAGGAGATGAAACCCAGATTCTTAGCATATGAGGCTGAGAAAAGGAAGAAGGAGGATGAAGTCCAAAGCCAAATGGCACAAATGAGTGACACGCTTAAAAACCTGACTAGTGGGCTTCTAGTGGAGCTTCGGCTCCTCCGGAAACTTTCCATGAAGTCAATCATGACTATCCCAAAAACACTTCACCCATGCCTCATATAAACCATAGTGGGAATGTTCCCCATTTTGATGGAACTCACTTTTCTTTTTGGAAATCTTCTATGGAGTCTCATATTCGCAGCTGCAGTGTGGAGATGTGGGAGATCATCATGGATGGATAACGGAAGCCACAAGATCCCATTAGGCTAACCTCCACCGAGTTCTACAACCGCCAACTCAATTCCTCTGCATGTGACAAGATTAGAAGTGGCATCAATCGCAAGCTCCTCGATCAAGTCAATGATATAGAATCTGGAAAAGAGCTTTGGGATCGGATTGTAGTACTACAAGAGGGAACCAATCTGATCCAGAAGGCTCTCTATGAGTCAGCAAAGACGGAGGCAACCTTGTTTATGATTATAGAAGGACAATCCTTGGTCGATGCTTATGGAAGGCTTGGTGCTCTTCGAGTAAAGGTCAAGGGCCTTGGATGTGAAAAATACAATGATGGCTTCGAAATGAATGAAGAATTCATAAAGTCCAAGGTCATTGCCATGATTGCAGTTAAACAAAAGGACATCAACCTTGCACTCAACTTGCAAATCCTCACCAAGCAAGCAGATCTGAACGCAGATGATCTAGTCTCCTATGTGGCAGCCAATGACAACATGGCCAAGGCAGGAGAAAAGCTCATGGCAATGAACCGTGTAGCGGGATCCTCACACAACCTTGCTTTGAAGGCTATAGCTGACCAAGAAAGAGAAGAAGCCTATGAGATCGAAGAGGATGAGATGACATCAACTAGTGACATGCAAACGGATGTTGCTTTCTTTGTCAAGAAGTATGTGAAGAAGTTCCAAATCTCCTCCAAAGAGAAGAAGAGAACATGCTACAACTGCGGTGAAGATAGTCACTTTGCAAATGAGTGCCCTTATGAGAAAAGATTTGACAAGCCAAAGTTTGTCAAAGGTTTCAAGCCGAGATTCAAGCCAAATCGAATCAATGAACGATACAAGAAGAACAAGGGAAGAGCTTTTGTTGGGGCTGAGTACATTTCCAATGAAGAGGGAGAAGATGAGGAGAATGAGGTTGGAGTGGCTGGTTTGGCTTACTCCGAACCCGGGTCACTCTTCACATATGATTACTCCAAGGATTATTCAACGGAGTCTTCAACGCCAAATGATATTGGTTCTTCCTTTATAGTAAGAACAACACATGATGATGACTCCGATGACATTTCACCCTCTACGATCGTCGGCTCTTGTCTAATGGCAAGGGAAGCAAAGGTAATGGAATCTCCACCTTCTTTATCTAGTATTCTTGATAATGAAACTGATAATCAAGATGAAGTTGCTATTCTTAAGGAGCTTTACAAAGTTAGATGCAATCTTCGTGGTGATGCTCTTGTCAAGTTCGATTACTTGATAGACTCCCTCAAAGAAAGGGACGAGTCCATTGAGGAATTAGAATATCATTTGAATGATGAGAAACAAAGATTCAATCTCCTAAGACAAGAGTTTAAAAATGAAAGGTGCATATCTCAAGGCCTTAAGCAACTAGTTGAAACTTTTGAACTAGATAAAGTTAAGGACCAAGAAACTATTGAAAGGGCTCAATTAATGGACCAAGAGCTAGATGCTTCAAAGAAGGAGCTTGAAGTTGCTCATGCTTCTCTCACTAAGGATCTTGACCACCTTGAAAAGACTAACAAGCTTTTTAAGGATGAACTCAAGAAACTTGGAGAGAACCATAACCTACTCCAAGGTGCCTATAAGAAGGCTCTTGGATCATTGAATGATCCCATTGTTGCTGAAAAAATTGCAAGTTCCTCTACTTCATTTACTTGTGAGCATGCTAAACTTGTTGAGGAACATGTTCGTTTGAAAGAAGAGCTTTCTCTATATGTTGAGACCAATGTATATCTTGAATTTTTGGTAACCAGATATGGTCTCAACTATTATCCTAATGAATCGTCTTGTGAGCAAGCAACTATTCTTAAGGAAAATGCTATGTTGACAAAGGAACTAGCCAAGTTCACCACCGCCAAGAATAAGATGCGATTGGATGACATTTTGAGTAAGCAAAGGTCAAACAATCAAAAGTATGGACTTGGGTATGCTCCCAAGCCCTACCAGAAGAATAACTACAAGAAGGAGAAACCCGCTCAAGAGAAGAACAAGAAGGTCACCAATGATGGAAAAGCCTCAAAGGGAAAAGTCACTAGTGGTGACCGCACGGGACCTAACAATCAATATGCCTTATTTGTTGATTATTATGGTGATGTTTATGCTAAATATATTGGACCTCGTAATGGCTATGCTTATCAAGGGTACTCAATTTGGGTACCAAAAGATCTTGTTGCCATTACAAAGGAACCCATTAATCGATGGGTTCCTAAAACCTCTACTTAATTTTGTAGGGGTATTCCTCCGGTGGCCCAAAATGGGTGTATGATAGTGGATGCACCAATCATATGACCGGAGGAAGAGGTGTGCTTGACCAATTCATAGAAGATGTTAACAAAAAGTCAAGCATCACCTTTGGTGACAAGTCAAAGGAAAAGGTACTTGGGTATGGCAAGGTGGCAATCTCTAAGGACTTGTGCCTTGAGACGGTCATGCTTGTTGAATACTTTGGCTATAATTTTCCTTCTATATATCACCCTGCACATATCGGCTATAATTCATATTTTACTAATTATTGTGTGAAAGTCTTTAGGAGTGATAATCTCAAATTGGTCCTTGTTGGATATGTGGAGAACAACCTTTACGTGGTTGACCTCTCGAAAGAGATACCATCAATTCCCACATGTTTAATGGCCAAACATGACGAAGGATGGCTGTGGCATCGCCGCCTTGGTCATGTCAATATGAGAAATCTTAAATAGCTCCTCAAGGGTGAGCACATTGTTGGACTAACCGACATTTCCTTTGAGAAAGATCGTCTGTGCAGTGCATGTGTAGATGGAAAGCAACTCAAGAAGAGACGTCCTATCAAGAGTATCATCACCACTTCTAGGCCTTTGGAGCTCCTTCACTTGGATCTCTTTGGGCCATCACATTATGATACTCTTGGTGGGAGCAAATATGGACTGGTCATTGTTGATGATTACACAAGATACTCTTGGGTCTTTCTCCTTAAATCTAAGGATGAGACCTATAGAGAGTTCATCATCTTCGCCAAGAAGGCTCAAAGAATGTATGAATCTAAGATCAAGGCGATAAGGACTGACAATGGCACCGAGTTCAAGAACTACACTATGCAAGATTTTGTTGATGATGAGGGCATCAAGCATGAGTTTTCAGCTCCATACACCCCTCAGCAAAATGATATTGTTAAAAGGAAGAACCGGACTATTATTGAGATGGAAAGAACCATGTTGAGTGAATTCAAGTCACCCCATAACTTTTGGGGAGAATCCATCTCTACAGCTGTTCACTACTCCAACCGGCTCTTTCTCCGTCCTCTGCATAATAAAACTCCATACGAGCTTCTAACATGTAACAAGCCCAATGTCATGTACATTCGTGTCTTTGGATGCAAATGTCTTGTTAAGTACAATAGAGGGGATCTCGGTAAATTTGAAGCTAGAACTATAGAGGGTGCATTTGTTGGATATGCGGAGAACTCCCACGCCTATAGATACTACAACAATTCCACTGGGGCTATTGAAGTATCTTGTGACATGGTGTTCTAGGAGGATAATGGCTCCCAAGTGGAGCAAGTTGTTCCATGTGCTGCAGGTGATGATGATCCTTCTAATGCCATCAAGCTTATGGGCATTGGACACATCCGGCCCACGGAGGTCCACACTAATGATCAAGATGATGGGATAGAAGCCTCAAGCTCAGCTCAAGTGGAGCCTTGCTCAACTCAAGCTGAACCATCAAATGCAGCCCAAGATCCAACCACTACTCAAGATGAGTCGCATTCCGAAGAACAAGAAGAAAGCCCTCAACCCATTGGGAAAGACCATGATATTGCTCAAGAATCATCCTCAACCCATGGTCGAGCTCAAGTTATCCCTCATGATCAAGTACTAGCAAGAGATGAATTTATTGATCATGAAGGAACCATTCGGAAGATCAAGGCTGCTTCAAGGGCAAGTGACATAAAAGTAGATCAAGTCCTTGGTAGCATCTCAAGAGGAGTGGTAACTCTTAGACACCATGCATTACTTATCACTTATTGTCAACATCATGCTTTTGTGTCTAGTTTTGAGCCACTCAAGGTACATGAAGCCTTGGTTGATCCGGATTGGGTAATTGCCATGCAAGAAGAATTGGAATGTTTCACCCGCAATGAAGTATGGTATCTAGTTGAGAGACCCAAAGATCATCACATCATTGTCATTGGGACCAAATGGGTGTTCAAGAACAAGCAAGATGAGAATGGCATCGTCATAAGAAATAAAGCAAGGTTAGTGGCGCAAGGGTTTGCCCAAATAGAAGGTATGGATTATGAGGACACCTTTGCGCCAGTTGCCCGTCTTGAAGCTATTCGTCTTTTGCTTGCATTTGCATCTTTTCACAATTTCAAGCTATATCAAATGGATGTGAAAAGTGCATTTGTGAATGGTCCCCAAAAAGAAACTGCATATGTGGCTCAACCCCCGGATTTCGAAGACCCATGCCGTCCCAACCATGTGTATCTACTCCATCAGGCACTCTGCGGTCTCAAGCAAGCTCCACGTGCTTGGTATGAGTACCTTAGGGATTTCTTACTCAAGGATGGGTTTAGCATGGGTACGGTCGATTCCACCCTTTTCACCAAGCGGGTTAAAGGGGGTGACCTATTTCTATGTCAAATATATGTTGATGATATTATATTTGGCGGAACTAACCCTAATCATAACAAAGCCTTTGAGCTATTTATGACTAGGAAATTTGAGATGGCCATGATGGGGGAGTTGAAGTTCTTTTTAGGCTTCCAAGTGAGGCAACTTGCAAAAGGCACCTTCATCTCTCAAGAAAAATATGTAAGGGACATGCTCAAGAAGTTTGACATGGCTAAAGCATGTCCAATGATGACACCCATGCCCATAAAGGGGCATCTTGGCTCATGTGATGGTGAGAAGGATGTGGACCAAAAGGTATACTGTTCCATGATTGGATCCTTGCTCTACCTCTGTAAGGGTATTTTACCCTTATCCATTATTTTGGTAACAATGACACCGTGCTAGTGTATTTGGTCTAATACATGGCTACAAGATGATTCCCAGGTATTAGCCAAAGAGGTATAAAGGTGTATCAATGGAAGAAGAAGTAAATGGAGACCCCCCCACTTCGATGAAAAAATCAACAGGATTTTCCTGAGCCTGGCCGGTCACTGGCCCGGTCAGACCGGCCCTGGCACCGGCCAGCCCGGTCTAGACCGGCTCCAGCGCTGGTGTCATCCGGGCAGGATCTAGTAAAGGGGGGCGAGCGCTCCGGTCTCCGCCCGGTCTCCAACCCGGTTTGGACCGCCCATCCGGTTCCCGGCCCGATCGGACCGGGCTACAGACCGGCTGCCCCGGCGCCAACCGGACTTTGCGCCTGTGCCATCCGGGCACATTCCAGTAAGCTCAGAAGCTCGTCCGGTCAAGTTCCGGTCCCTGCTCCGGTTGAAACCGGCCGGCCCGGTCGCCAGCCCGGTCGGACCGGCCTGTGCGCCGGCCAGCCCGGCGCCAAACCCGGTCAACCGGATTCCTCGAAGAAAAGCTGATGTGGCAAGTTGACCAACGGCCATTTTTTGAATAACACTATAAATAGGCCTTCTCCTACCTCTGAACAGTTAGGCACTACACTACAAGCTGTTCTTGAGCTCTCTCTCTCTCTTACTCCATTGCTAGAAACACCAAAAGCCTCAGATCTACTTCCTCCTCCACCCAAACTCAAATCCCTCCGGGGAATCATTAGAGGAGGACCCGATCTACTGTTCTACCAAGCCAAATCTCATTCCCCCTTGTATTCATCGAGAAGCTTGCTTCCTAGGGTTCCTTGGAAACCCTAGGTGGGCAAGAGGAGTCCGGAAGCATCCGGGCTGTGGATTTGCTCCGGGCAAGATTGTGAAGGTTTGGAGGCTACCTCAAAGTCTACCACAAGTGAGTGAGCTATTCCTTCATGGGATAGGCTCCGGAGAATAGGGTGAGCCTTCGTGGCGTGGGGAATCCTTCGTGGGACCTCCACCCCTCCAAACGTGACGTACCTTGTTGCAAAGCAAGGGAACACGGGAATACATCCTCGTCTCCGCGTGCTATCGGTTATCTCTAACCGAACTCCTTACTTCTGATTTAACTGCCTGTGAGAGCCTTCGTGCTCAAGTTAGTTGTATCCTCATATAGGTTGCTTCACCTATTTTGCATTAGGCTCATCTTTATATTCCGCAAAGCCTAATATTGCAAAGAAAGAATTAAAACTTGTAGAAACCTATTCACCCCCCCTCTAGGTTTACCATCTCTATACTTTCAATTGGTATCAGAGCCTGGACTCTTATTAAGGGCTTCACCGCCTTAAGAGTGAGATGGATAAACTATTCGAGGGTCTAGATGAAGACTCTAACCTTTCGGTTAAAGAGATGAAATCTAGATTCTTGGCATATGATGCCAAGAAGAAGAAAAAGGAGGATGACCTACAAAGCCAAATGGCAGAGATGTCTACCATGCTTAAGAACTTGACTAGTGGGACTCCTAGTGTGACTTCGGCCTCTCTAGGGAGTTTCCATGAAGTTAACCATGACTATCCCAAAAACACTTCACCCATGCCTCATATAAACCATAGTGGGAATGTTCCCCATTTTGATGGAACTCACTTTCCTTTATGGAAATCTGCTATGGAATCTCATATTCGTAGCTGCAGTGTGGAGTTATGGGAGATCATTGTTCATGGATACCGGAAGCCACATGATCCGGTTCGGTTGACCTCCACCGAATTCTACAACCGTCAACTCAATGCCTCCGCACGTGACAAGATTAGAAGTGGCATCAACCGCAAGCTCCTTGATCAAGTCAACGACATAGAGTCCGCTAAAGAGTTGTGGGATCGAATTGTAGTACTCCAAGAGGGAACCGATTTGATCCAATCAGCTCTTTATGAGACCGCAAAGCAAGAGGCCCACCAGTTCATGATTCGAGAAGGAGAATCCGTGGCCGATGCCTATGCAAGACTTGGTGCTCTCAGAGTAAGGGTCAAGGGACTTGGAGTTGAGAAGTACAATGATGGCTTTGAGATGAATGAAGCATTCATAAAGTCCAAGGTCATTGCTATGATTGCCGTCAAGCAACAAGACACCAACCTTGCACTCAACTTGCAAATCATGACCAAGAGTGCGGATTTGAACTCCGATGATCTAGTATCCTATGTGGCCGCCAATGAAAACATGGCCAAGGCGGGAAAAGGGCTCATGGCAATGAACCGTGTTGATGAAGCCTCACACAACCATGAAGTGTCACACAACCTTGCTCTCAAAGCTAGAGGTGACCATGGAAGAGAAGAAGACTACGAAATTAAAGAAGATGAAGAGATGACTTCAACTAGTGACATTGCTACCGACTTTGCTTTCTTTGCCAAGAAGTACAAGGGAAAGCTTCCAATGCTCTTCAATGACAAGAAGAAGAAGAGAACTTGCTACAACTGTGATGAAGATAGCCACTTTGCAAATGAGTGCCCTTATGAGAAAAGGATAGACAAGCCAAAGTTCATCAAAGGGGTCAAGCCAAGATTGAAGCCAAACCCTATCAACGATCGATACAAGAAGAACAAGGGAAGAGCCTTTGTTGGGGCCGAGTACTTGTCCGACGAAGAAGAGGAAGATGAGGAGGAAGAAGCCGGAGTGGCTGGCCTGGCTTTTGCTAAGCCCGGGTCACTCTTCACATATGACTACTCCAAGGATTACTCCACGGAGAATGATGTTGGTTCTTCCTTCATGGCAAGAACAACTCAAGATGATGCCTCCGATGACTCTCCCTCCTCTACAATCGTTGGCTCTTGTCTTATGGCAAGAGAAACCAAGGTAATGGAACCCCCACCTTCTCTATCTTGTGTTCTTGATGATGAGAATGAAAATCAAGAAGAATTAATTGTGCTTAAGGAGCTCTACAATGTTAGATGCACCCTTCGTGGTGAAGCTCTTGTCAAGTTTGATTTCTTGATGGACTCTCTCAAAGAAAAAGATGAGCCCATTGAGGAATTAGAATACCATTTGAATGAAAAAGAACGGAGATTCAATCTCCTAAGACAAGAGCTAAAAACCGAAAGGTGCATATCTCAAGGCCTTAAGCAACAAATTGAAACTTATGAACTTGATAAATTTAAGGACCTAGAAACTATTGATAGGGCTCAATCATTGACCCAAGAGCTCAATGACTCAAAGAAGGAGCTTGAAGTTGCTCATGCTTCTCTTACTAGGGATCTTGACCACCTTGAAAGAGCTAACAAGCTTGTTAAGGATGAGCTCAAGAAACTTGGAGAGAACCATGACCTACTCCAAGAAACCTACAAAAAGGCTCTTGGATGAATGAAGGATCCCATTGTTGTTGAAAAGCATGCTAGCTCCTCCACTTCTTTTACTAGTGAGCATGCTAAGCTTGTTGAGGAACATGTTCGTTTACAAGAGGAACTCTCTTTGCATGTTGAGACCAATGCATATCTTGAATCCTTGGTGACTAAATATGGTCTCGACTATCATCCTAATGAATCTTCTTGTGAGCAAGCATCTATTCTTGAGGAAAATGTTAGGTTAACAAAGGAACTTGCAAAGTTCACCACCGCCAAGAACAAGATGGGATTGGATGACCTGTTGAGTAAGCAAAGGTCAAACAATCAAAAGTTTGGACTTGGATATACTCCCAAGTCCTACAAGAAGAACAACTACAAGAAGGAGAAGCCCTCTCAAGACAAGAACAAGAAGGTCACTAATGATGGCAAAGCCTCAAAGGGCAAAGCCACTAGTGGTGACCGCACGGGGCCAAACAATCACTATACTTTATTTGTTGATTATTATGGTGATGTTTATGCTAGCTATGTCGGCCCTCGTAATGGCTATGCTTATAGAGAGTACTCAATTTGGGTATCAAAAGATATTGTTGCCATTGCAAAGGGACCCATTAATCGATGGGTTCCTAAATCCTCTACTTGATTTTGTAGGGGTATTCCTCCGGTGGTCCAAAATGGGTGTTTGATAGTGGATGCACCAATCATATGACCGGAGGAAGAGGTGTGCTTGATCAATTCATTGAAGATATCAACAAGAAGTCAAGCATCACCTTTGGTGACAACTCAAAGGGAAAGGTACTTGGGTATGGCAAGGTGGCAATCTCTAAGGACTTGTGCCTTGAGACGGTCATGCTTGTTGAATCCCTTGGCTATAACTTACTTTCTATATATCATCTTGCCGATGCCGGTTACAATTCATATTTTACTAAATATTGTGTGAAAGTCTTTAGGAGTGACAATCTCAAATTGGTCCTTGTTGGATATGTGGAGAACAACCTTTACGTGGTTGACCTCTCGAAAGAGAGCTCCTCTCCCTCCACATGTCTAATGGCGGCCAAGCATGACGAAGGCTGGTTGTGGCATCGCCGCCTTGGTCATGTTAACATGAGAAATCTTAAACAAATCCTAAAGGGTGAGCACATTGTGGGACTAACCGGCATTTCTTTTGAGAAAGATCGTGTTTGCAGTGCATGTGTAGCCGGAAAGCAACTCAAGAAGAAACATCCTATCAAGAGTATCGTCACCACATCTAGACCTTTGGAGCTCCTTCATTTGGATCTCTTTGGGCCATCACATTATGATACTCTTGGTGGGAGCAAGTATGGACTTGTCATTGTTGATGATTACTCAAGATACTCTTGGGTCTTTCTCCTTAAGTCTAAGGATGAGACCCATAGAGAGTTCATCACCTTCGCCAAGAAAGCTCAACGTATGTATGAATCCGAGATCAAGGCGATTAGGACCGACAATGGCACCGAGTTCAAGAACTACACCATGCAAGAGTTTGTTGATGATGAGGGCATCAAGCACGAGTTTTCGGCGCCATACACCCCTCAACAAAATGGTGTTGTAGAAAGGAAGAACCGGACTATCATTGAGATGGCAAGAACGGGGAGAAGCCATCTCTACAGCTGTCCACTACTCCAACCGGCTCTTCCTCCGTCCCCTCCACAACAAAACTCCATACGAGCTTCTCACCGGTAACAAGCCTAATGTCATGTAGATTCGTGTCTTTGGATGCAAATGTCTTGTTAAGAACAACAAAGGAAAGCTCGGTAAATTTGAAACTAGAACCATAGAGGGTATATTTGTTGGATATGCGGAGAACTCTCACGCCTATAGATACTACAATCGGTCCACTGGGACTATTGAAGTATCTTGTGACGTGGTGTTCTTGGAGGATAATGGCTCCCAAGTGGAGCAAGTTGTTCCATGTGTTGCAGGTAATAATGATGATCCATCTAGTGCCATCAAGCATATGGGCATTGGACACATCCGGCCCATGGAAGTTCATAATGATGATCAAGATGATGGAGTAGATGTATCAAGCACGGCTCAAGTGGAGCCTAGCTCAACTCAAGCCGAACCATCAAGTGCAACTCAAGAACCATCCTCTACTCAAGATGAGTCACATTCCGAAGAACAAGAAGAAAGTCCTCATTCCACGGAGCAAGACCATGATGATGATCAAGAAACATCATCAACTCATGATCAAGCTCAAGTGATCCCTCATGATCGAGTACTAGCAAGAAATGAATTCATTGATCATGAAGGAACCATTCGGAAGATTAAGGCCGCTACAAGGGCAAGTGACATGAAAGTAGATCAAGTCCTTGGTAGCATCTCAAGAGGAGTGGTAACTCATAGACACCATGCATTACTTATCACTTATTGTCAACACCATGCTTTTGTGTCTAGTTTTGAACCACTCAAGGTACATGAAGCCTTGGTTGATCCGGATTGGGTAATTGCCATGCAAGAAGAATTGGAGTGTTTCACTCGTAATGTAGTATGGTCTCTAGTTGAGAGACCCAAGGATCATCGCATCAATGTTATTGGGACCAAATGGGTATTCAAGAACAAGCAAGATGAGAATGGCATTGTCATACGAAACAAAGCAAGGTTAGTGGCGCAAGGGTTTGCCCAAATAGAAGGTATGGATTTTGAGGATACCTTTGCGCCGGTAGCCCGTCTTGAAGCTATTCGTCTTTTGCTTGCATTTGCATCTTTCCACAATTTCAAACTATATCAAATGGATGTGAAAAGTGCATTTTTGAATGGTCCCCTAAAAGAAACCGCATATGTGGCTCAACCCCCGGGTTTCGAAGACCCATGCCAACCCAACCACGTGTATTTACTCCATAAGGCACTCTACGGTCTCAAGCAAGCTCCACGTGCTTGGTATGAGTTCCTTAGGGATTTCTTACTACATGATGGGTTTTGCATGGGTACGGTCGATTCCACCCTTTTCACCAAGCGGGTTAAAGGGGGTGGCCTATTTATATGTCAAATATATGTTGATGATATTATCTTTGGTGGAACTAACCCCAATCATAACAAAGCTTTTGAGCTATTGATGACTAGGAAATTTGAGATGTCCATGATGGGAGAGTTGAAGTTCTTCCTAGGCTTCCAAGTGAGGCAACTTGCAAAAGGCACCTTCATCTCTCAAGAAAAGTATGTGAAGGACATGCTCAAGAAATTCAACATGACCAATGCAAGCCCAATGAAGACACCCATGCCCGTAAAGGGGCAACTTGGCTCATGTGACGGTGAGAAGGATGTGGACATAAAGGTATACCGCTCCATGATAGGATCCTTGCTCTACCTTTGTGCCTCTAGGCCGGATATCATGCTAAGTGTAGGGATGTGTGCTCGTTTTCAATCCGCTCCTAAGGAGAGCCATTTAATGGAAGTCAAACGGATTCTAAGATACCTTGTTCTCACTCCTACTCTCGGGCTATGGTATCCAAAGGGGTCAACCTTTGAACTCATTGGCTATTCGGATTCCGATTGGGCCGGTGATAAGGTTGACCGGAAGTCTACCTCCGGGGCTTGCCAATTCCTTGGCCGGTCATTGGTGAGTTGGTCATCCAAGAAACAAAACTCCACCGCCTTATCCACCGCCGAAGCCGAATACATATCCGCGGCATCTTGTTGCACTCAATTGTTATGGTTGAAGCAAACCTTGAAAGACTATGGTGTGTCTCTTGGTACGGTGCCTCTTCTTTGTGACAATGAAAGTGCAATTAAGATCGCCAATAACCCGGTTCAACATTGTCGCACCAAACATATTGACATTCGCCATCACTTCCTACGTGATCATGTTGCCAATAAGGATATTGATCTCACTCATGTGGGAACAACCTACCAATTGGCGGATATTTTCACTAAGCCTTTGGATGAAGCCCGGTTTGTTAACTTGAGAAGAGAACTTGGTATTCTTGATCCTAAAAACTTGGATTGATTAACTTCTTGCACTACATTCTTGCATTTATCTTGCTATCTAGCTTAGAGGCATAGCACATATGGGGATAGTCATCGTACCATGTCTTGGTATGATGCATACCTATGTGTGCAACATAAATAGACCCAATGTCATTATATGGACCCAAGCATGTCTCTTCGAGGTCTCATGACATTTGCGCTTTCACATAGGGGGAGTAATCCCCCGCCCCTCATTGAGCCTCTATTACAACTTGATTTGACTATATAAGGCTAAATGATCTTATTGCAAAAACTATTTCAAAATGTTTTTATGGTTCTTGATATACTTCGAATCATGCCCATTGTAGCTATTTGTATCTTGTTTGCATTTTCACTCCAATGGGTATATGCCTAGAGAACTTTGTATTTTCCAACCCCATGTCTATGCTCATCTCATCATCGTCTATCTATCTATATGTACATGTCATCATCTGAGCATTCATACACATTTACACAACGAATAGGGGCAAAACGAGGCAAAACGAGACAAAACTGGGCAAAAATATCCAGGCCGGTCTCTCTGGCCCGGTTGGACTGCCTCAGCGCCACGGGCCAGTTACGGCGCGAGCTGTCGACAAGCGCTTAACCGGCCGCGCGGCTGGTTATGTTGAAGGAGAGGATACCCCTTGGGGTCTTCTTCCTCATTATCCCCCATCTCCAACCCTCCATGGTCGCCGCCCTCTCCACCTCCACCACGATCTAGCACCTTCCCACCACAAGAACCCTTCCAAACTCCACCAAACCATAGATCGCGTCCCTTGGAACATCTCCACCGAAGGTTTTGGTCCCCCTCAAGCTATTTTGGGAGATCTTGGAGTTCTTGGCTTTCAAGCCATACCTAGGTGTTCTTCTTGTTCTCTTGATCAAGGAGGAACATGTCTTCGGATAATTTGTTCTCTTTTTCTCCCTATTCTCTTGTCCTCATCACACATTGCACATCTTTGAGATGATTTGAGGAAATTTTAGGGGTTAGGGTTAGGGTTTGTAAGTCCTCATGCCATTAGAGTGTCTCTTAACACAATGCACATACTTCACTCTATAGCTATAGCCTATGTTCAAGTTTGTGAGTTTTTGCATGATTTTGTGGTTGATTTTCTGGGCAAACATCACAAATCGTCAACACCCGGTTCACAGCCCGGTCAACCGGCCGGTCCGGCGCGCGGCCCGTTCAACCGGATTGTCGATCGGCTCGTCCGGTCTGCAGTCCGGTCGGACCGGCCTGTGCGCCGGCCTGCCCAGTTCTTCGCATAATCTCATCAAAACACTTGGATATATGCTATGCTTTTTGGTCTCCCTATTACCGATGACATGTACACTTACCCCTTTGCTATGCTCGCTCTATTTTTCTGATTCACAGATGATGATTGGAGTGGTGAGGACCGTGGCACTGTTGCCAAGCGAGGGAGGCTCTCAGGGGCTCCACCACGACGTCCTAGTGGTCGTGCCCCTCAGACTACTGGTGGCAGCTCATCTGGAGGCCGCACCAAGACCACTGCCCATAAGAGGAAAGATAAGCAAGCTGCACAAGGAGATGATGAGACATTGCCAGACTTCAATGTTGGCGATGTACATATTGGTGCATGGAAAAGGCTTCGAGAAACCAATCCCTATCGCTTTGAGGCACCCACTTACACCGGGGGAGACAGATTTTTCTGGACCCAGACACAGCAGATGATGTGGGATGAGTACTATGCCGCCCCGGAACACATGAAGAATGGTTGCATTGTTATGCCCAAGGCTGTCAAGGATGTTATTGCAATGCATGAAGCCACCACATATCGGTTTGTGGTTGAGACTTTGAGGCGGATGGGGCTGTATGAGCTTGTATGTCTGACGCCTACTGATGGATGCTATTGCCCACTCTTGGTAAGGCAATTCCACTGCATAGTGTTTTTCCATGATGATCCAGCCCGTACCATGACCTGGATGACAGGCAAAGAGAAATACACTTGCAACTATCTTGACTTTTGTGAAGCCCTGGGGTTTGGTGGAGGTCGTGCTCAAGGTTTCAAGCTCTACTCTCAGCAGAAGTTCAACAAAGGAGAAATTTCTTTCTGCTATCCTCAGGAGCCTACAGCCCGTCCTCCCACCATATCTGGCATGTTCTACTCCTACCTCCTGCTTGCCAAGTTATTCAGAGAGTCTCTCATCAGCAAGTCCGGCGGTACAAGTGAATGCCGTGGATATCACTTGAACTTGATGTACTACTGCAGCCCTGAGCACCGGCGACGCATTGATGGCTGTGATCTCATCTACTCTGAGCTGAGGAGATGTGTTCGCGACAGGATGACCCCGAACTATGCTCAATACATCCAGCTCCTCATCAACAAGGTTGTGCCTGCACCTTTCAATACGCAAGGTGAAAGGGTCAAGATGGAAGCCTTCAAGGTACCTGTCCAAGGCGATAGACCGGACGTCCCTGAGATGATGCCTTCTGAGCGCCGGTCCAAGGAACGCCATGATCCTGCTAGCTCCAGCTACACTAGTCGCCCACAGCGTGGTGTCTCTAGGTTCTTCTCCTCCATGTGGCAGATGTGCAAGAATACTAATGATGTTGCACATCAAAGCCTTGCTATGAACCAAGAGACGAGGAGGCGCCAGAATGAGTTCATGGCTACTAGGAATGTCACTGTTCCTCCTCATGGCCCTGAGTTGGAGCCTGTTCATGCACCTAACTGGGAGATGCCTCCCATCTCTGATCAGATGTTCCAGAACTTTGATCCCACATGGTACGGTTTTGGTGGTCCTCCTCCTATGCCTGCACGTGCCCCTCCTGCTTGTGATACTGAAGAGGGTACCGGTGACGAGGATGAGGATGGCGAGGGCTCATACTCCACTGGGCATGAGTTCTACTGATGGGTGCGCTAGTACCTCTCCTTTTTTTTTCTTCGCCTTTTTGGTGTTCCGATGCCAAAGGGGGAGAAGAGAGTAGAGTCTAGGATTCTCGGGGTTCTTTGATTGTCACAAGCCATGGATGTTGCTTTATTTGATTCTTATATGGCTTGTGCTTATTTGTCTTTATCATTCCAAGAACCATTTGCTACTTCGAATAATTCTTGTATGGACGACTATTATGTGTGCTACTCTATGTTAGGATGATTATGTATGCTATGCTTATATATCTTGCTATACTTGTTCATACCATGATTGTTTCCTAAAGATATTGGGGGAGCTTCTCATGTTCCACAAATGTTGCACTTTGCATTCAAACGCAAACTCTCCAAGTGCACACATTATGGGGGAGCCGTCTCAATATCTTTTATGGAATCAAGGTTTAGAGCTTATCATAATATCTATATGTGACTCTAGCTCGGTTTGTCATCGTATACCAAAAAGGGGGAGATTGTAAGGGTATTTTACCTTTATCCATTATTTTGGTAACAATGACACCGTGCTAGTGTATTTGGTCTAATACATGGCTACAGGATGATTCCCAGGTATTAGCCAAAGAGGTATAAAGGTGTATCAATGGAAGAAGAAGGAAATGGAGACCCCCCACTTCGACGAAAAAATCAACAGGATTTTTCTGAGCCTGGCCGGTCACTGGCCCGGTCAGACCGGCCCTGGCACCGGCCAGCCCGGTCTGGACCGGCTCCAGCGCTGGTGCCATCCGGGCAAGATCCAGTAAAGGGGGGCGAGCGGTCCGGTCTCCGCCCGGTCTCCAACCCGGTTTGGACCGGCCCATCCGGTTCCCGGCCCGGTCGGACCGGGCTACAGACCGGCTGCCCCGGCGCCAACCGGACTTTGCGCCTGTACCATCCGGGCACATTCCAGTAAGCTCAGAAGCTCGTCCGGTCAAGTTCCGGTCCCTGCTCCGGTTGAAACCGGTCGGCCCGGTCGCCACAGTCGGACCGGCTCAGGCGCCGCCAGCCGGCGCCAAACAGGGTCAACCGGATTCCTCGAAGAAAAGCTGATGTGGCAAGTTGACCAACGGCCATTTTTCGAAGAACACTATAAATAGGCCTTCTCCTACCTCTGAACAGTTAGGCACTACACTACAAGTTGTTCTTGAGCTCTCTCTCTCTCTTACTCCATTGCTAGAAACACCAAAAGCCTCAGATCTACTTCCTCCTCCACCCAAACTCAAATCCCTCCGGGGAATCATTAGAGGAGGACCCGATCTACTGTTCTACCAAGCCAAATCTCATTCCCCCTTGTATTCATCGAGAAGCTTGATTCCTAGGGTTCCTTGGAAACCCTAGGTGGGCAAGAGGAGTCCGGAAGCATCCGGGTTGTGGATTTGCTCCGGGCAAGATTGTGAAGGTTTGGAGGCTACCTCAAAGTCCCCACAAGTGAGTGAGCTATTCCTTCGTGGGATAGGCTCTGGAGAATAGGGTGAGCCTTCGTGGCGTGGGGAATCCTTCGTGGGACCTCCACCCCTCCAAACGTGACGTACCTTGTTGCAAAGCAAGGGAACACGGGAATACATCCTCGTCTTCGCGTGCTATCGGTTATCTCTAACCGAACTCCTTACTTGTGATTTAACTGCCTGTGAGAGCCTTCGTGCTCGAGTTAGTTGTATCCTCATATAGGTTGCTTCACCTAGTTTGCATTAGGCTCATCTTTATATTCCGTAAAGCCTAATATTGCAAAGAAAGAATTAAAACTTGTAGAAACCTATTCACCCCCTCTAGGTTTACCATCTCTATACTTTCAACCTCTGTGCTTCTAGGCCAGATATCATGCTAAGTGTAGGGATGTGTGCTCGTTTTCAATCTGCTCCTAAGGAGAGCCACTTGGTGGCGGTCAAACGGATTCTAAGATATCTTGTTCTCACTCCTACTCTCGGGCTGTGGTATCCAAAGGGGTCAACCTTTGAACTCATAGGCTATTCGGATTCCGATTGGGCTAGTGATAAGGTTGACCGAAACTCTACCTCCGGGGCTTGCCAATTCATTGGCCGGTCATTGGTGAGTTGGTCATCCAAGAAACAAAACTCAACTGCCCTATCCACCGCCGAAGCCGAATACATATCGGCGGCATCTTGTTGCACTTAGTTGTTGTGGATGAAGCAAACCTTGATAGACTATGGTGTGCCTCTTGGTACGGTGCCTCTTCTATGTGACAACGAAAGTGCAATAAAGATCGCAAATAACTCAGTTCAACATTGCCGCACAAAACACATTGACATTCGCCATCACTTCCTACATGATCATGTTGCCAATGGGGACATTGAGCTCACTCATGTGGGGACAACGTACCAATTGGCGGATATTTTCACTAAGCCTTTGGATGAAGCCCAGTTTGTAAACATGAGAGGAGAACTTGGTATTCTTGATAAAAACAACTTAGATTGAATAACTTCTTGCACTATATTCCTGCATTTATATTGCTATCTAGCTTAGTTGTGCAGCACATATGGGGATAGTCATCTTACCATGTCTTGGTATGATGCATACCTATGTGTGCAACATAAATAGACACAATGTCATTATATGGACCCAAGCATGTCTCTTCGAGGTCTCATGACATTTGTGCTTTAACATAGCGGGAGTAATCCCCCACCCCTCATTGGCCTCAATTGCAAAATGATTTAATTCTATGAGGCTAAATGATCTTATTGCAAAACAATTCTAAAATGGTTTATGATTCTTGATATATTTTGAATCATGCCCATTGTCGCTATTTACATCTTGTTTGGATTTCACTCCAATGGGTATACCTAGAAAATCTTGCGTTTCCTACCCCATGTCTGTGCTCCCCTTACCATGTGTCTATCTATCTATATTGTACATATCATCCTCTGATCATACACACATTAACTGTTACACAAAGAAAAGGGCAAAAAGGGGCAGATGCCAGCAGTCCGGTCCCTGGCCCGGTTCCGCCGGCCCTAGTGCCCGCCGGCCCGGTCCCCAGCCCGGTCTGCCGGCCCGTGCACCGGTCGACGGATGTTTAAGTGGAACTGGGGGTTACATGTTGGGATCTTCTTCCTCATTTCCCCCTTTCAACCACAGCCTTCATTGGTGCCGCCCCTTCCCTCTCCACCTCTCCCTAGGCCATTCCCACCACTAGAACCTCCCCAAACTCCACTCCACCATAGACCGGGTACCTTGGAAGATCTCCACCTAGGGATTTGGTCTCTCTCAAGCCACAGTTGGAGTTCTTGGGATTTTACCCCTCAAAGCCTCTCCTTGCAGTTCTTCTTGCTCCTTTGGGCAAGGGAGAGCAATGTCTTCGGGTAACTCCCCTCCTCACCTTCCTATGTTTTTATTCCCTCATACATTGCACATTTGATTGAGGGATTTGAGAAACCAGGGTTAGGGTTAGGGTTAGGGTTTGTCTACTACCTCATGCCATTAGAATGTCACACAGCTCTATGCACAGGTTTCACTCTACATTGTTGTAATATATGTACAAGTATATGAGCTTTTGCATGACTTTGTGTTGAAAATCTGGAAAATACTTAATGATTCATCAGTGCCCGGCCTATGGCCTGGCGTGTCGGCTCTCACACCGGCCGGGCCGGCGTGTCGCCCGGCCAACCGGCTGACAGACCGGCTGGTCCGGTCTACATCCCGGTTGTGTCGGCCGATGCGCCGACCCGCCTAGATTTTCGCATAACTTCTTCAAGACACTTGTATATATGTTATATTTTTGGCCTCTTTGTTTTTGATGACATGTACACTTATCCCACTGGTATTCTCGCTCTATTTGCTCATTCACAGGAGATTCAGGTGATGAGACACGTGTTGATGCCAAGAGAGGCAGGAATGAGAGCCACCCCGGGGTGCCGAACTAGCACTCGTATGCCTAGCAGAGCAGCTCAGAGTAGTGGACCAGGCAGTTCTGCAGGAGGTAGGACCAAGTCAACATGAAAGAAAAGGAAAGGTAAAGACACAGTTCTAGATGATGATCTTGTTGAGAAAGTTCCAACATTCAACATTGGTACAGTACACATTGCTGCTTGGAGGAGACTCAGAGAGGAGAATCCCTATCGGTTCGAGGAGAGAACCTACAACAGTGGAGATAGGGAATTCTGGACCAACACTCAGTTGAATATATGGGATGATTTCTACAACTGCCCAGAGCTCATGAGGAATGGTGTCATTGTGCAGCCCAAGGCCATCAACAAGGAAGAACTTACCATGCTCCAAGCCACTCAGTACCTCTTTGTGGTTGATACCTTGCAGAAGATGGGGCTATTTGATCTTGTGTGCTTGAAGCCTGGCAGTACATAGGGTGTTGGGGTGTATTGCCCAATCCTTGTCCGTCAATTCCACTGCATTGTTTTCTTTCATGATGCTGCTGCTCGCACTGTGACTTGGATGACTGGACAGGAGCAGTATACTTGCAACTACCTTGACTTATGTCAATCCATGGGATTTGGTAGTGGTTGCGCTCATGGTTTTCAGATTCACTCTCAGGAGCAATTCACTCATGGGGACATTGCTTTCTGCTACCCTCCTGAGCCTACACATGCTCCTCCAACCATCTTAGGGATGTACTACTCTTATCTAGTGCTTGCCAAGATATTCCGGGAGAGTCTCATCAGCAAGTCACGAGACTCATGTGAATGCCGAGCCTACCATCTTAACCTCATGCACTACAGCCGTCCTAAAAATATTAGGACGATTGATGGCTGTGACTTCCTCTACTGTGAGCTGAGGCGCTCAGTTCGCAACCATATGTCTCCAAACTATGCTCATTATGTTCATCAGCTCATCAATACAGTTGTGCCAACTCCTAACAACAAGAAATATCAACTAATCAAGATGGAACCGTTCAAGATTCCTCAACGGGGAAACAAACTGGAAATCCCATCTATGATGCCTTCTGAGCGCGGGTCCAAGGAAAGGAATGACCCTGCAACTAGCTCCGGCTCTTCTATGCATCCCACGTGGGGTGCCTCTCGCTTCTTGGCTAGCCTATGACAGATGTGCAGGAATACCAATGATGTTGCTCATCAAAGCCTTGCCCTGAACCAAGAGACTAGGAGGCGCCAAAATGAATTCATGGCTGCAAGAAACCATCCTATTCCTCCATCTGGACCTGAGATGGAGCATGTGGTTGCACCAACTTGGGAGATGCCTCCCATTGATGATGAAATGCTCCAGAACTTTGATATCTCCATGTTTGCTCATGGTGGTGCTCCTCCTCCTAGGACTAGATCTGCTCCTGCTCCTGATGCTGCTGGATATGGAGATGATGATAAAGATAATGAAGAGTATGATGAAGATGATGATGAGGATGGTGATGAGGACTCCCCACCCACTGGGACAGAGTTCTATTGATGGGAACGCTAGCATCCCTACTCTTTTCTTCGCCTTTTAGGTGTTTCGATGCCAAAGTGGGAGAAGAGAGTAGAGTCTAGGATCACGGGGTTCCTCGGTTGGTGCATAAGCCATGCCATTGATACTTTATTTGCTTCTTACTTGGCTTGTGCTATTTGCCGGCTTTCATTTCTAGAACCATTTGCTACTTTGAATAATTCGTGTATGGACAAGTTATTGTATGCTTAATCTCTATGTTACGATGATTATGCTTTATGCTTATATATTGATATATATCTGTCCATACCATGCTTGTTTCCTAAAGATATTGGGGGAGCTTCTCATATTCTACAAATGGTGCACTTTGCATTCAAACGCAAACTCTCCAAGTGCACACATTATGGTGGAGCTGTCTTAGTATCTTATATGGAATCAGGGTTTGAACTTATCATAATATTTATATGTGACTCTAGCTCGGGTTTCCATCGTATACCAAAAGGGGGAGATTGTAAGGGTATTTTACCCTTATCCATTATTTTGGTAACAATGGCACCGTTGCTAGAGTAATCGGACTAATACAAGTCTATAAGATTATTCTGAATCCATCCGAAGAAGTTCATCTATCATCGACTCAGCCACAGGAGTTACCATCTCATCGATTGAGTCGATATCATTCTTTCGCCGCGATTTTTTGGCCAAGCAATCAGATGCAAAATTGTGTATCAATGGAACAAGAAGGTAAAGGGAAACCCCCCACTTCGACAAAAATGAAGAAAGGTTGTTCTGCCTCTGGTCGGTCTGTGATCCGGTTGGACCGGCCGTGGCACCGGCTGGCCCGGCGCCGACCGGCCCCTGGACCGGTGCCATCCGGGCGCTATCCAGTAACGCCTCCACCTCCACCTGGTGCTGGCTCGGCGCACGGTCCGGTTTGGACCGGATGGTCCGGCCTCACGCTCGGCCACGCCAGCCTGTGGACCGGCCTCCCCGGCACATGCCGGCTCCTGCTCCGGTGACTTATGGAGCCATGTACTGTAAGCCAAGAATCCGCCCCGATCTCGGCGCGGCGCATGATTCGGCTCTGGCCGGATGGTCCGGCATATGGCCCGGTTGGACCGGCCCCTGGGCCGGATGGCTCAGCCTCACGTCCGGCTGACCGGCTCCCTCGACCATTTGCTGAGCTGGACAAGTCACAATGCCTGGATTTCGAGGGACCAGATAAATACCCCTTCACCTAGCCAGAACACTTAGGCACTACATTACAAACTGTTCTTGAGCTCTCTCTCTCTCTCATACTCAATTGATAGAAACACCAAAAGTCTCAGATCTCCCTCCTCCTCCACCCAAACTCGAATCCCTCCAGGGAAAAGATAGAAGAGGCCTTGATCTATAGTTCCACCAAGCCAAATCTTGTTCCCCTTGTATTCATCGATATACCTGTTCTCTAGGGTTCCTTGGAAACCCTAGGTGGGCAAAAGAAGTCTGGAAGCATCCGGGCTTTGGATTTGCTCCTGACAAGATTGTGAAGGTTTGGAGGCTGCCTCAAAGTCTACCACAAGTGAGAAGAGCTATTCCTTCACGGGATAGGCTCAGGAGAAGAAGGTGAGCCTTTGTGGCGTTGGGGAATCCTTCGTGGGACCCCCACCTCTCCAAACGTGATGTACCTTCTTGCAGAGGAAGGGAACACGGGAATAAACCTTCATCTCCGCGTGCTATCGGTTATTTCTAACCGAACTCTTACTTGTGATATATCTGCCTGTGAGAGCCTTCGCGCTCGAGTTACTTTATATTCCGCAAAGCCTAACATTGCAAAGAAAGAATTAAAATTTGTAGAAACCTATTCACCCCCCTCTAGGTTTACCATCTCTGAACTTTCATATATACACAGTGAGAAGAGAGAAGAAGCTGCTAGAGCCATCAGAGCTTCAAAGAAAGCATAGAACAGAAATTTCTCATTTCTCCTTCATATCCTAAGCTGAGTTGAATCCGTATGAGTTTAAATCAGCATGGTATCAAAGCATGTGGCAAGATCTTCTGTTGGCCGTCCTGATTGAGGACCCTTGGTCGCGATGGTCGGCGTTGGGCGGCCGATTTGGAGGGCTAGCAGGAGGGCCTCTGGCTGCTTGTGTTTCATCACCTTGGTCACCTTGAGGACCATTTTTTGCGGTTGCATCTAACATGATAGCTGGTGGCCGAGACAGAGCTTCTTCAAGGAAGGCAAGGTGAGGCTGTAGCAAGCTTATTGAGAGGTTGTGGTTGTTGTGCATTGGGGTGCACCTCGCCGATTAGGTATTGTGAAGGTGGAAAAGGAGGTTTCAAATAAGAATTTGGGAAATTAGCTCGAAGAAGAAAGTAATCAGAGAAGGATTTAGATAATGGTAACAAATCTACAAAGGCTCCATCTAGTGTTATGGTGGGGGAACTTGCAGCAAAGTTGCAAGCGATGGATGAAAAATATAAGCCTTGTCACCATGATCTTCTTAGTAAAGAGGGAGGAAGCTTAGGAACTGAAATTGAGACCAAGGAGGAGATTCATCCCCTACATATGCATCTTATGAAACTTGAAGGGTGTGAAACTTATGCAAATTGGGAAGAACATGCTGAAACAATCCTAGTTTCAAGGAAACTCAAGGGTTATAGGTCGGCACCATTCAGAAGCCACTAGAAGAAATCTCAAAATAAGGCTCAAAATGGAAAACGACGAATGCATTGGTAAGGGCTTGGCTGTTGAGTTCATTATCACCTCAAATTGCCAAGCAAGTTGAGAGGATTAAAGATGCCTAAGAGATTTGGAGGCTTCTGAAAGGCGCCTACTCTAGAGTTGGGAATTAGTTGTTGGCTCGTAGAATTCAGAGGGAGTTACATGTGTTGAGTCAAGGCGAGAAAAGTGGTTGAGTATTTGTTGGAGTTATAATAACGGTGGAGCGATCTTGAGTACTATGATATGCCATTGAATTAGTGTGTGAAAAATGCATTGAGAAGTTATTTTTAAAATGGGGGAATTAACACCCCATCCTCTGCATCCAAGAGATGCACACATCTTGTTTATTAGATTATTTACAACACCTTACAAGAGGTTGCAAGAGGAAATGCATTGATAAGTACAATAAGTGAACATATAGGAGGACGGTAAGGGATTTTCTAAATGGACTCAATCGAAAATTTGAAAATAGGAGGGCTGCACTCTATGGTAGTGCTACATTGCCTAATTTAGAGCAAGCAATTTTAGCAATTATTATTAAGGAAACTCATCTAAAATTGGAGGAAGTAGGGACAACTACAAATGGCATATCACATAGAGGTGCTCTGCATGTTTTGTGTCAGAAGGCACAAACTACCAACAACCAAGAACAAACACATTTGAGAGGAAGTGTTTCGAGTATGGCGAATGAGGGCACTTGAAGGTGTGGCATGTCCTGAATTACTTGGAGGAGGTCGTGGAAGAGGGCATGATTGGCAAGGCAGGGGTCATGGACGCATATTTTATGGTCGTGGTGGTGAACGAGGAAGGAGCATAAGGCCGAGCAAATGTCTCATCTACTATTGGAGAGGTGTCTCAAGTGATGAATGTCAGGATGGCTGCAGATGACTAGGAGAAGTGGGCTCACTTCAAAAGAATGAGTTTGATAAATAGTCTACTGAAGCCCGTGCTACATCTGCATCCTCTATCTCTACCAACTTGGCTGGTAATAACCCTCATACTCTACAATTTGAATACACTAGTGCATCGTGGCTAATAGACTCGGGTGCATCAAGGCATATGGCTGGCTCATATAAATTGTTTTATGATTATATTTGTGACTCAAAAAGATAAAATGTAAAACTGGCTGATCGGTCCTCTCAAATTAGTTTGGGTTCAGGAAAAGTCATGTGCACCCTTAATATGCTTCTCTCATCCGTATTGCATGCTCCCTCATTCCAAATCAATTTATTATATTAAGCTATATCACAAGCGATCTTAACTGTGTTGCCATCTTCTTTCGAACGTGGTGCTTAGGGCATCTCCAACCGCGTGACGCAAACCGCGCCCGCGCGTCCGTTTGGGTCGAGCCGGACAAAAACGCGGCCCAGCGCGCGGACCTATCCCTAAAACGGATGGCCGCGGCGTCCGGGACGACCCAAACCCGGCTCAAATCTGGGACGAGTTTGCGTGGCCGCGGACGCCGGATGCTGGTCGCTCGCGTCCTCCCCTTGTCCGCCCCTGGCCCGCCTGTCTGTCTCCCAAAACACACCCAGTCCACTCCACTCCCAAAACCTAGAGATGGCCGACGAAGCGACTGCCGCCGCCACCGCCACCATCGGAGACGAGGCACAGGTCGCGGCCGTTGCCGGTCCTCCCTTGGCGGAGGCTCCTGAACTGGCCGGGCCGGTGGTCGTGGAGCCCGGGCCGGCGACGAAGAAGGCGAAGGCCGACCTCACCACGGAGCAGAGGAAGATCGAGAGCAAGAAGAGGGCCGACCGCCGCAGGGCGCTCGACCAACGGAAGAGGGATATCGCTGCCGCGGAGGAGCGGCAGCGGGCGGCGGAGCAGCTTCTCCAACTCAAGACGGAGGCCAAGGCGGACGTCATGCAAGAGCATGCCATGCTCTTTTATGGCCACGCAGCGCTCGCTCAGCACTTGATCCTCCCGGGCGCCGGCACGGCCTCGGCGGGGAGCTCGGCCTCGTCCGCGACCCGGCCCCTTCCTCCAAGGTCAACATCCCTGCCGACTGCCCCATTTGGGTACACGCCCAGCGCACACGAATTGGGGACGCAGTCGGCGCGCACGCTGCATTCGTCACGGGATGGGTCACCGGAGGTGGGCGAGTCGTTCACGGGGCCGTCTCCTTCGTCCATTGACCTGAACCGTGCGCCGGCGAACTCCAAAGGCCCCAAGAACATGGGAGCAGCAGCGATGGCCGGCGCACGGAACCTGCTCGACGATTTGTCCACCGTGCAGGCCCCTCCGGTGTACACGCAGCCAATGCCGACCACCATGCCCTCTGCTTCGACCGAGCAGGCTCCCCAGCCACCTCCCGTTGACACACATCAGGACAGCACTGCATGTCCCGGCAGCATTAACATCGAGGAGGAGCCGTTGTTCGCTCAGGAGTTGACGCAAGCCGCAACTGCACAAGCTCGAGGTCGCCGCGTAAGCAAACGAACCAGCAACTACACGGAGAAGGAGGACAAGGTGCTGGTCGAAGGATGGTTGACCATCGGGCAAGATCCATTGACGGGTGCCGAGCAGAAGGGGACCGCATTCTGGCGCCGGATCTATGACTACTTTCATGAGCATCGCAAATACGGAGTGGAGCCATTTGAGAGCGACCGCAGCGACATATCGCTCCAAAAGAGGTGGGGAACAATTCAAACGGAATGCAACAAATTCCAGGCGGCGTATGATCACGTGAAGCGGCTACCCGTTAGCGGCATTGGCGTCAAGGACTTGGTATGATTCTTATCGTTCTTGTCTCGCTTATTCTTCCAACGTTTGCACATATGTTTATCGTTCTTGTCTCGCTTTGCTCTAGGCGTGGCAAGCTTTGGATTGGTACAAATCGGTCAATGGAGAAAAGACCTTTGCATTCCCTCATTGTTGGAAGATACTCACAGGCACCCCCAAGTTCCAGGAGGGGTACGAAGGGTACATGGCGACCTTGACTGGCAATAAGACCGCCAAAGATGCGACGGTCATTGACCTTGATGGTGGCCAGCCTTGCGGTAGCTCCGCTTCTCGTGCAAGTCATCCTCGCGGCCACAAGGCAACCAAAGCCGACTTGAAGCGTGATGCCTCGTCCATGTTATTGTTTGGCACTTTGAAGGAGCTGCATGCCGATAGAGAGGTGTCCACGGACAAGAGGGATGAGAGAAGGCGCCGGGAGAAAGAGGAGGACATGAAGAACTACTTCGATGTCCAAAAGAAGAAGCTTGAGATAGAAGAGGTCAAGGTCAAGACCAAAGCTAGAGAAATTGAGCTCAAAGAGAGAGAAATTGAGCTCACAACACTAGCAAGGGCCCAAGAGGTGGAGTTGAAGGCGAAGGAAGTTGAGCTCAAACGCCAAGCCGAGGACAACCTGATCATGAACGCCGACTTGACCAACATGAGCGAGGCGAAGAGAGCTTGGTTCGAGAAGAGGCAGAAGGAGATCCTAGAGCGTCCAAATTGAGTTGACAATCTCAAATTGTAATTTTTATATTTGTTCGAACTATGGCACATTTTATTTCTTCATCATGCAACATTTTATTTGATATTGTTTGATGCTATTTGATATTATTCTATAATTGTTACATATTATTTCTATATTTTACATACTATTTATAAGTATGTGTGGCCAGATGGCCTATTTCCCAAAGAAATAGGCCAAGGGGCCAAATGGGTGGCCACTGCGTTGGGCGCAGCGTGCGACCCAAACGGACACGCGGACGCGGGGCGCTGTCCGCGTGTCCGGCCGGCCACGCAAACGGCCCAAAACAGACGGCCCAACGCGTCCGTTTGGGTCGCGCGGTTGGAAATGCACTTATTTCAGAAACTTGGGACGAGGAGCAGGCATGATGGGTTGTACTATTTGGATGACAAATTGCTACAACTGCCTTGCGCCGCTCTCCGGTTGAGTTTATGTTGCAACATCGTTTGCTAGGACACATGTATTTTGTCACTCTTGGACGGAACTTTATCATGTTCTTTATAATAAAGTTAGTAAGGATATGTAAGTGGGAGTGATGTTTTGGCACATGGGAGCATATGCTCCCTTTATTTTGAAATATATGTTAGACACATTTTAAAATGTCAAAAAATTGAAACAAAAATTTCGCACGTACATCTTCATGTGCTATGCGTTCACAAAGTCGTTTCATGAAAAATCGACATGTCATGTGGCGTGTGTAAAAAAGACAAAATTCGGTGCTGAAATAAAGACTTGTCACAAGATAAATTTTCTCTTTTTCGCTTAGACTACAAAAAATATTATTTTTTCGTGAAACTTGACGAATACACATATATTGTGGAGATGTACATGTAAACTTTTTTGTCAAAAAATTTTAACACTTGGAAATATGTTTTTATGGTAGAGGGATCATACGCACCCGGGAGCCGAATTGAGTTTCTGTAAGTTGAGATGTGATGCTTGCCAGTATGTACAAGTAGTGTACCACTCCAAACTCAGAGTTCTTATATATTATCCGATAATACAAGTAGTGTACCACTCCAAACTATTCACTCGGATGCATAGGGTCCTAGTGGAGTTCCATCTATTAGTGGGTATCGTTATTTTATGACTTCTATTGACCGTTGTAATAGAACTACTTGGGTTTATGTGTTAAGAAATAAGAGTGACATGTTTGAATGTTTTAAGAATTTTCACAATTGAATCATGTCCCAGCAAGCTGCGTGTGTGAAAATATTACACATAAGGGTGTCAAGTGGGATTCCACTTTTGTCCCACTTGTAGTATAATTTGACTTTTCTAGTACAAATTTTGACATCAAAATTTGAACTACATAGTACAAAATGACATCCCACTGGGATCCCACCTTGACACCCTAATTACACACTGGTAATGGTAACGAGTATGTTAATAAGGAGTTTGATGGATATTTGTCAAGTTTTGGAATCATACATCTTACTATTATATTTCAGTTGGTCGTACGTCATACAACGCGTTTGGTGTCATACAACGCGTTTGGTGAAGGAGATTGAGACTATCCCATCCATCCAAACTAGATCTGATGGTACGTAGCATCCTCACTCAATAGTTAGATTAGCTAATTACGTTGCCGTGCCACCGATAAGTGGAAAAGTACCGATTCGTCATAATAGAATATATATGCAACCAAAAGAGAAGGGCCTTGTAAAAAAAAACCGAAAAGAGAAGGGCGGCCCATCGTGACCTCCTCACAGGATCCCTAGAACAGGTCTCGCCGCCGCCATCCCCACCCCTATTATCTCACGAACTCACTCATGCCGAGCGAGACCCCCAATGACCGCCGTCGGAAATCCACCGCGCTCGACTAGGGAAGTTCAAATGCACTTGCTGCTCCGCCGACCCAGACCTGCCCGAGCACGCTGCCCATCCCCTGCATCATCCCGCTGGTCAGGCGGCGCTCCGCTTCACTGGGCGCGGGTCCGCTAAGATGGCGGCAGCACCAACGACGAGCACCTCGATCAGCTTCTCATCGCGGGGATCAAGTCACTGCGTTGCTGGCCCCGGCGGCGGGGTGCTGGGTTCGACCCACTGGCCACTACTCTATCTGCACCACTTTCTCGACGCCATCTGCTCCTTGACCTCGTGGGATTACTGTGACTAGGTCCTGATTTCAGCTCAGTGGTCATATCCAACAAGCAAGAGGGAGGGCAGCAACTAGATCGATCCGAGGAAATTTTAGATCTCCACAAATAATATGTTCTTTCCTATTCTTGACTGGGCAATATTGTGAGTAGGTCCTGATTTCAGCTAAGTGGTCATATTCCTGATTTAATCAAAATCTTATTCGTATCAACAACGGTTTCACTTGCAGAGTCAATTCCTACCCCCTGCTCTTGTCACATGATCGTAATGAAGAATCTTTGCCATTTTGCTTTCTTCTGAATTAATTTTTTTTTCTGGAGAAGCAAACACTTTTATTTGAGGGAGAAGTAACCACTTGCTATGCAGGGCTCAACCCCGAACTGAAGGGACCGACAGCAACGAGCAGAAGAAGTGCAAATGGCCAAAAGTGACACATAGCTCATCAGATCTGGCCAATAAGAGCCACAACCAGGGGCGTATTTCCAAGTACTCACGAGCTTATGGTACAAATGCTTGGTTTGGTTATCATTAGCAGCAGTTGTAAGATGAACCATGTTATATTAGTACTTCACGAACAGAATCTCTTCCTAGCTTGCGTCGTAGCTCTTGTGCTTTTGTTAATATTAATTCAGTATGTATTTTTCCAACTTCAGATTGTTTATTATAGATAGCGGCATCTTTGTTGTTGGAACAGGCTTAGTCCAATTGGCCATGATGTGCAATATTTGTTTGCTCCACTAAATAGTTATTTAAATTCCTTTATCATATAGCTATTTAATTAAGGAAATAACTTATGTGTCATAATCAAATATGTTTGGTTCGTACCTATATTTGTAAAGGAAATCATTTAATATTTTGTAAACATAGTTTTTGCCATACATAGTATAAGCATATTAATTCTGTATGGATAGATGGAATCACAGAAGGAATAGGAAGATGCGTTTAGATTTTCCCTAGGCTTTCATGTGATGTTTGCCATTTCAGTGTTGGTACAGGTAAAACAAGGATGAGAACAAAGAGCTTGATTTTAATTTCGGGTTTAAGTTAATGAGGCCGTATTAGAAGTCCCATCATTTCTCATGTTTGATGCTGCCAGTGGTGCAAACAAAAATATAGCCTTGCAGAATGCAAATATGTTTTATAGAGGTAATAAGATTGAAAAGGTATATTTTTGGACTGGGTATATTAGACTTTAGAGCACATATAATTGTTTGCAATGACACTCTTTCTTCTCAAGACAAGTGTTTACATAGTTCACGGTAGTGAGAAAGCATGGTTGTCTTGCTTGGAAAATTTTATGTATCTGTCTTTTGGCCACTATTATTTTGTAGTGGGCACCAAATGAAACATATACCCAGAGATGCCCTAAGGTGAAAACAAGTATTCATGATGTCATTAGCAACTTGAACCTTTTGCAATAAAAAATATTTCTTTTGCTTGTAGCTTCCTTGAAAATATTTCTATTTTCTTTAACGTAGAAAACACCCCATTGAACAAACCTCCATGAAAAGACACTACTTTGGTGAGACCTGCCTCTTGCAATATTTTTTCTCCATAAAATTGGATTTCTTATGCAGTGTTTATTTCTATCACTACATAAATGTGTTGCTGCTTGGGAAAATACATGATTCTATGAAGAAGCATTAATTTGGAATTGTTTGGAAATGACATAGATTTTAAATCTGTCGTAAGAAAAGAAATTGAGATGAACGGGCATTCAACTATCATCTATAAAAATGCAAGGATTTCTCCATCAGACTATTCTACTTTTTGTTAATCGTGTGCAAAATTATTTAGATGCCACTAGGCCATTTTTTTTTGTTGAACCACTTATTTATTTATTTATTTCCAGGTTGTAGTAGTTCGACATTTTTGATCGATTACGAAAATGATGGTGCATTGTATCCTTCGGTTCTTTAGTTCCAAAGAAGTTGAGTTAGATTCTCCGATGAACAAAAATGCAAAGCAATATTTCTTTTCCGAGAACTCAGTACACAATGGTCAATATTTACTTCAAGCTAGATGCATGTTTGTAGATGATGAATCTGGGTTGGTACGGCCAAATCTCTGGGCTTGGTGACAATTTTTATGTGAAATTCAAGGATGCATGTTTGTAGATGACGCATTAAATTCAAGCACTCTTTCTTTGTTCGACGTGATTTTGTATAAGTTGCAGCGGTGCTTCATTGCTTGGCAAATTGGCGTGAAAAGAAAATAGTTGATCGATTCATGTACTAGTATGCGAAACATGCAAGCTAAGCTAGTATCAACAAGCAATATGCGTAGAGCTGGCCATTTCAGTGGATACGTGGAGATAGTAAATTAGCAATTGATGGATCCTTCGAGCTTCATGAGGCTATGACACAGGCAGCTTTCACCTTCACGAGCGCCTAAGCTAGCAACGTGAAGCGACTAACTCAATTATGTTTATTATTTTGATTTCTACAGGCATACGAGTACAAGCCCAAAAGTAAATACGTACATCCGTGCATATACACCGGCCAGTTCGTGTATACGCACTACGTCACGTCTCCACATTGCCGGCACTTTGCTGCAGGCATTTTTTATAATTTGCCGTTAATGTTAGGTTTAGCTGGCAGTTTAGGATTAGTGCCGCTAATGATGATCTAATTACCGGCGATTAGGAAAAGTGCCCCTAATTTTGGATGAATACAGGCACAATTAAGAGCACCGCTAGTCATTTGCGGCAGTTTTAAAAGATGCCGCCAAAGTTTCCCTGATTAGCGGCATAGAAAGTGCCGCAAATATTATTATTTTTTAGATCGATGACACCCGCCAGAAGGGTACCTTAGTAATTTAAGAAAGAGCCGGACGAAAAAGAAGAAAAAAAACCCGCTTCGCTCTCGTCCAGGGCCACACGGGGGCGACTCCATCTCCCGCTCTCACCGTCCCCGCCTCTCCCGCCGCGGCGAGGATCCATGGCGACCGGCGCCGCCGCCGGGCGGGCGTCGGTGCGGCCCGTCGACAGGAACGGCGCGGCGCCACGCGGCAGCGCGCGCTCCAAGTCGGTCTCGCCGCGGCGGCCGCCATCCCCCGCCCGAGCGCGCCCCGCCGCTGCCGACCACGACGGCGCCGCTGGTACGTCGGCTCCTTCCTCTCCCGCGAATGTATCGGATGACGCCCCGCCCTTGGGCGCTCTTCCTGTTTTGGGGTCAGCAGTAGCAGAGGATGGCCAAGGAAGGAGCGGGGGGAGGGCCCGACTGGAACGGTCTGCTCAAGTGGAGCCTCGCCCACGGCGGCGACGGCACCACCCCTTCGCGCGCGCTCAGGTCCGTCCAGATCCCCCCCAAACCCTCCCTCTCCCCGATTCAGATTTTAGGGAAGGCTAGAGTTGCTGGTGTATCGGTCAATTGGGATTCAGATTTTGCGGCTAGAGTTACCAGTGGGTTCTAGTGTGTATCAATCAGTCGGGGTTCAGATTTCAGGGCTAACGTTACATCTCAGTTCTAGTGTGTATCAATCAGCTGACTAGTGGAATGAAACCGTAGCAGCCGTAACACACTGAGTCATTAACTTGTTAGTTTTATCTAGAAGTCTAGGCACTATTCAAGCCTCTGAAATTTCTTGCTTGGGGCAGATGAGTTTCCCGGATTTTAAAATGGCTGAAAGACATTCCGAGCGGGGCAGGTATTCCTGTCGCTAACACTCCCTCGATATTCCGTTTGCAGCGAGGAGGACAGGAAATGGTTCATGGAGGCGATGCAGGCGAATACAATCGATGTTGTCGGCAGGATGAAGGAGATCGCCCAGGTGATGAAAACCCCTGATGATGTGTTGCAGTCTCAAGGCGTGACTACAGAGAACATTGAAGGTACCTTTTCAAGTGATCATGTCCTCTTCTTGCCATCTCGATTCGTTCTCAAAGAAGCATTTGCTTTATCATGGCTTCTACATTCTGGCTGCTACATAGCTGTTGTTTTGTTTTATACAGAGTTTGTTTATGTACCCAACACACTGTTTAGCTGCTAGTGCTCACATCTCTAAGAGCGTTTTCAACATTGCAATAGAACCAGTGCTGTACAACATGCAAATCTTTCATTAGTTTTATAACTAGGACCTAGGAAGTTTACTTAAGTTAATAGTTTTTCTATGCTAGAGGATATGATAGATGAATAAAATGTGGCAAACGGACAAGTGACTACAGCGATGAGCAATATTTCCTGTTCTGATTTTACACAGTTGGCTTGCTTTTCTGCTGCCTTTATGATGTGAATTTATTTTTCTTTTATTTGATTGTGCAATTGTGTGCCTTGTCGGATTGTTTGACACTTTATGATATACATGTGGTTTGAGGGAAACATTGTTGCAAGTGCCATCAAGTTTTTCTGCTATGTGTTTCTGTATCTATTTCCTTCCTGCTTGGCCGCTTCATGTTCTAAATGCAGTATATGACTATTTGGACTAGCTACTGCTTTTCCTTTCATACCCTCTGTACATGTTTAGAATTCCCTTTTGCACCTGAATCTGATTTTTATGTGCATGCTAAAAGTCCATTGAGCTAACCATTCTATAACTTCATGACCAGATATGTTGGATGAGTTACAAGAGCACGTGGAATCCATTGATATGGCAAATGGTAAGATCATCGTTGTTGAATCAAATCATCTCTCTGATCTTATATGGTCATTTTGTGGTTAATCATATGAATTTTTTTTTGCGAATTAGTTACATCATGATAACTGGCACATTACTGTTCTTATTACTACCATTTACAATTTCTAGATCGTTTTCGGAATTGATAAATGGTGCGCTTCTCAGATGTGTGCAGAGTAAGGGTCGCGGGAAGGATCCGGCCGAAGAACGCCGATGAACTAGCTCAGGGCGCTGACTTCGATAATATTGTGGAGTTGCAGCCTGAGGTTAGTATGTCCGGCCTATTTTACTCGCTGAGCCCGTGCTTCTTTATTAGCATCACCGACATCATGGATTAAAGTTCTTTTGAAATTTTTGCTCGCTATTGCAAGTACATTGTATAGGATTGGTGGATTTTGCAGATCATTGTTACTCCATGGTTGAGAGGAGAGATTCCTGTTGCATAGTTAGCACTATATTATAATAGATCACATGATTAGTCCACCTACAAAAGTGATGCCATAAACTTGTTAATTTGGTATATGTAAAGTGAGTTATCTAAATTTGTGAACAATCTCTCTGCTGTTTGCTAAGAAATTTAACTGTAGCTTTACGGGCTTGGCTAGTCGATTCTATGTAGTTCCCTTGTGTTTGAGATTTTGGAATGTAGACAGAGGCACGCTGATGATAGCTGAGTCCGCACGCTGATGAAATTATATCTCGTATTGGTGATAATGTTTTTTCTTTCTTTTATCCGCAAGTTCTGTTTATACTCAACAAAATCTGTGCACTTAGCAGCACCTATTATACATCTTCAGAAATCGTAACCTAGCCGGACACTTACTATTTCCTATGTCCTGAATCTAATTCACATGAACTGGATTTCAATTTTTCTTGCCCTTCTTCTCTTGTTCATGTTCATGCCTTTTATGTCTTATTATTAATCCTCTTTTCAACTTATTACTAATCTGGCATCTAGGTGAGACGTAGAGCAGTTGTACCATCTCTACACAAAATATTTCTCCCAGTGATCGTTCGTCGTCGTAGCTTTTATATCTTACTTATTAACCCTTTCTTCAACTTATTATTTGTCTGGCATCTATTTTAGGTGAGACGTAGAGCAGTTGTACCATCTCTACACAAAAGATATCTGTCAGTGATGGTTGATAAAGTATTTTGTAATTGTGCCGAGAGATTAGTGGAAAAGCTTGAGACATATGCTTTGAGTGGTGAACCTGTTAATATGGAAGCGAGGTTTTCTCAAATGACTCTAGATGTGATTGGTCCCTTGTTCAACTACACTCCCATAAATTTTAGAAGTTTACCATATATATCAGTATCTGGTTCCAAACACTAAACTAACTCTTAGAAGTTTGCTGCTCATCACTTTCTCGTGTTCCCATGTAGAATGTTGAATTAGCTCTTATTCTGTACTCCCTCCGTTCCCTATTAACTGACTCTGATTTATTACAACTTTTTACTAAATCAGAGTCAATTAATAGGGAACACAGGGAGTACTTGCTTGCTTAATGCTACCCCCTACAAAAAAAGATTGGCAATTGAAATTCTTTGGACAGTTAATCAACAGTTGACAAAAAACATTCAACCTGCTGTCGACGATGTCCAGTCTTATTCACTTGCATTTCTTTTCACATTTAATGACATGCCACTTTCCTTTGAATCTTTTACTAGTTCATTGCTCTCTGATCTGCTTATATTTTGGTTAGTTTTCATTTAACCTTTTGTTGTGTAGAATAAGATTGTATAGGGATCTGTCGATGTCGAACTATTCTTAGAGGCTGCACTTGGTTTATATTATGGAAAAGTAAACAAACCTGACAGGCTAAAGGTGATCATTGTATTGCTTACTGGTTAGGGACATGTTACAGTTACACAATCAAACATGAATTGGATTTATTGTGTTCTCAGCTACTCAACTTACCTCTAATTCGGAACATACATTCTGTAGGCTCTTTTACTTCTTGCACGCTCCATTGAGGCAGATCCAAGCACATTTGTGTTTTATCTTCATATTTACTATCAAAAGGATGAAGGACTTGGAACATTTTCAGTGAACTGCAGGAGGATGGGTGGAGGGTGGAGGGTGGAGGGCGGAGGGCGCGCTCACCGGTGCTCTGGCATCATGCTCGACGAGGAAGAGGGCTTGGCGTCGGGGACGTGAACCTGGCTGTGGCGTCGGATGCATGGCGTAGCTGGCGCAACTTCCTGTTTGCAGGCAGTATAGCAACCTTAAAAATGCCTAAGAAAATAATCAGCGGCACCAGAATTTAAAGCCTGAAAAAGTAATTGTAGGCATCCTTTAAAAGTGCCGGCAAAAAGTTTAGATGGTATCCCTAGAAAAGTGCCAGGAAAAAGATTTCGTGATATTTTTCGAAAAGTACCGGCAAAAAGATTCTATGGCATTTTTGGAAAGTGCCAGCAAAAAGATTCCATGACATCTTTCAAAAGTGCCGGCAATATTAACTAGCGGCATTTATGGAAGTGCCTTAAAATATAATTAACGGCACTTTTGTAAAAAAAAATGCCGGCAAAGACCTACCTCGACTGGAATAAACGCAGCATTTTTTTTTATGCCTTGAAAAATCTTTACCGGCACGTTTGGTGCCTTTGCCGGCACTTTTTTGTGCCGGCAATCTAGGTACCTGACGCAGTGACGCGTGCGGGCCGGTACACTGATCGGTTTGCCTCACAAGATATTTTGGCCAGCTGAAAGCGATCTGATAAACATCAAAAACAAGATCGCTATTAGCGCGCGCGTGCGAGCGTAAGATAAACATTGCTGCCGCCATAATCGCGGAAGGAGACTCCGCGCAGCTATCCATCGCCGGCTGCCTATAAAAGGAAGACACAGCTCGTTCTTTAGGGGAACAGCCGGAGGACGGAAGAGACTCACGCAGAAGATACGAAGACGGAGGAGAGGAAGGCAGCATCTGTCACACCAGAAGGGAAGGAGGTCATCGATCGTACCCGGAGGCGCAGCTCTTTCGTCGACACGAAGCAAACACCATACACGCACATCCATCTATCACCCATATTAGCCCAAAACACATACACAGGACCAGAAGCGAAGCAGGAGACAGCGGCCATGGTGGAGAAGATGACGGTTTCTAATGGTGAGAATGGTTAAATCTCTTTTCCCTCTTTCTCCCTCTTCCCCATACGCATACATATCACTCTATGGCGCACGGAGTTGGCGATGACGGTGTCCGAGCTGCCGGCGTGCAGCCGAGCATCATCTCTACTTCGGCAAGCCGCGATGAAGCCGGACACGACGAAGCCGGCGTGCAACCCGACGCCACCTCTACTCCCGCGGGTCGCCCTGAAGACGACCACGTCGGGGCTGTCGGCGTGCAGCGCGCCATCTCCATCACCCATGAGGCGCGGCGATGACGTCCAACGACCACGTCGGGGCTGTCGGCGTGCAGCGCGCCATCTCCATCACCCATGAGGCGCGGCGATGATGTCCATGCCGGGGCTGCCGGCGCGCAGAGCGGCGCCATCTCCACTACCCGTGAGGCGCGGCGACGACGTCCGCGACAAGGCTGCCGACGCGTAGCATGGCGCCATCGACACCACACCCGCGAGGCGCGGCGACGACGTCCATGCCGGGGCTGCCGGTGCGCAGAGCGGCGCCATCTCCACCACCCATGAGGCGCAGCGACGACCTCCGCGAGGAGGCTGCCGGCGTGCAGTGCGGCACCATCAACACACCCACAAGCCGCGACAACGACGTCCGCGATGAGGCTGCCGGCGCGTATAGCGCCATCGACACCACACCCGGGAGGCGCGACGACGACGTCCGCGACGAGGCTGCCGGCGCGTAGCATGGCGCCATCAACACCACACCCGCGAGACGACGACGTCCGCGACGAGGCTACCAGCGGGTAGCGCGGCGCCATCAACTCCATGGCACACGCGAGGCGCGACGACGACGTCTGCGACGGGGCTGTAGGCGCGTAGCATGGCGCCATCGACACCACACCCGGTAGGCGCGACGACGACGTCCGCGATGAGGCTGCCGGTGCGTAGCATCGCGCCATCAACACCACACCCGCTAGGCGCGACGACGACGTCCGCGACGAGGCTGCCGGCGCGTAGCATCGCGCCATCAACACCACACCCGCGAGGCGCGACAACAACGTCCACGACGAGGCTGTCGGCGTGTAACATGGCGCCATCAACACCACATCCGTGAAGCGCGGCGACGGCGTCCGCGACGAGGCTGCCGGCGCGTATCATGGCGCCATCGACACCACACCCACGAGGTGTGACGACGACGTCCGCGACGAGGCTGCCGGCGTGTAACATGGCGCCATCAACACCACACCCACGAGGCGCGACGACAACGCCCAGGTTTATCGGCGTGCAGCACGATGCCATCTTCAACTACACACCATGCCACCGACGATGACGTCGGGGCTGCCGGCGTACAGCCCGGCGCCATCCGCCATGGCGAGGACGACCTCGACCTTGACGAGGCTGCCAGCGTGCAGCGCGGCGCCATCAACACCACACTTGCGAGGCGAGGCGAGACGACACCTTCGACGCCCCTCCCCCACTAGTCCGTGCGACGGCATCCTTGTCTATGCCGACAAGCATTAACTTGGCGTTGGTCCAAGACGAGGCGCCGACCACATTGGCTACACCGACTGGCGTGTGCGTCGGTTTTCAAACCGACGCCAATCTCCAACGACAACTTAATCCCGCGAGACATATACCCCTTGCGCACCTCGACGAGGCTGCTGGTCGTCGAGAAATCCCAGCTGAGCGGACCCATGCTACTCCAACCCAACCTACACCAACATCGTCAAGACCGACGAGGCACGACGACGAGGGCGGGCGTGGCCGGAGCAAAGGCCACGCCACATGCGGCGCGTGTACCGACGAGGACACGGGCTCTGCCGCCGCCCACACACACCACCACATCATGCATGGAGAACGCGAAGCGAAGACGATGAAGACGACCACACGGCTTAATCGGAGGTGTCTCGCGGCGTAACCCGCGGGAGTAATTAACCGGGTGCCTTCCGAGGCCCCGGGAACCAGGAGATCGCAATCGCCATAGTCAGGCTGGCCGCGTAAGCAGGCCACGGAGCCCTTTGTATTCGGGGACTTGTACTTTGTTTCTCCAAGAGAGATTAATGAAATGCATGCTTCCCTATCTTTTTCTTGTGTACTACGGTACACTGACACGCCCGCACTTCTTTATTTTACCCCGGCGCATGAGAGAAAGACGCTACCATCCCCCCCTCAACATAGCGCCTCTGTCTTTCACAGACGTTTTTCTCGTGTCAAACATTCTTATTGTGACAACCCATTATAGATGGATCATTAAGGGTCTTGTGTGTATTACTATATGAAACCTCAACTGATGACATTTTTGTTTTTCATATTGCGTGTGGGTCTCCCACCAGTATGGTCAGCTGCGATTGTAATCTAAAGGTATATATGATGCCCCCCATAGGGGGTCTCACAGAGATTAGCTGCTCGTGGCCGTTGGATCTTACCCGTCTGGCAATCTTGTCCGTCTTTTTTTTCACTGGTGGAGTAGTCTAGGACGAGGCCCTCGCGCGAACCAGCTTTTTATCCATGGGTCGATGAAGCCCTCCCGGCCCAGCCTCTCGCGTCGCTCGTTACCCTCCTCTCCCCTCGCGCCGCGCCGCCGCCTCGCGCTCGCCGTCTCCTCCCCTCCCGTTCCCGTGCGCGTGCGGCGGCCGCCGCCGCCATCCCCGCCGCCAGCCTCTCTTCCTCCCCCACGTCCCTAGCCCACTTTCGCCCAATCCCCGCGCGAGATCCGTCCTCGCCCATGGCGGCGGTTTCCTGCCGCAACTCCTCTTCGCTGCGCCTCGCCTCCCACCTCTCTCCTCCCACTCCTCCCTCTACCTCATCTCTGATGGCTCCGGTTCGCCTTGGGCGCGGCCACCGCGCAAGGCGCGAGCGGGGCGTCGGCCTTGGGCGCGAGCCCTGCTATGGCACGCCCCGTCTGCCCCGCTCACCGCTGCAACGAATCATCGCGTTGCCGGGAGGAGCCGCGCCGCGAGCTGCGCCGGCTCGGCCAAGGCGACGAGGACCAAGATCCGGGGCGGCGTCTTTCATCCTCGCCTTCCTCTCCCACTTCCCCACTGATTCGGGGAGAAACATGGCAGCAGGAGCGACATGGAGCGACCGAGCGTCGGCGGTAGGAAGCGCACGCCTGGGCGACAGCGGCGGCAAGCGCGGGCCTTGGCGACGGCGGCGCCCATCGGTGAGCAGCGAAGGGGTCTCCGACGGCGGAAGGAGTGCTGCGCCCGGCGTCCGGACAAGCTCCCATCCTCAATCCCTCCATGTGCGCCGTCGTCCGCGTCCCGTCGCCGTCACCTTCGTCTCGACGCAATGGGGCCAGGCACTCCCTCGCACGCGCTCATCCTAGGTTGGAGATGCGGATGAGGCAGTGTGGCGCTGTGTGACCCAGCTCCTACAGCTGCAGACCGAGATTAGGGAGAAGAGGCAAATTCAGGTACGCATCTGCTAGATTCCTTCATCCACGCCCTGCATCCGTCCAATGGCATGTGTAAACTTTTGCTCTCCTATCATTTGTTCATCTTCTACACCACTTTCTGAAGAGAGATGCCACACAAGGACATGGGAGACCAACGTGGAAGGAGGCTCAGCCAAGCCGTGGCCATGGTGCAGCTCTCTCCCAATTTACAGAGCGTTCCATTTTGTTCAGATGTATTTGATAAATTTATCTTATATACTGGCTATGATGTTGCTAAATCCTGATTGCCTAGACATGTAACACTTTGTTCCACTACTCTCTTTTTTAGGTTTGTTTGTGGATATTTTTTTTATCTGTGCCTACCAGTTTTTGATGAAAATCGTGGCAACCTAAAGGTGAATATTCATCCATGAAATGTTTATGCTCGCTTACTTAATAAATATTTCGTTTATACTGTTAATGCTTCGCTGCATACTAAATAATCAGATAAATGTCATGCATAGTCCAGTACTTATAAGTTGTTCTCAGTTAGCCATTTCTTGGATTGTATTATTGTGTCCTCTTGGTCATTTGCATTCCAGTGGTTTGAGGAAGAGGGTCTAAACAATGTGTTTGTTGATGGTCCGTAGATAGGTGTACTAAAATGCAGTCTCCCCCTTGCTAGATGTGCATCCATGGATGGAGCTTACCCGGTGGCCTTGCTAGATAGCTGAGACAGGTTGTACTTGGAGTGAAGGTAAACAAAAGTAGCAAGCGATTTCTGAATTGTGAGGTTATGGTTCATACAAAACAATTTGTTGTAGACCTACGACAACAACTACAAATGTCTAGCTTTCGGTTCAGTTTATGTTGTGGCGCCAAAGTACACATCAGTTTAGTTCTGAAATGCATAATTACTATTTGCAGTCCATGGTTGATAAGGTTCTTAGTTAATTTTCTGTGTTTGTATTTCGTTTCGCAGATGATGATGATAGATCAACGATTACAAGTACTGAGCCACTCACAGAATATTCAGCTCTTCGGTTCATGTGGTTTTATCACTTCTTTCAGACCATGTGAGCTGATTCCTTTTCCTTTATATGCGCAGATTATTTACTTGCTTAGGCTACAATTTTACCTGGTCGGTTATTAATGCATGCCGAGATAAGAAAATTTATCCAGTGTTTCTTGCTATACCAAATCAGATAACTAACTGAGTATTGTAGTTATATACATCCGATGATTTTTATTACCATGTTTGTCAGCTATGGTGATGGAAAATCAAGCAGAGCCACTTGATTTTTTTAGTCTATTGACGTTTTTTCTGTGGTTACCTTTGCTTCTTTGACTGATGTCAGTCTGATTAGTACAAGGGTGTTGTTTGCTGTGTAGTAAGGTACTGAGGTGCTGTTTGCTTTGCAGTACAAATGATAGCTTGGTTGCTTAAAATGCAGATGTTGTTTGATGTTTAGCTTCCTTACTTGAAAATCAGAATTTGACTGCAAAATGGGCAGTCCACGGCTTCTCCTTAATTTGCACATCCTGGAAAAACAAAACTGGAGCTGTAGCCCCTTTTAACACCACACTGTGATCTAGCCTGCTAAGATAAAAAGAAAAAGAAAAACTAAGCAACCCAGGACAGATTAAGTATTACTAGAGAGACATGCTCTAGAATAACTTTTACTCTACAGAAAATACTTTGGTTATATCAGAACCATATGCTAATTACTATTGTAATGTATTATGTATCAGAACCATATGCTAATAAGTATTGTAATGTATTTTCCTATTTCAGTTGTGCTATGTATGCAGTTGCTGCCCTGCCTATATTTACGTGTGAATCTCTTGGGAATTTTATTGGTCACCCTCACGTGATGTTATATATTCTTATTCGCTACTTCTATGTGTCACATTTCAGCGTCGCACCACCTGGTAATCCGCAAATGGTTCTTCACTTTGTTTAGCCTGTACAAGTCATCGATGAACCATATGAACCAGAATTAGACAAATACCGATAGTACGATTTTTTTTACTAAAATAAATATATTACCAGGTCATTAAAACAGCATACTTACCCCCTCTATTTCATTTCCTCTTTCATCCCCATCTCTCTGGCTCGGTGGCGGCATAGCCTGCGATCTGCCGAGCTGGTGTTTTCGCTATTATGGTCCATTTCGTTTCGACCATTTTTTCTATAATATTGTTTATTATCTTTTTATTTCAACTATTTTATCGATTGTTGTACACGATGTGTTACTTGAGGTTTTTTTTTTTTAAAATTCTTACCAAAATTGAGATAGCATTTCTGAAAAATTATCCACCAAAGATGATGCATGAGGAGCAACTAATATATCATCATTTCTATATTTGGTTTTGTTTCCTATGAAAGTAAACAGAGTTCTGAACAGAACATTCATCTTTCTATGGCCATCAGATTGAATTAGAGTTTGTTTGTGCTTATGTTATATTTTTTCGATAAAGGGAATATATTAATATCAAAAAGATACCAATTACACCCAGCATCTGCAACAACGCACCACCCTAATGGCACTACGGATGCACACAGCCAAAAAAAGGAAAAGAAAAACTAAGAAACAAAAGTCCCGCTACAGTGTCTCGGGCCTAACAACAGCAATACATCCACCGCCAAAACAACACCTGAAATACAGACTCTCCAAAAACGACGCCTCCAAGAAGGGAACAGTGCTCTAACACCGTCGTCGCCCGATCAACGATCTTAGGTTTTCACCCTGAAGATAGTCCCCGCTCTCAAAACAATGCCTCCAACAAGGTCATTGCCAGGCATAGTTTTATATATTCTCGGAAGGTATGAAAGGTCATCAGATTGGGTAAGAGTTTGTTTATGTTTATGTTATATATATTCTCGGAAACGTTTGAATAGCGACTTGTGTGGAATAGTTTTTGTTTAGAAAAATCATGTGATCTCATATATTCATGCCCTTACATAGTACCAATGACTTTTACAAAACGGATGCAGAGTAGTCAGCCATCTCATTTATGCTCTACACATGCTTCTATGTAAACCAGGGGCCTCCCTACATGTGTCATGCCATTCCTTTATTCTCTCGCTTGTCTTTTAATTGCAACTTTAATATTTGTTTAATGGAGAATATACTAAGATGAAGAGTGAACTGAATCATTTTGAATTTGGTGTCCTTTTTAAACGACTTCCATGGTTTTACAATTTTACTTCACCATGAAGTCATATATCAAGAAATTACGGCTCATCAACAAAATAATGTATATGAATATTATCAGTTCATCGTGCTTTGGATAGTTGCAGCTTCCGGATAATTGTATCATATAGTAGATTTAGATATTACTTGGTTGAGCTACAGTTTTACATATTACTGTCTCGGTATTTAGCCACATCTGGTCATATTTCAGCTGGGATATGCTGGTTTTTAAGTTTTGGTGCTTTTGCACTCCTTTTATTTCTACCAAGTTAATTATGCGATTTTACTTTACTTTTGATATTTCAACTCTAAGCTTGTCGTGCCATGTTATTCAGGTTTCCGTCCAATTTAGTTCTCCTTTCTTTTTTGCCTTTTTGGTTCATGCTAATTCTTTGTGAGTAAAACATCTCCAGGCAGCGGAATTTTGCTTGAGGTGCACTAAGTTAGCACATGAATGGGAAGGAGTCGAGCAAATTATAAGCGGCCAATCAGCCATTTCTAAGGTATATCGTTATCTCAGCTCAGTCACTTGCGTTCCAATGGTTTGAGGAGGTTAGAAGATTTGCATGATACGCTTCTATGTGTTTAATTATTATTCTTCTAGGTGTTTTTTGTTGCATCTACGTTCAGTTGTATTTCTGTTTATTGCACATCTCTTTATCGAAAGACATACCAAACTATCATATCTCAAGGTTGAATATTTGCATTATACATCCTATATTTCCATTCTAAGGGCCTGCTTGGAATGTTGTTTTAAAAACCGTTCGGAGCCGGATATTAGGGAGCATGCCGGAGGTTTAAGCGTGGCTTCCGTAGGTCCATAATAATTACCTCCGTTTTTAGCTAAAAACAAGGGAACCAAGCGGGGCCTAAGGGGTTTACTTTTGTTGGAGTTATGTTCTAGGTGAAAGGATGATAAACAATAAGCCAAGGTGATTAACCTTGGTGGTAAGGGGATACAGGGAGGCAGCAAGTACAAGTGCGATGTGGAGGATGACAATTTTTTGACATATAGTACATTCCCAAGGATTTTTTGGGTGCAAATTACGATAGAGCTCTACTGCTGGTTCATATAAAATTGATTACTTAGATACTTCCATTCTGAACCAAAATTGTTATTTTAGGTTGATTTTTTATTATATAAAATCTATTGCAAAGATGATCATCACTGCGAAAGAAGGTGGCCGCGCGCCAAGACATGCACCTAAATCTATAACACGCCGTACCAGCGGATAGCGCGACCCTGTGTATTGGAGAGCAATGTGTTTTGCTTCAAACTTAAATGTCTATAATATTGTTTATTACCTTTTTGTTTTGACCATTTTGTCGATTTCTGTACAAGGTATGTTAGTTGCGGTTTTTAACGAAATGTTTATCAAAACAAAATCGGGGGCAACCAATTTTTTAGGCTTAATAGGTTTTCTCCATCAGTAATATGTAGCTTTTTTATTCACCAGTTTATGGAACTAAAAAATTCCACGGTATCTAATTAAATTATGCCAAGCAGCCATTACTTGGATTTATTAGAAGGGATGTGTCCACGAAAACTGAGTTTGTACTTCAACTAGGTGTTCAATGGTTTCCCTGGTTGGCAGTGCCTTAGATTCTGCACAACTTGATAGCGAATTTATAATCATTGTATTTTGTATTGTCAGGTTCTGGATATGGGGAACTATCATGTAGCAATGGATGCAAGAAAGGTCTACCGAAGTTCATTTTCACACCCTTGAATAAGTAAGGGAACTATCTACGTATAGCTGTTTTTAAATTGTTTATCAGTGAGGTGTAGGTCTTTGTTCTCTAGACAAATGCTAAATATTGTGTATCTTAACTATCTTAGTGGACAAGAGACATGCTAACAAGTCTGGAAAAGCATTTGGGGGAATGTGAAAGAACTACTTCTCTTAAATCTGCAACTGAGTTACACCTGTCGTATTTTTTTTTATCAAACATGCATTAATCTCCAACTCTTAACATTTCTTTCATTTTTGGTCTAAAGATTCAACAGATGACACCAATTTGTGGAAGGTTTAGTAACAAAATACAATACTCCTATGTTGTTATGTACCACTAATTAGCTGCTAAACATGGGTTGCTCGTGCTACCGCTATCCTTACGAAAGTACAAGTCATTGTTGAGATATATTCTGTGTTTTGTACTTAACTTTAACTAACATAATAGTGCAAGTACTTATTATGATGATCCCATGAGTTCCTCAAAACTGAGCTGAACTGAGATCCATCATTTCTGCAAGTGGTAAATTTAATTGGGCTAGAATCTTATGATGATCCAGCCGCGCGGGTTGTCGGCGTGGGACGATGACCTCGGGTCTGGCATGGCGTGGTTACCAGGCGCCATAGCATGGCCTCTTCAGCGATGGCTTGGCGGGCGGCACTGTGGCGTTGTGCAACCTTGGAGGGCGGCACTCTGTTCGCCACGTGGTACGAGCCGGCAACTGTGGTTTGCCTAGCGACGGGGCTTGCTGGAGCCCGATCTGGACCGTAGCACCACATACATATGTGAAAGATGAACTTGCTTGCACTTTGTACAGAACATTGATGTGATAACTGGAGTGCACCAAAATTTTTTCTACCTTTACACCACATATACATATGGTCTAACCCAAAAGGTTTCTTTGTAGTTGGTGCCCCATAGCCTAGGTTACCAGAAGCTGGTAGTTAGTTAAATTGTGTTTCTTTCGCAGGTAACTTTACTATAGACAAATGCAATATGCCAGATATAACTGTAGTATGTATTGCTATTTCATATTCATCGTTCTCGGTTCCTCCTTCACCAGTACTTCTATCTTTGTTACTCTGATTGACAAATTTCATAGATTCCATATATTTAGTATTTCTTTTCTGTAATGTTGAATAATTGTGTCCTTGAATGAATCTGATATCCTTTTATTTACTATGGTTATATTTTGCAGGTCCAGATAAGTATCTATCCAATGATATTTAATATCACACTTGATAGTTCCAGATTTGGAAGATCAACTGGATGCATATGCCTCATCAATGTATTCGATTAGTAAACATATTTTTACAAGTACAGTAATTGTTGAGGTAGTGATTACGGATGATGTGCATGATCATGCTATCAATTACCACTGTAAGATTGTACATAACAAAACTAAATAGTACTTTACATATGTGATAATTTTCTGTTCCTATCCTGCACTTAGAACACTTTCCACAATTATTGATAACTCTGGTTAAACATCGGCAGCCGGAGATCTTGGGAAATTGTTGTTCTGGTGTAGAGAAAAAATATTTAAATTGTATGAGGCCAAAGTTTTTGGCTATCTGATACATTATAGGCACACAAGTTGTTATTATTTGTTGATTCAATTCCTTTTTTTTCCTTTTGTAGAAATTGGAGTTTATATACAGCAGCCGAATGAATCAAAATAATATCTCTGCTCTGCTTTTTTTTGCAAGAATTAGGATTTCCGTTTCTCATGTGCATTATTACTCCATAGACAATCTCACTAACAAACGAATTGGATTTGAGCCATCCTACTATCCATTCTTAGTGTTCAATTTCATTGGTGAAAAAAAGCCACCGCTCAACTTGCATCCCTGGCCGCCGGTACCGGTGTCGCCCGACCGCCAAAGGCGGTGAGGGAGTGCGCGCACCCTGGCAGGGCTCCTCGTGCGAAGAAGCATCGCCTTCTGGGTCGCGCGACCTCGGCGAGGCGGAGTGGAAGCAGTGATTCAGAGTGTTGGAAGGCGTTGTGGCACGGTGCCAGCTGCGCGAGAGGTTGGCGGCAACGCTCTGGCCCGACCTGGGCTGGACGGGCCACGACCGTGCACCCCCCGTTCTAATATCCTTCCACCGATCCTCCGCTGGTGGAGGACGCCGTGCATGCGAGCAGGAGCCTATTGTTGTTATGGTCTATAGTCGAGGGCACCTCCTTACCAAGTTGTATTCGCTTGGTGAGGACGACCGTGTATGTGTGTGTATCGTGTGTATTCCCCTGATGTCTTCTTCCTATTCAATGAAATCGAACGCAAAATCTCTTGCGTTTCCTTGAAAGAAAAAACTAAAAAACATATTACCATTTTCTCACTTAATTTTTTATCACCGTTATATAAAATGTAGATCAATACGAATTTTACGGGATCGTGCGCCAAGGCGCACATCTAAATCTAGTATCATGTTATTGCAGTCATATATGGGATGTTTATCTGGCACAAATAATTTGTTCATTTTGGTAAAAAGCAGTAGGGAAGGATCCCATCGTAGATACATAATTGTACATGAAAGGATCTATGTCATTCTATCGATTATGTATCAGGTGTTCTTCCTGCAGAAATTTTACTTTCTTTTTGGATAATTTTTTTTTGAATAACTGCAGGAGAGCTGCTGTGTTCATTGCATTAGAAGAAAAAGGTACATAGACCAAAAACTGCTCAGTTTATTGAAGGAAAACCGAGCGAAAACCTTTGCATCCACAAAAGCACCGCTAGACATAAAGGACGTCAGGAAGGTTAGGAGCGAAACAAACATAAAAGCACACCACCGGGGCAAGCAGCGTCACCGAACATCATTCATCGTGCTTACGATGGGACGACTTCGACTTCATTGCAACAGCACCAAGGTCACTCCAATCATGTTGCATCGATCACATTTGCCACGAGCTTGTTCGTCGGCTTCAACAACACCAGAGAGAGAAGACATAACCGAAGGGAGGCGGCATGTGCCGCTCTGGTCTTGAGAGGGCGGAAAACAGGACTCGTCTGACGCCGTCTGCATGTCGAGAGTGCTCTTGCTATCGCCACCACGGGGCAACCCACAATCACCACAGACTCGAAAAACGTCCGCCATTGATAGTGCCCGGCCAACCGCTTGACCACAGCCCAGGTGCTCCCATCGGTACTAAGTCTCCAAAACGATGCTTCCAACAAAGTCGCGACATCGAGGATGCCGCCATCGCCAATCCGACAAGCGGATTTAGGTTTTCACCCAAAGACAAGAACCAGGAGTGGGAGAGGTGCACGATCTCCTCAGTGACGCCTTCAACAAGGCAAACGACACCCAACAGTGACGTCGTCACCAGCACCGACGGAAGTCGAGCAAGATTTTCATCCGGAGAATCGCGCATCTCGCCGGAACCTGAATTCCGGCACACCTCAGTCACACCCAACTGCTCCACATACCTCGCCGGAGCACCATGGAAGGACGCCTTCATGACCAGTACCTCCGCCGGCAACTAAGAGCCTGAGTGCTCCGCACCAACTTCCGGCCGTCAGCCAGGCAGCATGCAAACCGCCTCAGCCGCCAAAGCTCCGGATCTGGAGCAAGGACCGCTTGGCCATCCGCTCCACCATGACTGGAAGCAGCCGGAGCAGTGCATCGTGCCACCGCGGAAAGGCCGCGGCCCGGGCTGCCCAGATCCGACCCAATCGGGCCCGCGCGGCCAGGCGCAAAGCAGCACGCCAGAGCGCCGCAGCTGCCGACCACCATCGGCCCGCCTGGAACCGCCGCGCCCCGTCCCACTTCCGCACCGGCGCCCACTTGGGCGAGGCCGTTCTCATCCGCGCCGACGTCGTCCGCGCTGAGCAGCAGCCTCACATCGCCGACGACCACCACCGCAGCTGGGCCCACCGCCCCGGCGCACAACCGCACCAACGCCCGCGTGGCGCGGCCGGCCTCGCGGCCGCTTGGCCGCGGACGGCCCTGCCCGCACCGCCGCCCGCTTGGGCGCGACTGACATCACCCGCACCAACCAACGCCCGCTTGGGCTCGGCCGGCGCCATCGAGGGAGGGCCTTGCATCATCGCTACAGGGAGAAGACCCGCCGCCACCGGCCACCGTACGGGCTTTGCCCGGCGGCATCCACCAGCGGCGGCGCGGGAGGAACCAGGGGGAGGGGGTGGCTAGGTGGTGCTGGTCTGGGATCCGCCCGAGCCGCTCCAGGAGGAGCGCGACGCGGGGGCTGCTTCAGGAGACGGCGCTGGCTCTGGTTTCTCGTTGTCTCTCATTCACCTCTTTTTGGATAATGATGTGGTACTATGGCACTATTTTTTCCTTACGGATAGATCACACCAGATAGGACCAAGGCAGTCATATATGGTGCGCCTTTGCCCAACCGTGCCCCCACTAAAGAAGATTTGAATTCAATTTAAATTTTATTATATACTACAAATATAAATAAATTTAGATAAAATTTAAACTAAAATAAACTAAACTAATGTGGTTGTTGATGTGCTAAGGAGGGCTCGATGGTGCGCTCTGGGACCTCCCACTATCTCCTAGCTAGCTTGGTTCTCCTTTGGCGGCGAGACCAGGCCGACTTCATGGCGCATGAGCTCGAGCTCTTGTCGCTGGCGGAAGAATAGCTCCCTCTGGGCAAGGTGTTTGGCATCCTAGAGTGGCTTGCCATGCTTCTCGGCCGTTAGTGTGGTGCGGAGGGCATTTTTCTCGAACGCTTAGTGGCACCGGCGACATGCTGATGCCGCCCGCGCTCATCCTCCATCTCAAGGGTAGGCACATATCGATCTGAAGGGTAGGCACACATCTAGCACGGGTACCCATTTTAATACATGACCCAGGACAAACACTTTATTGGGCCGCCTCAAACCAAAAACGCATTTCAGGCTCGCGGTTGGGTGTAAAAATTTGTCGGACTGCATCATAACCTATTTAGGGAGGCTGATTTGTGGTGCGAGTGGAGATGCTCTAATGTGAGGAAATAAAGATAACCCGATGTTGAAATGTAATGCTTGGAAAAAAGAGGGTCCGTGCATGGGCATTCAACTAGTCAAACTAATTGTTCAGTTACATCAGAACAAAATGGTTTAGCCGAGAGGAAAATAGACATATCTTAGTAATTACACGATGTATATGTTAGCTATGAATGTCCCTAAATTTCTATGGAGTGAGGCACTAATGGTTACAAGATATTTGATGAATAAGATGCCATCAAGGGTACTTGGTTACAAGACACCGATAGAGTGTTTGAGTGGCAAAACAACATATGTGGTTCCACCCAAGGTTTTTGGGTGTGTCTATTTTGTTAAGAATTATAGGACATCTGTTGGCAAGCTACATCCAAGGGCCCTAAAGTGTGTGTTTGTAGGGTACTCAGGAAAACATAAATGCACTGCAAATCGTGTAAGCAGTTAATTGGGCCAAAAAGATTGTTCCTTGACAATCCAGAAACATAAGGTTTTTGACAAGGCATAATTCTGACAGAATAGATCCAGCCAACACGTTCCCTCTTAATTTCAAGATGGCAAGACTTGGGAGTGCATATATGCAAGCAGGGAGAGAGCCACTCAAGTCATTATTGCTAATATCAAGCACAGTAAATTCCTGGCAGCGACATATATCCTCAGGAAGTTTCCCAGTGATTTTATTGTCATTTACCACCAAATGAGAAAACGATACTGAGAATTCTTAATGGAGTAGTACATTCATCATACATCATGTATTTTTATTATTTAATAACCCAGAATAAACATACTTTTTCATGAAATTTTATGAAATAAAAGTACACCCTTGTGTAAAAACATCAGATTTTTCCTAAGCTTTTAAATGTGGATCTGAACTATTCTTTAGATCCCCAGAACCCACAATGTGCGGAGCTTTCTAACACATCTTGCTCAAATGACTGGAGCTTTATTTATGTTTTTTGCGGCACCAAGCTTATACTTTGCACACAACTGTCTTTTGCTGATTGAACAGTCTACCACTGAAAAAGCCATAAGCATCAGAACAAACATGGATAACATGTAATGAACAAATAATTTGTCAATACACTCTTCCTGATTGCTACTATTATGCAAAAAAGAAGAGGACGATTTGTATCCAACCTTTGATTTCTATGAGTGTACATATGTGCAACCAACCAACCAACCCAACAACTTACATGCACCAAGAAATGGTCCTAACCTAACTGCTACAGACTTACAACTCCTGCAAGTAATTAAGTCTCCCACAACCCACAGGAAAAATCAAGTCTCCAACAATTCCGAAGCATCAGCAAAGCAAACGAAGCCTAATGCCTGGCACCGATCTTAGCAACTATCTCATCTCTCGCTATGCGTATCAAAAACACGAGGGCGAGCGATATGGACAAGATCAGCATGAAGAACACGCTGTTCCATCCTCTGGTCGAGATGTATCCCGTCAGTAAGGGTCCTAGCGCAGCGCCGACAGAGCCAGTGCCATCGATTATTGCAGATACCGTAGCCAGCGCTCGTGAGTTCCCCTTGATCGCATCCTGGGTGCCGAGATCTGTTGCCACAGCAGTGGTGATGAGGGAGTAGGGGCCATTTACGAAGTAACCAGAGATGAACATGAGGGCAATGTTGTGGCGCATGGATATGCTTCCGAATGCCCGGTAAAGGATAAGGGAAGGGATTGACAGGAGAAGAAACAAAACTGATGTTATAGCACGGGCACCTATTGCGTCCGAGAGGTAACCAGCTGAAATCCCTCCCAAAACTCCGCCAATGTCGAATACGATTGACAAAATTCCTGAAGCCTTGTGCGACAAGAACTGGCCAGCTACAGCTGCAATATAGTGGCATGTGATATAAGTATATGCACCATGTGTGCTAAGACTACAAATGATACTTTGGAAAAGTTCTGTATTAAAAAAAATGGTTGCAAATATAACAGCAATCTCCAAATAGCACTCATCACTTGTATTTTTTGTCTTTCCGTTAGACTTCAGACATGAAACAAAGAAAGTGTGGGTATTTTACACTACTACAAGCTGGATTAGTCGCCTGTCTTGTTATCACATTACTACCCGCAAAACAAGACAGATAATTGATATTTGGAGCCATTGCTGTTGATAAGACTAATCTCAATCAACAAAAGAGGGTTCTTCACTATGCAAAGTTTTGACCGCTCACAAGTCAAACTAACACAGCTACTCCATTACTTTTATATGTGTGGAAAATGCTGACAGGGATGTGATCCCTGGTAATCACAAGAGATCAATATCCCCCTTGTCATAGAACTACTGATTATGTTGTCCAATCAGAAGTAACCAGCTAATCATGAAATCAAAGTGAAACTACTGGTATATCCAGCTGCTAAGGTAGGATGGATGATTTAACAGTTCAGTTTGAGACTTTTGGGTTACAAACTTACAATGTCAAATGGTAGCAGTTCAAACTAATTATGATCTATTTCTTCATTTTATTTGACCCAATTTCACCAAGTATCCAAGTAGTGAACAGCAAGCAGCAGATAACAGTGTGGTATTTTTCACGTACCATTGTTCCGTATATAGAATGGCAACCAGTAGAGGAAGGTATAAGCAACAAGCTTGGAGAAGAAGAGGCAGAACGCATAGGGCGCGACACCGGGCAATCTCCATGCCTCCAAGAATCCAATGGCCCTAGGAAGAGGAAGTTGAGACCCCATCTCCACTTCAAACTCGTCATCATCCACATGAACCTCTTTCTTCTCGTCCACGAGAAGCTCCACCTCCTCCCCACCTTCCCCATTCATCTCAACCTCCATTGCATCCAGCTCCAAACCAGCATCACTCGGGTGGGCGACCAAGAACACGAGCACCACGACTCCGAGCGCGGCAATGAAAAATGCTGGCACCAAGAAGGACCACCCCCAGCCGAACTCGAGCACGGCGGCGGCGAGGAAGGAGCCCGCGATGTTGCCGACAGAGGTGTGCGAGGTCCACACCCCCATGATGGTGCCGCGGCTGGAGGCGTGGCCGAACCAGTTCCCCACGACGGCGACGACGCAGGGCCATCCGGCGGACTGGACCACGCCGCTGGCGACCTGCGCGGCGAGGAAGAAGGCGAGGCTGTGGATGTCGAGGAAGTAGGCCGCGCCGAGCGCCGCCGACGTGGCCGCGGAGGCGAGCATGGCGGCGCCGAGGAGGACGCGGAGGTCGGCGCGGTCGGCGAGGTGGCCCGCGGCGAACATGGCGGCGGCGTAGGCGGAGAGGAAGGCGAGGTCGAGCTCGCCCAGGTGGTGGGTCCCGCTGGGCCCGGAGAAGGGCGCCCAGTCCGTGGAGAGGACGGCCTTGACGATGCTGGGCGGCTTGCGGGAGGCGTGGAACGCGGCGTACGCGGCGAAGGTGAGCGCTAGCACGGCGTACTGGCGGCGCCGGAGGGCACGCGCGGCTGTGGCGGCGGTATGGCCGCCCTGAGCGCTCACGTCAGAGGCCGGCGGCGCCGCCGCCGGTTCCATTGGAGGAGACGGGAGCTAGGGAGGTGGTGCTGGGTTCGGGGGCATTGGAGGCAAGGGAAGGTGGGATCTGAAGAGAAGGAGACGACTGGAAGAGAAGTAAGATCGAAGGAATTGACTCTTCTTTGTCACAAATAGAACTTTCTTCATTCGCAAAAAAAGGTACTAACTTTCTTCATTGTTAAATTGAGAAGACGAGAAGAATTTCCTTTCTCACTCCTATTGATCTATCTTCAGTAATTTAAAACAATAGCGTACTTGTATTCCCTGGCAAAACATATTAACCAGTTAGCCAGAAGATAACAATCACTTGGGTAAACTAGGTAAATGAGTAAAATATATCACTTCCAACTCATTCTAAGAGCCCAAACCGCGTCGGATTGAGCGTTTGGGGGACGTGTTTTTTTTGTGCCGTCTTTGGGGGACGTCGCTCCCCAGCCGCGTCCCCCAAACGCCGCCCCCAAACATCTAAAATACTTTTTTTGGCTTTTTTATTTTAATTTCCACAAATTAATACATAATTTGGAACGTGGTTTACACGAAAACACAGTTAGGCACATGGTTTTCCACAAACTAATACATAGTTTGAACCGTCATGGACACAAATATAAAATTTTGCAAAGAAATTAAACCTAACTAGGCTGTGCATCGAAGGTTTCCTGTGTTCGCTGCTAAGAAAGAACACTCGAGGGCACACTCAGTCACCTAAACTGGAAAATCCAGCGGGAGGATGGTGCCCTTGTTGGTTCTACCGATGAGGCGAACATCCAGAAACCTCCGTGCACGTGTTCGCTGCGAAGAAAGAACACTCAGTCGTCCTCCTCGTCGGTGTTGTCGCCGTGGTAGTCCCGGCGGCACCGCGTCTCGTCGAAGACCTTGGCGCTCATGTCCCTATCACCGAAGTAGGAGAACAGGAGGATGAAGCCGGCTTCGAGGCTGTGGTGCCGCGCGAACTTCTCCCAGCCGATGTTGAGGTACATCTTGCCGCGCGCGTCGTAGATCACGTCGACGATCCACCGGTAGTAGCCGCACGCAGCCTCCCGCAGATGCATTGTGCGCGGGCGGTCGTCGCCAGCGACGTAGTCGGCAAAGGAGTCCGGCAGCCTCTGGATGCCGCGCGGGTCGCCCTTGAGGACGAGGACGAACTCGAACCGCACGTCCGGCTCCACGTCCATCTCCGATGATGAAGCCGGCGGCGTGGAAGGCGACGGCGAGCGTTCAGCTATGCGACCACGACCACGACCACGGCCGCGAGGTCGGCCTCCGCCTCTACCAGATATAGCGTCGAGTCTTGTTGAGATGGTGGCGTCTAGGGTTTGGGAGAGAGGTGCTGGCGTGCAGTTGACGTGGGAGATAGAAATCTTTGTGGTGTAACTTTTCTTCAGGTCCCCGGCAACGGCGCCAGAAATTTGCTTGATGCGTGTGGTTGACACGTCCGTTGGGAACCCCAAGAGGAAGGTGTGATGCGCACAGCGGCAAGTTTCCCTCAGTAAGAAACCAAGGTTTAATCGAACCAGTAGGAGTCAAGAAGCACGTTGAAGGTTGATGGCGGCGGGATGTAGTGCGGCGCAACACCAGAGATTCCGGCGCCAACGTGGAACCTGCACAACACAACCAAAGTACTTTGCCCCAACGAAACAGTGAGGTTGTCAATCTCACCGGCTTGTTGTAACAAAGGATTAACCGTATTGTGTGGAAGATGATTGTTTGCAGAAAACAGTAAAACAAGTATTGCAGTATAGAGAATTGGACCGGGGTCCACAGTTCACTAGAGGTGTCTCTCCCATAAGATAAATAGCATGTTGGGTGAACAAATTACAGTTGGGCAATTGACAAATAAAGAGGGCATGACCATGCACATACATATTATGATGAGTATAGTGAGATTTAATTGGGCATTACGACAAAGTACATAGACCGCTATCCAGCATGCATCTATGCCTAAAAAGTCCACCTTCAGGTTATCATCCGAACCCCCTCCAGTATTAAGTTGCTAACAACAGACAATTGCATTAAGTATTGCGCGTAATGTAATCAGTGACTACATCCTTGAACATAGCACCAATGTTTTATCCCTAGTGGCAACAGCACATCCATAATCTTAGAGGTTTCTGTCACTCCCCCAGATTCACGGAGACATGAACCCACTATCGAGCATAAATACTCCCTCTTGGAGTTACAAGCATCTACTTGGCCAGAGCATCTACTAGTAACGGAGAGCATGCAAGATCATAAACAACACATAGACATAACTTTGATAATCAACATAACAAGTATTCTCTATTCATCGGATACCAACAAACGCAACATATAGAATTACAGATAGATGATCTTGATCATGTTAGGCAGCTCACAAGATCCGACAATGAAGCACAATGGGGAGAAGACAACCATCTAGCTACTGCTATGGACCCATAGTCCAGGGGTAGACTACTCACACATCACTCCGGAGGCGACCATGGCGGCGTAGAGTCCTCCGGGAGATGAATCCCCTCTCCGGCAGGGTGCCGGAGGCGATCTCCTGAATCCCCCGAGATGGGATTGGCGGCGGCGGCGTCTCAGTAAGGTTTTCCGTATCGTGGCTCTCGGTACTGGGGGTTTCGCGACGGAGGCTTTAAGTAGGCGGAAGGGCAGGTCAGGAGGCGGCACGAGGGGCCCACACCACAGGTCGGCGCGGCTAGGGCTTGGGCCGCGCCGCCCTATGGTGTCGCCACCTCGTGGCCCCACTTCGTCTCCTCTTCGGTCTTCTGGAAGCTTCGTGGCAAAATAGGACCCTGGGCGTTGATTTCGTCCAATTCCGACAATATTTCGTTACTAGGATTTCTGAAACCAAAAACAGCAGTAAAACAAAGAATCGGCACTTCGGCATCTTGTTAATAGGTTAGTTCCAGAAAATGCACGAATATGACATAAAGTGTGCATAAAACATGTAGATATTATCAATAATGTGGCATGGAACATAAGAAATTATCGATACGTCGGAGACGTATCAGCATCCCCAAGCTTAGTTCTGCTCGTCCCGAGCAGGTAAAACGATAACACAGATAATTTCTGAAGTGACATGCCATCATAACCTTGATCATACTATTTGTAAAGCATATGTAGTGAATGCAGCGATCAAAACAATGTATATGACATGAGTAAACAAGTGAATCATATAGCAAAGACTTTTCATAAATAGTACTTCAAGACAAGCATCAATAAGTCTTGCATAAGAGTTAACTCATAAAGCAATAAATCAAAGTAAAGGTATTGAAGCAACACAAAGGAAGATTAAGTTTCAGCGGTTGCTTTCAACTTGTAACATGTATATCTTATGGATATTGTCAATATATAGTAATATAATAAGTGCAATATGCAAGTATGTAGGAATCAATGCACAGTTCACACAAGTGTTTGCTTCTTGAGGTGGAGAGAAATAGGTGAACTGACTCAACAATGAAAGTAAAAGAATGGTCCTCCATAGAGGAAAAGCATCGATTGCTATATTTGTGCTAGAGCTTTGATTTTGAAAACATGAAACAATTTTGTCAACGGTAGTAATAAAGCATATGTATCATGTAAATTATATCTTACAAGTTGCAAGCCTCATGCATAGTATACTAATAGTGCCCGCACCTTGTCCTATTTAGCTTGGACTACCGGATCATCACAATGCACATGTTTTAACCAAGTGTCACAAAGGGGTACCTCTATGCCGCCTGTACAAAGGTCTAAGGAGAAAGCTCACATTGGATTTCTCGCTATTGATTATTCTCAACTTAGACATCCATACCGGGACAACATAGACAACAGATAATGGACTCCTCTTTTATGCATAAGTGATGACCCACAAGTATAGGGGGTGTATCGTAGTATTTTCGATAAGTAAGAATGTCGATCCCAACGAGGAGCAGAAGGTGTTGACAAGCAGTTTCGATGAAGGATTCACTGTAAATGCTCACATACAAGTATTCAGGGGGGTTTGATGTAACAGTTGAATAAAGTACAAGTAAGTAAAGTGCGAGAGTAACAATTGCAGCGAGTGGCCCAATCCTTTTTAGCACAAAGGACAAGCCGGTTTGTTTACTTATAATGACCAAACGTTCTCGAGGACACACGGGATTTTAGTCTAGTGCTTTCGCTACATACGGCTAAATAATCTTCATTGTTATGATAAGTGTTGTGTGGGTGAACCTATGCTAATGCACCGCCCTTCCTAGGACTAATACATACTTGTGATTATACCCCTTGCAAGCATCCGCAACTACAAGAAAGTAATTAAGAATAAATCTAACCACAGCCTTAAACTCTGAGATCCTGCGATCCCTCCTGCATCGATATACCAACGGGGGTTTAGGTTTCTGTCACTCCGGCAACCCCGCAATTAGCAAACGAATACAAGATGCATTCCCCTAGGCCCATAAATGGTGAAGTGTCATGTAGTCGACGTTCACATGACACCACTAGAAGAATAACACCACAACTTAAATATCATACCATTGAATATTACTCAACCATAGTTCACTACTAACATTTAGACTTCACCCATGTCCTCAAGAACTAAACGAACTACTCACGAGACATCATATGGAACATGATCAGAGGTGATACGATGATGAATAACAATCTGAACATAAACTTGGTTCAATGGTTTCACTCAATAGCATCAACAACAAGTAGAGATCGATACCGGGAGAGTTTCCCCTATCAAACAATCAAGATCAAACCCAAATTGCTACAGCGGTGACGAGGTGCTGCGGTGGAGATGGCGGTGATGACGGTGGAGATGATGATGATGGTGATGGAGATGATGTCCAGCTCGATGACGGTGACGATGGCGTCGATTTCCCCCTCCCGGAGGGAATTTCCCCGGCGGATTCCTGCCCGCCGGAGAGCTCTTTTCTCTCTGGTGTTCTCCGCCCCGCAGAGGCGGCTGTAACTCTCCGTGAGGAACCCTCTGTGGCTTAGGTTTTCGGGACGAAGGATTTCGCGAAGAAAAGGAGGCGAAAGGGGTCGTGGGCCCCCAAACCACATGGCGGCGCGGCCGGGGCATGGGCCGCGCCGCCTAGGGTGAGGGCCCACCCTGGGTTCTCCTGGCTCCTCCTACTGGCCTCCTTCGTCAACATGAAAAATAGGATTTTTGGTATAATTTCCTTCCACAGTTGATCTTCCGAAATATCGCGTTCTGACGGTGCCTTTTCCAGCAGAATCCTGGCTCCGGTGCTTGATCCTCCAATAATGATGAAACATGCAAAATAGATGAAATAACAATAGTATTGTGTCCCAATATGAAATATATCAATGAATAACAGCTAATTATGATATAAAATAGTGATGCAAATTGGACGTATCAACTCCCCCCAAGCTTAGACTTCGCTTGTCCCCAAGCGAAACTGAGCTCGATAGACAGGACCACATGTTTATGGAGTGAAGAGTCGATAAATAAAATACGGACAAGAAGCTTCATATTCATTCACACAAGACATCATAGTAAACACCCTCTTATAATTCAACTTGAAACAAGTATAAGGTAATCACAAGTAAAGGTGCATAAGAAATCATAATTGGTGATGGCAAACTTCGTTCTTGGTCAGAGAACAATTAACAGATTATATTTATCTCATTGAGCAGCGCTCTCATGTTAAAGTTTATAAGGCACAACTTGCATACTCAATCATAATGGTCTTTTCATAATCATTGATAACTTGCAAAGCTATATTCATTCAGATAAAACTTGTACTAAACAAGGAAGAATAAAAGACATGATGAAGCAAATCACAATATAATGGTTTGATCACAACTACTCAAATGCTTGCTTGAGATGGAGGGAAATAGGTTTACTGACTCAACATAAAGTAAAAGACAGGCCCTTCGCAGAGGGAAGCAGGGATTAAATCATGTGCTAGAGCTTTTTCAGTTTTGCAATCATATAAAGAGAATAAAAGTAACATTTTGAGAGGTGTTTGTTGTTGTCAACGACTGGTAGCGGGTACTCTAACCCCCTTGCCAACCAACCTCCAAAGAGCGGCTCCCATATTATTTTCATTTTGTGTGGCACTCCTTCCAACCTTTTCTTTCACAAACCATGGCTAACCGAATCCTCGGGTGCCTGCCAACAATCTCATACCATGAAGGAGTGCCTTTTTATCTTAGCTTTATTATGATGATGACACTCCCCCCAACCTTTGCTTACACAAGCCATGGCTAACCGAATCCTCGGGTGCCGTCCATCAATCACATACCATGGAGGAGTGTCTATTTAGTTTAATTAATTTGGGACTGGGAATCCCATTGCCAGCTCTTTTTGCAAAATTATTGGATAAGCGGATGAAGCCACTAGTCCATTGGTGGAAGTTGCCCAACAAGATTGAAAGATGAAACACCACATACTTCCTCATGAGCTATGAAACATTGACACAAATAAGAGATACTAAGTTTTGAATTGTTTAAAGGTAGCACATAAAGTATATACTTGGAATGGCAGAAAATACCATGTAGTAGGTAGGTATGGTGGACACAAATGGCATAGGTTTGGGTTAAGGTTTGGATGCACGAGAAGTATTCCCTCTCAGTACAGGTTTTTGGCTAGCAAGGTTAATTAGCAAGCATAAGAGTCGAGGGAAACAAACAAATATACATGTGAGAGAAACAATCATGCATCTTCCTTGTAAGCACAAACAATCTTGACTTCAGAATAATAAGCTATGAGCTAACAAGAAAGAAAGACAATGAAACAACTACATGTATTTCTCTTTTCTATTTAAACCTCAAAGTGTTGTGGCTATTGACCAATGCTAAGTTTGCCAAAACCAAATAGATTTATTCAATGCTCCCAAAGTGATACCAATACTAACAACAAGGTAAATCATATAATAGAGATTGCAAACTAAAATAAGATGTGCAATATGTAAATGATAAGACTTCTCATTAATATTCCATAACGATAACTCACACCAAGGGATACATAGATAACCAACTAAAGGAGAGACACTTCCAAACTGCAACCCATCTTATATGATAACTTCCCTACTCATGATATGACACTACTTGACAATAAAAGTAAAAGGTAGTGATAATGTGATACTGCGGCACTCCCCCAAGCTTGGAACAAACCAAGGGGATGCCAATACCGATGATGAATTACTCCTTCGGCGATGGTGGTGATGAATTTCTGATAAGCTTCTCAACGAGCTCCTTTAGCTTCAGTTTCTCAGCTTGGCAATTCTGCACTAAAACTCGAAGATATTCATTGTTATCTGAAGTTGGCGATGATGACCTTGTGATGCGGATCGAATGGTATTCCAGTATTCTTCGGAGACGGCAATTCTCCTCTTGGAGTATCTCCACTTCTCTTCTCAGAGCCCGATATTGATCACAAAACTCATCGGTAGTCCGTAGAGCTTCTTCCAACACAGGGAAAGAGTCGAGGCTACGAGCGGGTGGTAAAGGTCCCTGCAAGTTATGAGAAAAAGAACGTCGAGTGTCAACAGATCCCACCAAGATTTGCTTGCTCCCTCCGGCTTGCTGCTCTTGTCTTGATGGCACCTTCTTCACTTCTTCCTCCGAAAGTCCCTTGCCCTTGTTGTTGGAGGCCATGGTGCTTCTAAACCGAAAATAGATCCTGGCAGAAACAGCTCGAAACAAAACACGTCGAGAAAACGATATACGGACCTCCAGGGGTCCGGGGGATTATATAGCAAAAAATTTCGCGACATAAAGAAAGTACCAGATCGAACCAGAGTCGGAAAGGGGCGACGAGGCGGCCAAACCATAGGTCGGCGCGGGCCCAGGTCAGGCCGCGCCGCCCTATGGTGGCACCCCCTCGTGCGTCCTCTCCACTCCGTTTCGAACTCGTAATTTTTCATATTTTCCAAAAACAGCAAAAATATTGTTCGGAAGGTAAATTGCGTACTTTTTATTACCAGTACTGTTACCTATTCAAAGTCGGGTTAAAGCGGATGTCAATTTGCCTTTTGATGAAAGCCTCTGGTGTTTCTACTTGAATAATATCAACATCAACATTATAGGAATCACCTGAGATATAATGCTTGAGTCTTTGTCCATTCACCACTTGCGTAGCATTGCCTTGGAGAGAGCTAATTTTAATTGCTCCTGAACGATACACCTCCTCGACAACATATGGTCCTTCCCATTTTGAGAGTAATTTCCCTGCAAAGAATCTGAGACGAGACCGATACAATAGGACTTTATCCCCAATATTAAATTCTCTTTTGATAATCCTCCTATCATGCCATTTTTTAACTTTCTCTTTAAAGAGTTTAGCATTTTCATAAGCTTCACTTCTCCATTCATCTAGAGAACTTAATTGCAACAACCTCTTATCACCAGCAAGTTTAGGATCTTTATTTAACTCTCCAACTGCCCAATAAGCTTTGTGCTCTAGTTCTAAAGGTAAATGACAAGCTTTCCCATAAACCATTTTATAAGGTGACATTCCCATGGGATTTTTATAAGCAGTTCTATAAGCCCATAGTGCATCCTTCAATTTACTAGCCCAATTCTTTCTAGTTTTATTAACGGTCTTTCCCAAAATATATTTAATCTCTCTATTTGATAATTCTACTTGACCACTAGTTTGAGGATGATAAGCGGAAGCAATTCTATGATTAATACCATACTTAGCAAGAGTTTTTCTAAAACCTCCATGAATAAAATGAGAACCTCCATCAGTCATAATATATCTAGGCACTCCAAATCTAGGAAAAATAATATCTAAAAGCATTCTTAAAGAGGTCTCACCATCAGCACTTTTTGTAGGTATGGCTTCCACCCATTTAGTAACATAATCAACAGCAACAAGTATATGAGTGTTACCTTCTGAAGAGGGAAAAGGTCCCATGAAGTCAAATCCCCAACAATCAAATGGTTCAATAACAAGAGTATAATTCATAGGCATTTCATTACGTCTGGAGATATTACCAACCCTTTGGCATTCATCACAAGATAAAATAAACTTTCTCGCATCTTTGAAGAGAGTTGGCCAATAAAAACCTGATTGTAGAACCTTTTGCGCGGTTCTTTCTCCGGCGTGATGTCCTCCATAAGCACTACCATGACATTTACTCAATATCTCTTGTTGTTCATATTCGGGAACACATCTTCGCATAATACCATCCACTCCTTCTTTATATAAGTGTGGGTCATCCCAGAAATAATGCCTCAAGTCATAAAAGAATTTCCTCCTTTGCTGAGCTGAAAAGGTTGGAGGCAAGTACTTGGAAACAATAAAGTTAGCATAATCAGCATACCAAGGACTGTCTCGCGAGCTCACCTTTATTACAGCCAATTGTTCATTTGGAAAACTATCATTAACAGGAACAGGATCATAAGCAATATTTTCCAATCTAGACAAGTTATCAGCAACAGGATTATCAGCACCTTTCCTATCTACAATATGTAAATCAAATTCTTGCAAAAGAAGTACCCATCTAATAAGCCTAGGCTTAGCATCTTTGTTTGTCATAAGGTATCTAATTGCAGCATGATCAGTATGAATAGTAACTTTCGAATCAACAATATAAGGTCTAAATTTATCGCAAGCAAAGACTACAGCTAATAATTCTTTTTCAGTTGTAGCATAATTTCTTTGAGCAGCATCAAGAGTTTTACTAGCATAATGAATAACATTCAGTTTTTTATCTACTCGCTGTCCAAGAACAGCGCCTACAGCAAAATCACTAGCATCACACATAATTTCAAATGGTAAATTCCAATCAGGAGGTTCAACTATAGGAGCGGTTGTTAAGGCTTTCTTTAGAGTTTCAAAAGCTTCCTTACAATCATCATCAAAAACAAATGGTACATCTTTTTGAAGAAGATTAGTAAGAGGTTTTGAAATCTTGGAGAAATCTTTAATAAACCTCCTATAAAACCCAGCATGACCAAGAACACTACGAATACCTTTAACATCCCTTGGATAGGGCATCTTCTCAATTGCTTCAACTTTAGCTCTATCAACTTCAATACCTCTCTCAGAAATTTTATGTCCCAATACAATTCCTTCATTGACCATAAAGTGGCATTTCTCCCAATTAAGAACAAGGTTAGTTTCTTCACATCTCTGCAAAACTTTATCAAGGTTTCGCAAGCAACTATCAAATGAATTCCCATAGACGGAAAAATCATCCATGAATACCTCTACAATACTCTCACAAAAACCATGAAAAATAGCAGATGCATCTTTGAAAAGTAGCAGGAGCATTACATAAACCAAAAGGCATACGTCTATAAGCATAAGTTCCATAGGGACAAGTAAAAGTGGTTTTCTCTTGATCTTTAGCTTTAACAGCAATTTGAGAAAACCCAGAATAACCATCAAGAAAACAAAAATGAGTATTTTTAGACAATCTTTCTAACATTTGATCAATAAATGGTAAAGGGTAATGATCTTTCTTAGTAACTTTATTAACTTTTCGAAAATCAATGCACATTCTATACCCTACAACTACTCTTTGAGGGATGAGCTCATCATTATCATTAGGCACAACAGTCATTCCTCCTTTCTTGGGAACGCAATGCACAGGACTAACCCATCTACTATCAGCAATAGGATATATAATACCAGCTTCAAGAAGTTTTAATACCTCATTCCTTACCACTTCCTTCATCTTCGGAATTAGACGACGCTGGTGTTCAACAACAGGCTTTGCATCATCTTCCATATTAATAGCATGTTGGCAAATAGAAGGAGAAATCCCTTTCAAATCATCAAGAGTGTAGCCAATAGCTCCTCGGTGCTTCTTCAATATTTCCAATAACCTTTCTTCCTCAATCTCTGAAAGCTTAGAACTAATAATAACATGATATATTTTCTTATCATCAATATGAGCATATTTAAGGTTATCAGGCAAAGGCTTTAAATCAAAAACAGGATCTTCCTTTGGTGGCGGTGTTGTACCCAGATCTTCCACCGGTAAATCATGCTTGAGAATAGGTTGGCGAAGAAAAATTTCCTCAAGCTCATCTCTTTCTTTCCTAAAGACTTCACTCTCGCTATCCTCCAAATGTTCTTTGCAAAGGATTATTAGGAACAAGAACAATAGATGCACATTGCTCCATTTTAAAATCATTACTAGGCAAGTCAGCTTTATAAGGAGTTTTAGTAAATTTAGAGAAGTTAAACTCATAAGATTCACCAGCAAATTTAGTCAAAATTTTCTCTTTCTTGCAATCTATAATAGCTCCACAAGTATTTAGAAAAGGTCTACCAAAAATAATAGGACAATAATCACTAGTGCAGAATAACCAAGTACCAAAAAGTCACAGGATATTTAATCTTACCGCATAAAACTTCCACATCTCGAACAATACCAATTGGAGAAATAGTTTCTCTATTAGCCAGCTGAATAACCACATCAATATCTTCAAGTTCGCAAGAATCAATTTCGTGCATAATCTCCGTGTAAAGCTCATAAGGAATAGCACTAACACTTGCACCAATATCACATAATCCATAATAGCAATGATCACCAATTCTAACAGATAGCATAGGAACACTAGCTTGTTTGGGTTTATTAGGATGTGAAACAATATTAGAAGCATCTTCACAGAAAATAATATGACCATCCTCCACATTTTCAGTCACAAGATCTTTAACTATTGCAACAAAGGTTCAACTTTTATTTGTTCTTCAGGTTCTACGGTGTTTCTTTTCACTTTTATGAACCGCACTATTTATAACAGAGTACTCCTTCATTTTAGCAGGGAAAGGAGTTTTTTCAATATAAGCTTCAGGAATAACATGATCAGCAGTTTCAACTACAATGCATTTATTAATAGATGAATCAATTTTATCTTTATACGGTTCATGATACTTATCAAAATTCTTCCTTGACAATTCATAATGAGAGGCAAAAGCTTTATAAAGATTTACAACAACTTGAGAATCAAGACCATATGTAGCACTCATATTACGAAATTTATCAGTATCCATAAAAGCTTCAATGCATTTATAATCATAAATTATACCTGATTCTCTATCCTTGTCGATCTCCCAACCTTCAGTATTTTCTTGGATCCGATCAAGAAGGTCCCTTTTAAACTCTTCTTTGTTGCGTGTAAATGATCCAGAACAAGAAGTATCCAGCAAGGTCTTGTCTTGAAAAGAAAGTTTTGCATAGAAATTATCAATAATAACATTACCAGGAAGCTCATGAATGGGGCATTTGAGCATTAAAGACTTCAATCTCCCCCAAGCTTGGGCAATACTCTCTCCATCATGAGGCCAAAAATTATATATGCGATTCCGATCCTTATGAATTTCACTTGGAGGATAGAACTTAGAATAAAACCGGGCACAATATCATTCCATTCAAGAGAATCCCCATTATCCAGTAATTTATACCAATGCGCCGCCTTACCAGACAGCGATATAGAGAATAGTTTCTTCCTCACTTCATCCATAGCAATACCTGCACACTTGAATAAACCGCATAATTCATGCAAGAACAATAAATGATCTCCAGGGTGGACAGTTCCATCCCCTTCATAGCGGTTATCCATAACACGTTCAATAATTTTCACAGGTATTTTATATGGTATCACTTCCTCACCTGGCGCCTCATCCACTACCGTTGCAGTAGTAGTAGATTTCCCAAATAAAAATTGAAGAGAAGATCTCTCCATAATGACTTATAGTAGCAGGCAGAAATAAAATCAGCACCATCAGGAAGGGTTTTCCTTTCCAATTCCACTTACCAATAGCGCTTCACTCCCGGCAACGGCGCCAGAAAATAGTCTTGATGACCCACAAGTATAGGGGGTGTATCGTAGTATTTTCGATAAGTAAGAATGTCGATCCCAACGAGGAGCAGAAGGTGTTGACAAGCAGTTTCGATGAAGGATTCACTGTAAATGCTCACAGACAAGTATTCAGGGGGGGTTTGATGTAACAGTTGAATAAAGTACAAGTAAGTAAAGTGCGAGAGTAACAATTGCAGCGAGTGGCCCAATCCTTTTTAGCACAAAGGACAAGCCGGTTTGTTTACTTATAATGACCAAACGTTCTCGAGGACACACGGGATTTTAGTCTAGTGCTTTCGCTACATACGGCTAAATAATCTTCATTGTTATGATAAGTGTTGTGTGGGTGAACCTATGCTAATGCACCGCCCTTCCTAGGACTAATACATACTTGTGATTATACCCCTTGCAAGCATCCGCAACTACAAGAAAGTAATTAAGAATAAATCTAACCACAGCCTTAAACTCTGAGATCCTGCGATCCCTCCTGCATCGATATACCAACGGGGGTTTAGGTTTCTGTCACTCCGGCAACCCCGCAATTAGCAAACGAATACAAGATGCATTCCCCTAGGCCCATAAATGGTGAAGTGTCATGTAGTCGACGTTCACATGACACCACTAGAAGAATAACACCACAACTTAAATATCATACCATTGAATATTACTCAACCATAGTTCACTACTAACATTTAGACTTCACCCATGTCCTCAAGAACTAAACGAACTACTCACGAGACATCATATGGAACATGATCAGAGGTGATACGATGATGAATAACAATCTGAACATAAACTTGGTTCAATGGTTTCACTCAATAGCATCAACAACAAGTAGAGATCGATACCGGGAGAGTTTCCCCTATCAAACAATCAAGATCAAACCCAAATTGCTACAGCGGTGACGAGGTGCTGCGGTGGAGATGGCGGTGATGACGGTGGAGACGATGATGATGGTGATGGAGATGATGTCCAGCTCGATGACGGTGACGATGGCGTCGATTCCCCCTCCCGGAGGGAATTTCCCCGGCGGATTCCTGCCCGCCGGAGAGCTCTTTTCTCTCTGGTGTTCTCCGCCCCGCAGAGGCGGCTGTAACTCTCCGTGAGGAACCCTCTGTGGCTTAGGTTTTCGGGACGAAGGATTTCGCGAAGAAAAGGAGGCGAAAGGGGTCGTGGGCCCCCCAAACCACATGGCGGCGCGGCCAGGGCATGGGCCGCGCCGCCCTAGGGTGTGGGCCCACCCTGGGTCCTCCTGGCTCCTCCTTCTGGCTTCCTTCGTCATCTTGAAAAATAGGATTTTTGGTATAATTTCCTTCCACAGTTGATCTTCCGAAATATCGCGTTCTGACGGTGCCTTTTCCAGCAGAATCCTGGCTCCGGTGCTTGATCCTCCAATAATGATGAAACATGCAAAATAGATGAAATAACATAAGTATTGTGTCCCAATATGAAATATATCAATGAATAACAGCAAATTATGATATAAAATAGTGATGCAAATTGGACGTATCAATAAGCATGTAACAACAATTAATAATTTTCTCATATGAGATTGAGGATATATGTCCAAAACTGAAACTTCCACCATGGATCATGGCTTTAGTTAGCGGCCCAATGTTCTTCTCTAACAATATGCATGCGTAACCATAAGGTGGTAGATCTCTCTTACTTCAGACAAGACGAACATGCATAGCAACTCACATGAAATTCAACAAAGAATAGTTGATGGCGTCCCCAGTGAACATGGTTATCGCACAACAAGCAACTTAATAGGAGATAAAGTGCATAAGTACATATTCAATACCACAATAGTTTTTAAGCTATTTATCCCATGAGCTATATATTGTAAAGGTGAATGATGGAATTTTAAAGGTAGCACTCAAGCAATTTACTTTGGAATGGCGGAGAAATACCATGTAGTAGGTAGGTATGGTGGACACAAATGGCATAGTGGTTGGCTCAAGTATTTTGGATGAATGAGAAGTAATCCCTCTCGATACAAGGTTTAGGCTAGCAAGGCTTATTTGAAACAAACACAAGGATGAACTGGTGCAGCAAAACTCACATAAAAGTCATATTGTAAACATTATAAGACTCTACACCGTCTTCCTTGTTGTTCAAACTCAATACTAGAAATTATCTAGACTTTAGAGAAACCAAATATGCAAACCAAATTTTAGCATGCTCTATGTATTTCTTCATTAGTGGGTGCAAAGCATATGATGCAAGAGCTTAAACATGAGCACAACAATTGCCAAGTATCACATTACCCAAGACATTTATAGCAATTACTACATGTATCATTTTCCAATTCCAACCATATAACAATTTTAACGAAGAAGAAACTTCGCCATGAATACTATGAGTAGAAGCTAAGGACATACTTGTCCATATGCTACAGCGGAGCGTGTCTCTCTCCCATAAAGTGAATGCTAGGATCCATTTTATTCAAGCAAAAACAAAAAACAAACCGACGCTCCAAGAAAAGCACATAAGATGTGACGGAATAAAAATATAGTTTCAGGGGAGGAACCTGATAATGTTGTCGATGAAGAAGGGGATGCCTTGGGCATCCCCAAGCTTAGACGCTTGAGTCTTCTTAGAATATGCTGGGGTGAACCACCGGGGCATCCCCAAGCTTAGAGCTTTCACTCTCCTTGATCATGTTGCATCATACTCCTCTCTTGATCCTTGAAAACTTCCTCCACACCAAACTTAGAACAACTCATTAGAGGGTTAGTGCACAATCAAAATATACATGTTCAGAGGTGACATAATCATTCTTAACACTTCTGGACATTGCACAAAGCACTGAAAGTCAATGGAATCGAAATATCCATCGAACATAACAAAACAGGCAATGCGAAATAAAAGGCAGAATCTGTCAAAACCAGAACAGTTCGTATTGACGAATTTTATTGAGGCACCAGACTTGCTCAAATTGAATGAAAGTTGCGTACATATCTGAGGATTACTCACGTAAATTGGCATAATTTTCTGAGTTACCTACAGAGAATTTTGCCCAGATTCGTGACAGCAAAGAAATCTGAAACTGCGCAGTAATCCAAATATAGTATGAACTTTACTATCAACGACTTTACTTGGCACAAAAAAACAAAAAACTAAGATAAGGAGAGGTTGCTACACTAGTAAACAACTTCCAAGACACAAAATAAAAACAAAGTACTGTAGCAAAATAACACATGGGTTATCTCCCAAGAAGTTCTTTCTTTATAGCCATTAAGATGGGCTCAACAATTTTAATGATGCACTCGCAAGAAATAGTATTTGAAGCAAAAGAGAGCATCAAGAGACAAATTCAAAACACATTTAAGTCTAACATGCTTCCTATGCATAGGAATCTTGTAAATAAACAAGTTCATGAAGAGCAAAGTGACAAGCATAGGAAGATAAAACAAGTGTAGCTTCAAAAATTTCAGCATATAGAGAGACATTTTAGTAACATGAAAATTTCTACAACCATATTTTCCTCTCTCATAATAACTTTCAGTAGTATCATGAGCAAACTCAACAATATAACTATCACATAAAGCATTCTTATCATGAGTCTCATGCATAAAATTATTACTCTCCACATAAACATAATCAATTTTATTAGTTGTAGTGGGAGCAAATTCAACAAAGTGGCTATCATCAAACATAGGAGGCATATTGTAATCATAAAAGAAAATTTTCTCCTCAATGCTTGGGGGACTAAAAAGATCATGCTCATCAAAGCCAGCTTCCCCAAGCTTAGAATTTTCCATAGCATTAGCAACAATGGTGTTCAAAGCATTCATAGTAATAACATTCCCATTAGCATGCATATAAAGTTCCATGGGTTTTTTTAATTCTCTCTTCAAACACATCATGTCCTAATTCAAGATAAAGTTCATAAAGATCTCTCATATTTTTGTTGTTTTCCATTATGCTTAACTAGTGAAATAAAAACATGCATGATATTAAGTAAAGTAAAACAAGTAACTAATTTTTTTTTTGCGTTTTTAATATGGAGAACAGGATAGTAAATAAAGTAAAGCTAGCAACTAATTTTTTTGTGTTTTGATATAATGCAGCAAACAAAGTAGTAAATAAAATAAAGCAAGACAAAAACAAAGTAAAGAGATTGGGAAGTGGAGACTCCCCTTGCAGCGTGTCTTGATCTCCCGACAACGGCGCCGAGAAATTTGTCTTTGGCGTGCAGTTGACGTGGGAGATAGAAATCTTTGTGGTGTAACTTTTCTTCAGGTCCCCGGCAACGGCGCCAGAAATTTGCTTGATGCGTGTGGTTGACACGTCCGTTGGGAACCCCAAGAGGAAGGTGTGATGCGCACAGCGGCAAGTTTCCCTCAGTAAGAAACCAAGGTTTAATCGAACCGCATGGGAGTCAAGAAGTACGTTGAAGGTTGATGGCGGCGGGATGTAGTGCGGCGCAACACCAGAGATTCCGGCGCCAACGTGGAACCTGCACAACACAACCAAAGTACTTTGCCCCAACGAAACAGTGAGGTTGTCAATCTCACCGGCTTGCTGTAACAAAGGATTAACCGTATTGTGTGGAAGATGATTGTTTACGAGAAAACGATAAAACAAGTATTGCGATGGGATTGTATTTCAGTATAGAGAATTGGACCGGGGTCCACAGTTCACTAGAGGTGTCTCTCCCATAAGATAAATAGCATGTTGGGTGAACAAATTACAGTTGGGCAATTGACAAATAAAGAGGGCATGACCATGCACATACATATTATGATGAGTATAGTGAGATTTAATTGGGCATTACGACAAAGTACATAGACCGCTATCCAGCATGCATCTATGCCTAAAAAGTCCACCTTCAGGTTATCATCCGAACCCCCTCCAGTATTAAGTTGCTAACAACAGACAATTGCATTAAGTATTGCGCGTAATGTAATCAGTGACTACATCCTTGAACATAGCACCAATGTTTTATCCCTAGTGGCAACAGCACATCCATAATCTTAGAGGTTTCTCGCTCACTCCCAGATTCACGGAGACATGAACCCACTATCGAGCATAAATACTCCCTCTTGGAGTTACAAGCATCTACTTGGCCAGAGCATCTACTAGTAACGGAGAGCATGCAAGATCATAAACAACACATAGACATAACTTTGATAATCAACATAACAAGTATTCTCTATTCATCGGATCCCAACAAACGCAACATATAGAATTACAAATAGATGATCTTGATCATGTTAGGCAGCTCACAAGATCCGACAATGAAGCACAATGGGGAGAAGACAACCATCTAGCTACTGCTATGGACCCATAGTCCAGGGGTAGACTACTCACACATCACTCCGGAGGCGACCATGGCGGCGTAGAGTCCTCCGGGAGATGAATCCCCTCTCCGGCAGGGTGCCGGAGGCGATCTCTGAATCCCCGAGATGGGATTGGCGGCGGCGGCGTCTCGGTAAGGTTTTCCGTATCGTGGCTCTCGATGATCGGGGGTTTCGCGACGGAGGCTTTAAGTAGGCGGAAGGGCAGGTCAGGAGGCGGCACGAGGGGCCCACACCACAGGTCGGCGCGGCCAGGGCTTGGGCCGCGCCGCCCTATGGTGTCGCCACCTCGTGGCCCCACTTCGTCTCCTCTTCGGTCTTCTGGAAGCTTCGTGGCAAAATAGGACCCTGTGCGTTGATTTCGTCCAATTCCGAGAATATTTCGTTACTAGGATTTCTGAAACCAAAAACAGAAAAAACAGAATCGACACTTCGACATCTTGTTAATAGGTTAGTTCCAGAAAATGCACGAATATGACATAAAGTGTGCATAAAACATGTAGATATTATCAATAATGTGGCATGGAACATAAGAAATTATCGATACGTCGGAGACGTATCAAGAGGCGCTAGGGTTTGTGTGTGAGAGGGACGATGAGAGGCGGCCCTTTTATAGGCCGGAGGGAGGCGGAGGAGCGGTGGCGCTCATTAACGCCGGCACGCAGAGCTAGGCGCGACGGGACGCGTCGCTGCGGGAACTGCACCATCGGTGTGTCGTTGCGGGAACTGCACCGTCGCTGCGTCACTGCGGGAACTGCACCGCCAATAACTTCCGTCGCGAGGTAGGCGACGGTTAGGTTAAAAATTTATTGTGCCGCTGACGAGTCGGCCCCACCACTCCCCGCCTCGCTTTTCGTTGTGTCCGGCGTCCCCGGTGCGTCCCTTGTGGGACGGGGACGGGCTCGAGGCGCCGGACACCGTATCGGGGCGCGCCGGACAAAAATGGCCTTTGGGGGACGCGGCTGGAACGGTTTTTTGTTCCGGCGCGCCCCAAATCCCTTTGGGGGACGCGGCTGGAGATGCTCTAAGGCAGCCACTTATGTTACTCAGCAAACTTGATTCATGCATTTCACCTTCACTTCAAATGGAAAAAACAGGTACAAAGAGATGATTAGTGTGTCTTTGCCTAAATGGCATTCTATGCCTGACTTTCCTGAAGCAGAAAAGAATCAGGATGAAGTCAGGCATGAGGATCAAGAACCAGAAGAGCTTAACACACCTCTCACTCATTTACATTGGACTTTTCACCTACATTTACAGACTTTTCACGTAAAACATATTTAGCCGTAGTGTATGTGTATTGTAACATATACCCACAGGGATCATATTGACTTGCACTAATTCAGTTTTAGGCTATCCAATCCCTCAACATACACTTGGTGATCCAAGCAGAAATCTATGGTGTCAACAGCTCTGGGTAAGCCTATATATGAACCAGTTGTCCAAGCTTCAGCGGTGAGGGGACAAAATTGAATGGAAATGCCAAGTATCAGATTATACAAGGTCACTCGGCTGCATAAGATTCCCAGTTGGGTATGTTGGCCGTTGCTTCGTTCACCATTTTCACAAGTGTCACCTATGGAAAATACAAAATCCATTATGTGTGTTAGTAAATGTTACTAGTAAACTATTCCAAGAAAATAGGAGCATGGTATAGCAAAATAATGCCTTTGTAGTATGCATGAACGATCTATTATCCCTCGTCATTCCATCACATTTAGGTACCTTAACTGACTGGAGAAAAAGGAATAGTGAAGGTATTCCCAGCACATAAATCGTAAAAAACTGACTTGTTTTGGATGATAAATCTGAAGTATCGCTAATAACGGATGAAGGGTAATGGATGAAGAATAACGGATGCCTTGTATTATTCTGCCATGAAACTGACATACTTAAACTTGCACCTAATTACCTAATGGTCATCCTACTGCATCGCTGCTACTTCAGTAACTATACCAATCCTATGTTTATCCTTTGTAGTTTATGTAGTGTGTATTGAGTACTGACTAAGACAACAAAACTCCTTGAAAGAGTGGATAACAAGGACAGGACAGGTACGCCGTGGAAAAAGAACACCGTCGAAAATTCAGAATAATGCCCACTAGAATGAACAATAAAAAGGTCTTCAAGCAGAAAATCAATATTAGATATCTGCAGGTAGAGCTGGACCATACCACACTTCTAGGTACGCCATTCGGAGGTAATGGCAAATTTCTAGGAGGAGGTTTATTCTCATAGGATCTTTTGTCAAACCTCCACTCTCCAATTTTGCCGTAAGTCAATTCACCCTAGTTCAGAGAAGAACATGGTTAAAGAATGAACTTATAAGACGAATCCTGAAATTTTGCATCAAAGAGAAAACTATATACCTTCATATCATAATCACACCCATAAGTATAATGTATGATATATGAATCACCAATTTCCAAGTCCCATGGTGGCTAAAACAACAGAATGGAATTATCAGCTCAGAACAGAATTGCACAAGCTCCCCAATATGCATGCTCACATCCTACTGAACCAAACAGTCAAATACTAAACCTGAATCATGAAATCCTTGTGTAAGATATTCCCCACTCCATGCAGAGCTGATGCTACAGCATATGCATACCTGCTTCCCGGGATAGCAGCATAGAAACATCAGTATACAGAATAGTCACACATGCAGTGCATTGACTAGAATAAACATCAACAGCAAGATTTCGAAGGCATTTCTCAAAGCCTGATTGAAAGCTTGGACCAATCGTGGAAATAAGATAATGAATGGAAGTACTTTACATTTCAAGAACCCATCCAAAAGATTTATCTGCTTCAGGATCTTTCTTCATGGCTAACGACATATTCATCCATGTCGGTGCAATCCTAGAAAGAGATTCCTAGCAAATTAGAGAAAACATAACTGCTTAATTCATTCGGTATGAGTACACGCGCAGAATATATTCCACAGGGTAAAACTACCTTCTCAATGATGACAGGAGAATTTCCTATGGGATCAATGTTTGCTATTGGCCCTTTATTTTCAGGAAAGAATTTACGCAACACCTTTTCAAATTTTTTGGGCTCTATATAGAAGAAAGGGAAAGCTGCTGCACGGCCATCTCTTGATAAGTTTGGGATAGGCTTGATAATAAGATGATCTGGCTCTGCCATCAAGATATATCTACAAAATATATAAAAGTTAACCAAAATATTGAATCTGAAGGTTGGTGTATGCTTATTATATGAACTTACTGAACTCACTCTTCCTGTATGTCTGCCTTCTGGAGCCATTGAACAAATGCCCAGGGCCTATTAAGAACAATGTATCCCTGAGATTTAGGATGAACTCTGTTAAGATAAAATTTTCAAAGAGCAGCGTTTTGGGAACAGTTTGCAACAGAAAAGCAAAAAAAAAAAAAACATTTGCAAAGAAAATAGTACTCCGTATATGGTTTTAGTACTAAGGCTTGGTGAGTAACTTTGAGAGATCCTGAATTGTTCATCCATCAGTATATTAGTATGCATTGCTACACCAAAACTGAAGAATGGATAGGACAAGGATATAGCCAAACAGTGACTGTTCCAGTTCACCACAGGATTTCTACCATGATGAGAGACCCACTCTGACCACATCATTATTGTCAGCTGGCATCCTACATCGATAGTTCTTGCCTTGGACGCCACATGATGCAAAGTAGGTAACAGCAGGGTCCAATCCTGTTTACTCATCCTAGCTGCCAGTCAGTCTTTTCCACCAACTTGGCCTCACCATTTGCTCATATCCACACAGGTACTTGATCCCCACACCACATGTTTGCATAAGGTAAAGTAGGACAGCTGTTATTTTGTCCAGAAGTTAATGATCATGTATCTGTCTCCAGAATTATTATTTCAGTCTTAACCTTTCCATTGAAACAGGAAGGCAGGACTTAGGACATGGGCAGTACTGTGTTAGTGTTATGGAGGTCAAGTTGAGCATTAAAGTGAACATAAACCAGTATCTAGACAATTCCAAGAACTGCTACGATGCTGCTGCATTAAAGCTAATTGTGCCTACCTCTCCATATCAATCAATTCACATGATGCCGAATTAACAAGTTCAGATTTCTCACTTTCACCTAATTTTTACCCACATTTCTTGTTTCTTCAGAACCAGTAACAACAACTAGTAACAAGAAACCAGGGAACCAGGGAAGCAACAAGGAAAACAGCAAACAACCTGGTAAAATTGCCGTTTCATGTAACCAAGCAACCGAGCGCGCATTACCTGATCCGTCCCTTCGGGGAGTGGTTCGGCGACGAAGGTGGGGATCTCGCGGACGAACTCGTCGGGATTCCCGGAGTGCAGGATCCTGGTGAAGCCGCCCATGTCGGCGCCGCGCGCCTGCCGCCGCGCCTCCTTGAACCAGTGGTACATGACGCGGCACTGCCACGTGTTGTAGACGGAGCCGGAGGCGGTCACCGCAGTGTGGAACAGCCTCGGCCCGCCACTGCCGCCGCCAGAGGCGAGGCGGCGGGACGACGAGGAGGAAAAGGCGGCGGTGGCGTCGGGGAAGGAGGTGGGGAGGGGCAGGACGGCGCGGGACGAGAGGAGCACGTTGTAGGTGAGGAACGCCGCGGAGAGCGCGATGAGGACCAGCGGCGGGGCGCCGCGGCCGCACGGCGGTGCCATGGCGAAGCGCCGGAGCGGAGCTGGGAACGTGCGCGTGCGTGGGCAGTGCAGTGCAGCCGCAGTATACAAACCTGAAACACTACTACGCCAAAGCAAACCTCCACTCCATCTTCTAACGTACACCTGATCCAGTTACGATGCCAGGAGTTGGGCAAGATTTTTTTTTCTTTTTTTTTTACCAACCACTGTGAGGCAACAGACACGGCGAAACTTTATTCGAAACCAAAAAATCTTATGTACAAATCAAAAAAGAGAGATAAAGGAAGAAAAAACCCACCTACACAGGATACCAGACTCTAAGGCAGAGTCCTAATCCAATCTAACAAAGCTTTCCTATGCTTGACTTTAATTCTATATCTCAATAAATACATGTCATGAATAAAATCAGCCTTCCACCTTGCAAAGGTAGGCCTCTCACTTTGAAAAATCTTCCCATTTCTGATAATCCAGATGTGCCAACATGCCACCATGAGTACCTCCATAAAAAATGGCTTTGCAAACTCCTTCCTAGCGTGATCCAAAACCAATTGCACATCATGATTGGCCACCCATTCAAATTGGAGATAGTTTCAGATCCTGATACAGAAATTACACTCAAAAAAGAGATGTATCCTATCCTCATGCACATGCAAAGGGCATAATTCACAGTGATAAACATCTGTGACATTCCAATACCGACGCTGCAGCAGGTCTCTAGTGTTCAGACGATCCACCAATAAAAGCCAAGCAAAAACCTTAATTTTCATCACGCAACTAGACTGCCAAATCCACTTATATGCCTTGGGTACCTTAATATGCTCATGAATATGCGAGTAAAATTTAACTGAGGCATAATTACCACCCAAACAGTATGTCCATTCATCTTTGCTGCCAGTGACTGGATTTTGCTGCATCAAGGTCTGTAAATCTTGTAATTCTGTGAAAAGCAGACTGAGACAAAGGTGTATAGAACAACTCTGCTATATTGTCCATAGCATAAACCTCTGCAGCCATTATCTCCTTATTCAACACAAAGGAGAATAATCTTGGAAATTTATTTTGAAGAATGAGTGAAACACCATCAATTAACCACTTATCTGACCAGAATAGAAAAGTATCCCCAAAATCCATTTTGACTGTAGCCACAGCTTTGAAATTATCTACTTGTCTGAGCACATCCTTCCACCAGAATGATCCACACAAATTCTCAGCATGAGGTACTTTACCAGCATAGTGTTTTTCCCATATTAAGTTCACCCAAGATAAATCTTTTTTTATTATAGAACTTATCCAAAAATTTGATAAGTAATGATACATTCTGCTTCTGAAAATTAGCAATGCCCAAACCACCTCTCACCTTTGGCTTACAAATAATTTCCCATGCAGCTAGAGATTGGTTTGGCTCTCCTTCTCTATCTCTCCAAAGACACTGCCTCAAAATCCTATCCAACTGAATAGTAAGGCCCACTGGCAATTGCAGAGAGCACAAGAAATTCAGGGGCATGGAAGCAAGAGCAGAATTAATCAGCTGCAATCTAGCTCCTTGAGAAAGAAAACTTGAACTTGCAGATAATTTCCTTTCCAATCTACAGACTAAGGGAGATAACTCAGTAATTGTTGGTTTCACTGTCCCCAATGGTAAACCCAAATAGGTAAAAGGCATTGTCCCAACCTGACAGCCAAAAACCTCTCCTAACTGTTGCATTACTTCCTCTGACACATTTATAGGGACCATTTGAGATTTATCAAAATTAATTCTCGGACCAGTGGAATGTGAGAATTTGTTTAATACCTCTTTCAAAGCCAATAACTGATCTTTATCTGCTGGCAAACTTAAAAGTGTGTCATCAGCATACTGAACTATAGGAAAGTCCATGTCATTTATCTCAATTGGTCTACTCAACTTGCCAAGATGAACCAACTCATTTATTGCTGACTGCAATAGATCTGATCCAAAGAGATAGAACAAGGGAGAAATAGGATCCCCTTGTCTTACTCCTCTTCTACACTCAAACTGTCTGTCAGGGACACCATTTAGGAGAATTGATGAAGTTCCCGTGGTGAGAATAGCTATTGCCCACCCCAACCACTGATCATTAAATTCTTTATGTTTCGTGACCTGCAGAATTGCCTCATGTTCAATGGTATCAAATGCCTTTGCAAAATTATAATAGGCTTTTTGGACAAATGACAGAGATACAGATACTCAAAAGCCTAAGCAAGACAATCTTGAACTGTCCTATTCCTCAAGAAACCATACTGGTTTTTATGCAAGCACTCAAGAATTCTTGATTGCAATCTATTTGCAGCAAGCTTAGTCAACAATTTAACACAAACATTCGTCAAAGAGATTGACCTGAAATCATTAACTGTCAGGGAGACTTGCTTCTTTGGTACCAATGTAATATAGGATCCATTGATATTTTGCGGTTTGATTGTCCCATTATGAAAATCCTCCGCTAACTTGTAGAAATCTTTTTTAATAATAGGCCAACATTTCTTCAGGAACAGACCATTGAATCCATCTGGGCCAGGTGCTCTATCTATTGGCATTTATTTCACCACTTCATCCATTTCCTTTTCCTGAAAGGGAACAGTTAATTCCTCCAAAACATCCACTCTCTTTATCAAGGAGTGCAAATTAAATTCCATGGTGATACCATCTGACCTCCCCATCCTTTTCTTGTACTCTGCCCATAACAAAGATGCCATGGCATGGTGGTCAGAAACTTCATTTCCATCAGCATCATGCAGTACTGCAATGTTATTTCTCCTAAACCTCTCAGTAGCCATGGCATGAAAGAATTTGGTATTGTCTTCCCCTTGCTTGATCCAACGAATTGTACATCTTTTTTTCCAGTAATTACACTCTGCCAACAATATATCCTCCAAATGCAGCTTCACAATTTGCCTAAAGTTAAATTCCTCCTTATATAATGGCCTCTCCTCTTCCAAAGTATCCAAGATCACAATTACTTTATTGTAGTTTTGTATTAAGCCTTTGAGTCTAGCCAAACTCATGTACCATTTTTTCAACTCATGCCTTAGTCCCTTCAGCTTGTCTGCAATGATAGCTGAACTATATGCCTTAACTGAACCTCTTTCCCAGGATTGTGTAACACACTCTTTAAATCCTGGCAAATCCACCCAATAATTCTCAAATCTGAAGATCTTGGCCTTTGGTATATTAGTGTCAATATTAACCACACAAGGATCCTTTCTTGGCCAAAGGTAAAACCATAGTGTAAGGATATACAGAGATCCAATTCTGACTAGTAAAAAACCAATCAAGTGGCTTCAATAATGGCTCTCTTTGCATGTTTGACCAAGTATATCTTCTACCTTTCAAAGGAAACTCAAGCAACCCCAAATGGCCAATAATTTCATTAAACAAGAACATGTCATTCACATCCCCTCCTGGTTTATTCCTATTTTCTTGGGATCTGATGAAATTAAAGTCCCCAAGCAATAACCAATTTTCAGTGCAAGGAATGGATAGATTATACAACCAAGAAACAAACTGATCCCTCTCAACACCTTGACAAGGGCCATATACACAAACCAAAGTACAATTCTCACTATTATGTGCAGAGGTAAAATCAATTCTGACTCCAAATCTTTGCACCTCCACAAGCAAATCATTAAAGATTTATGAGTTCCAAATGACTAAAATACCCCCAGAAGCTCCCACTGATGGAATGAAAGGAAAACTATCAAATCTTTTAGGACAAAAAGTCCTAATTAAACGCCAGTCAAATTTCTCACATTTTGTTTCTTGGAGGCAGATTATGTGACAATCACTTTCATCAATTTTTGCTCTTACTTCTCTCTGTCTACTTTCACAATTTAAACTAACATTCCAGCTAGCACAGTATACTCCATTTTCTCTTACTCATTTGATACATAATAAAAACTGAAAGAGAGAGAGATAACATGTAGGGATACATAGCATCCCACATTCCAGGTGTTTACGTGTGCTTCTATTCTTGTAGACAGTGTTGGGCCTCCAAGAGCAGAGGTTTGTAGAACAGCAGCAAGTTTCCCTTAAGTGAATCACCCAAGGTTTATCGAACTCAGGGAGGTAGAGGTCAAAGATATTCCTCTCAAGCAATCCTGCAATTAAGATACAAGAAGTCTCTTGTGTCCCCAACACACCTAATACACTTATCAGATGTATATGTGCACTAGTTCGGCGAAGAGATATTAAAACACAGGTGGTATAGATGGTGGTAAACGGTAATTGCGATCTGAAGTAAATATTGCAGGAAGTAAAGATGCAGTAAAACAGTAAATAAGCGATGTTTGCAGTATTTGGAAACAAGGCCTAGGGATCCTACTTTCACTAGTGGCCACTCTCAACATTGCAATCATAATTGAATATAAATATAAGCACTTCATCATACTACTCTCATGTTGGATAAAGAACTCAAATTCATTGGGCAAGTGTGCAAAAGCACACCTCAAAGGCGTATTCCCAAGTACTAGTAAACACCCCACACTGTCACCGTGAGCATTCATAGGAGGTACTAACACACCACAATTCATAAGGGAGTTACACACGGCGCACACACTGTCACCATTACACCGAGGTCACAGTAACTCCAAAGTTCACATAATAAAACACTTGAATAGCATATGACATCTAGATTGCAAAGCCTATGATCACATAGATGAACAAATAAATGCTACTCTCAAACACTCTCTTGTTGGATAACAAACACCATTCATTGTAGGGCTACAAGAGCTCCCTCAAGCCGGAGTAAACAAGCTCCACAACATCCGGAGTTCATATTTAAAGTAACCTCTAGAGTGCATAATAGACAAGAGTAACATCTACATATTCATAAAGATCACACCATGGGAGAGAGAGATGAACCACATAGCTACCGGTAGAGCCCTCAGCCTCGGGGGAGAACTACTCCCCCCTCATCATGGGAGACAGCAACGACGATGAAGATGGCGATGGAGTCGATGGAGATGACTCTGGGGGCAATTCCCCGTCCCGGCGGCGTGCCGGAACAGAGATTTTGTCCCCCGAAACTTGTCTTCGCGATGGCCGCGGCTACGGAACTCTTCGTGGAATATGACTGTATTATTTAGGGTTTTCGCGACCTTGGTCGCGCCGCCAGGTGGTGTGGGGCCCCTGCTGGCCGCCTCTGACTCTCCTTCGATGTTCTGGAACCCTCCGTGGAAAATAGGGCCGTGGGCTTTTGTTTCGTCCAATTCCGAGAATATTTCCTGTGTAACATTTCTGAAACCAAAAACAACAGAAAACAGGAACTGGCGCTTCGGCATCTTGTTAATAGGTTAGTCCCGGAAAATGCATAAAAACATTATAAAGTATGACTAAAACATGTTGGTATTGTCATAAAACTAGCATGGAACATAAGAAATTATAGATACGTTGGAGACGTATCAAGCATCCCCAAGCTTAGTTCCTACTCGCCCTCGAGTAGGTAAACGATAAAAAGAATAATTTCTGAAGTGACATGCTACCAAAATAATCTTGATCAATACTATTGTAAAGCATATGAGATGAACGAAGTGACTCAAAGCAATGGTAAAGATGATGACTAAACAACTGAATCATATAGCAAAGACTTTTCATGAATAGTACTTTCAAGACAAGCATCAACAAGTCTTGCATAAGAGTTAAATCATAAAGCAATAGATTCTTAATAGAAGGTTTTGAAGCAACACAAAGGAAGATTTAAGTTTCAGCAATTGCTTTCAACTTTCAACATGTATATCTCATGGATAATTGTCAACATAAAGCAATATAACAAGTGCAATAAGTAAACATGTAAGAATCAATGCACATAGTTGACACAAGTGTTTGCTTCTAAGATAGAAAGAAGTAGGTAAACTGACTCAACATAAAGTAAAAGAAAGGCCCTTCGCAGAGGAACGCAGGGATTACTCATGTGCTAGAGCTTTTTATTTTGAAAACATGGAAACAATTTTGTCAACGGTAGTAATAATTCATATGTGTTATGCATAAAACCTCCTATAAGTTTCAAGCCTCATGCATCGAATACCAATAGTGCCCGCACCTTGTCCTAATTAGCTCGGACTTCCATGGATTATCATTGCATTACATATGTTTCAACCAAGTGTCACAAAGGGGTACCTCTATGCCACCTGTACAAAGATCCAAGGAGATAGATCGCATTTGATTTCTCAATTTTGATAGATCTCAACTTAAGGACATCCATACCGGGACAACATAGAAAACAGATAATGACTCCTCTTTTATGCTTTAAGCATTCAACAACAGATAATATTCTCATAAGAGATGTGAGGATTAATGTCCAAGCTGAAACTTCCACCATGATACATGGCTTTGGTTGGCGGCCCAATGTTCTTCTCTAACAATATGCATACTCAAACCATTTAATCATGAGAAATCTCCCTTACTTCAGACAAGACGAACATGCATAGCAACTCACATGATATTCAACAAAGGTGTAAAAGGTTGATGGCGTCCCCAGAAACATGGTTACCGCTCAACAAGCAACTTATAAGAACTAAGATACATAAGCGACATATTCATTACCACAATAGTTTTTAGGCTACTTTCCCATGAGCTATGTATTGCAAATACAAGGAATGAATTTTTAAAGGTAGCACGCAAGCAATTTACTTTGGAATGGCAGAAAAATACCACATATAGGTAGTTATGGTGGACACAAATGGCATAGGTTTTGGTTCAAGGTTTTTGGATGCACGAGAAGCATTTCCTCGCAGTACAAGGCTTTGGCTAGCAAGGTTGTTTGAAGCAAACACAAGTATAAACCGGTACAGCAAAACTTACGTAAGAACATATTGCAAGCATTATAAGACTCTACACTGTCTTCCTTGTTGCTCAAACACTTTTACCAGAAAATATCTAGACCTTAGAGAGACCAATCATGCAAACCAAATTTCAACAAGCTCTACAGTAGTTCTCCACTAATAGGTTTAAACTACATGATGCAAAAGCTTAAACATGATCTACTTGAGAGCTCAAAACAATTGCCAAGTTTCAAATTATTCATGACAATATACCATTTACCACATGAAGCATTTTCTGTTTCCAACCAAATAGCAATCAACGAAGCGGCTTTCAAGTTCGCCAGGAACATTAAAGTAAAGCTAAGAACACAAGTGTTCATATGAAAAAGCGGAGCGTGTCTCTCTCCCAAACAAGGTATGATCCAATTTATTCAGGGAATGAAAATAACAAAACGAAAATAAAAGCATACAGACGCTCCAAGTAAAGCACATAAGATGTGACGGAATAAAAATATAGTTTCACTAGAGGTGACCTGATAAGTTGTTGATGAAGAAGGGGATGCCTTGGGCATCCCCAAGCTTAGACGCTTGAGTCTTCTTGAAATATGCAGGGATGAACCACGGGGGCATCCCCAAGCTTAGACTTTTCACTCTTCTTGATCATATCATATCATCCTCCTCTCTTGACCCTTGAAAACTTCCTCCACACCAGACTCAAAACAATCTCATTAGAGGGTTAGTGCATAATCAAAAATTCACATGTTCAGAGAGGACACAATCATTCTTAACACTTCTGGACATTACCCAAGGCTACTTAAAGTTAATGGAACAAAGAAGTCCACTCAACACAGTAAAAGAGGCAATGCGAAATAAAAGGCAGAATCTGTCAAAACAGAACAGTCCGTAAAGACGACTTTTTTCGAGGCACTTAACAGGCTCAGATGAAGAAGCTCAAATTGAACGAAAGTTGCGTACATATCTGAGGATCACGCATGAATGTTTTCAAGATTTTACGAGTTTCCTATAGAGAGATCAACTCAAATTCGTGACAGCTAAAAATCTGTTTTTGCGCAGGAATCAAAATCTAGTATCAACTTTACTATCAAAGACTTTACTTGGCACAACAATGAAATAAACATGATAAGGAGAGGTTGCTACAGTAGTAACAACTTCCAAGACACAACAAAACAGTAGCAAAACAAAACATGTGCTTTCTTTATAGCCATTAAGATGGGCTTAGTAATTTTAATGATGCTCTCGCAAGAAATAAGAGTTGAAGCAAAAGAGAGCATCAAAAACAAATAAGAAACACTTTTAAGTCTAACCCACTTCCTATGAAAAGGAATCTTGTAAATAAACAAGTCATGTAAGCATAATGCAACAAGCATAGAAAGGCAACACAAGCGCAACTTCAAGATTCTCAACATAAAGAGGGGAAACTTAATATTATTAAGATGCATATAACCATGTTTCCCTCTCTCATAATAACTTTCAGTAGCATCATGAACAAACTCAACAATATAACTATCACATAAAGCATTCTTATTCATATGCATAATAGTATCATTACTCTCCATATAAGCATAATCAATTTTATTAGTAATAGTGGGAGTAAAACTATCACAACCATCATTGTAATTATCATAAATTGCAGGCATGGTATAATCATAATAAACTTTATCCTCCATAGTAGGTGGCACCAAAATACCACTATCATTATAATCATCATAAATGGGAGGCAAAGTATCATCAAAGAAAATTTTCTCCTCAAAACTTGGGGGACTAAAAATATCACAACCAGCTTCCCCAAGCTTAAATTCTTCCATAGCATTAGCAATAATAGTATCCAAAGAATCCATGCTAATAACATTGCTACAACTATTTTGCAAACAAAGTTCCATGGGTTTTTTAATTCTCTCTTCAAACACATCATGTCCTAATTCAATATAAAGTTCATAAAGATCTCTAATTTTGTTGTTTTCCATTAAGCCTAACTAGTGAAAATAAAAACAAGAAACAAAAAGATATAATTGCAGGATCTAAAGGAAATAGCTTCGAGCACTCACACACCGGCAACAGTGCTAGGAAATAGCTTAGTAGTCGGAGGATGTGAATACCTTTTACCTTACCTCCCCGGCAACGGCGCCAGAAAATAGCTTGATGTCTACGTGTGCTTCTATTCTTGTAGACAGTGTTGGGCCTCCAAGAGCAGAGGTTTGTAGAACAGCAGCAAGTTTCCCTTAAGTGAATCACCCAAGGTTTATCGAACTCAAGGAGGTAGAGGTCAAAGATATTCCTCTCAAGCAATCCTGCAATTAAGATACAAGAAGTCTCTTGTGTCCCCAACACACCTAATACACTTGTCAGATGTATAGGTGCACTAGTTCGGCGAAGAGATATTAAAACGCAGGTGGTATAGATGGTGGTAAATGGTAATTGCGATCTGAAGTAAATATTGCAGGAAGTAAAGATGCAGTAAAACAGTAAATAAGCGATGTTTGCAGTATTTGGAAACAAGGCCTAGGGATCCTACTTTGACTAGTGGCCACTCTCAACATTGCAATCATAATTGAATATAAATATAAGCACTTCATCATAGTACTCTGCTGTTGGATAAAGAACTCAAATTCATTGGGCAAGTGTGCAAAAGCACACCTCAAAGGCGTATTCCCAAGTATTAGTAAACACCCCACACTGTCACCGTGAGCATTCATAGGAGGTACTAACACACCACAATTCATAAGGGAGTTACACACGGCGCACACACTGTTACCATTACACCGAGGTCACAGTAACTCCAAAGTTCACATAATAAACCACTTGAATAGCATATGACATCTAGATTGCAAAGCCTATGATCACATAGATGAACAAATACATGCTATCTCAAACACTCTCTTGTTGGATAACAAACACCATTCATTGTGTAGGGCTACAAGAGCTCCACAACATTCGGAGTTCATATTTAAAGTAACCTCTAGAGTGCATAATAGACAAGAGTAACATCTACATATTCATAAAGATCACACCATGGGAGAGAGAGATGAACCACATAGCTACCGGTAGAGCCCTCAGCCTCGGGGGAGAACTACTCCCTCCTCATCATGGGAGACAGCAACGACGATGAAGATGGCGATGGAGTCGATGGAGATGACTCCGGGGGCAATTCCCCATCCCGGCGGCGTGCCAGAACAGAGATTCTGTCCCCCGAAACTTGTCTTCGCGATGGCGGCGGCTACGGAACTCTTTGTGGAATATGACTGTATTATTTAGGGTTTTCGCGATGGAGAGAATATATAGGCGAAGGGGCGATGTCGGTGGAGTCCCGAGGGGCCCACACCCTAGGGGGGCGCCCCCCTCTTGGCCGCGCCGCCAGGTGGTGTGGGGCCCCTGCTGGCCGCCTCCGACTCTCCTTCGATGTTCTGGAACCCTCCGTGGAAAATAGGGCCGTGGGCTTTTGTTTCGTCCAATTCCGAGAATATTTCAGGTGTAAGATTTCTGAAACCAAAAACAGCAGAAAACAGGAACTGGCGCTTCGGCATCTTGTTAATAGGTTAGTCCCGGAAAATGCATAAAAAATTTATAAAGTATGACTAAAACATGTTGGTATTGTCATAAAACTAGCATGGAACATAAGAAATTATAGATACGTTGGAGACGTATCAGTACCCACTGCAACTGACTGAAACTGTCTTAATGTCTTACATAACACTGCACACCCACACTGATCAAGGCACCATACATAGCATAAAACCCACACCACAGAACTCACACTGATCATGTTGGCATGTTGGCACAGCACAAAACTCACACACCAAAAGCACCATACATAGCATATAACCCAAAAGACTCCAGACAAGGTCTCATCATGGTGCAGATTACACATCATCACTCTTGTCTTTGGCAGCAACCTTTGGAGCAGCTTCAAGCTTCTCCTTACTCAATTTCTCCTCAGCAATACCCAACTGTCTTCCAATCCTTTGCAGAACATGAATAGGTGTTGCTGGGGTTCTGATAAACCCTTCTCCATTCTCAGTGTGATTATTGGTATCAGAAGGAGGAGAAGTGGAAGAGCCAGCCTGCTGTGTATCAACTTGTACCACCAACAATTTTGCTCTGCCTCTAGCCTTCTTCTTTGGTGGTACCTCTACAACAGGAACATGTCTATAGCCATCCTTTAGACAGCTCCTAGTGAAGCGACGATCTTGGGACTGAACCAAAGGAGTAATCGCTTTCCCTGCTCTTTTTCTTTTTGGTCACCAAAGGAGTAGCCTCAAATGTCATAGGCAGCACTGCAAGATCATCCTTTTTCTCCTCCAATAATTCCTTTCTTATTACTGAATTCCTCCTTGGTGAGTACTTGGACCTATGCTGTGATTTGATGCACAAGCACTTAGGAGTAAGCCATCCTTCTTCCTTGCCAAATACAAAAGCAGTTTCCTAGGATCTTTTTATCTGAAGAAAAGGTGATAACTGAAGGGACAAAGGAACAAAAGCAGACAATAACTGTGGAATCATGTGCTCAAATAAATTTGCCCATTGCATATCAGGAGGAATCATGCATGGGACCAAAAACCACTCTATCCAATAACTGTTGTGGGATTGCATGACTGTCCAGGTGTTGCATGAACTGCACCACCACGTGATCTTCATGCATCATATTGACTGAATCCCCAGAAATATCAGAAGGCACCAAGACCATAGATTCAGCTTCCTCTTCCTCTTATTCCTCCTCTTGCTGCTACTGCTGTTCCACCTCATCTTGCTGCATATCATGATGATGGTGCTGGTGATTATTGTGTCCCATTGGGTCCTGCCCCATTGGCCCCAGCTCCACTGGTACCATATTCCACCCTATCTCAGGATACTGTGGAGGAATGATACGTCCAAAACGTATCTACTTTCCCAAACACTTTTTCTATTGTTTTGCCTCTAATTTGTGTATTTTGGATACAACTAACACGGACTAACGCTGTTTTCAGCAGAATTGCTCTGGTGTCTCGTTTTTGTGCAGAAATTCAACTTTCAGGAAAATCCTCGGAATTTATGTCGAAGGGCTTATTTTTCCAGAAGAATCACGGAGCCGAAGGGCAGGCTCAGGGGAGGCCCGGGCCCCTGCACACTAGGCCGGCGCGGCCTGGAGGGGGGGCGCGCCGCCCTAGCGTGTGGCCCCCTCGGCCAGCCTCTGACGCCCCCCTCTGGACTACTTAAGGGTTTCGATCTAAAAACGCGAGGGGAGAAGTCGAAGTCGCCAGAAACCATCCAGTACGCCGCCACCGTCGCGAAACTCCATCTCGGGACCAGAAACTCCGTTCTGGCACCTCGCCGGGACGGGGAATTGGAGGAGATCATCGCCATCATCACCACCGACGCCTCTCCATCGACCAGCCATGTTTCCCCCATCCATGTGTGAGTAATTCCCCCGCTGTAGGCTGAAGGGGATGGTAGGGATTGGATGAGATTGGTCATGTAATAGCATAAGATTGTTAGGGCATAGTGCCTAGTATCCGTAATTGGTACTTTTATGATATTGTTGCAACTTGTTATGCTTAATGCTTGTCACTAGGGACCGAGTGCCATGATCTCAGATCTGAACATGTTATTGTTTCATGATGATATGCATTGTTTTATGATCTTACCTGCAAGTTGTATATACATGTTGCCGTCCGGAACCCGAGGCCCCAAAGTGACAGAAATTGGGACAACCGAAGCGGAAGGCGGTGATATGAGGATCACATGTGTTCACGGAGTGTTAATGCTTTGCTCCGGTGCTCTATTAAAAGGAGTACCTTAATTTCCAGTAGATTCCCTAGAGGCCCGGCTGCCACCGGCTGGTAGGACAAAAGATGTTGTGCAAGTTTCTCATTGCGAGCACGTACGACTATATATGGAACACATGCCTATTGATTGATTAGTACTTGGATACCGCTTTATTACTATCTGCAAATGCCTTGCTTTGATTGTTACATGAGTTTCTCTCATCCATGCAACACCCGTTATCCATCCCTGTGCCTACAGTATTTTAATCCTGCTGTTTACTATAATCACTACTGCTGTCTTTGTTACTCTGTCGTTATTTCACTATCGCATCGCTATAAAACTGTTACTACTGATAAACTCTTGCGAGCAAGTCTGTTTCCAGGTGCAGCTGAATTGACAACTCCGCTGTTAAGGCTTTCAAGTATTCTTTGTCTCCCCTTGTGTCGAATCAATAAATTGGGTTTTACTTCCCGCGAAGACTGTTGCGATCCCCTATACTTGTGGGTTATCAAGACTATTTTCGGGCGCCGTTGCCGGGGAGCATAGCTTTATTTGGAAGTTCACTTGGATTGATATTGTTCGCTGCAAATTCTCCATCATGGGTAAACCTCGCGATACTAAAGTCGCCATATTACCATCCACTACAAGAAAAGGTACAACTCTGAGTACCTCTGCTGCTCTTGATTCACCATCTGTGATAGATAAACTTGTTTCACCACCACAAGCTTCACATGCTAGTACTTCTACTAGATCTGAAAGTTCCTCTTGTAATTTTGATGATGCTTCTGCTGTGCTTGATAATGATGGTTCATTAGGATCTTTTCTAGATGCTACAATTGCTAGGTCTAGACAAATTGAAAATACTGAAACTCCTAATGAAAATGCTGCTACACCTGTTAATTCACCTGAGTCTGTTGAATAATCTAGTGATGATCCTGATGAAGATTATGTGGAACTTGATGATGATTTTATTGATAAATGCAATGCTACTACTGATGCAAGAAAAATTAAAAAGTTGCTTGCACAACATACTGTTAGATATAAGCTATCTCCTGATCCTAAATTTGCCACATCTCCTATAAATATTAAGGATAAGGATTATGATTTTTCTCTTGATCTATCTCATATATCTATTGTTGAGAAAATACCTTTTTGTGGTACTGAAAAAGAAAGTGCTGTAGAACACATGATTGAGCTATCTACTCTGAGTAGCTTGTTTTCTGATGATGTTAAGAAGCGTACTTATTTTGTTGCTAATTTTTTTCCATTCTCATTAAAGGATGATGCTAAAACTTGGTATAATAGTTTGCCTCCTGGTTCTATTGATAGTCCAAGTGATTTGCCTGATGTTTTCTTTCAGAAATACTTTCCTGCTAGTCCTCAACATATTGCTTTGCAGAGAATTTATAATTTTGACCAGGAAGATGGAGAGAAATTGCCTGAAGCTTGGGCGAGATTTTGCTCTCTTATCAGAGCTCATCCTGGACATGATTTGGAAAAGCATGATTTACTTGATATATTTTATAGTGGACTAACCATTGAGTCTAGGGCATACCTGGATAGTTGTGCTGGTTGTGTTTTCAGGAAAAGAACTCCAGACGACGCTGAAGAATTATTGGCTAGAATAGGCCGGAATCATGATGATTGGTCTGCACCTGAACCAACCCCGACACCTATATTGAAGAAGAGGGGTTTAATTAAATTAAATGATGAAGATATGAGGGAAGCCAAGAAGTCTCTTAAGGAGAAAGGTATTAAATCCGAAGATGTGAAGAATTTTCCTCCCATAGAAGATTTATGTAAGATAACTCCCCCTTCATCCATGATTGAGGTACACTCTCTTCAACGCTTTACTAGGGAAGATATTCCGTATTCAAAACCTCCTGCTCAATGCTTAGATGAGTTTGATAATTATATTGTTAAGCAAAATAATTTTAATATGAGAGTAGAGAATCATTTAATGGAAAATTCTCGAGCTATTAGTGAATGGCATGGTATTGTGGAGAGAACCTCCAATGATGTTAAGATGCTTGTTAAACATTTTCATATGGTTCAAACTCAAATTGATCAACTCACTAAAGTGCAAAATGACTTGTTGAAAAATAGTTCTAAAGAAAAACATGCTTATGAAGTAACAACTAGAGGCGGTGTTTCTACCCAGGATCCTCTATATCCTGAAGGGCATCCCAAAAGAGTTGAACAAGATTCTCAACGAACTGAAACTAGTGCTCCATCTAAGAAAAAGAAAAAGAAACATAAAACTGTTGTAGAATCCTCTGAGCTTGTTAATGATCCTAATAGTATTTCTATTTCTGATGCTGAAACTGAAAGTGGTAATGAACATGATAAAGCTAACGATAAGAATGATGCTTCTGATAAAGAAGAGGTTGAAGAAGAACCTGAAAAGCATGCTAAAAATAAAAAGTATACCAAAGAAGATTTTATTGCTAAGAAACATGGTAATGAAAGGGAACCTTGGGTTCAAAAGCAAATGCCTTTTCCTGCTAAGAAACTAAAATCAAAGGAAGAGGAACACTATAATAAATTTTGTGATTGGATGAAACCCTTGTTTTTGCAAATCCCTTTGACTGATGCTATTAAATTGCCTCCTTATTCAAAGTATATGAAAGATATTGTCACTAACAAAAGGAAAATTCCTAATGAGGAGATTTCTACTATGCTCGCTAATTACTCTTTCAATGGCAAGGTTCCAAAGAAGCTTGGCGACCCAGGTATACCGACTATTCCTTGTTCTATTAAGAATAGTTATGTTAGAACTGCTCTATGTGATTTGGGAGCGGGTGTAAGTGTTATGCTTTTTTCTCTTTATAAGAGACTTTATTTAGATAAGTTGATACCAACTGATATATCTTTGCAAATGGCTGATAAATCTACTGCTATTCCTGTTGGTATATGTGAGGATGTTCCTGTTCAAGTTACTCAAAATTGCTTAATATTAACTGATTTTGTTGTGTTGGAAATGCCTGAAGATGATAATATGTCTATTATTCTTGGGAGACCTTTTCTTAACACCGCAGGGGCTGTTATTGATTGCAATAAAGGAAAAGTCACTTTCAATGTCGATGATAAGGAGCATACCGTTTATTTTCCCAAGAGGATTGATAAAGTATGTGGAGTTAATACAATTTCTAATTTGAGATCTATCAAAGTGGGAGATATTGATTGTCCAATATATGAGCCTAAAGAAGAATATCAAACTCTTGTGATTGGATCCATATCAATACAATACAAGGTAACATGATTGATTTGAGGTTTAATTCTTCTTATGTTATGTAAAATTTATTTGGTGGCAAGACTTGATCACCCTTGTTAACAAGTATATTTTATATGCATAGAAGAGCTAAACAACATTTCTTTCCTTCTCCACTTACTTTACTTGCTGTAGCACTACTTATTTTGCAAGATGCTTTAGTTGTTAGAGGTTTGCAAATCTTTTTCTGCCCAGTAATAATAAATTTAATACCCAGAAATGTGCGTTTTCAAAGTTTTCAAAAATTCACAAAAATTATACCGTTGGTCTTATTTTTCGAAGAGGCACCTGGGAACACCTGGGGATGACCAGTGGGGCACCCCAGGGTGGCACCCCACAGGCCGGCGCGGCCAGCAAGGGGGGCGCGCCACCCTGTTGTGTGGGGCCCTCCTTGCCCCACTTCATCATCTTTTCCACTCATTGCACTCTCTCTCCCGAAAAAACTCGTACTCATTTTCTCTCACTCGCGTTTCTGCTCAAGAGCTCAAGATTTCTCGATCTCTTTGCTCAGCCCAGATTTCTGTCTGAAATTTGGCACATTTGCTCTCCAGTATGTGACTCCTCCGATTATCCAAGTAGAATTTTGTTTGGTTGAGTATATCTTGAATATTTTGCTGCTGTAGGTAACATGTTTAGTGAGCTTGCATGCTTGTTCTAAGTTGTAAAAATTAGTTTTGATGCATGTTTAGTACTCTAGCAAGTTCCTATAGTAGTTTCCCTCAATTATATGACACCAAATTAAATTTTGTTTGTTGAAAAATTTCAGAAAATGAAGTGGAATTGTCATCAACTAAACCAACAAGAATTGGAGGTGCAACAAGTTATGAGAGTTAACCGCGAAGAGGGAGTATACCCCTCTTACCACCCGTGCGTTGATTTTATGAGGAGTGCAGGAATCCTGCGATATGTTCAAAAACTGATTTCTAATGCAGGGTTGGAAAGTTTTGTTGTTAGTGAACCATACCAATATGCAAAACTGACCATGTCTGTGGTTCAAGATTTTGAATTCAATTGGTCTCAATCTAACCCCACGGTTCGATACAAAATTTATAATAAAATTGTCAACTTGCCATTTGATGATTTTTGTGCAGCAATTAGAGTGCCACAATGGGGATCATGCGAGAAGATAAGGGGATTGCCGCAGGAGCTCTTGAGTCTCTACAAGATGATTTGTCATGGAAGAAGCTTCTCAGAGGATGGTGGTAAAATCAGTAGTATTCAACTCCCAGCTATTCGCTACTTTGCTTATTTCATTACCAAGTGCGTTCTTGCTAGAAAGAATGCAAGTAAGTTATCTATCCAGGATTTAGTTTTTCTAGCTGCTGCATTACAAGGTGATAGGACTTATAATTTGGGAGCTTTTATAGCCTATAGACTTGCTACTAACCGTGAGAAGGGCGGAATTTGTGGAGGTCTCATCGCTTCTCGCTTATTAGCTATGCATGGTGTAGAACCTCACCATCTTGATATTCAGCTCTCCATAGAGAAACTTGACATAGTCTCCATGATTAAGCATGAATTTGTTTCTGATTTGTCTAATTTGAGTAACCTGTCTTACAAGATAACATTTTACAAGAAAACTTGGAGGACAACTAAGAAAACTGAAAAACTAGTAGGATTGCCTGCACCTGTTCTGTTTAACCTTGATTCCAGGAGGGATTGGTCAGTCACGGAAGGTGAACTGAATGCATACATAGAGGGAGATGGCCATCATGCAGGGGACGGCACAGAGGAGGCCGAGGAACACCTCGACTTATCATCCGATGCAGCAAGCTCTTCGCATCAACATGTTGGGCATGAGGAGCCTTCACCATTTTCTTCTGCACCGGGACCTTATTATGACTACGCCATGTATGATCCACCGGCGTGGAATCCTGACCCTCACTGGGGTTGATCTCCACTTAGGCCAAAAGCCTAAGCTTGGGGGAGGGAGATGATATTTGGGGAAGTGCTGCCTGAAAACAGATTCTGGACTGATACCAAAAACATTCTCAAAAACAGCCAGAACGTTATTTTGCGAAGCCAATATTTGTGCATGTTCCCCAGGTTGTTATCTAACTTTGATTAGTTTAACACTTTTCGAGCTGGGCAGCGGAAGAATTTCTTAAAAATCGATTACTGTACTGCTGTCAAGTTTGGCAGATTTCTGCTGCTTTGTGTTTATGTGACTCTTCTAGTTTTCATCTTCTTGTTTTTGCTTTGTTTCTTTCCTAGGACCAAAAATATTTCTGTATTTCTCTTTACCATTTGTTTATTTTGGTTTCTTGCTTTTATTTTGCTTTATTTGCTATCGTTGGTTTGCTATAAGAAAATCCAAAAAGATTTTGCTTTGTTTGCTTGTTTCCTTTTGTTCTTGTTTCCAATTCGAAAACACCAAAAATATTTTCTGTTCTTCTTTGGTTTTGTAAAGTTCATTTTGGAGTTCAATGGTCTTCGGTGGTTGGAGCTTGGTTTTCACTCCATATTATTCAAGCTACACAAGTGAAAAGGCAATAATGACGATCTACAACAATCCGACTGTGGTGAGAGGCTAGTATGAACTCTATTTGTTTTCATTTTTGTACATATACTCATCCATGTGAGCATGCTTAGTTTGTTCATGTGAGGTATATGTCATTTAAGAGAGTCTAGTAGTTCATGATCTCTCATGATTAGCTCCAATTTATTAATATGAGTAGCATGTCATAAATATTTGCTTGCATTGCTTTATTCATAGATAGATATGACATTGTGGTATCCTCCTCTGAATAATTCACCTGAATCAACTTGGCACATGCTCACGCATGCATATGACTGAACAAAAGTCAATTAAGCCTCGATGATTTACTTTACCTCAGAGTTCTTGTATCACTTTTATGCCTCCGTTAATTTATTTTGTCGCAAGCATGATTATGACGATTCTTGCTCTCTTGATTGTCGCTTCCCAGTCTATTGCTAGCCTTCACTTGTACTGAGCGGGAACGCTGCTCGTGCTTCCAAACCCCTGAAAACCAAGTTATTCCAAAGTGTCCACTATAAATACCTATGCATGGCATTTCAAACCATTCCAAGTAAATTCTCATGTGCTACCTTTAAAAACCTTCAAAATGCTTCTCAATTTGTGTTTATGTTTTATAGCTCATGAGGAAGTATGTGGTGTTTATCTTTCAATCTTGTCATTTACTCTTGACAGACTTTCACAATGAACTAGTGGCACATCCGCTTATCCAATAATTTTGCAAAAAGAGCTGGTAACGGGGTTCCCAGCCCCAATTAATTAACTTTCATCAATAATTCTCTTCACATGCTTTGCCCTGATTTATCAGTAAGCAACTTAATTTGCAAATAGACACTCCTCCATGGTATGTGATTGATGGAAGGCGCCCGAGGATTCGGTTAGCCATGGCTTGTGTAAGCAAAGGTTGGGGGGAGTGTCGTCCATAATGAAACTAAAATACATGTGTGAACAAAAGAGAAGAGGGATGATCTACCTTGCTGGTAGAGATAACGTCCTTCATGGGAGCCGCTCTTGAAAGTCTAGTTGACGAGGTAGTTAGAGTACCCATTATCAGTCGTTGACAACAACAAACACCTCTCAAAACCATTTTACTTCTGTCTTTAGAAAAATAAAAAGCTCTAGCACATGTTAATCCCTGCTTCCCTCTGCGAAGGGTCAATCTTTTACTTTTACATCGAGTCTCCATCCTTTCTTTGAGCACTTTCTTGAGAGCACAACTGTCATTCTTAATATAATATGCTTGTCCCAAAATATGATTAGCTGTGGTATAACTTTGATGCTTTTATCTCTGATAATCTCTACTTCCAGTCTGTCCATGAACTTCGAAGGTGCTCGAGCATTTATGTTTTGCTGTACAAACGGGCAAGCGAGATACCACTTTATCATATCCTTTTATGAACATTGCAATCCTACTGATAGACATGACTCATGATGCTTATTGTTAATTTGTTGGTACCTTTTCCATGATTGACATAGCTATTAGATGATTTTATTTGCATGTATCTTATTATGAATTGCTTAAGTACTTGCCATATCTTGAGAATATTTACATCATATGAACAAATGTGTTCGTGAAAGTTCTTTTATCGCACTCAGTTGTTAACTGAATTGCTTGAGGACAAGCAATAAGCTAAGCTTGGGGGGAGTTGATACGTCCAAAACGTATCTACTTTCCCGAACACTTTTGCTACTGTTTTGCCTCTAATTTGTGTATTTTGGATACAACTAACACGGACTAACGCTGTTTTTAGCAGAATTGCTCTGGTGTCTCGTTTTTGTGCAGAAATTCAACTTTCAGGAAAATACTCGGAATTTATGTCGAAGGGCTTATTTTTCCAGAAGAATCACGGAGCCAGAAGGGCAGGCCTGGGGGAGGCCCAGGCCCCCCAGACACTAGGCCGGCGCGGCCTGGAGGGGGGGCGCGCCGCCCTAGCGTGTGGCCCCCTCGGCCAGCCTCTGATGCCCACCTCTGGACTACTTAAGGGTTTCGATCTAAAAACGCGAGGGGAGAAGTCGAAGTCGCCAGAAACCATCCAGTACGTCGCCACCGTCGCGAAACTCCGTCTCGGGACCAGAAACTCCGTTCTGGCACCTCGCCGGGACGGGGAATTGGAGGAGATCATCGCCATCATCACCATCGACTCCTCTCCATCGACCAGCCATGTTTCCCCCATCCATGTGTGAGTAATTCCCCCGCTGTAGGCTGAAGGGGATGGTAGGGATTGGATGAGATTGGTCATGTAATAGCATAAGATTGTTAGGGCATAGTGCCTAGTATCCATAATTGGTACTTTTATGATATTGTTGCAACTTGTTATGCTTAATGCTTGTCACTAGGGCCCGAGTGCCATGATCTCAGATCTGAACATGTTATTGTTTCATGATGATATGCATTGTTTTATGATCTTACCTGCAAGTTGTATACACATGTTGCCGTCCGGAACCCGAGGCCCCAAAGTGACAGAAATTGGGACAACCGAAGGGGAAGGCGGTGATATGAGGATCACATGTGTTCACGGAGTGTTAATGCTTTGCTCCGGTGCTCTATTAAAAGGAGTACCTTAATTTCCAGTAGATTCCCTAGAGGCCCGGCTGCCACCGGCTGGTAGGAGAAAAGATGTTGTGCAAGTTTCTCATTGCGAGCACGTACGACTATATATGGAACACATGCCTATTGATTGATTAGTACTTGGATACCGCTTTATTACTATCTGCAAATGCCTTGCTTTGATTGTTACATGAGTTTCTCTTATCCATGCAACGCCCGTTATCCATCCCTGTGCCTACAGTATTTTAATCCTGCTGTTTACTATAATCACTACTGCTGTCTTTGTTACTCTGCTGCTGTTATTTCACTACTGCTACTGCTATAAAACTGTTACTACTGATAAACTCTTGCGAGCAAGTCTGTTTCCAGGTGCAGCTGAATTGACAACTCCGCTGTTAAGGCTTTCAAGTATTCTTTGTCTCCCCTTGTGTCGAATTAATAAATTGGGTTTTACTTCCCCCGAAGACTATTGCGATCCCCTATACTTGTGGGTTATCAAGGAACAAACATGTTATTCATTGGCTGCAAGTTCCTAGACATAGAATGGGGATTTCCATCAGGTGGCATAGGATCTTCATCAGCTGGCAGCTCCTCTGCAAACTCTGCCATGAGAATGTACAGAGGAACAGTCCAAGAGTCCTTCACACTTCCCACAGAAGCAAACCTTCCAAACACAACATCTCTAGGAACCAATGCAGGTGAAGAGAAAGCAACATAGACCAAAACCCTCTCCAGGATAGGGTCAGTATGATTCCAATACAGAAATTTGCCAAAGGTTGAAACAGCATTGGCAATATCTAGATCGTTTCTATAATTTGGATGCATACCAACAAACATCAGCCAACCCTTGTGAAAACCCTGCTCAGCCCTATAGTTCGATGCTCGATCAACAGGAACAAATCTGACTGTAGTATTGGCATTGATATTATACTCGCCATGCTGGATCAAAGCACTAACCGCAGTTGGGCCACTAAACTGATACAATCCGACCCCATACATGCTTGGCTGATAGTCTATCACATTGCGATTGAGGGGACCAACCAAGAAGTTGCGAACCTGATGTCGCCAGAAGGCCTGTAGATTTGGCGGTGGAGGCGGATGAACTATCCCAATGCAGTCAATCTGATGTTGCTGCGGAGGGTCTTGCGCGGCGAAGTAGAATGATCTAGGCAATCTCGTCGGTCCTCCATCGATCACCTGGTGTCCCCATGGCACCCACGGCGTAGGGTCAACTTCGAAGTTCGCCATCGAAGGAGATGGAGCAACAGAGGAGGAGGGCGGTGCGAATGATGTGGAGTCTGTTCGTTGGCTAGACCATCAGATGAATTTAATGCCGTCTCTCCTGTCTTGGAAGGCGAACCGGCAAACTCTTCTGTCGGCCCAATAGAAGTAATCGTGTCCGAGCCCAACTCCCCTCCTCTTGCTTTTTTGGGCACCCAACACTTACCCGAAAAGGCTTTAGCAGATAAACAATTCCTTTTAATATGGCCATAATTAAAACAACCACGACAACGGACTTTATTAACACAATCCTTTGTAATGTGATTCATACTAAGGCATCGTTGACACTTCCATACTTGAAACACCATATCACCTACCATCTGATGAAATAGACCATCATCCTCCTCATTTTGTTCAATCCTCCCACTTGGATTAACAATATTTTTTGAAGTGACAATGGGAGTAGCTTCTTCCTCTGCCATCTTCCCTTGCTGGATAGGCATTGTGGTACCAAAATAAATAACTGGAGTAGACATAGTTTTATACAAATGTAAATCAGCAGAATTAGAAGGTTCAGTAGCATAACCCTTTTTAGCTTCATAATGAATTTCTTTAGCAAAAACCAGTTTTTTTATTGATTGGAGCAGTATGCTTAAGAGTTGGTTTTGGAGCTGGCAAGTTGAGGGCATTCATACCCATTTTGACCCTTCTCCTTGAAGGACTAACTAAAGTCCACTGCTGATCACTATCGTGCTGCCACTGATCAAACTCCCTCTTCCAATTTGGACCACCATCACTCCACAAGTGAAAATAGCATTTGAACTTCTCAGAAAGAAAAATCCTCTTTTGGATGATATAGAATCCAACTGCTTTACTAGCCACTCTGAAAGAAAAGACTCTATCCCTCAACTGAGTCACATTGAGAGAGCCAAAAAATCCACCTAAAGCTGCTTCCAGGGCTAAGGCAACATTTTCTTCAGTCATTCTGAAAGCTGCTCTCCAAAAGAGACAACCAAAGAGAAAAAAAGTCTTCCCATTTAAAGGATGAACAGTACTTGAAAAACTTCTCAAAACCTCCTTGGCAAAATTTTCCCCAGTTTTAAAATCCAAGCCCAGAGTAATAGCAGTATGCATCGCAAAAGAAGGGCTAGATACTTGAGGTTCAGAAACAACAGCCGTGGGAGAGTCAGAAGCAGCATCCAAAACTTCAACATCAGAAAAATCTTTCATCACTGGCT